>NC_133618.1:631250968-631893416 GCF_048593235.1 Sminthopsis crassicaudata
TTAAATTTGTTGAATTATTAAATAATCTCTTGTCTTTCAGCTTATGTCCTGCCGGTGAAGGTGGAACTGGAGATGGTCATTCAGCAGTACGAGAAAGCCAAGGTCATCCAAGATGAGCAGCTGGAGAGGCTAACACAGATTTGCCAGGAGCAAGGGGTAAGTGAGGCGCCTGGGTTCAACAGCCCTGATCCGACTGAGATTTAGAAGCCTAGAATATTAGGAGCATAGAAGGAGTCTTAGAACATAAAATGTAACTGTCATGATCTTAGAACCTAAAAGGTCACAGCTGGGAGGGAACTTAAAATCTAATATGTCACAGCTGGAAGAGACATTAGAACCTAAAATTTTACATCTGCAAAAGACTTGAAAGCCTAAAATGTCACAGCTTGGAGGGATCTTAGAATCTCAAATGTTACAGCTAGGAGGAACCTTAGATCCTAGAATGTCACCTTCATAGAATATTAAAACTGGGAGAGATCTCAGGATGTCGTCTTAGAAGACAAAATGTCACAGCTGCAAGGGACCTTAGAACATAAAATGTCACCTTAGAACACAAAATGTAAAATTGGGAGGGTTCTTAGAACATAGAATGTCACCTTAGAACACAAAATGTAAAATTGGGAGGGTTCTTAGAACATAGAATGTCACCTTAGAACACAAAATGTAAAATTGGGAGGATTCTTAGAACATAGAATGTCACCTTAGAACACAAAATGTAAAATTGGGAGGAACCTCAGAACATAGAATGTCACCTTAGAACACAAAACATCACAGCTGGGAGGGACTTTAGACCATAGGATGTTACCTTAGAACACGGAATGTTACAGCTGGAAGGGACCTGAGAGGAGCATTAAAACCTAGCCTTGAAATCAGGAAGGCCAGGGTTCCATTGTGCTTCAGAAACTTCCTTGGCTGGCTGACGCTGAACTTAGCCTCTATTTACCTGTTTTCTCATATACAAAATAAGGAGGCTGGACTTAGCCACCACGCTTCCTCCCAGCTCCAAAAATCTATGATCTGTGATCTTCTGACCTCAGAGGTAATCGAAGCTCATTTTCTTTCACAGATCAGTAAATAGAACGGAGGGAGGGGCTTCCCAGACCAGTTCCATTACCTAGCCAGATAGGGGCAGATCTGAAGCCCACTAATGACCCCCAGAGCAGCCTTCCTTCTCTAAGGCCAGCCTCTTTGTGCAGGCTCCCTGAGTCCTCCCCTCTCAGAGGCATCTGGCCTTCTTGAAAACAAAGAATCCTCCAGAGAAGCAAAAGTTACCAAGCCCCTGATCTCTGCAGGCGCTCGCTCTGTGGGGAGCTCGGGGATGGATCCTGCTCACAAAAGTCCCACAGACCAGTGCAGGACATGAGTGAGTGGGCTGGGCCGGGTCTGTCCTGCTGCAGGTCTCCTTCTATGAGTCTAGGAGTGGCGCCGACAACGAGCCATGCAGGAGCTCTGGGGAAGGAGAGCTCCCTGGGAAAGACGGCATGGGGGGCGGGGACAGCATGAAAGAAACAAGACTCGAGCTGGACCCTGAAGGGGACTTTCCAATCTACCCGCCAAGGTGGACACATTGTGTCAGAGGCTAGCGGGACTGCCCTCATCAGGCAGGGAAGGCCGGCCTCCACCACATATCCCTGGTGCCCCATAGATGCTCCTGCGTACTTAATTGTACCAGGGAAAGTCAGAAGCATCCCTCTGGACCCAGGATCCTGGGGGTTCTTATCCCATACATGAACAGCCATAATAATAATGATGATGATGATGATGATGATTTTGATAATAATTATGGTGATGATGATGATGATAGTGATAATGATTATGGTGATGATAGTGATAATGATTATGGTGATGATAGTGATAATGATTATGGTGATGATGATGATAGTGATAGTGATGATGATGATGATGGTGATGATAATAATTATGGTGATCATGGGGATGATGGTGATGATGGTGGTGATAGCGATGATGATGATGATGTATGTGGAACTTTATAAAGTCTATGACCTACACACTATTTGATCCTCACAACCATCCAGTAAGATAGGTGCTATAATTGTAATTATCGCCATCTCACAGATAAAGAAAGTGTGACTTGCCCAGAGTCACATAGCGAGTATCTGAGGCTCACAAGCTGAGCCAGCATGGGTGAGAAGGCACATGGGGGGACTCCAAGGACCAGGGTTCAAGTCTTGTGTCTGTGTATCCATGTGACTTTTATTTCCCTGCCCCAGTATCTTACATTTACTAGGTGCTCAATAATTATTCACAATCTGAATAAATCTCTTAATTAATCAAATTAGGTCTTCCAGTTAAAAAGACTAAAAAAACAAGGAAAGGGCAGGTGACTGTGTAATCACAGCAAAGAACTCTCCTCCTTAAAACAAACAGGTCACATCTTTGAAATCATTTTAGCAGACCAGGTTTTTCTTTTGGGCTTAAAATAAATTTATATTTTTTTTAATTAGTGAAAGCCCACCTTCTCTCCCTCCTATCTCCCCAGCCCCACATACAACTGAAAGAGAAAAAGGAAATCCTGGGAACAAGTAGGCCTCGTCAAGCAAAACCAAACAAAGCCCAAGGCTAGATTCCCCATTGGCCACGTCCAGGGCATGAGTCCTTCCCTCTAACAGGAGGTACATCCCATCATCATGCATCCCCTAGAATCGGGGACTCGTTGGCCATTGGGTAGAATAGAGGGGGTTTTGTGGGAGTTACTGGGACCCCGCAGGGGAAGAGTTCATCACGGGGTGGAAACAAAAGAGCAGTTTTAAGCAGAGTCCAAGACCCGAGTTCAAATCCTGACATGAGCAAATCTCCACGGCTCAGTTCTCTCATCTGTGAAAGACAAAGGTTAAACTAGAGAAGACTAGGTTAGCCCAAGACTTCTGACTTTGGAATCTTATGAGCCTTAAAGACCTCCTCCCAACCCGAAAGTGAGCTGGGGAGGCAGAGCCAGTGTGTCCAGGACGGGGGAGGCCCCCCTGATCTGGCTCCCAGATGATGACTCTTGTCAGCCCCTGAGCTCTCAAGGACAGCAGAGGGAGCCCCACACTGATGGAACCACAGCCCTCTGAGGCAGCCAAGGCCTGATGGACAGACATGGCTCTTCCTAGCGGCAGACGATGGCCCATAAATCTCCTCTGGCTTGACGGGCCTCAAAGCGGGACCACGCAGATGTTGGGCAGAGCTGCCATCGAGGGAAGCACCCTAGTTTGCTGCAGCAAGCAACTGAGGAGATGCCGTAAGCATTTCCCCCATAAATTAAGAGCTTCATAACTCTGCAGGGGACGGATTGTCAACTTGAGTAAAGTTATTTAATGGCACAAATATCCACAAAGCCAGGGCAGGAGAAAACCATCTCCCACCGTTCAAATATCCCAGATCCAGACGCTTCCCTGTGGTTTTCTTTTGAGACCGTGCAGGGGGAAAAGTTCTGAGAGCTAGCTTCTAATTCTTGCCCTGATACTTGTATGGCCGCATGACCTCGATCAAAGCCTTTCTCCTGTCCCAGCACTGAGGGTGCTCATGCTCACAGAGTCACAGAGCTAGAAGGGGGCCCTCTAAACCATGTGGTACAAATGAGGAAACTGAGTCTCACTGCAGTAATTGCCCAAAGTCATACAGACACCGAAGCATCAGGGGTGGGATCTGAACCCAGAACCTGTGCTCTAGTTCATGAAGGTCCTGGATCTGGAGTGCAGAAATTCTATGGTTTTCAGATGCCTGTTTCAAGCAGAGGTTAAACTGTACAGATTCTGTTCAGGAAAGAGCCAATAAAGAAAGACAGGTTTTCCCTGAAGAGCAACATCTGGAAAAGCTATGAGAGGGAGCAAACAGCCTGATTTAAAAAACACTTAAAGCTCATCTCATCTCGGAAGAGATGGAAAAGGAGAAAACTGGCAAGGATGCTTCTATATTGTCCTGCCTCATTGAGGAGCCTCAGAAAAAGTGGTGGTGGTGGTGGTGGTAGTAGTAGTAGTAGAGTAGTAGTAGTAGCAGCAGCAGCAGCAGCAGTGGTAGTGGTAGTGGTAGTAACCATAAGAATAACAATAATGGGGGGGAAAGAAAGAAAAGAAAAAAGAAAGGAAAGGGAAGGAAGGGAGGGAGAGAAGGAAGACAGGAAAAGAAAGAAGGGAAGAAAGAAAAAAGGGGAAGGAAAGAAGAAAAGGAGAAAGGGAGGGAGGAAAGGAGAAAGGAAGGAAGGAAGGGAAGGGAAAAGAGTGGAAGAGAAAGAGGGAGGAAGACTAAAATAGATTAAGAACATTGTGATCAGATTCCACCATCCCAAATAGTCATAACCTCCAAGACACATGGAATAAAAGTCTTCAAGCCTGTACTAGAGATGTCCCAAAGATGCTTTCAGGGAATAAAAAACATGATTTTGCACGCTAAGACTTCTAGTCAATAGGAAAAGTTGTTATTTATTTTCTCTACCTGTGTAAATAATCTATAGAACACTGAGTATAAACCGTGAGCACTTGTGGGGCACATTACAATATAATGGAGATTTTGTGTGTGCCTGGCTTGAACTAAACAGCCATCGAGGTCCCTTCCAACTCTCAAATCCCATTATTCTGGGATGCTCTGAAAGGAAAACAGAGGTTTGTTCCAAGATCATTTTTATCTGAACAAAATAGAAAAAGGTGAAAAGAAGATAATAATTATAAAAGCAACCCCTATCAACCATGCCCTGAGAGCTGCAGTGTCTGGGAAGGCAGAGAAGCCTGACACACTGCTGGATTTTGAGGAGAGTGTTGAGAGCTTCAAAGCTGTTGTGATCCAGGCAGTCAGGTGGGACAGTGCTGGATCTGTGATCGGGAAGACCTGAGTGTAAATTCAGCCGCAGATACTTGTGTGATCCTGAGCAAGTCACTTAACCTCTCACCTTTTTTCATCTATAAAATGGGGATAATAAGAGCACCCATCTCCCAGGATTGTTGTGAGCATCAAACGAGATATTTATAAAAAATGCTGAGCATGGTACCTGGCTATAGTAGGCGCTTAATAAATGTTTGTTCCCATCCCTCAGTCCCCAAACCAATGAAATCATAGGCCTGGACCAACTAATAGTAGTAATCCTCCGATCCTTGGGTCACGGAAGTGATTCCAGTATGATCCCGGTGACTGCACCGACATAACAGAAAATCAATGCCGGTTGGTCCCACCAAGTCCAGGACCAAGGAAGTCCTGCCCTAGGGGATCTGGACTAGCTAAGTGCTGAAAGGAATCCCCAAAGACTACCTCTGAGGTGCGCCAGGAGGGTGATAGCCTCCATGAAAAGAAAAAGAGCCAATAGGGAGGATAACAGTCTTTGTGCCTTCATGCATCAAGAGCCCATGGCTTCCTAAAACTTCACGTCCATTATCCTGCTTGTTTCTCAAGATCACTTGGGGAAAAGGCCCATTTTACAGATGAGGAAACTGGAATTCTGACCCCAAATCAAAGTTCTCTCCATTACACTGCCCTGCCTTAAACCTGGAGAATCTCATCGCTCTATTTTGTACCCAACATTCAGAAAGAGTTTTTCTGCTTAGTGGTTCCCTCACCCTTGGACGGGGAGGGAGTGGATTTTTTCAAGACTCGTCTTTGAAATCGGTGTCTCCATTGTAACACTCCATCTGGGAAGTGACTTTCTATGTCCTCTGTCCTCATCACATCAATCAATCAATCAACAAGTATTCATGAAATGTCTACTGTGTTCCAAGTACTCTGCTAAATTCTAGGGATATAAACAGAAGGGAAAGTTCCTGCCTTCAAGGAGCTTATGTTCTTAAACATTCATCAAGCACCTCCTTTGTGCCCAGTGCTTTGGGTTGTTGGGGGAGATATACAAAATTTAAATATGACACTGGGATCACACTGGGGAAAGTGGGGCTTTGCCGCAGGGTGCCAGCATCTGTGAGGGCACAACAACCTTCCTAATGACACACTTCCTCCCCAAGACAACCACTTATTCCTGTGCCCTCTCTAGTTTTTGCCAGCATGTTGTGGGGCTGCTAGGTAGAGCTACAGTGGTTAGAGCACCCAGCTGGGAGTCAGGAAAACTCCTGAGTTCAAATCCAGCTTTAGACCCTGACTAGCTGGGTGACTCTGAGGAAACCACTTCACCCTGTTTACCTCAGTTTCCTCATCTGTAAAATGAGCTGGAGAAGGAAATGGTGGACCAGTCCAGTATCTTTGCCAAGAAAACTCCCACTGGGGTCACAGAGAGTCAGACAGAACCGGATGTAGCTAACAAGTGCAAATGGCCTCTGGCCACTATCCTCAAGCTCTTGTGACTGTGATTTTTGTTGTTTAGACCTTCATGTTTTGGGGGGGTTTTTTGACCAAGATACTGGAGGGATTTGTCATTTCCTTCACCAGCTAATTCCCCCCTGCAAATTTGGGAAGAGGTGAAGGGAGAAATCCACATTATGAGGTACACAGAGGCCACGAAGCCAGTATAGGAGACAAAGATGGCACAGTTGGAGAGGAAGGAGGAGAACTGGGAGAACATGATGTCCCTGAAGCCAAGGGAGCAGAGGAATTGGCAGGAAAGTCAACAGCATCATATTCTGTCAGTCCTTTAAGGAGGAAAATGACTGAAAACCAGCCAATGGCTTCAGCAACTGAGAGGTTATTGGTGACCTTCAAGAGTAGAGATCAGAGAACAGAAATAACTACACCCAGAGAAGGAACACTGGGAAGTGAATGTAAATTGTTAGCACTACTGTCTATCTACCCAGGTTACTTATACCTTCAGAATCTAATACTTAACGTGCAACAAGAAAATTAGATTTACACACATATATTGTATCTAGGTTATACTGTAACACATGTAAAATGTATGGGATTGCCTGTCATCTAGGGGAGGGAGGGGATAATTTGGAAAAATGGATACTAGGGATAATATTATTTTAAAAATTACTCATGCATATATACTGTCAAAAAAATTATAAATTTAAAAAAAAAGAATAGAGATCAGATAGAGAGGGGGTGAAGGAGAATGTGGCTGGGGAGAACACAGGTTGAGAGAAGCTTCTAAGAGAAATTGGTCCATTAAGGCAAGAAATGTTGGCTGGATGGGGTCAAGGATAAGGGAGTCCCAAGCATGCCCCAAACAAGACCATAGAAGGTGGGTCCTGGTCAGCTGAAGTTTCTTCCCAGAAATCATAGGTCCAGTAAAATAATAATAAAAATGACAATAGTAACAATAATGATAAATGGCATTTACACAGTTCCAGGTGCTCAGTGAGTAGTTAATAAATGTTTTCTGGCCGATCAACTTTAAGATTTACAAAGTCTCTTATGTAGAACATCTCCTTTGGGGCTCTCTGCAACCCCATGAAGCAGGTGCTTTGAGTTCCCTGAGGAGAAAGGTTGCGGACGTTCCCCTGGACAAATTTTGACCAGGAAAAGTAGGAATAAATGCTAAAGCTGGAGAGAGACTGGTTGGTACATGTGCCTGTGAATTTATATTGAGAACCATGACAAGGACTGCTTTTGCCTTTCTTTGTAGCCCTACAGTTCATCACAGTGTCTGCATGTAGTAGTCACTTTTAATAAATGCTTGTTGCTTGGCCAACTAATTAAGAGCCTGAGCTGGGAACTTTGGAAGGTTCAGAGAAATGGAGGATCTACTCTCCAGCCTCTATAAGTTTATAGTTTAGCCAGAAAAATGAGGCACACGTTCCCAAGAAGATAGCTAGCAGCCCAAGGACCTATGTAAAGGGCAAATGATTATTACAGAGAAATGGACACTAGTGTGACCTGGAGTGCTCCTGGAAGACTTCCTGTAGGAAGTGCTGTTGAGATGAGCCTTGAAGGATGAGCAGGATTCAGATGGGCAGAGAGGAGCAAGGGGAGGACAAGGGGACACAGGATCAGAAAGAAGGGGTTAGGGAATAGGGTTATAGAGCTCCAGAGAGCGTACGTAGTGGAAGAGTGGGTCAGAAATGTAGGACACTCTGAGCAGCTATGTCATGCAGTGGATAGAGCATTGATCCTGGAATCAAATCCAACCTCAGACACTTGTTGGATGACTCTGGGCAAGTCACTTAACCCTATTTACCTCAAAAAAAAAAAGGAAGGAAAGAAGAATGTAGGCTACTTTATAGAATGGTAGAGAACTAGTTTTGAAATCAGAAATGGATTCAAATTCAAGTGCTACTATAAACTGTGTGATGCTGGGAAAGTGACTTAATTTCTGACTCTGTTACTTCATCCATGAGACAGAAACAATAATTCCCGATTCACGAAGTGCTTCTGAGACGCAGCAGTCCATGTCTGTAAAAGGTTTTGTAAACCTTTCAATCTCTCTCTGAGGACAGGGAGTACAGATGGGAAGAATCAATGAACAGTTGGAGATGGAAGGGGAAGTCGCCCCATCCCATATGGAGCAGCCACCTCGCAGATGTGCCTTCGGCCATAAAGGGCAGGAGGACCCCAGTAGAGGGAGCTGCCTCGATTGATTTTGTCATGGGAGAGGAAGCGTGAGTCATAGTGGAAAGAGAGCCAGCCCTTGAATCTGGAGGTCACCCTTAACCTCGGTGCCCTTGGTTTGCTCATCTGTAAAATGAAGTTTGGACCGGGTGGTCCCTGCCAAGGCTAAAATCATGCTTCTCTGTGCTCCCCGTGAACAGCTGGGCAGCAAACACCACCAGAACCACTGACTGCCCCAGTGACCAGCGTGGTTGAGGATGGACGTATTAAACTAAGCCCAGGAAGTCAAAAGATTCTATATTCATGTGAAAGCCCCTTGGAATATATTATATGGGCATGTGGTTCAGAGTCCACTGAAATAGAGGTGTGGCTGGCAAGAACAGGGTTCGATGCAAATACACACACACACCTATGTGTGTATATATATATATATATATATATATATATATATATATATATATATATATATATTCCCCACCAAGTGCCTAGCATGTGCCAAGGATCGGGAGGTCTTGTGCCTGGCCATTTACATAAAATAGAAATGAGGATTCTAGTGACAACATGAGTTAAGGTGAGCCAGCATTTGGTAAAGAAACCAACAGCACTAATATAATATCTATTATATTATATTATGTTTTATATATATATATATAGTAACATAATTTCTCAGCGTCTGAGAAGAGAACTGTGTTAATCCTATTGTCTTCTACCTCAGAATATACTTGGAACAAGGAAAGACAGAGGCAGAGGGTCTGTGTTCAAATCCCACCTCTGAAGCTTATAGCTCTCAGTGTGACCTTCGGCAGGCTTCTGAAAGCCCCTGGTTCCCTCATCTGTGATATAAGGGATGGGACTGAGTGGCCTTGGAGTCCTTCCAGCTCAAACCCGGTGGCCCCGGGAATACTCGTGGGAGTTGTAGATAGTTCGGGATGCCAGCTTTGGGGAAGGATATTGATCAGCTTGGAGCCCATCCAGATGGGGGAGACTCAGAAGCAGACCATAGAAAGCCTTGGTAGAGGAGAAACGGCACTTGAATAATCAGTACTTAGGTATCGGGGACCAGAGGCAGTAGAGCACACGTGGCTTGGCCCATTTGTCAGGAAGGAATCTCAGGGTTGACATTAGCAGAGGAGATTGGAAAGAATAGCTGGATGTGGAGAAGAAAGGCAGGAGATAGTGAGGCAGCGCCTTCCTAGTGATGAGGGCTTGGACCTTTGGGGACGGGCGCGGTTTGAGGAAAGACCAATAGTGTGAGCGTTGTTGCTTCAGGGGCAGGGGGATGAAAGGAAACAGTGAGCGTTCAGACAAATGTTCGGAGGAGCTGACCGACTCTCAGTGCCGTGGGATAAAGTGATGATGTAATCTCTAACAGGACCCTGTAACTAAGGTGGATCATCAGAGCTTTGTCCCAGGGAGCTGACATGGTAGGGAGAGCAACGATTTTTCTCCATAGTGATCTCGAGACTGCCGTGCATGTCTTGCTTCTTGTCCTCTGTCAACTTATACCATATTTACTCACTCTACATGATCTCACCTCTGTAGTCCCAATTTCATGGCATCTCTTACCCAGGCCCGCAGTCCTGCCTTCCCCTGCCCCAACCCCCACAGTCCTGCCTTCTCTTCCCTCAGCTCGCATGGTCCTGTCCTCATTTCTCCCTCAGTCCTTTACACCTCCCTTGTACAGCTACCCCCATCATCAGACTGTCCTCGGCCATATCTCTCCCCTCCCTCAGGCAAAAGACTGCCCAATTCCTGGTCTTCTGTAGAGCTGAACAAGGACGAGCAATGGTGGCAGCTGCCGGTCAGATCTGGCCTCAGATCACTTCTCTGCTGGGCTCATTTTCTCATTCTGCTGAGGGCGGGAGAGCCCAGGGGGTCAGTGGGCATGGGCTGCCTCCAGCAGTCATTTTACTGTTTAGAGTGCTTTATGCATGGGATTCCATGTGAGGTTCACAACAAACTTGTGAGGTACAAGACTTACATGTCACATGATTCAGTTTTCAGATGAAGAAACTAAGGGTCAGAGTGGTGACTTTTTTCCCCCAAGGGCAAGCCTGATGGTAACAACTCACATGTATGTCACAGGTCTGCATAGTTCCTTCCGCACAGCACCCTGAACAAGAATGATTATATCCAGTATTCCTTCCACTGTTCTGTGCCTCCTCGCAAAATTGAAGTCTTCATACAGTCTTAATTCAGACTAATTCCCCCTTACTACATTCTATGTTCGGGTCAGTCTGCTCCCTGACCTCGTTCTGCTCACCTTCCTGCATAGACTGACCCCTCAACATTTAGTGGGGGAAGGCTCCATTTTGGGGGGCCTATGGACAGACCAAAAAAGGGGGGATGGGGCAGCCTTTAAATAGTTTACATTCTTCTGGGAGAATATAGCATATATGTAAAGAAATGGACAAATCCTACAAATATAGCCTCATAGCCTTACTAGCTGTGTGACTGTGGGCAAATCACCTCTGTCTGCCTCAGTTTCCTCATCTGTAAAATGGGGAAATTTATAGCACCTACTTCCCAGGGTTATAATAAAGATAAAATGCAGTCATATTTATAAAGTGTTATACAATATAAATTACAATGTTATATTACAATGCAACACAAATACAATTATAAAGTGCTTTACTATATAAATGCTAGTTATATTTAGTATTGCCCTAATAATTTCACAAGGGAGAAATTGCTCATTCCTCATGGGGACGGCAGTTGGGGGAGTGTGGAAAATCAGGAATGGACTTCTTTTGAATGTAAGAAGCCTCAAACTCACTCCCTTCTCATCTCTGCCTCTGGAATTCCTTCAAGTCCCTCCTCGGGTGCCATTTTGTTTTTAAAGCTTTGTTGTTTCTTCCTCCCCTGATTCTCTCCCTCCTCAGATTTTCCATGGGCACCTTTTATGGGCCTTCCTGCTGCCCTGACGACACCATGCATCTGTAGTGAGGGTCTGGGGCACAGGTTAAGTAAGATGGAGTCTCTCTCTGGAGCATCTGGAGTTAGAAGGGACCTCAAAAGCCATGTGGTCCAACCCCTTGAGACACAGATGATTATTGTCAGAGGGGAATTTGAACTCTGTCCAGCACCAGTGCTCTTTCCACTGAACCTCAATGTCTCAGGACACTTCAGGGACCTGTTATTCCAACCCTTTCACTTCCCATTGAACTCAGGTGTGGACATGTTCTACTTCCCACCTCCTTAGACAACAAATTCCTTAAGACCAGAGACTCTGCCGTCTTTCTTCTTCCCCCCTCCCTCCCACTCAACCTATGGCCTTGCACATAGTAGGTTCTCCATAAATATTGATGAAGTTGGCTTGAATTCATCAGCTTGACTATCAGAACTCTCAACTAAGGGAAAGTCAAGTTTTTTAACTTAGGGAGTGATTTGTAAAACAGCTGATAGCTTTAATGACATGCCTCTTTAGCTGATAAAATTAGCTATCAGAGGAATAACTTATGCTATCCTTTCGCCATAATTTAAATTTATATCCAACTCCCAGTCATCTTCCTAGTGCATGGAAAGTGGCCAAGGTCGGCCTCCACTTCACCTTGCTTGTAAATCATTAGTTTGCAACTATCTCTTGATTTTTTTATTGTTCCCAACAATGGCGAATCTAATGGAAATAAACATTGGATGGCGGCCCAACAGCAGATGAATTTTCGAGCTGGATCGTCTGTGTAGACGGCACTAAGAGGATGGAGCAGAAATGACGGCTCCTCCATTAGATGCAATGGAGCCCATTGCCAAAGTGTCCATCGATCCATCCAAGGCCACGTCAATTACCCTCCCCGGCCGGCCATTAAGGAGAAGTGCTCAGTGCATTTATCTCCTCCTCCCGAGGCTCCTCGTGTACATGGAGTCCCAGCTCGAGCCAGGACGGATGGCACCTCCATTCACTGGTAATGCACGAGGGGGGCCTCCCTGTGGATCTATAGCGGTCCCTGTCATTCCGTCTGTTTATAAATAATTGGCTAATGGATTGCATTAAGTGGGGCTATGACTGCATGTTAATTCTTCCCAAGTCCGTTGTTTGGGGGTAGTTTCTTTCTTGTTTTCCAATAGCAAAGTTTGCCAACATCAGATTTGTTGCAATCCATTTCCAGCGGGTCCACAGGTTTTTGCCTCCCCTGTCCTTCACCCTGGAGAGCTGAGTGAAATCTTTTTTTTCTCTCAAAATCAGAAATATATGCATAATAATAATAACAATAACTGGTATTTATATCGTGATTAAATTATAATGTGTCAGGCACGATACTAAGCACTTTACGATTATTATCTCATTTGATCCTTGCAACAACCCTGTGAAGTAGGGACTATTATCATCCCTATTTCATAGATGAGAAAATGAGGGAAAGAGAAAATAAATGACTTGCTCAGGGTCATACAAGTAGCACCAATAAAATAGATCAGCAACTATTTTCCAGGATTTTTGCCCAGGGGAGTTGCCAGAGGCATCTTGGAAAGGTTAGGTGGTTTTCCAGGGACTGAGAGCCAGCATAGAAGAGGTGAGATGTGAAGGGCCCACTTGTCATTACGTGGTGCTGTGTGGTTACAAGATCCTTCTACAAAGGTTGGGGCATGTGGTCCTTATAAACCACCTGAGAACTAGATGGACCATATTACAGATGGGGAAACTGAGACTCAAAGCTGTGACGTAACACGCCCAGATAAGGATGAGGACACTGGTTTCCTGACTCTCAATTCAGGTCTTCTCCCCCACCCACCTGCCCAGTATATCTTTGTTCTAAGTGATCTAGGGGAATCCAGTCAGTCAGTCTGTCAATGAGCATTTATCAAGCGCCTACTGTTTGCCAGATACTCTACTTGGACAGTACAACTTCATGGACTCTTATATCATCCTCTCTGCATCCTATTTCCCATTATAATCCACATCCTGTTAGGATCTCCAGTGAAAGGCAATGTGGCTTAGCAGAGAGAACATTGGACCCAGTCAGGATAGTCCTGGGTTCAGATTCCCCATCAGATCCCGGCCCTACAAGGCTGGGCAAGTGTCTTAACCTTTACAGATTTGTAAAGTGTAGATATTAATAATAACAGCACCTACCTCCCCGGGCAGATCGGAGCGCAAACAAGATAACACCTCCAGTAGTACAACTGCTACTGTTATTCTGGCTGAAAATAAGACTGGACTAAAGGAGCAGCTGAGGTATGGGATAGGAAGAGGAGGAGGAGATTGTGATCGTTGGTCCAGCTCAGACCACCATAGAATGGGATAGCTGGAAAAGAAATGAAAGGCCAGACAGGGGAAGAGACATGCCTAGAGGTAGGTAGATAAGGAGAGACAGAGACAGAGACAGAGAGAGAGAGACAGAGAAAGAGACAGACACACACACACACACACACACACACACACAGACGGACAGAGAGAGAGAGACTGACAGAGTGAGAAAGAGAGAAAGACAGACAGACAGGCAGACAGACAGATAGAAACACAGAAACAGACAGAGACAGAGATATGAGTTGAATAGAAGGATTGAAGGATGGATAGATGGGTGGATGGAGATAGATATATAGATATAGATAGGTAGATAGATGAGTTGATGGATAGAAGAAGAGATAGAAAAGAGAAGGGATGAGTTGATGGATAGAAGAAGAGATAGAAAAGAGAAGGGATGAGAGAAAGAGGGAGGACAAAGAGAAAAGAGATGGGGAAAAGGAAAAGGAAAAAGAAAGGAGTGAAAAGAAAGAGGAAAGAGAAGAAAGATAAAAAGAGTGGGGAGAGAGAGACAGAGAGAGGAGAGAAACTTTAGTAAGCACTTACTATGTGCTGTGCTAAGCAAGCACTGAAGATCTACACACATACACACAGAGGTATACACGTATGTATATGTATGCCGATAAAAGCATGCAAGACACAGTCCCTGCCCCCAAGAAGCCCACATTCTCATGGAAAAAGACAACATATGAAGGGGAGATGGAAAGGTTGAGGAGGTGGCAGGAAACAAGCAGAGAGCAGAGTTCTGTCCAGGTCTCTCCGTTCCAAGTCCTAAAAGCCTGCCCTGTGATGTCCTTGGCACTGTACCAGGCATCCTGGGAAATACAAGACAAGAAGTAATAACTGCATTTACTTACATGCTTCAGGGTCCCACGGTTTCATCCCACTTGGGAAGACTACTAATTCACAGGATCCTGGACCTAGTGCTGGGAGGGACCTTGGGCATCAGCCCTTCCTGGGCCCGAGGCTACCCCTCCAACCTCTGTCCTCGCCCCCAGAGTACAACTTGTACCTTCACCCACCTCGCTTTGGAAAGAAGTTCCTGACCTCTGTCCTTCTCAAGTCTGGGAGGAAGGAGAAGTTGGGCTGGCAACCAGTGGCCCTACAAAAAGTCTCCTTTCTAAATGTCCTTCGGGGGGCCACTCCCTGGTGCTCCGCCCTGGGTTAATGCCTCCTTTGCCTCCCCTGGGTCCTGGTTCTGGGTTGGGCTCCACCCTTAGCCATCCCCTGAAGTTCTGTATCTGACCTCATTAGTCATTTACATCCTTCACCTTTTGGGGGTTCAGAACCCCCTTGTGGCATCCCTTTTGGATAATGTTTTTAGATGCAGAAAATAAAATACATAGAATTACAAAGGAAACCAATTCTGTTAAAACGGTAATCCAAACACAACCCTGATGGAGTGAAAGCTTTGAGAGGCAGGGTAATGTAGTGGCTAGGAAGTCGGACTTGCAATAACAAAGACCTGAATTGAAGTGCTACCTCTGATACATACTGGCTGTGTAATCTTGGACAAGTGGCCAGAGCTATAGATTACAAAGGAGTCGCTTATATGCATCAGTGAAGGGCATTTCAACCCCAGGATTTCCCGACATAATGAAATGGCAAGTGCAGAAACTACACTCCCCCACCATACACCCCCCCCCATCTTTCAGAAGAGAGAAGGCTCCGAGATCTTCGCAATGCCCATGGTCTCCTGGACTCTGAGGATGTTTCTCCAAGTCCCATGAATCATGGGTGGGACAGGACCTCCGAGGCCAGCCGGTCCAGGGCCTGACATGAAAGGGAGTGACACTGACACATCTGTAAGTCACATTGGGAGTGGTGGGATCTGAACCCAGACCCTCTGCCCACATCGGAGCCTACTTCTGTGCTCCTGTTCCAGTATCACACTAAGATATACTCAGGTCCAGCCCTTGGATATGTGCAGGGAGACCTACATTACTCACTTCCTGAAGGCTCATCCTGGAGGAGTCTGGGTGTCCGGCTGGAGCACACCGGCTTTTCTCTGGGAGCACTGCAGGACTTTGGAAACTGTGAAGGGCGGGCTCTGAGCAGAATACTAGAAGTCAGAGTCAGAGAGGTGTGAGATCGAATCCCAACTAGGACCCTTACCTCCCTAAGCTGCTGCCCCTGCTCTCTGAGAATTTCATCTAGGAAGTGAGAGGAATAATGAGACTGATGGATCAGCTGCGTGGTGCCGGAGGGAGAGTGCAGGTATCAGGACCAAGGAGATCTGGGTCAGGTTCTGCTTCTGATGTTCAATGGCTTATGGCATTGGATAAAGACGGGCAAATCCTCAATCAGCGGGCATTCATGAGGTGCCTATTGTGTACCCGGGGGCTGTCAGGTGATGCAGCCAATAAGAGTACCCTCCCTGGAGTCAGGAAGGCCTGAATTCAAAAATGGCCTCAGCTGTGTGACCCTGGGCAAGTCACCTCACCCTGTGTGCCTCAGTTTCCTCATCGGTAAAATGATCTGGAGAAGATGGCAAACCATTCTAGTATCTGCCAAGAAAATCCCAAATGGGGTCCTAAAGAATTAGACTGGGGCAGCTAGGGGGCGCAGTGGGTAGAGCACCAACCCTGAAGTCAGGAGGACCCGAGTTCAAATGTGGTCTCAGACACTTAACACTTCCTAGCTGTGTGACCCTGGGCAAGTCACTTAACCCCAATTGCCTCAGGAAAAAAAAAAAAGAAGAAGAAGAAGAAGAAGAAGAAGAAGAAGAAGAAGAAGAAGAAGAAGAAGAAGAAGAAGAAGAAGAAGAAGAAGAAGAAGAAGAAGAAGAAGAAGAAGAAGAAGAAGAAGAAGAAGAAGAAGAAGAAGAAGAAGAAGAAGAAGAAGAAGAATTATTATTAGACTGAAAATGGCTATTAACAACTATACCAGGCACTGTGCTAAGAGCTGGAGGTACTAAGAGAGGCAAAAACACTCTCTGTGCCCTCCAGGACATCCCAGCCTAAGGGCCGGGGGAGCTCAGATGTGCAGCTTGGGACCAACCAGATTTAGAAGAGATAAACTGAAGCTAGAGGGAAGTCATTTAGATCAAGGAGATCTGGGAGAGGCTCCCAAGCAGCTCACCAAGTTGGGAAGGCTCGGTGTATACTGACAGAGGGGGTTTCTTTATTTGCACTGATGAAATCACCCACCAAAGCCAAATGAATGATTGCATAATAATTATCACACCTGCAGAGCTTAGAGATAATATTATCAGAGGAATAGAGACTGGATTGGGATATAAAGAAATGCCCTGTACCAGGGGAGGTGGGCCACTTCTGCAGGTAGAGACTTAGAGAGTGGTCTAGAGCACTGGGAGCCTGGGCCGTGTCATCCCCAGGGGCTCAGAGGGAGGGCTGCTGAACTCCGGTGTCCCTGGCTTGGACGTCAGCCCTTTAGCCTGGGCCTTTGAAACACAACCTGCCTTTCAGTTGGTTATTCTTCTGATCTTGGACACAACGGCTCGGTCGTGACTGAGAAAAGGAAAGGGAGAGGTTGTGATTATACCCGTGAAGATCTGTGTGTTTCTGACCCATTGTGTGTGGGGGTGTGTGGTATTTTGTTATATGTCTGTGCTACGTGAGGTGTATTGTAATATGAGGGAGTTGTACTGGAGGAGTGGTATGTATGTTGTATGTGTGGTGTGTGCATTGTATTGTGGGATGTTGTATTGTTTGGGAAGAAGTCTTTTTTTAATTATAGCTTTTTATTTTCAAAATATATACATGGATAATGTTGAACATTCACCCTACAAAACCTGTGTTCTCATTTTTCCCTCCCTCCCCCACCATCAGCAAGTGATGCAGTATATGTTAGACACGTGCACTTCCTCTATACACATTTCCACATTTATTGTGCTGCACGAGAAAAATCAGATCCAAAAGGGGGAAAAGTGAGAAAGAAAAAAACCAAGAAAACAACAACAGCAAGCAAGAAAGGGGAAAATGCTCTGTTGTGGTCCACATTCATTTCCCATAGTCCTCTCTCTGGAGGCAGATGGCTCTCTTCATCACTGAACAATTGGAACTAGTTTGAATCATCTCATTGTTGAAGAGAGCCATGTCCATCAGAATACATCCTCATACAGTATTGTTGTTGAAGTGTATAGTGATCTTCTGGTTCTGCTCATTTCACTCAGCAACAGTTGATTTAAGTCTCTCCAAGCCTCTCTGTATTCCTCCTGTTGGTCATTTCTTACAGAGCAATAATATTCCATAACCTTCATATACCATAATTTACCCAGCCATTCTCCAACTGATGGACATCCATTCATCTTCCAGTTTCTAGCCACTACAAAGAGGGCTGCCACAAACATTCTTGCACATGTGGTGGAAGGATGTGTGTGTGTGTGTGTGTGTGTGTGTGTGTGTGTGTGTGTGTGTGTGTGTGTAGTATGTGGTGAGTGCTATATGGGGGGTGTTGTTTTATGTGAGAGGATGAGTGTGTGTGTGTTGACCTTCACAACTTGCTAGCTGTTTGCCTCCTGCTTGTGGAATAAATGTACGCTTGCCTTCCTCATTAGGCCACGGCTGCTTGGATTATTTGCTTCTTATAAATAATAAATGACAGTGCCCAGGCAAGCCATTAGCTCAGTTTGGAATGGGAACCCCCCTCTCACTCCCCATGGTCCCACTGCACTCCACATGCGCGTGCACACACACACACACACACACACACACACACACACACACACACACACTGTTCTATGGTGTAGATGTGGCTAGTTGGCTGGGAGTGCCCATGGGAAGTGGCTCAGGGGAGCACCTTCTTCCCTCCCGTCCCCCTACCCCAAGCCCTCCGTGGTTTTGTCTATGAAAAAGAAGCAGGGACCAATGCTTCACTCTGAACTAGGCCGGAGGCGGGGGCTCAGCTTTAGCAGAGATGGTGCACATGGGATAATCATCATACAAACATCTTTCCCGCTCCCCAATTTTTGACCCACTGCAACTCCCCAGGATGAACCAGCCCCCTTCCCCCTCAGGGTGAAGTCCTTGCGTGTTTGGGTGTGAGGGGAGAATCTGGGGGTTGGTGTCCAGGATGGCCATGAGAAGGAGCAGCCCCAGCCCCCAGCTCCCCTGTGTCTCAGGAGTCTGTCCCTCAGCCTTTTTGTCTCTTCTTTGAACTCTCCATATTGGGTCTCAAGGCTCCAACCTTCCCCTCAAAAGCAAACGCTCCTTCCTGGCCGACACGGACCGGATCTTGAGTCTGAGCATCGCTCATGCAATCACAGCGGGCCAGCCCAGTGCACACACTGGAAGTGCTCTCATCTGGACGAGGCTGAGGGCTTTTCCCTGCTGGATTCCAAAGCACAGGATGGGGACAGCGAGAAGGGGGACTGATAGATAGAAGCTGAAGAGAATGAACTTTTGGCTCAGCGAAAGGGCAAAATTGACAAGGAGAGCTGCCCCACGGTGAGATGAGCTGTTTAGAAGGTAACCAGTTGATTGTTACTGAAGGTATTCAAGCAAAAACTGGCTGGGCGGGTCTGCTGACACTGCACAGAGGGAATTGTTGTTCCGGTCTGGGTTGGACTGGACGGTTCCTTTCCATGCCAAGATTTTATGACTGGGCGCTCCAGCGCAAACTTTCCTTTTACGGAGGGAGGCCAGAGTAGGATGGCTATTGGCCCAGTGGAACGCAAAGTCCTTGAGAGCTGTTCGGTTTTGATCTATCCCCAGCATTTGGCACACAGTAGGTGCTTGATAAATGCTTGTTGAATTGAGGTGAACCTGCTTGGGCAGGCATTGTATCCACCACCCAGAAGACACGAAGGCCATGTTAATCTGTTTTCAGAGGATACAATGATGGGAGGCTCGGTCAGGATCCAAAGAGCTCCCCTTAGACAGATCATATCTGAGAGAAACTGAATAGGCAGAAATGTAAAGTTCAGGACTTAGTTTCCAAAAAATGTGCTGCACTTTTGTGATTCGGGTTTTAAAAAATGGCCAGGTATTACCAACCAGCCCCAACTCCTTATCCATGAGTTCCTGCTTGCCACTAGGTATGCTTCCATGCACACTTGAAGTCCTTTAGCCTCTCCCTAAACTCCTTTCTCACACAGAAACCACTGGGGGCTCAGAACTTGAATCAGTTTTTTGCCCTCCCAAAGCTAGGTCGTTCCAAGTCCCTAAATGCTACTGTTGGTCCACGGGGATTGGTCAGCACATCCCACAAGGGCCACAGCTTCTCCATCTTTACCCAGCATTGTCATCTGCCTCCGCCCAGCCCTAGGACCATCTACCCTCACCCATTTTCTCATTTATGAAATGGGTATCACATTTGCTCTCCTTCTACTCAGCAAATGCCCAACTGTTATATGGTTTGTTTGTTTTTCGAACCCCTTTCTCATTCATTCATTCAATGACGCATTCAAACTCTGTCACAAGCACACCCAAGGACTGAGTCTTGCCATCAGAACCAACCATTCACCCTGGTTGGGAGATGGACCACTTTCAGCCCCGGGTGATGACTAATCATTGTGGATGGGGGCAGGAAGATGCCTCTTCCCATGCAGTTATCTACCTTCTCTAGGGAGTTTCAGCCTTCATACCTGGAAGACTAACTGGGCTGCCTAGTGGACTGAGTCAGCAGTGTGACATCGCAGCCAAAAATTAATGTGACTTTAGATTGCATTAATGGAAGCATCGTGGCCATAATGAAGGAAGAGTTTGGCTTTTTGTCCACTGCCTGGGTCGTGTTCCATCGGAATATTGTGTTCATTTCTGAACGCCCCATTTTATGAATGAAAAAATCAATCAATGAAGAAATGAATGAATGAATGAAAAGCCATTTATTAAACACTTACTATGTGCATGGTGCTGTGCTAAGGCTGGAAATACAATAGAAAGACAAGAGAGTCCCTGCTCTCAAAGAGTTTTTGGCATTGCTAAGTTAGAAAATCACCCAAAATCAATCAATCCATCAGCAAGTATCGATTAAGGATTTGCAATGTGCCAAGCACTGTGCTAAATTCTGGGGACATGAAGAAAGGCAAAAACAGCTCCTTTCCTCAAAAAACTTATACTCCAATAAGGCAGGGGGCCAAGTTTTATGCTGTGGAAATCTCCCTGAATTTGGAATCAAAGGCTCAAATCCTGGGTGGGACACTCACTGGGTGATGCTAGGAAAGTCTCATCACCTCTGCACTTCTGTTTGCTCTTTAATCTAGTCTTTCTCTAAAATCAGTTTCTAGCTTTAAATCTCTGACCAAGAGGGAGGATGCTATTATTGTCCTGAAGTCTTTGAAGGATTGTTTTAAAGAAGGGGGTTAAAAAATTACACGGGTCCCCAAAGCAGAACTAGGTAGAACTGGCCCTTTGTCTCTGTATCCCCAGCACCTGGCACACAGTCGGCGTTTAATAAACACGTGTTGCTTGAGAGTCAGTCTTCAGTTCAGTGAAAGGAAAAGCATCGAGGACGGTTCAAAAGTGCGATGTGATGTCTCAGGAGAGTAACTGTTCTTGTACCTGGAAGTCGTGGGTAGTCTGGCTGGGAAAAACACTCAGAAAGAGAATTCTTCCTCCGTACAAGTTGAACTTGTATTTCACAACTAGGTGTATACACACACACACACACACACACACACATACATGCACATACACACACATACACACCCATATAAACACACACACACACATATGTGAGATGGATGCTTGTGGCTGAGGTTAGGAACCAGAAACCACGTCATATGAGGGTAGACGTTGGGTGAAATTACCAAAAATTGTCCAGCTTGAAGACAAAATGATTTGGGAGAGAAGGAAGGAGCACGGAATGAGAGCTGTCTTCAAGAAGCCGGTTGTAAGAAATTGTCAGGCTGGGGGCTCAGTGTGAAGAGGGGGTAAAGGCTCAGGTTAAAGGTTAAAAACCAAACAAGGCCTGGGAGGGGGTTCACTTTGAGCTGGGTTAGGGCTCAGCCTGGGGCTGAGGTGGGGGCTCAATCCAAGGCTAGCGTTAGGGTTCACTTTATATTTAGAAGAAGGAACAAATCACAGGTCAAGGTTAGGGCTCAAGCTGAAGCTAGAATTAGATTCAATTTGAAGGCAGGGTTAAAACTCAGTGTATGTTCAGGGACAAGTCTGGGGTGAAAGCTCTGTCTTGAAGGGGCTCGCTCGCTCTGGCCACGCTGACTTGTCACCCTCGGCTTCCAGGAGCCCTTGCTCCCTCGGGAGCCCTGGCAGGTAACCTGAAGCCCAGAGGCCATTCATCCCTGGCGAGACGAGGTGGGTGACAATGGGACAGCGAGAATTTATTTCTCCTAGCAGGAGGGAAAATTATTTCATGCTTGGGCAGTTTTCACAGCTGGCTGGCCATGAAACCAAACTAGCCGGGCATGAGTATGTGTGGGCACTTTGACCACTAGGTGGCACTAAAGGCACTTCTGCGTTTGACTCCCAAGGTCAGCCCAATGGGCAACCTTCCCCCGGACCTCCTCTGAATCTGCTTGAGGTGCCCCAACCTTTTCCTCTATGTCCAGAATATCACCTTGACCTGTGTCCCAGCCAGGAAAAGCTTCCGTTTGTCACAGCAAATCCAAATGCCACAGGGAGGATGTCAAAGGGGGAGAGAAAAGAAGAAGCATTTATTAAGCACCTATTATGTGCCAGAGCCAATTGGAACTGGCTGATAGGGTAAACAGCCCCTTCCTCTCCTCCTCTCCTCCCTCCTTTCCCTCGGTCCATAGGGTATTGTCCCCTCACCTGAGGGTACTTTATCCAAAGGAATATAAATTTTGATGCTTATTGTGGATTCTTTACAAGATATCTTGGGGTTTATGGCCTAGAGTTCTTTCTTAAAGAAGAATCCTTAAACCCAGATCACGCTGCTTCTCATTTATTGGTCAATAATAGGTCCCGGGTCGAGCTCACTGAGTCATTGTTTGGGTCCTGATTGTTCAGAGTGACTATAAAAAGCAATTGTTTCAGTTTTGGTCACAAACCCTGTGGGTCTTTCCCCAAAAAATTGATTTTTTTTATTAGACAAAGCCTAATTCTTTTCCTCATTTCTTACTAAGTCTTAATCATTGAATGGAGTGGTTGCCTCAGTCAAATTGAGATCTGGTAAAGATTTCAGCTTCAAAAGGCCCAGGCCATGTCCAGTCATCCTGAGCTATATCTGGCCACTAGCCCCACATGGGTCTGGAGGGGGAAGTGAGGGAGGGGACCTTGCACAGCCCTCCCTCCTTCCTATCCAATTCACTTGCGCTCATCATGGCACCCCCTCCCTGATGTCCTGGTCCTCTTTGAGAATGAAGGACAAACAACACCGCTTTAAACACTTTACAGATATAATCTCATTTAATCTTTGCAACCACTCTGGAAGGCAAAGTTATAACCTCCATTTTACAGCTGAGGAAACTGAGACAGACAGCAATAAAGTGACTTGCCCGGGATCACACAGGAAGGAAGTGTCTAAGGCCAGATTTGAACTCGGGACTTCCTGATTCCAAGCTTTAGTGCTCCATTCACAGGGTTTATTTGTTTCTTCCCCATAACAAAAACAAAATGAAATCAGAGAATAATCATCCTTACTATCATTCTCACTTCTTTTGTTTTCTAATGTATACAAAGCTCTTTTCCCTACCTTGTGAGTTAGCTCTGGGCACTTGGAGTCAGAGGTGCTGGATGCATTTTGTGTGGGCTAAGTCATTTCAGGACCTACCCAGGTCAAAATCTAAAACCCTAAATAAAGCCTCCCTCAGGCTAATAAAACCTGGAAGAGAAACCCATTGAGTAGCCTCCTTCTTCTGGAATACAGTGCTTGTTGCTGTGTCTGTCCATCCTTCTCTGCCTTCCTCCCAGAGCATCCTTTCTGCAAAGGATTGGACCATCCTAAGACAAAGAATTTGTGTATGTTGACTTCCCCAAGGCCATTCAGTGGAAAAAACAGACTGCATGGAGCTTTGCTCATGGGCTAGCCATGAGCCTCCCCTTCTTCAGCCAACCATTTCTCTTGACCTACTCTTTTTTACCTTTTGCTGAGAGATTGTAATCAAATCTCCATCACTGTTGCCTCCGTAGAAAGTGGGGCAGCTGGCTCTCCAATGATTCCATTTAGCATCCCTAAGGTTTCCCAAACCCAAAGTCCTTTCTTTGATCACTCCATAAACACAAACGCAGACATACGTATGCATTATAGTGCAGACATTATGTCATACATTATGTCATACATTATATCTAATACATAAATTATATACATACATACCTAAAGCAATATAGAATATATTCTACATTGCCACTCTGTATATGTATATGTATATTTGTGCATGCATATGTGCTATACAATACATATATGCATTTTGTTTTACTTCTCAGGTTTTTTTCTTTCTTTCTAGATCCGATTTTTCATGTGAACAAGATAACTGTATAAATATGTATACATATATTGGATCTAACACATACTTTAACATATTTAACATGTATGGGACTACCTGACATCTTAAGAGAGGGGATGGGAGGAAGGAGGAAAAAAGTTGGAACCAAAGGTTTTGCAGGGATCAGTGTTGAAAAATTACCCATACATATGTTTTGTAAATAAAAAACTTTAATAAAAAATATATGCACATGTATATATATATATATACATGTGCATATATTTTTATTAAAGTTTTATATATATTCATATATATATATATGAATGTGTGCAAATATATGCACATAGAATAAATGTAAGGTACATAACATATACAATTTACAAAATAAATACAAGGAAATTTGTTAAAGGAGGACACTAACATCTGAGAGAAGTCAGAGACCCCATGAGGTAGATATTATAAACATTATAATCCCCATTTTATAGATAAGGAAACTGAAGTTCAAGTTAAGTGACTTATCTAAGGTCACAAAGCTGGAAAATCATAGGACTGAAACTCAAATTTAAGTCTTTGGACCCCAAATCAATTCAATTTGATTTAGCAAATATTTATTAAGCATCTGCTTTATAGAAGTCATTGTGCTGGACCTTGGGGAAGTATCACTAGCTAAGTAAGTCCTGCTTATAACAAAGCATTTCAACCTAGGGCTATAAGGAATGGCTTCCCATAAGAGATGTCCTTGAAGGCAGCTCCTGAAGGTGCTGATGAAAGAGCATGACCCTCTCCCTGGCACTGAAATGACTCTTATACAGGAAAACAGCTTCCTAAAGAACGATGCCCCACAAAGAAGTGGAAATTGAGGGTCTGCCCATCAATCGGGGAATGGCTGAACAAACCGTGCTAAGTGATTATGATGGGACGCTATTGTGCTTTAAGAAATGACAAGAAGGATGCTCTCAGAAAAACCTGGAAAGACTTCCAGGAGCTGATGCAAAGGGACATATACTGTGTACAGAGTTGCTGCTGTAGTGCACTATGACCAGCTATGAGCAACTTAGCTGTTCTCCGAGATACAATGATTCAAGACAACTCTAAAGAACTTATGATACAAAATGTTATCCCTCCCCGATGGATACAATCTGAATACAAATCGAAACACACTTTTTTTGTTGTGGTTATTTTTCTTAAGTTTTTTTGTCTATGTTTTCTTTTCCAATATGACTATTATGGAAATGTTTCATACACATGCACAACCTATATCAATCGCTTGCTTTCTTGATGAGGGGGTGGGGTAAGGAGAGAGAAGGGGAGAGAATTGGAAACTCAAAGTTTTAAAAACAAATCTTGAGGACTCTTTTTAGATATAATTGGGGAAAAGTAAAATACTAAATAAAATTTTAAAAAAGAAAGATGCTCCATCTCCCTGCCAAAAAAAAAGGGGCCAACTCTCATCCCCTCTCCCCACCAAGCCCAACCAGTGATCCATTTCTTTGGTCTTCCAGTTTGAGATCCGGCAACTGAGGGCCCACTTGGCTCAACAAGACCTAGACCTGGCAGCAGAACGAGAGGCAGCCTTGCAAGCCCCTCATGTCCTCAACCCCCAGGGCAGCGCCAGGTACAAGGTGGTGGACACAGGGGATTCGGACGATGATGAGACCACAGAGAACATCACGGAGCTGAGGCCCCCTCATGGTGAGTTCCTCCCGATCCCCTGCCCAGGGAACACTGTTAGGCAGATGCTTCAGGTCTTACCTGGCAGGTGGCTAACCCTGACCCTCACACTGCCAGGTACAGACCAGTTCCCAGGATTCCCGTCACAGGTGATTTCTCTCTCTTTTCTGCATGGAACTTCACTGTCAGAACTGCCTCTCCTCCTCCTCCTCCTCCTTCTTGGGGATCTCAATAATATCAGTGGGGATTACAATGATGCTTGAGGGGCACTATGGCTTGCAGAAAGAGCTAGCCTCAGAACCACAAAGACTTGTGCTATTTCATCATGTAAGGAGACACACACAGTCATGGCTCAGACTTCTCTCAGCCATTCCCAAGGCATGTGTCCTTATGTATACATGACATCATGGGACTATCTTTCAGGACACTGGCAGACCCACCTTGACAGATTCAGAATGGATTGAAGAGGGTTGAGGGGAGGGGTAAAGGCCCATTAAAGGGGGACTGCTCCAATAGAATCACAGACTTCCAGAGTTGGAAGAGACAATCGGTCAATAAGCACTTATTAGGCACCTATTATATACCAGGTACCTATTGTGTGCCAGTGCTAAAAATTGGATATACTTAGAAAAGCAAAAACATGGCTTCTACCTCAAGAAGTTCACAATCTAATGGGGAAGATAATATGTAAGCACAAAAATATAGAGATAGAAGGTCGTCCTGAAGCAAAACAATAGTTTTGGGGGGATCAGGAAAAGTTTCCTCCCAAAGTTGGGATTTGAAGTGAGACTTAAAGGAAGCCAGAGAAACTAAGGCTGGGAAGGAGGGAGAAAAGTGTTCTAAGAGGGAGGACAGCCAGTGGAAAAGTGTGGAGTTGGGAGAGAGTGTCACGTGTAAGAACAAGAAAGCCACAGTTTGTAAGGGGCTTTAAATACCAAATTGAGGGTTTTATATTTAATATTTGGACAGCTAGATGGTGCAGTGGATAGAATACCTGCCTTGAAGTCAAGAAGAATCTGAATTCAAATATGACCTCGGATACATAACACTTACCAGCTATGGGCCCCCAAATGCCTTACAAAAAAAACAAATTTAATTTATAAAGATAATAGGGAGCCACAAGAGGTTACTGAGGAGACAATGACATGCTCAGTCCTATGCTTTAGCAGCTGTGGGGAGGACCTCTCTTAATTCTGGGGTTCTCTCTCTTGTTTGTAATCATTCCCTATTTATCCTGTGGATAAGTATCCACATATTTCTTTGCTTGTAAGACTGTGAGCTCCCCTAAGGCAGATGTCTCTTTTTGTATCACTCACATTTAAAAGTACATTTACTAAATAAATGTTTGTTGACTGACTGTTGACCAGAGGAAAGCTCAAGGGGAGGGAAGACAATTGGAAGTGAATATGAAGAGAGCCAGAACTATGTGAGTGGGGAGAAGGCAAGTGAAAGGTGTTGGGAGGGTAGAAATGATGAGAATTGGCAATGAACTGGATGGGGGGAGAGGGTGAAAGTGAGAGTTGAAAGTGACTCCAAGATGGCCAGCCTGGGTTACAGGAAAGTGATGGTCCAAGAAGTCCCCATGAATAATAATGAAATCCAGGAGACAGGAGAGTGGGATAGGTTTTGGAGAAATGACCTTTGCTCCCTTCATATACTCTGGTAAACAAGACCCAAATTGCTCCGTATTCCTCAATTTCCTACAAAGCATCTCTGAGTCCAATTTTCCTCCTGGCCTGTTTCTCCCTCTGTGACTGACCTACGTGCCATGTCCCAGTTCCAGCTTCCACACAAGCCATCCTCATCCCCCATCTTGCATTTCCTCATTCCCCCATCGATACAGAAGGCAGATGTTTCCAATTTTGAGTTCATCTGTCAACTATTTCACAACCAAGGGCCAGAGTCTTTGAGAGCACTGACAAAATAAATAACTGGAGAAAATCTACACCCATATCATGCTTTTCCTCTTGCTCAGGCTCTGGTCCATCGGTAGAGTTGAAATAAGTCTTTCCCCACTCTAAACATCCATTGTGGAGTCACTGAAACTGTTTTCTCGGTTGGCATCTGGGAAAGGCCCATGGAGGGAGACCCCACAAGACTTGGAATAGCTGTCTGGCAATTCAGGCTGCTCACATGAAGGAATGAAGGAAGCCCTGGCTGGCAACCCCACCTCCAAACCAACTGTGCTTTAAAAAGGCTCACTGACATATGACAGCAGAGAGCAGATGCAAGGATTAATGCGCAGACACATGGAGTGCGTGAGGAAGGAGGAATCTGAGATGACCCTACGGGGTCCATGAATCATCAGAAATGTAGCAGTACACAGGGACCTAGCTGGGAGGGACCTTAGAATGTGAACAGAATGCTACAGTGGGAAGATGCCTAGAACCTAGAATATGAAACTTGGAAGAGGACTTAGAACTTAGATCCTAACAGGTTGGAGTTGGAGGGAAATTTAGAGCCCAGAATGTCAGAACTAAAAGAAACCGCTGAACATAGATTTTCAGAGCTAAGCAGTTCCATAGAAGGGAGAAGCGAAAGTGAATAAGCATGTATGAAGCACCTGAGCCAAGAGCTGTGCTAAGCTCTTTTACAAATATCTCAACCCTAGGGTTTAGATGCTATTATTATCCCTATATTACAGTTGAGGAAACTGAGGCGGACAGTGGAAGTGTCTTACCTGGGACTATACAGTTAGGGAATAGAATGGCATAACTTGGAGGGACCATAAAGTGTAGAATGGCAGAACTGGGAGGGGGCATGGAACATATAACATAAGATATAGCTGGGAGGGCCCTTAGAATATAAAACCTAGAATGTCAAAACAAGAACACCGTAAGCACAGTGTCATAGCTTGGAAAGACTATGGCACATACACATAAGATGGGAAGGATCTTAGAATACAAAATGTCAATGCTAAAAGGGACTTTTGAGTCCTTTTAGCTCCCTCATTTTACAGATGAATAAACAGAGGCCCAGAAAGTTAATGTAGTAAATTAACAATAGTCAGGTTGAAGCCCAAGCATCCTGACTCCCAACACTGACAACAATAGCTACCCATTGCTGATTGATTCTGCTCAGCTCAAAAGCTACTTCAAAGCTCTTTTAGATTTTGATTCTGCGCCATTTCCAAATCACCATTAACTATAACCAACTAGGAGACTTGATTTTGTTGGAAAGAGATAATGAGGGGCTGGAGGCTGGATGGTAGAATTGTTGTTTCCAAAGAAAGGGGGAATATATTCCAGCAGAATTATGGGAACTATAGTGATAGGCAAAGATGGGGCCAGCCCAGAGTCACCAGGCTTTGTCTTTGGTACCCACATAGAGAGGGGGCATTTCTCCATGGAGATATCAAGGCCTGAGAACCATTTCAAGATGGAGCCCTTACCACTTCCTTGGCCTGGGTTCCTTTCTCTCTATGGTGCAGTGGTCCTTTTTTGTGTCTCCCAATGTGTCTGATTCCACCACTGCATCTGGGTAATGGCATCCAACTAGTGTGGACTGTCTGGACCAAAGAGTTACCCCCAGGATCATCACTGGGATCACCTTAGAGTTTCCCAGCGTGTCTGTGTCCATCCCTCATAGCCAGCATGCCAAAATTTGTCCTAGGTACCAGAATTCCCAGTTATGGTTCTAAAGATAGGACAGGAAACAAGACAGAGCATGGCAGTGTGGGGAGAACAGCAGGGACTTTGGAACCAGAGGCCTAAGTTCAAGACCTGGTCCTCCAACCAACTAGCTGCATAATCTTGAACAGCTTTCTTCCCTCCATTTTCTCTGCTATAAAAATGAGAATTAAATAAGATAAAATAGATAATATAAAGTGTTTCATATGCCTCATAGCACTGAATAAAGTGTAAGCCAGGAGGACGCTGTCCCTTCCAGCTCTGATGCCCTCTGTCCTGAGACCAGTCTACTTTGAACCATGCTAGGGTTCAAAACAGCCACTACTTGCACAGTCCCTGCTACTGTGGAAAGTCTGAAAGAAATGTGATGAAATCAGGAAGCTTCTTTGTCACCAGCAATCTTTCAGCATCCAGAGGGAGTGGAAGTGGTGAGATCTGAACAGAAATTCTTCCACCCATGGCCAAGCCTTTCCAGAACAGCCAGGGGAAGTTCCCCTTCCCCCCTCACCCCCTACTCCACCCCATCCCTCACCCCAAGCTGCCGACTGGGTCTCAAGCAGACAAACGCTGGCTGGTTTCTGTTCAGACTTGCTCCAGCCCAAGTCCTTTAAATCATCTTTAAAACCCAGGGCTGCAAAGTCCCAGGCTTCAGGGACTGCCAAGTTCACAGTGCCCCAGTGTAGGCATTAATACTTCCCTCCCAAATTTATTAGTCTTGAAGCTCACCCATAATGAATGAATTACAGTCCCCAGCGGGTGTAGCCACGTCGGCCCGTATATCATCCCAGCCCTTGGAGTCCCATTCCACCATACTGACATTTCAAAATCGCAGGAGTCGCTCTGATGGAGGCCTTGTCCATCTGTCTCCCCCGCCAGCGATGAGGCTCTCTGTGCTAGTGATTTTGTTACCTCCTAGAGGGAAGGGATCCGGGTGAGGGGCCAAAGGTCAGAGGAAGAAAAGTCACAGTCTTCTGCCAGGGCTGTGAAGCATAAGATAGAAGGGATGGCAGAGAACACGCAAACCAAGAGCTTGTCTCTTGGAGGAGGAGGAAACTGAGGTCCAGAGAGAAAAAATAACTCTTCCAAGAGGTTTTATTACTAGAAACATAAGATCCTTATAGATAGAGACTGTCTCTTTTGTGTTTATATACCCAGTAATTAGTATAGTGCCTGGCATACCAAAGGCTTTTAATAAATGCTTTTTCATTCAGAGTCAGTCAAATAAGAAGTAGGGAAGTGAGAAGTGTACTGAATTTGGAATCAGAGAACTTAGCCTCAAATCTTGATTAAGCCAAGTACTTTTGAACTGAATTTTTTGTGCCTCAGTTTCCTCATTTATAAAATGAAAGGATTGGATGAAGTGAGTTGTAAGAGTCCTTCCAGGTTTAAACCTGGTGGTCCTAAGAAGCAGAGCTAGAATTTGAATTCAGCTCTTCAGCCTACAAATCCTTTGCTCTTCCCACCTGGATAGGCTACCTCTAGCTCAGACATTCGATGACTCCGTGTCACTCTCAAAATCCTTTGGATTTTTTTTTATGCCAAGCTCGGAGTCAGGATTCCTGGGTTCCCTCCCAGACTCTACCAGTGACTCATGCCACCTGCCCTCACCAGCCTCCACTCCCTGATACTGCAACCATGGGCAAGTCAGGCTGCTTTCCCCAGGGGGCAAAGCTCATTAATGAAGGCTGTCAGCTCTCCACTTGACTGGGATTTTGGAAGGATTAATGAGGCCATGATTGCAAAAAGCTCTGGGTGCTGAGGAAGGAAAGTATCTTGAAGGTACAAAGGAACAGAGCCGTGGGCATTCTCTGTAGCCATCCTGCCCACTGCCAAAAGTCCCATTGGCCCAGAGGCTTAGGATTTCACATTCCAAGTTGGATCCAAGACAGTAAGCATTTCTTAAGTGCTCACGGTATGCCAGGTACAATGCAAAGTGCTGGAGATACACGTACAAGCAAAAGAAACACAATCCCTGTCCTCAAGGAGCTTACATTATAAAATTATTATAAAAGAGAGTTGAAGAAGGGATGGTATGTGTATGGTAACAAAGTCTGTAAGCAGCCAGATATAAAATAAACATACTAGACCTGGGCCCATCTCCAAAACAGGGACCCAAAAGAATCTCACTAGTGGGTACAACTACTTCCCTTGGCTGCCAGGAAGTCAATTTACCTCTGAGCCTCAGTTTCCACATCTAACAAATGAGGGGATGAAACTAGATGATCTTTCGAGTCTCTTACATCACTAAAGCCATGATCCCACAGCCCCAGAGTGGACAGGAGGGGGGATATTTGCCTCTTCTCAGAAGGCCCTAACAGTTCTTCAGCTATGTTTCCTATAACTGAGCGAGTTGGACTAGATAATGTCAATGATCCCTTCAAATTCTAAACCCTGGGATTCCATGTTAGGTGGTTATGGGAAGAGAGTCATCAGAATCAGGAAAAACCTGAGTTCAAAACCTGCCTTGTGACATTACCTAGGAAAGTCGCTTAAACTTTATTTGCCTCAGTTTCCCCACTTGTAAAATTGGGTTAATAGTCGTGCCTCCCTCCCAAGGCTGTTGAGGATCATATGCAATCACTTATAAAACAGTGCTCTGTAATCCTCAAAGTACCCGATAAACATATTAACATGATCCAAGCACATCCACTGAGAGGTGTAGAATATGGCTTGGATGGAGCTCAGGAGGCCAGGGTTGGAGGCCGGCCTCAGAAGCTCATTGACATTGGCCAAGTCTCAAAGTCTAAGTCTGCAGCTCTGTAAGAGGGGGATCGTGGTATCCACACTTCTCACTTATCAGAACAACCGCAAAAATATAAATCCTTCATCCCTATGAATGGAGGGGATGGGAGCAGCCCAGATGTTCTCCACTCCCTGGACTGAGCCGAGGTTTGAAGGAAACTCTGGATTTTAAAAGGCCGAGGGGAGGAGAAAGTGCAAAGTCACAAATGCGGTAGATGGAATGTTATGCGTGAGCAACAGCAAGAAAGCCAATGTTTCTGGATTGTGCCAATATGGAAGGGAAGCAGGGAATAAATCTGGGAAAATGGGAAGTAGCCAGTTTGGCTGGACAACAGAGAGCATGAAGGGGGTACTCAGTTGGAACCCAGTCATAGGGGGCTTCAAATACCAAAGGGAATCCCTTTTCATTCAAAAGGGATTCTTGGAGATGAAAAAGTCCTCAAAGCTCTCAAAAAATGACTCTCCGAGAGTGAATGTTTGGGCCACATGACACTGAGGGTTGCCCTCAAATCCCGATGCACCCTCTGCTGCCAGCTCATGCAGCAGCCCTGCCACATAGGCTGAGCTAATTCACAGCCACCACAGCCAGGTGATTCCAGGGCAGCCCCTGCCATTGGGGCATAGCTCTGATTATCAGGAAGTCCTTCTTTAAATAATCCCAGGACACGTTTTCCTTTATACCCAGGCAAGTTGGGCTGCCCCCACCGCCACCAGAGCCTGTTATAAGGAGAATAGTTCCTTTGTCTAGAAAAACATCAACTGAACAACAGAGAAAAGCTGATGGACCTGGGAGGGACGGGGCCAAAATAAAAGCTGTAAGGCTGGAGGAGCACGAGGATGCTTGGAACCACTTAAGAGCCCCTTCCTCCCTTTTCAAATGGTCGTAAAAATGTGCACAAATGCTATTCCAAGCTGGCCTGTTGGCAGCCGCAACACTGAAACCATTGAGAAGATGCTCGCAGGCCGACCTTGACAGAAGTTGGGATGGGGGAAGGCAGGCAAGAAGAACTGGCGTCTTCTGTCTGGGCTGGCATTTATGGTAGCACCAAATTTACTGTTTTTACCTTGGCCCGGAGACCAAAATAAAAGATGAGCTCAGCAGAGGGAAAGGATTTTTCTCTAAATAGCTTTTTCTTCCTAAATTGGGGCAGCTTTCTCTTCCATGCCCACATCCCACCAAGGGACCAACAAGGAAGGTCAGGGGGCCAGACTATGAGGGCACTGCTCTTTTGGCCAGAATTAGGTCATTTCAGCTTCTGGGAGAAGGACCTGAATGGGTTTTCCAGTTTCCTACAAGTTCTTTCTTCCTTCAGATAATAACATTTGGGGGAGATGGGTGTTCCTGTAATGTCATCACAGTAAGGTCCACCAGGTTAACAGTAGTATATCCCAAAGAATTCAAAATGAACATCTTGCAGATGAAGAGGAAGGGTACATGGCAGGTGTGAGCAAACTGAACCACAGAGTCAATGAAAAACAACAGAGAAACGTACTGTTCACAAAAGAGATGATCCGGCTCTGTGGCAAGCTGAAGAATGGCTGGTGGACCATTCAAATGCTCCACAGGGATACTTGTGATATCAAGAGAAATTAAGGAAGCCTAAGTTGGGAGGACCCCTTCTATGATACCCTGACATGATGTCATAGGCAAGAGGCATATAAAATAGGCAGGGAGAGATGGGTGACACTCTGCACCACTGGCGGGAATGTCCACCTCAGTGAGATCACAGATCCGTGGGAATATATACAGCAATAAGAGAACTCCCCATTTGGAAACAAAATATTTACAACAAATCTCTTACTTGTAGAACCCGTTGTTGGGTCCTCAGAGAGATAAAAAGATCAGCTAAAACTTGGCCCTGTCCCCATGGAGCTTATGATCTAATAACAGCACAAGACACCACCACCCAAATCACTGGAAAAATAATGAAAAGACTGTTCACCATTTCATACTAACACAGAATGAAGGAGACTGAGAAGGATGAGACCTAGCAGGAGAGAAGACTGAGGGATGATGGGATGAGCAAGAGGAATTAGATTCATTCTGCTTGACCTGATTGGGCAGGAATAGATTTGATGAGTGGAATTGGCAGGCAAATGTTGACCTGATTCATTTTTTTCCACTTAATAGTATTTTTTTTTCAAGGTAGTTTTCAACATTCACTTTTGTAAGCTTTTGAGTTGCACATTTTCCCTCCTTCTTTCCTTCCCTCGGCCTTTCCCAAGACAGCAAGCAATCTGTTATAGATTATTTATGTACAATCGTTTTAAACATATTTCCATATTGGTTTTGACCTGATTTAAGAGGAATATTTCTCAAACTTAAGACCTATCCCAAAGTGGAATAAGTGGCCTCCGCGGTGAGTTGTCTATCACTGGAGGATTTCAAGCAAAGATTGGATTAATACTTGTCAAGGACGTGACAGAGGGGATTCCTGTTCAGGTATGAGTGGTCCGCCATCTTTCCAACTTTGCCATGCTGCCGTGGTTTCTAGAATGCATAATCTTAGAACATCACAAAAGAAAGTACTATGTGATAATTCATTACAAATAATTTCGGGGAGGGTTTCCTGGAAGGAAAGGCATTTGAGTTGGCTTTTAACGGTTAGGCAAGAGGAATTCAGCAAATCCAGATGAGATGGGTAAACATTCCAGATACAGGGAACCCAGGATCTGATCTTTAACTCTCAAGGCCTTTCAGCCCAGGCCCCTTAGCTCGGCAGGTTAGGGGTGGAGTGGTGAGATCAGTTAGGTTCAGTCCTGGTTTCGTCTGTTGTTGTTCAGCCATTTTTAAAGTCGTGTCCCACCTATTGTGACCCCCTTGGGGGTTTTTTTTGACAGAACTACTGGAGGGGTTTGCCTTTTCCTTCTCTAACTCATTTTACAGATGAAGAAACTGAGGTAAACAGGGTGAAGTGACTTGCTTGCCCAGGTTGACCCAGGTAGTAGGCATCTGTGGCCAGATTTGAACCCATGAAATATCTAAGCTACTTCCTGCCCTCAAAGTGTTTATTATATACTTTAAAAGCGCGGGAGGGCTCCTCTGCCAGGGAAGCACTTTGTTTTCAATCATAGCAACTCATGATGCTATAAACTTAAACGGCGGCGGAAGGGTTGCCATCTCTACCTGCGGAAGCAGCGTCTACACCTGCCAAATCCCTATGAAGTATGGAGTATGTTCCCAGGCTTTGGGGGGATGCTTAGGAAATGTCAGGGCTTTATATAATCCTAAAGGAAATGCTTCTTCACTCTGGGTCCCTTTCACTAGTGAAGTCTGCACCAGGGGCAAGCACCTCAAATCAGGCCGGTTTGGCAAAGACAGGGGAGATTTCATACCAACATAGAGGGAAGGAGCTCAGGCTGTTTAGCCCAGAGAGAAGGCTGAGGGATGATGGGATGAGCAAGAGGAATCGGATTCATTCTGCTTGACCTCGTAGGGCATTTATGTATCATGCATCTTATGTGATTACTAAATCTGTTGTTTCTACACCGTCCAAGGACTACAGGGGCTCACTATATCAGGCAACCTGAGCCAACATCCCCGCCACCTCGCCCTGGTTACGTCGGTGCTCGAAGTAGTAACGGTCCCCATTCCCATTTGCCAGGGACTATGAAGGAGATGCCGGCCAAGCTGCACGGAAGGGCGGGGTACCACTGCCCTCCTTGCCGCCCCGCACGCCATCCCTTCCTCCGTCCTGCCCACCTTTCTGCTGCCGGCAGCGCTCGGGTTCCTCCCTAATCCCGGGGGGGGGGGGGGGGGGGGGCAGCTCCCGCCCCTTTCCCCACCCGCTCAGGCAGCCGCCCCGCGATGGGGCGACGGCTCTTAGAGCATGAATTACGGATGGGCACAAAGAAGCGCGTTTGCCTTCAGCTCCGGGCAGGAGCGTCGTTCTGCGGTCCGGGGTCCGCCCCCGGGCGTCTCACCCGCCCCTTTAAACCTTAGCTGCGGACCCAGCTCTGACTGGAGGCGCCGAAGGATCAACAGGGCCCCAAAAGCTTTCTCAGCCCGGCGCTGCCGGGAGGGCGTGTCCGGGGCGCCCTCCGCGGAAAACGTCCGCTCCCCTCACCTGCAAGCACCGGGAGCCTCCGGAGCCGGGGGGAGGGGGAGGGGAGGGTCCTGCGGCCGCCCCTCCCCCACAGCACTCAGAGAGGAGGCTTTTAGAGCCTCGGCTAGACTCCGGGCTGGCCAGAGAGGCTCCCTCTCAGAGGACGAGAGACGTGCCCCCAGCTTTCACGGCAGCTGCCCCCCCAGCCCCCGCTGCAAAGGGGAGGCCGTCGGGCCCCTTGCCTCGCGGTTCCTCTCGGGCTTTTCAGAGATCTCTTTCTCCTTCCCTGAGAATCCGAGCTCGCTGAGGGATTCATTTGTTTCCCGGAGCAGGTCCTGCTACTCCATTTACTCCCTTCAGCGATCTGCCCGTGGACCGCCTCAGGATCTGCCTTAGGTCCCCATTTTTAAAATAGGATGACATTTTCAACGAACTTAAAAGAAATGTTTCGACATTTTAGCAGAATCCTTCTATTAGTCAAATATCTGATTTATGTCAAAATCCGGAGAAAATAAATCCTAGGAGAGATATCGATAAACCTCAAAATCTAAAAAGTAAATCTACAACCTAAAAAACAAACTAAGCAATGCGTTCCCCCTCGGAAAAAAAAAAAAAAAAAAAAAAAAAAGATATTTTTAAATAAAATTAAGAAATGCATTTATAAACAAAGTTTTTTTTTTGACCTGAGAGATCTCAGGTTAAGAAACTCCGAAGTCTCTGCCGAGTGTCCCCCAAACCCGTCCCCGTGCTGGGTGTTGCTGGGGAGACCAGGGCTAGAGCACACACGCAAAGCGCAGGCTCTTGGGCGGGGGGATTGGAGAGGCGAGATATCCACGGGAGACCGTGAGGGCACGAGAAGATCCAGGCGCGATAAGTCACTGGATTGCCTCTAGCCGTGAGTTGTGGGATACATGGAATACTTAGTACCTGGGGAATCAGGAAGGGGAGAGGGAAGTGTTGGGCTGGAGCTATACAGTTATTATTATTATTAATATTTGTATGCTTTTATATACACTTGTATACAAGAAAGGGAGGATGTGGGAGTAGAGCTAGAGCAGGATTGAGAGGAAGAGAGAAGAGCTGAAGCCAGCTGGTAATGGTTTAGGAGAGTCCATTGTTAAATTATCGAGGTGGGCTCCGAAACCAACAAATGCTACAAATCAAGGCTCAGTTTATTGTTTTGTTGATTTTCTAGACTTAAGGAAGCGATGGAGAAAATATTAGCTCAGATCAAAGTGTGTTTTACATTTATTCTCCAGCATGCTGTAGTTTCCCCAATAAAGTGCAAGCTTGTTGAGGGCAGGGACCAATTTCGGTTTTGTCCTTATATCTCCAGCATCCAGCACATAGTGGGCGCTTCATAAATGCTTGTCAAACAAACAACCGAATGAATGCCTGCCATAGCAGGGATACTCCATAAACATTAAGGAACCCTTAGCAGTTTGCCTCTCTGTCTCCCCCTCCCAGAAGCCATGGTGAAGGATGACATGAATAGCTACATCAGCCAGTATCACAATGAGCCTAGCAGTGGTAAGTCTCCTTTCCTGAGCCCTGACCATCCAAATAAGCCCAAATTTGGGGCAGCCATGAGGCAGATGTCATTATTTTCCAGATTCTGTCTTCTCCTTTTCTGTGCTACCCACGGGAACCTCAGCAAAAAGCACGATGTGAATGTTCCAAGGGTAAGACCCTACCTCCTCCCCCTGATGGTCGTAGCCTTGAATGACAAAGTCCTCAAGAGAAAAGCAGCAGCCCATAGAGTCTGACCTCCGGGACAGTGCAGACTAATGTTTCTCCATTGCAGGCATTTTCAGATCTTGGGACTTGGGTCTGGAAGAGAGCTTAGGATCTAATTCAATACCTTTATTTTAGAGATAAGGAAATTGTGATCCAAAAATACCCTACGTCAGCCCATCAATGGCAGATTCAGGATTGTGAATTTGGGCTCAGTCTTATGCTCCTCAAATTCTTGTCGAAATCTCTTCAAGCATAACATGTTATTTTTTCCTCCTGAACATCATGTGATCCATGAATTCAGTTTCTGTATGACTTGTACACGAGATCCTAGAATACAAACACAGCCCTTGAGTCTATCTGAAAGCAAGCCCAAGGAGTGATGACCTCAAAGTAAATACTACCTGAAGAGGATGAGGAGATGATAGAGAAAGTCAGAATGAGAAGATCCAGACTGTGGGCCAACACTAAGCTTTAGCTTGATTTCCTCTAGCCCTTCAAGTGACTTTATTCTGGATCCAGCTACATACACCCCAGAACCATTTAGTCACCCCTTCCTGTCTTGGTCGCATTTAGCACAGAGCCTCTAGAGATAGAAGGATTGATAGAGCAGATAAAGTGTTGGGAACAATGGTTAATCCGATTGTTAAAGGACAAATAGGTAGCAAATAAAAATACTCTGAAGCTAACCTTGAATAGCTCGTAATCTCTGAGTAATAGTCACCAATAGGTGACCAAACCACTCCGCCTCTCTCATCCTCTGTCTCTCCTCTCCTCTCTCTCTTTCTTCATTGTGCTTTTCTCACTTTCTCCATTCCTACTTTCCCCGAATTTCCCATAATTCTTTAACATATAGAAATGAATTTTTTCAAATGTTTTATGTTTTTGTAATATTTTGTTCTCAATTTTAAAGGCAAGTGAGTTAAGGAATAATTCTATAGGAATAAGAAGATAGAAGATAGATAGATGGATGGATAGATAGAGTTTTGATTTTTATATTAATATGCTGCCCTTAAATTTTTTCTGATGATTGGGGATCCTAGATAGAAAGACTCTTGACCCCACAAGAAGTTAAGCTAGCATCTCCCATTCACTCAAGTATTTGGGAAAGTAAGGGTACCTAATTGATAAAATCACATCTCTTGGACCCAACAGTTGGCAAAGTTGGCAATGGCATATTCTTGAACAGGGATTTCTCTGTCTTGGACTCGCTCACTTAATTTTCAATCTCAGAATCTCTGAGCTCCAAGAGTTCCTGGAGGCCATCTAATTAAACTCACGCCCAATCAAAAATTCTCTCTATAACATTTGTGAAGAGTGGTTACTAAAGCCCCACTTAAAGATCTCTAGTGATGAAAAGTTCCCTGCTGCCCCAGGCCACCTGTTCCACCTTGGACCAGCTCTTAGTATCAGGAATTTTCTTCTTCTGCCCAAAATCTGCTTCTCATATATTCTTTGAAGTTCTGGTATCTGGAAACAAGAACCGCCTACTTGTCCATGACAGCCCTTCCGATTCTTGAAGATGGCTCGTGTGTGTGTGTGTGTGTGTGTGTCCTATTCCAAAAGCCTTCTCTTCTTCAAAATGGACAGTACTAATACCTTCAACTGATCTCTCCATAGCAGGATTTCTCAGCCTAGTTAATTTGCTCTGGATGTGCTCCATTTTGTTAATGTCTTTTCTAAAAGATAGTGCCCAATCAATTCAAATGACCTTGTGATGGAGAGAGCCATCTACACCCAGAGAGGATTGTGGGAACTGAGTGTAGATCACAACATAGCGTTTTCAGTCTTTTTGTTGTTGTTTGCTTACATTTTGTTTTCTTTCTCATTTTTTCCCTTTTGGATCTGATTCTTCTTGTGCAGCAAGATAATTGTGGAAATATGAATGCCTATATTGGATTCACATATATTTTTACCATGTTTAACATGTATTGGATTGGAGGAAATTGGAAAGAGGGAGAGGGAGAGAAAAGAGGAGAAGAGAGGAGAGGAGGGGGAAGATAAAACAGATTGAACCTTGGCAGGTGATTCCCTTTCTTAGGAATGAGAAGCCAATATGAGAAACTGACAAAGGGCAGTCAGGCAGAAAGCACCAGCCCTGGAGTCAGGAGGACCCGAGTTCAGTCCAGCCTCCGACACTTCCTAGCTGTGTGACTCTGGGCAAGTCATATAACCTGGATTGATTCCCCTACCCAGACATCTCCCCCAAAGAAGGAGAACCAGAAGAGAGTAGTGTTATGAAATCCAGAGAGGAGGAAAGAGTGGCTGACGTTGGCAGAGGTGGCTTAGTGGTCAAAGAGAAGGAGGACTGAGAAGTGGGCATCAGACCTGGCAGTGAAGGGACCTTTGGCACTGGAGGGAGCCATCAGGACAATGATGGAAGTCTCATGAGCCTCCAGAGAAAGGAGAGCAGATAAAGGCAGCTAACAACTTTCTCCAGTGGTTTAGTCAAGAAGGGAAGGAAGGAATGAGATAAAAGCTGAAGTGATAATAGGCTCTGGCATTAGACTTCAGGAGGCCCGGGAATGCTGAAGGTTAGGCCACGTCACTAAATGTCCCTCACCATGGCCGGGATCGGGCTGGGGTGCCCATCGCCCTTTTCCCAAAGAGAGAACTTTTCTCTCTCCGGAGTGAACTTAGAAAATGTCTAATTTGAGTGGTCAGCCTAAGTCTCTCCTCACTGCGGTTTGGAGTCAGTCTGGGTGACCTGCTGGGGGACAACAGCACGTTCTGGCCCCCACCACAGCCCCGCCATCTCCATGCTCCCCCCGCCCATCATTTATTCCGAACTGCCTCCACTCACCTGACTGGGCCTTCCCACACTCCTATTCTCTCAAAGAGCACTCAAACTCATAAACTTCCAGGCACTCAATAAAGGCTGCATCTCCATTAACACTCACCCCTCCCTCCTCCACACCCAGACCACTTTTCCAAGCAGTAGCTAACACCAGCCCTGTGACTCCTTGATGATGCCCTTACAAAGGCTAGGGGAATAGCTGGCGTCTACGCCCACCTCTCTGTCTCTCTCTGTCTCTGGGTGTGTCTGTCTCTCCATCTCTCTGTCTCTCTGTCTCTCTGTCTCTGCCTCTCTGTCTCTGTCTCTCTGTCTCTCTCTCACACACCCAGCTGTTTTTCCTCTTCTCCCAACTTTTGACATATATGTATATATATATATATGTATATATATGTATATATATATATATATGTATATATATGTATATATATATATATACATATATATATACATATATATATATATATATATATATTCCTTTCACAGAAACTGTTATCTCCTCAGTCGGCCAGACAACAAGCATTTATTTAGCACTTACATTATCCCAGGCATTTGTGCAGACATCGGGGATGTCATCTCAAAAGGCAAAAAACAATTCCTGTGCTCAAGGACTATCTAATGGGGAAGCAGATGTGCAGATACTGTACAGAGAAGAAATATTACAGTGGAAGTGGAAGTGAAGGTAGCTGAGGAGGATAGGTACTAGCAATAAGAGAGGTGGAGGTGGGCACCGAAGAAAGGCTTCTTGAGGAGGTCAGGGAAGCTGGGAGGCAGAGCAGAGGAGGAAGCAGAGCATTCAGCCTGGGCAGTCCAGAGATGGGGGATGGGATGGCGTGAGCAAGTGCCATTGAGAGGACTGGTGTCCCTGTTTCTCAGAGCACATGGAGGGGAATGAAGCAGCCTGGGAAGGGGTCAGGTGACGAAGAGCTTTAGAGACCAAACGGAAGCTCTCTATCTGCCCCTGGAGGTACTATGGAATATATAATGTGGAGGGCCATTGGCAGACGCTCTTAATTCCGACTTTCCTCTTTGTCTACAGACAGCGGCATCCCGGAGCCCGCCATCTGCGTCATCACCACGGCAGCCATCGACATCCACCATCCCGACACCTCCTCCGACCGATTCACAGCAGATGTGCCCCTGAAACTAGGGAGCAACGGCACCTGCCCCAGCATCACGTCGGGGAGCGTGTCCTGCTCCCTGGGCAGCTCCGTCACCTGGGCCCAGAGCGACAGCAGCCAGACTCTGGGTTCCTCCACAGACTTCAGCACAACTCGGGACGAGTCGTCGGAGCTCTGCCCCTTGGAACAGGGAGGGCCCTTCCCCCCGGGGACGGCCCCCCAGCCCCAGGTCAACAGTACTGTGGTCCAGGAACTCCTGTCCTCCTTGTCGGAGGACTCCTGCTTAGCACAGAAGGGCCTGGACCTGGTCAATCTCAGAAGGCCGAGCCCAGCCAGTTCTGCTCTGACCAGCCCGGAGGTGGAGCACAGGGTGAAGGTCTACAATGAGAAGAACCAAGAGGGCTTCACCGTGTTCCAGATCAAGCCAGTCATCCACGTTCAGCCCAACCCCGCCATGTTCGAGGATAAGTACAAGGCTTTGGACTCCAAAGAGCAGAAGTCGAACCAGATCCCGGAGTCCTGACGTGTTCTGAAACGGGGTTCAGGGAGGCCAGTGTGGGTAGCGGGGAGGGATTGGAGAAAGCGGGGAGGGGGGGGGAATGGGAGACAACCGTGTGTGGGGACCATTACCAGCAGGGCCTTGCTCCTTGGGGGACCGGAGAAGAAACCCACTTCCTCCGGATGCATGAGTCCTGAGAGCTAGCACAAATCCATTCTGTCCCAACTTCCGAAGGTCCCTCCGCCGGCCCCTCTGCACTCTACAGTGACTTCAGGAGCCGTTCAGGTTCTTCAGACTTCATTCTGGGACCTGGAGGCGGGGAGGGTGGACTCTGGGGGGGACGGGAAGGGGGACAAGGATGGGATAGCAGTTGTTTTTTTAAAGTCATTTTTACAAAGATTGTTGACCTTTATGTCTGGGTCTGGCTTTGGCAGGGGAGAGGACAGCTGAGTGTCAAATTCTTTCTCTGATTTCTTACATTTTCTTTGTACACAACAGCTCTAAACCCCTTTGTACCAATACTGTGGCTGGGTTTTATTTATTTTATTTCAGTGTATTTTCGACCTCAAAAGCCCTTTTCAGAGAATCTTCTGGAAGGTCAAGACAGAAGAAATGGTATCTGAGGCTGTCTCTGTTTCATTGGACTTCCAATCTCATATTTCATAGTTCTCATATTTCTGTCTCATATGTCATAGTTCTCATATTTCAGTCTCGTATCCGGGAATATTCTGAAAGCAAATCTTGGGACAACTTAGTAAAATCTAAGAGGGTGGAAATGGGGAAGGGGCTACAACTTTGCAGCTTTAATAATATTAATTTTTAGAAACCTAGTTAACTTACAAAGATATTAAGGGAAAAGAGAAAGGGGAAAGGGGTTTCCTGCCTTGGACCAACTCGGTAAAGTCTAAGAGGGTGGAAATGGGGAAGGGGCTACAATTTTGTGGCTTTAATAATATTCATTTTTAGAAACATAGCTACAAAGATAGTTACAAAGGGGAAACCTACTTAAAAAGATATACTTTGTGGCTTTAATCATTATTCATTTTTAGAGACATAGTTACAAAGGGGAAGGAGAAAGGGGAAAGGTGCTTCCAATTTTGGACCAACTTGATAAAATCTAAGAGGTTGGAAATTGGGAAAGGTGCTACAACTTTAATAATATTCATTTTTAGAAACCTAGTTACAAAGATATTAAGGGGAAAGAGAAAGGGGAAAGGGTCCTTGAGGTCCAAGTCAAGGTTCTAGAAGTGACCAGACTTTTGTCATGGCCATTAGGTAGGTAGGAGTGATGGGAGTTGTGGTCAACCCTTCAGCATTGGAGAAACAATTGTGGTCAGTAGAGGTGATTTTCATGAAAGTGTGTAACTGTCTGAACTCGAGGTGAGGTCCCCCACATTCCCTTACTTACTACCTAGGCCACAGCGGCCTGTCCAGTGCTACTGGATGAAGCTTTTCAAGCAATTGCCCCAAGTGCAAAATTATCTATTTAAGGATCTTCATGGTGAGATTACTCTTCCCCAAAGTCAGGTCCTTTAGGCAGCTCTAAGTGGGTCAGGCTATGGGTGTCTGGTCTTAGCTAAAAAACCTGGTCTCCTGCCCATGTCTCCCCACTGAAGGAAGACAATTGGTCAGACCATCTGTATTGATTCTAAAATAGGCAGGATCGTATCTAATAATGGGGGTGCTCGCTCCCCTCACTTCATCAACAAACATTAAGCCCTCAAAGTGAGCCAGACCCAGTCCTTCAGGATAGTCAGGCTAGGCAGGGGAGAGAACATATAGTCAGTCAATCAGCATTTGCTTAACACCTACTATGTGCCAGACACTGTGCTAAGCTCCGGGAATACAAAGAAAGGCAAAAACATCTTCTCTGCCTTCAAGATCAGGCCTAAAGGAGAGACCTGCAAACAAGACAGAGTTGGATGTAGTGCAGTCATCTTTCAGTCCCGTGGGAAAGAGAGGACAGTTATGGATGGGCTCTGAGGAGCAACCCTAAGGAGGACTACCAGGAAAGGCTCTAGTGGGAGAGGGATTTAGCTGAGACCTGAAGAAAGGCAGACGGCAGAGACCAGGAGGGTCAGTACTCCAGGCACAGGGACAGCCAGGGAGAAAGGCCCAGTTGGATACCCATAATTGATGAGGTAATTTGGCAGGATTGGGCACTAACACTGTGTTGGGGAGTGGGAAAGTCTCCTGCTTTCAGTGTTGAGCTAGGAAGGACATGAGGGCTTCTGAGGGGAAGAAGTGAGAAAGTGAGGAAGCCCAGAAGACAAGCTGAGCAACAGCCTGGGGAGAAGCAGCAACGAAGAGGTGAGTCTGGCTGATTTGCAGTGTTTGAGCAGGGGAGAGACATATAACTGAAGCCGGGACATGGAAGGCCTCCATGAGCTGTGACTTGTTGCCCGCCTTCCCTATGGCCAGCTCCCCACAGAACAGAGGACTCGTATCTGTCACCAGCCCCTGGTTGGCAGAGCCAATACAGCCACAAGTTGCTCCACTTGTGAAGCATCCAGGAAGGATGACAGTGGTGACTGTTACACTAAACCATTTGAATGACCATATTTGTAAATGAAGTAACACTTCTAACTTACTCTCCTAACACATGCTAGCCAAGAAAGGCTATTAGGTCTCACCCTCAGGATTCTAGGGGCACTCTTGAGGGGACAATGGTGGTAGTCTTTCAGTGCTATTGGCTGGAGCCCCTATTCTGATGTGTTCCCCAACAGCGATCACCCCTTAAAGTTAATCTCTTCCCCATGCCATCGATGCCTGGTGATGAGTGTCCCAATATCATTTATCCCCCTAACCTGAATTAGAGATATTTGCTGGAAAGTCCAAAATAGCCCCCTCATCACAAAGCACAAAAGGGCAAAACTTGCCCCTCCTCCAAATTAGCAGAACCCTCTCCCTTGTATATTTTGAATAGGCTCAAACTTGGGGGTGTAGCTATAAATCATTCACCCCATCAAGCTCACATCTGACTAGAAGAAGTCATTCTCTTGTTTGAAGAACACGGTACTGGCTGCCTTCCATCTTGCCCATCACTGGGCTCCCTTATAATACATTCTGTTATGGGCCCCCATTCTTGGACCTTTTAAGATCCGACAAGGTCCCGTTCCAAAGGAGAGAGGAGTTGGCCCCCATCCCAGACACGGCTTTGCTCAGGGGCCATAACTGGCATGATGGGCTGGAGAGTGCACCCTCCCCTTCTCCCACTGACATTCCTTTTGTGGCCAAGAAAAAAAGAAAGTGAGTTTCTACACTGGGACCGTCCTATTGTCTCAGTTCTGGCTCCAGCAGCCAACCGAAACAATACCTAGCCAGGAGACAGCCACAAGTACCTGTGCATGCTCTGAAGTGGAGAGCCAACTATGGCATCATGACTTAAAATGGGCTCACCTCCAGCTCCTGAAGGTAGGACACAGCGCCCCAGAGCTTAAAAAAGAGAGTGGTCACTCTCTCCACTGCATAAAAATCATTAAGCTTTTAGTAAGTGCCTACTGGTACCCACATTTAGGAAGCAGTGTAGTCTCATGGGCAGAATATTGGGCTCAGGCAATAAGCATAAAGCACCCACTGTGTGCCAGGAACTGTGCTAAGCATGCAGAGCCAAACAGATCCAGATTCAAATCCTGCCACTGACACTAATCATGAAATCTAAGTCTCAGTTTCCTCATCAGTTAAAGAATAATAATAGTATCCAGAGTCCTTGCCTTCTGGCCTTATTATGGGATCCACATAAATGCCAGTTATTAGGAGAAAGAGAACTTGGGATAAGAAGATCAGGACTTTGTGTGACTTTGGACAAACTTTTTAATTTCTCTTGGCTTCAGCTTCCCCATCTATAAAATGGGTGGGGCGTGTCTAAAATGTGGCTTCTGAAGGGTCTTCCTACTATAAAATCTTACAATCCCATAGAAGTTTTAAGGATTACCAAGCACCTTATTCCCAACATTTCTGAGAGGTGGGTAATGTATAAGAAGCCAGCCCAAGGGGCAGAAGGGGCAACCCAGGGAGAGGCAGCTTTGTGGCGATATGAGTCAACAGTGTGATATCACTGCCATAAAACATAATGGGCTTGGATGCTACATTAACCATGACCATGAATTCCAGAAGCGATAGGAGGAGATGAGCCCTCTGTGTTCTGTCCTGGCCCAACCACACCTGGAGCATCACGTCCCACATTCTAGGCAATACAGTGACAGGCTGGAAATCGGCTAGCAACATTGCATAGTGGACGCCGTCACTGGTCTAACAGCTGCTTCAAGTATTTGCAGGGTATTTTTCATGGACCTAAAGGCCAGAATTATGGGTAGGGGCTAAAACTTGGACAAGGTAGATTGCAGGTGTAAGAGAAGATTCCCTAACAAGGAGAACTCTATAAAAGTGGAACCGTCTGCCCCAGAAGGCAAGTGTTTCTCCTTACTGCAGAATATGGACGTCCACTAGGGTCATAGGATCATGAAACTAGATCTTAAAGAAGTGTTCTTCTTGGAATCTATGATCTTCTAGTCCAATCTCCCTTTCCCCATTTTATCTTGATTAAGGCTATACAGAGAATAACCAGCAATAATAGGATTTGAACTCAGACCTTCAGACTCCAGAATCCAAGATTCTTGTTCAGGGAGATTGGATTGAGATCCTCAGATCAATAGAGGCAACATTCTACTGAATTCTGCTCAGAAAAAATGCAAGAATTATGGAAACCTAGTCTGAGAGTCTCCCTAATATTGGGCTCAGCAAAGTCAGGAAGAGACCAGGTCAATCTTGCCTCTGGCACTTAGTAGCCATATAATCACAAGGAAGTCATTTAAGCCATAGTTTTGTCTCTGTAGTTTCCTGTAGCTCTCAGTTTCCCCTTACTATTTATAACCTTTTGTCTCATAGGCTAGCCTGCCAACAGTCCATGCTTCTTTCAGTTTTCTTCAATTCCCAGTAGATGATGGCTGTTCCCTTTCTTGGGGGACCAGTTTATTTTCTATCTCCAAAACCCTCTGGTTAAATTGTAGACCTCAGAAACATAGTTCCAAGAGATTTTATTTCTAGAGAGACTTCTTTTATAGTCCTGAATCTTACAAGCAAGACAACTCCCAGGGACTCCTGGAGAAATCTTCTTGTGGATCCAACAAGAGGCTGTCTTTCTCCAACTCCAAACAGTTGACATACTTTCCCTACCAGCACTCAGATCGAATATTTCCCCATTCCCAATATAAGACTAGAGGCTCAGATAGTCACCTCTCTTTTGGAGACAAGCACCTGAGGGCACAAGGGACAGCTCCCTGGGATGGGTAATTCAAATTAGGCAAATCTGCTTCCTAAAATAAAATAAGGAAATGAATAAGGAGGCACCCATGTACTTTCCCTATCTACTACATATGGAGAAAGGAAAGCTTTGTAATCTTTATTACAAATGTTTGTAGAATATCTTGTCTCTCTACCTCCAGTGAAATTTTGAAGTAATTGTGAGAATCAAATAATGTAATTGCCATATTTGTTGAAAATTCTGTTTTGAAAACTGTGGTAAGATTTTTGTTTCATGGCTTGCCACTGTCACTACTGAAGGTGATTCTCTCCATATGTAGCTGCTCTGACCCTCAAATAGCAGACAAAGGCCCATGCTGGTGGTCTTTCTTTCTTTCACAACTGTCAGGACCCACTTTATCCTGGTATCATTCCTGAGAATTCAATATCAGACCGGACAAACACTGTCCTAGGAATCAAGAAATGTAAAAAGGCCCACAACAAATCCATCCTGAGATGCTCTGTGAAGTACCCACAGGAAAATATAAAGAAGGGGCTAATGTGAGTTCATTAAAGCTCAGTGGGAACAGCCCTGGTCCAGGAATCAGTTCAAATCCTCCCTTACAGGAAGCTCTAAGGATGTTGTCAATACACACATCTCAGACAGATCCTACGAGTGGATAATGACCCAGATCCAGAACTGACAGAGGAAGAAAACAGGTTGCACTACCTGCAGGGTACGGGACCGGGCTTTTAGAAAACAGGTTGCACTACCTGCAGGGTACGGGACCGGGCTTTTAGGGATGTTGAGCTGCTCCCTGGAATAACAATCCATCAGTATTCTCCGGATGACGCCACATGGCCATGGTCCACGGTGTAGCATGATGTGCAGAATCAAAAATGCTTAGAAAGAAATTATGAATACCAAGTGGCCTTGGCCAGGCTTTACTCAGCGTTCAGCTCCCTGATGGTTCAATATCAGAACAAAACAAGACACACATAAGTCATCCGACAGATAAAAAAAGATTCCGTTGGCCACAGCAGGGGAAGGATATTCAGCAAGGCTGAGCACCAAGGACACCAAGGGCTGAGCTAGCCAGGAGAAGTCCTCCTGCCTGTAAGCTGCCCATCATGGTCCGAAAGCCAGGCTGAAAACCTTGAGCTTGTTTTAATTCAGATGATCCAGAAAGGATGTCAACCATCCCCTAAGCCTTTACTCCCCTGAACCAAATACATTTTTAGAGGGACCTCAATTCTTTTTAAGGAAAAACCCACTCACACTACATGAGGAGAAGGGAGTTCGAATGTGGCTCCCACTGCATGAAAAATTCAGAAAAAAGGGGGCGGGGAAGGAGCAGATATCTGTAGTGATGACAAATACAGCGGCCACACTGATGCCAACAAAAAGCACAACAGATTCTGAGTCATTGGAATGACCGGTCCTGATGCTGGAAAACAGTAATGAAGCAGGAGTGGGGGGCTACAAGTACAGAATGTTGTATACGTTGCCACATATGATCACTTTGGGGACTGGTTTTGTTTACCTGTTTTTCTTTGTTACAGGGGAGTATTTAAATGATGGGGGCAGGCAGAAGACAGAAGGAAGGGGCAATATCCAGAAATGACTGTGACGGAAAAGCAATTGCCATCAATAGAACTTGTTTAAAAAATAACCTAACAAACCAAAACTGCAAAGGACATTTCAAAGGTTCAAGGAGGGTGTAAACAGGAGGCAGTATGTTCATTAGTAAGCCCTTTGCATTGACTCTTCGGTGCCAGGCACCCCAGCACTGCCAAGGATGACTCGCACACAAACAGCGTGAGAGACAGCAGAATGGAGAACAGGAACACCAGGAAGGAATACTGATGAGGCAGCCGAGACAGGCTGGTCCCCGGACAGGAGATGGCCCGGCTCCCCGTCTGGCTGCACCTGCGGCTCTTCCAGTTTGTGGGAGCAGGTCACAGGAAGCTGGGCTCACATCCTACCTGGGGGCCAGAATTCTGACAGGGCCGGCCACTCTGGAAGGCAGCTCAGACTCCTTACCCCCACGCCACTAAACGGGATGTTCTTCAGTCCAGTGATTGCCCAAAAGGGCACAGACCTCCAAGGAGATCAGGGCAGAGGGAAAGGACCCACTTGTACAATGGTACTTCCAGCAGCTCCTTCCATGTAGCAAAGGACCCACCTGCCGGGGGCTGGTGGGGCAAACTGGGGGCAGTGAAAGGGGAGGATTAATAGTGTTACACCATAAGAAGTGAGAAACGTGAAGGTGCAGGGAAACTTGGGAAGAATTGTCTGCACAGTTACAGTGAAAAAAGTAGAACGCGCTGGACAGTTTGCACATTTACCATAAACATATATGTGTATGTGTGTGTGTATGTGTGTGCACATAATCTAAATGTATACTATACATTCATGTGCATATACATGCCTACATATTTGTGTATATGCAAAATATACATGACATATAAATACACATAAAATTTATGTTATATACAGATATATTTCTAATATAAATATATGTGTGCACAAATATACATACCTATATACACATATACGTTTGTGCCACATATAAATATATATTTAATATAAATATGTGTGCACAAGTAAATATATATTTTTACAGATTTGTATATATACAATTTATATATACATAAATACATATATACACTTTTATTACATACAAATACATATTTAATATAAATATGTGTGTACACAAATATATACTTATATGTTTGTATATATACAAATTGTGTGTACATATACATGTACATATGTTACATACTAATATATATTTGATATAAATATGTGTGCACAAGTGTTTTTCTATGTACACAAATATATTTGATGTATGTGTGAGTATACAGATGTTTACTCATAAATATGCATATACTCACATATGTGTATTTTTCTAGGTGGTAATGAGCTGCTCTATTTTTGCCAGCCCCTCTCCCCTCTCTTCCTTCTCTCTACAACTTTTAAAATGCATTCCTGGTGGTTTTTAAAAAGTTCTCACCTCTCCCCAATTCTTTCCCCAGTAGAAGCCCTTGTGATTTGTTCTTTGTATTTTGAATGTTTGTCATAAAATTATATTCATAATTTTAAGAAAATCTCTTCAAAGGCACTTGGAGTTTCCCCTAGATAATTATACTCTCTCATGAGAGCTTTAAGAAATACTGCTTTTTTTATTTAAAAAAAAAAAAAAAAAGGAGGAGGAGGAAGTTTTACAGACCCTTCAGCATGTCTAATGTCATTTTTCCTTCATATAAATTACTTTACTTTTGAAAGCATAAAACAAGAGGCTTCCCTCCAGGACCCACGTGACCAGAGAGAGAGGCCGGCAGGTCACAGACACAGCCTACGGGGGTCACTCCCAGGTGTCCAGGTGTCTGACCCCTTAAGAGCATCCTCTCTGGTGGCTCCTGGCAAGGTGGGAAGAACCATGCAGCAGAGGGAGCGGAGGCGGGTCCCGTTCCCATCAGAGGAGAGGCCCTGGGGTCCAGGCATGGGGATCCGAAGCTAGAAACGGCACAATTCTCGTCCCTGAGACGGAGAGCTAAGCCAGGCTGTGCTGGCCCATCCTGAAAGACTTTGGGCTCCAAGTTCATGATGCTTTTTTCCCAGCTTCAGCTTTCTCTAGCTGAAGGGTCCAGAGCCCTCCATCGTGGGAAGGTGACTAGGTCCTCCCACCAGGCTTAGCTGGCCCTTCTTCGGGAGGAGAGCCCCGCGTCTCCCTGGGCCAGCAGGGCTGCCTGTCCTGGAGCTGGGGGAGAGCCTGGGAAGGGGAGAGCCGGCCCCCCAGGAAGGGGAGAGCTGGTCCCCTGGGCTCTGGCTGCACCCACCCGCCACCCAGTTAGAGAGCCCATTTCAGATGGGGACAGCCCAAGCAGGGCAGGGTTGGGCAGGGCAGGGCAGTCAGTCAACAAGCACCTATTAAGGGCTCACGCTGGGGCAGGGCTGCTCCGGGAGAGCTTTCAAGTCTGGAGCCGTCCTCCCCTCAGTCCTGGAAAGGGTGTGTCAGTCTACCCCCGTGGCGCCAGTCCCCATCCCTCTCATTTCCCGGGCCACAGTAGCTTTTCCTGGCCACCATTTTTCTTTTTCGCCGTGTCCCTCCTAGGTTTCCCCATGACCCTCTTGTGCCACAAAAGGTTCCCATTCTCTCCCATCATGTTCCTCTAGTAATTAGAGCTGCAAAGTGGCTTCCTTCCTATTACGGATGAGAGCCCAGGACAGGTACCTCACACAGAAAGCAGAGTTGGGATTTGAATCCAGATGCTTCGATTTCACATTCTACGTGCTCTCCTCTCCATGTTGAATGACTTCAGACTAGATTTAAGAAGAAGTCAGTTTGAAAATTACCCATGCATATACCTTGTAGATAAAAAACTATAATTAAAAAAAAAAAAAAGAGAAAGAGAGAAAAAAAAGTCAGTTTGGTCTGAATCTATAGAGTGCAATGCACAAATCAAACCAAACCAACAAGCATTTGTGAAGCACTTGCTGTGTGCAAGCACTTGGGGCTGGGGCATCAGCGGGAATATTTTACAAGAGCTGGCAGTTCAGTGGGGCTTTGAAGGACGAGCTAGAATCCAGCAGAAAGGTAAAGGGGCCGAATGAGGGCTCCAGAAACAGCACGAGCCACAGGGGAGGTCTGGGTAATGGGGCCGGAGAATGGAGAACGTAGGAGACCAGGGATTGAGTTTGGCTCAGATTCACCTCTTTTAGAACAGCTGGGGATTCTAGGAGGCAGAATCTGGAGTGTCACATCCGGCTTGGCTCCACTCCCCAAACTCTAAGTCTACATGGGGTCCCCAAAACCCATCCTCGGTTCTTCTGCCCTCCCTGGGAGCCCCAGATTTGAGCTTAATTCTCTGAAGGAGCCGTGCACAAATGCACCGATAAACTTCAACTGCAGCCACGCTTGTCTCCATCACCCCTTTCCCCACGTAGGCATAAAATCTATGGAGGCTCAGGCCCCATCATATTTCACAGACATTAAATGCTCAATATAATCCTAATGAAGTTAGCTTCTTAGGCTCCAATCCTGAAAAAAAGTTTGATATTGGCGTCTGGTGCATATTTAATTTAATTACCCAAAGAAAATGATGGAACGTCAGCTGCTGAAATTTATAGCCAGCTGCCAAAGAGATGGCTTTGGCGGGATTTTATGCAAAAATGCCGTCAGCAGTGGGGGGAGCAAACTGTCTATTTATTCTGAAACAAGGAAATTAAATTGACGACCCCACCAATCAATCAGAACGTGAAAACCAGAAAGAACAGCTTCAAAATTCTCCAATGACTCCGATTTATAGGGCACCTTTCACCAAAGGTCCCAGAGCCTTCCTAACATCAATTAAGGCTCTTAACTAGGTTGGGATGGTCTCCTTCACCTGCCAATGAGGGAGCAGAGGAGGCCCAAGGGAAGCTGGGGGGAGTGCAGCTCGCTTCACGCCCCAAAGGGGTTCAACTTCCACAGGGCTTAGTTTCCTTTTCTGTAAAAAAAGGATCTGACTAAATAATTTCTAATCGGGCTCACGGTGGGGATCCAGAGGCGAGGCTGGGAACGGAAGCCATTCTCCATCCTGAGCTTTGCTGGGAGGAGAAGAGACAGACTTGTGTTTTTATTCAGGTTAGCACTCAAGTAGCACCCACTGGGTCTAGGCTGGATGTGAAACACGCGGGGCCAGAATGGGATGAATGGCCTAAGACAGGGCCAAGGGGGGAGTGGTTAAGGGATGGCAGAAAACTAGATGCATGAAGGCCAAGTGTAGTGTGAGAACAGAGGAGACAGGACAGGAGACTGAGACCAGAGCGGCTTTCAAAGGGCTGGTGCTTCAGAGGTACAAGGCCAAGAGAAAACCAAATTAGAGAGATGGCTATTTTGTTGTGTGGCTGAAGCGAAATGGAAATTGTTGGAGCTTAAAAATCGGGAGGAAGATCACAACACAGCATTTTCTCTTTTTGTTCTTGCTTGCATTTTGCTTTATTCTCTTTGTTTTCTGGTTTGATTTGATTTTTCTTGTGCAACAAGATAATTGTATAAATCTGTATGCACATATTGGATTTAACATATATTTCTACCGTGTTTAATGTATATTGGATTACCTGCCATCGGGGAGGGGGTGGGGAAAGGGGGTGAAAAATTGAAACATAAGGTTTGGAAGGCTTAATGTTGAAGATTTAGCCATGCATGTGTTTTGAAAAATAAAAGGCTTTAATGAAAAAAAAGAAAGGAAAAAAAGTCTAGAAGAAGAGATCTTATGGCAGGGGTTGGGGCAAAGAGGAAGACTGTGAGCTTATCCTAAAGCTGGAGGCCAAGAACCAGCCCTGATCAAGATGGGGAGAAGGTGGTACAGGCGGATTAGGTGGACTTCAAAAGGAGAGAGGGATAGTGGAAGGATAATGGTACAGGAATGGTCTAGAGGCAGTGAGAGAGTTGGGAGGAATTTGGCGTCTTCAGAAGAAGGGCTAACGGGAAGGGACGATGGTTGAAAAATTTGTGCACAAGGAAGAAAGGGTAAGTCATGGGTGAGCTGGGAAATAGGAAGGGAGATCCAAAGAGTCAGGAATCAGCAGGAAGCTGTGGGGAGGGAGTCGGGACCAGGACTGAAAAGGGGGGTTAATATGGCACCTTCCCTTAGCAGCCCATAACCAGCAGAGGATCTGTGCAGTTAATCCGTCCTAATGTCCAAAATGGGGTTTGATTTGACGTGGCCTTCTCCCAGGAATATTTGATGGAGATCCTGCACAGAGAGCACGGCTTCCAGGCAGAGTGGACCAAGGCTTCCATGGGACACCCACCCGGCTTCCATGGGATTTTTCCTCCAAATGTACATCTGCCCCACCTCCAGTTCCCTCACCTCACTCCTCAATCCAGTGAGGTTTCCACTGTGCTCCACCTACAGCCCCACATGGGGATTCGCTGCATCTCTAACTGGAAAAACATAAAAGCTTCCCAGCTAACACAGCCTCTGCCCGGCTCAGTTAACCATGTCCTACCCCGTTACATTTTACGCCCATTCTCCACTTCCTCCTGGTTTTCTCTGCCTCAACTTTGAACCTCTCAGTAACCCACCTCACTTCTCTTTTCAGGTTTTTATAAAGAGCATTTCTTGCACTCCGGGTGAGTGCAGGTCGGGCATTCTCTCCAGCTCACAGGTGAGGAAAGTTAGCATTTATCCAGGATCTCACAGAGCTGATGCACGATTCAGATTCAAGATCCTCTTGCCTGAAGGGAGGAATTTACAGCCAAAGAACTAGAGAATATTATGAAATGTAAAATGGATAATTTTGTTATAATAAAGTAAAAAGGATTTGTACAAATAAAATCAAAGCTAAGATTAGAAGGGAAGCAGAGTATGAAGATGTATTCTGATGGAAGTGGAAATCTTCAACATAAAGAAGATCCAACTCACTTCCAGCTGATCAATGATGGACAGAAACAACTACACCCAGAGAAGGAACACCAAACTCTGCATACCCTTTGACCCAGCTTTGATCCCAAAGAGATCTTAAAGGAGGGAAAGGGACCTGTATGTGCAGGAATGTTTATAGCCCTTTTTGTAGCAGCCAGAAACTGGAAGTTGAGTGGATGCCCATCAGTTGGAGAACGGCTGAATAAATGGTGGTGTATGAATGTTATGGAATATTATTGTTCTGTAAGAAATGACCAGCGGGAGGATTTCAGAGAGACCTGGAGAGACTGACAGGAACTGCTGCTGAGGGAAGTGAGCAGGACCAGATTATGGTACACAGAAACAACAAGCTTATGTGCTAATCACTTCTGATGGACAGGACTCTTCAACAGTGAGCTGATTCAGGCCAATCCCAATAGCCTTGTGATGGAGAGAGCCCTCCACATCCAGCGAGAGGCCTATGAGACTGAATATGGATCAAAGCATAATATTTTCATCCTTTTTGTTTTCCTTAATTTTTTTTCTTTCTCTTTTTTCCCTTTTGAGCTGATTTTTCTTGTACAACATGACAAATGGGGAAATATATTTAAAACAATTGCACGTTTGGCTTCTATTGGAGTACTTGCTGTCGAGGGGAGGAAGGAGAAGAGGGAAATTTAGAACACCAGAATCCGTAAGGGCTTTGTTGAAAACTTTCTTTGCATGTATTTGAAAAGCAAAACAGTTTTATAAAAAACAATCTCCTTGCCGGTCCAGCTTCCTGGCCACTCCACCAGGGTCCCCACTCTTTCTCAGGCACTGGGACCCTCCTGCTTCCTCTGTCCCCCTGCTCACCCTGACCTTCACTTCAGATGAACAGACGGATGCTCCGACGCTGTCCCAGCAACCTTTACTCCAGATAAATCTGCCTGCTCCCTCTGTGGCCCTGATTTGTTTTTCCCACCACCTCATTCTGCAAGCACAAAGCATCAGCAGTCTCCCATGCCCCAGTATAGACGAGAACTTTAAGTTCAATTCAATGAGCATTTATTAGGCGCTTCCTGTGAGCAAGGCACTGGTGTAGGCAGTGGGATACAAGGACAAAAGTGAGACAGGCAGTTCCTGCCCTCCGAGAGCTTACAGTCTACTAGGGGACGACCACCACATTGATGTAAATAAATACACAGCACAAGACCTGAGGCACTCCATGGGGGCCGAGTGGGGAGAGCAGGGGTCCGGATGCAGAGGAGTGGGCGGCAGGCCCAAGGGACGGCCGATACAATTGCGCAGAATTCTGTATTTGAGGAGGGGCTGGTACTGCCATCTGGTAGGGCCGGACTTTGGGAATGAAGTCGAAGGGGGGTGGTGGAGGGTCCCAAATAATGTTAATAATAAAGAAGGCTTTGCAATCTGTGACCTCCTGTAGCCTTCACAACCACCTTGGAAAGTAGATGTCATTGACCCCAGCTTAGAGATGAGAACACTGAGGCGGACAGGTTGTGCCTTAATCCGAGGCAGGATTTGAACTCTGGCCTTACTCTCCAGTGGCCCCCCAAAAGCCTGGGACTGGTGGTTTACCTGTGAGCAGAGGGGAGACACCGAACAGGCGGCTCTGGGGGACACATCAGGGGAGAAAGGAGAAACCAGCCGGGACCGTGAGCTAGAAACAAGGGGCAGAGGCGCTGACCAGATGGATCAGCGGAGGCTGATGGACAACCCAGAGGAGCATCGGGGAACCAGACCCAAGCCCATTACAGGTGGGGGAAGGCAAGGGGGCAGCCTGGGGGGGACAGAGGTGGTGTCCGAGCCAGGTCCTGAGCCCTCCCCCTGTCCTCCCCCCCCCCAACTCTTAGGTTAGAGCCAGAGGGAAAACTCAGTGCTTTGATGTGTGTGGGATGGGGGGGGCGGGCATTCGGTGGATTCTCTGACTCCACAAAGGGACTTTACTGGGGCAGGCCCAAGAGGGATGGAGCACAGGAGTCTGGGGCAGCCGAGGGCAAGTGAGGCTTATAAATGGCGGCGGCGACCAGGGGCACAGCATTGGGACTCGGGAGCAGACGATGAGGCAGGCTCAGGAGAGCAGGGAGTGATGGAGGAGGAGCAGAGGAAATGAGGGGGAGGGGGCCAGAACAGGAGAGGACCCACCTGGGCCTGGACCTACAGGGGACTGAAGGGGATCAGGGGGCTGGGGCACGGGGCCAGCCAAGGCTGTGAGACCTGGCTGCCGACATAACCAAGGCCTCGCTCCTCGGGGGAGCTACAAAACAGATCTGGGGAGAGCAAGAAGCCGGTGCCTTCTTCGAACGTTTTAAACATTCATGATGCACCACAATATCTGTGCCCAGCAGCAGCAGCCCACATGGCTCCAGCCACTCCCTCTCCTGAGTGGGCACAGATGGGTTAGGGAGACACTGACCCAAGGTGCCAAAGCCCCCAGTCTGTTCTCAGAACCCGGGCGGGCTTCAAGGTCGAGCTGTGCCCTCCTCAGCCCTTTCTCCCTCAATGCTGCCCCGTGCCATCCAGAGTCCCTGCATCTGCCCTATACCTGCTGAGTCAGACCAGGCCTGGGCCTCAGTTTCCCCATCTACAGACTGGAAATAATAAAAAACCCACCCCCTAGTTTTCCTAAGGGCTGGGAGGAAGGGAGATGTCACATTACAGAATAGGTCATCAGCCCGACATGAGCCATGGCCACACCGGCCGTCCCAGAACCCGTGACATCCCGAGGGCCTCACAGGGCAGCCGACAGTGGGATAAACTTACGTGCCGCCTCGGTCTGGCCTCTGCCCCTTGTCCCAGAGCAGCTGAGCCACGTTCAGAGAGAGCAGGGAGGCTCAGCTTGAGGTCCCAATAACTCACCAAAATTCTTGACTAAGGTCAGAGCAATGATTTCAGGGTCCTGCAGATAGGGCTGGGGAGTGCGTGGGTGAGTGTGTGTCTGTGTGTGTGCACACGTGTATACGGGGCAGGGGGATGTGGGCACACAGCTCCAACCATTACGCAAAACCAGCCGTCCCGTACCCGGCCATCTCCCCAAAGGCTCAGGTTGGACTTCTCAAAAGCCAAAGCCCGAAAGGCGTCTCAGTGCCAGGCTGAATCATTACCGGTTTTATTGGAGAATTAGAAAATATTCAAAATTGATGGGGTTTGGAACCAAGAATGAACAGAAAACGTGGGTTTTCCCACTGAAGACATTCTGGTACGTCTGAGAATTTTAAAAAATTGTCTGAAATCAGCTGTCCAAGCTTCCCGCGGCACCTGCCATGCTGACGAATTCTGTGATTTGGGCTAACTGCCTCTCAAACCGTGACCTCCGGCAGCTTCATCATTTCTTCTTCAGGATCTCAGTCATCTCAGGCACGACCTGCAAAAAAACCCAACGGGAAGTTCAGGGGCGGCAGGCGACGTGGTCAGTGTCCCCGGAGGCCAGGGCAAGGCCCTGCTGCCCGCCCCTCCCGACCCGGACAGATCCACCCGGGGAAGCCCAGGCAGCAGCGTGGGATTCCCGGGCTCTGCCGGACCAAGAAGCTGAGGAGAAATCGTGTGCAAGGAGCACTTCCTCCCTAGGATGTGTCCACACAGAGACCACATGAGACACATCCGCGCTCCAGCTTTCTCGCAGCTTGCACTAGCCAGACCTCAAGGCTGCAGCCCCAGAGCCTTCCCTGGTCCTTCTGGGCAGCACTCTCCTGTAGCTGTCAGAAGCGACGACTCAATGCTGCAAACACTCATTAAGCACCTGCTGCATGCCAACCCTCATGGATCACAAAAAACCTATAATCAATGCTCAAGGTGAGGAAGGCCTCAGGGAGGAGGTGCTCTCTGCACGAAGTGGGCCAAGACAGGGGGAGGTTGTGTCCAGGGAGGGGCCTGCTCGGCTGAGGCCTGGGGCAGGTGGGGAAGCGTGGGAGATAAGGGCTGGAAGGGTATCCCTCCATGGCACATGACCTCCACCACCGCCCCGGAGGGTAAGCGAGCTGGCAGGAGACTGCTTGCTGAGGCCAGGGGGGGCTGAGGGGCAGAGGCCAAAAAGGAGGCACAGGGAGGACCTGCAGAGAAGGCCCCGCCGACTCCCCAAACTGCACCTTAAAGGCAGCTCCCCCTGCACGTCCTGACCAAACAAACCTGAGAAAAAGCACCCACCCCAAGGCCCCTCCCACAGCGGCAGCTCTGGGAGCCGAGACTCAGAAACGAGCTCACAATGACCCACAGGATGCCGGAATTCGTCTTCTGTACATCTGACCCCAAAAGCGGCTCCAATCACACGGTGACCTTGGGCAGCCCTTGCAGACAAACGGCTCCACGCCATCACTAACCTTGCATCTCCTGCTTTGGGTGCAGAAGGCCGAGCTGAAAGGGCCCCAGAGGGGAAATGTCTGGCCCAAGGCCACACAAGCAGCAGGGCCGCCAAGCCCAGCACTCACGGCCTCTGGCTGCCGGGGACCATCGGGCAGAACGGAGCCCGCTGCTGCAACCCGAGCCGCCCTGGCACGGGGAGGAGCCGGGGTCAGTGGGGGGGCCCGGGACGAGGCCTGGCGGCTCTGGCGAACTATCAGTTACCTTGTCTTTGTGAGGGCTGTGGCCGCCCCAGCTCACAAAGAGCCCCGCTGCACTCGCCCCCGGAGAGGAGGCGCCTCAATTATTGAAGAGAGCTGCATCTCCAGCAGGTGGAAATAATGCGTTCGTACAAAATTTATTAAGGAAATTGTCGACATGTTGTTTGTTGCAAATGTCGCTTTGTCTCCGGCTTCCTGGAAGGCCCACCTTGGCGCGGGCCAGCCAGTGCTCACTCAGGGATGGCACTAAGTGCTGGCACGCCTTCTGGGGACGGGCTGAGCTCATTCGAGCAATCACACGGGCCCGCGCTGATCCTTTGCAGACGCTGCTGCCCAAGGCTGCCACGGCTTCATGGTAAATGTGATGGAGCCCCTTCTGTAAAAGCACACGTGTGCGCGCACATGCAGAAACTAATTTGTTTTTCTCTGCCCCTCCTGGATGAGCATTATTAGAATTAGCGTAGCTGTACCTGCCGACTTGGGAAAAGAAAACGATATTGAAATTCACCATTTAAAAAGGCATTTTTAGAAGCCCAAACCCCTCTGGGTGCCGAGAGGCGGAGCCGGACGGGTTGGGGTTCCTCTGGCCGTTAGCCCCTGTTTCTGAATCTGAAACTACAACACGAGGTGCGGCCCTCTCCTGGGTTAGTGTGAGCGATCGCTCTGCAAATGTTGCTGTGCTGGAGAAGTGACAGCTCCCAGGATCTATTGATCTTCGTCATAAACAGTCTGGGTGGGCATCAGGGGGAGGTGGATGGGCCATGAGCCTTTCATGAAGCCCTGTCCTGAGGTCCCGAGCACGGGGGTGGGGCTGGGGCTCACAGGGTCCCAGCAGGCTCTTGGAGCCCTAGGCCTCTTGTCCCTGTCTACAAAATGAGAGAGCCGGAGACAATGAAGTCCCTCCAGAGTAAGTAGCTGGGTGGAGGGGACAGATGGGAGGAAGCAGGTGTCTCATGGTGCTTCTAAGTAGAACCAGCCCAGTTCGGTTATGGAAAACTGCTTTCAAGCCAAGACGCTTGTGCCTGGTGTCCCTCGGGCCCCGGGAGCCAGAGCGGGCTTCCTGGCAGAGCCGACTGTGGGTGGGCCAAGCTCGGAGTCCCTCGCCACACGCCTGAACTTTTCCCAAACAATAAGCGTCCACCATGAAAGCAAAGATGACTCCCAAGGGCACGCACTCAGGGGAGCTGGAGAAGTCTCACGTGATCGGTGACTCGGCAGAGCGGCGGCCCAACCAAGTGGCCTACTCACCAGGCGTCCGCCGCGTCCGTGCCAGCAGACACGGAAGCCAGGTCTCCCCGGCTCTCGGGGCCAGCGCTCCATCCGTGCACCCCTGTCCTTTCCAGCATCAGAGGGGCTATCACAGAGAGGTGGGGCTTGGTCTGCTCGGCCCCAGGAGCAAGCACACAGAGAGGCCCAGATCTTTGAACCTCTGGAAGCCCCTTGTTGTGGGGGGAGGGGTGGTGATGGGATCCATGTGGTCGGAGATCAAACCCTCCTCCTGCCCTCATGTCCAGATCTCTGGGTCTCCCTAGAGCCTGGGAATTTTCAGAAACCGAGGGAGAAACCTTTGTGCTGTCTGAATCTGGTCAGCAGAGATGGCCGGTGTTGGGCCCTTCCCGGGAGGAATTTCCTGAAGCCCCCATGGCTCACAGGAAAGGGGGTGGCACACAAGGGCCAGCAGAGCTCTGCTGCCATTTCTTGGGGCCCTCCAAGCTGAGAAGCAGGAGCGCATCCCCCGAGGAAAAGTCCTCTTTGTTCCCATGCTGTGGATTCAAACTCGGGCCCTCCATGGTCTGCAAGGTCTCCCTCTGTCCTCATCTGGAGACCCTGGCAGTGACTCCCATGGGATGGAATATGGGGTCCAACAGCCTGGCCCAGCCCTCTCCCTGACACTGGGGATGGAGGGGGCGCCTCTGGCTGCTGGCCCTCAGCCGCACTGCAGCCTCGTTTTCATGTTCAAATGGGCTGCGTCCATCAGGAGTCTCCATGGCGGCCCTCGGCCCTCAGCGCTGCCCAAGCACGACCCCACACAGGTGCATCCCAGGCTGTTGGAGTGCCGACGCTCCCGGAGCTGCTTGTTCATCATATTCCAAGAGGAGGGAGGCTCCCAGGGGACATCACTTTGGCTCGGCAATCTCAGCACAGGCACAATGACCCGACTGAGGACGCACAGATGACGCAGGGTCACCTCGGCCCTCCCAAGGCCCCCCGCCCACTCTCACACTGCAGAGTAAGCAGCAACCATGTCTGACTCCATCTCTTTTTTCCAGGAATGAACCAAAACGTCTCCTACCCCTCTACTCTGACGTCACCTTACCCAAAAAAAGAACAAAAAGCCTCACAGAGAAGAGTGAAAATCTCATGGGTCCAATGCTTGTGGAACAGCAGACCAGGAGCCGAGCAGGGCCGGCAGCACTCCGCCCAGACATGGGCCAAGGCCCACCAGCTCTGGCCGAGGCGCGGCAGGGAGCCCACGGCTGAGTGACCGCCCACGAGCGTGGCCGCCCAGCCTTCGTCCTGGCCAAAGCTTCTCCCTGAATCACAACCAGCCACAGAGGGCAGTTCCCCGGCCTGGCCAAGCAGTGGCAGTGGGCGGAGGGCGAGTCAGGAGCTGTGAGTGCGTAATGACTGGACACCTACAGGGGGACGGTCGCCCATCAATGGGCCCTCCCAGAGGGCAATAGGCAGCACAGGGTCCCAGGGCACTCCCCCACCTCTGTGGAGCCCTACTCTGGCAAGGCTGGTGCCCGAGCTCTGAAGGCCTCAGCTCCACGGCACACTCAGCCCGATGAGCGCCCTGAAGAGCTGACCGCTCCTGAATGGAGTCTCCAAGTACAGCAGCGGGAGGTAAGGAGACTGGGGCTCTGCTGCCAATGGGGATGACTCAGGGGGACTGCTCCCTCCGGCCCCCCCCCCCCCACCCAACCTGGTCTGAAGTCAATGACATCTCTGGCCTGCTCCAGCTATCAGGGTCTGTCAGCTTCCTGCAGGGCAGAAGTCGAAGTCTGCCCTGTCCCAGTGCTCAGCCCAGAGTGCACCAGCCCCCCACATGAAAACACTCCGGGAAAAGCAATTCCACTTTAAACAGTCCATGAGGTTCTGCCAGCCCCCTTGGCCCAATTATGGAGACGCCCCAAGCCTGGAGACGCCCAGACCCACGGAGATGCCCCCTCCACAGCGAGACAGCGGGAAAGCTGACTCTCCCCAAGGCCCACTCACCTTAAATAAATCCGCAACGATTCCCAGATCCGCCACCTGGAAAATCGGGGCCTCTGGGTCCTTGTTAATGGCCACGATCGTCTGTAAGACAAAAGAAGAGCAAGCCCGGCTTGACCACACATCTGACTTAGGGAGGGCCAGGGAGAGGCCGGGGGAACCGCCTGCCTCCTGTCTCGGGGCCTTCTCCTTCCTGCTGACTGTGGGGGTCAGGAAGCCCTGGCTGTAACTCCGGCCCCGCCGCTGTAGCTCGACCTTGGGCAGAGCCTCCCAGAGTTCTGGTGAGATGGGATCCCCCGCCAGGATTGTCTCTGGGACTCCCCGTCAGCAAGGTGCTGGCTGGGGGAGCACCAGGGAGGGGAGGAGGCAGCGGCTCCTGCTCCAGCAGCTCCCAGAGTCACTTCTCACCTCATGGACACCCTGCAGCCCTCAGGGTTTCTGATTCACTCCCATCCTCCACAAAATGGGGACCTGTTCCCTTCTGGGCATCTGCTCTTGGGGATGCCTTCTTTGCCCCCTCTGGAATAGGGACATTTGAGCTTCTTTTTCAGTGGTTTTCTCCTTTCGCAATTGTTTCATCCTTAAAACAGCAGATAACTAAGACACCTGATGACTCACTAAGATCGGTATTAACTTTTTTAGAATAAAAGGTTATTATTTAGCCCTCTACAACTGCCTCTGTTCATAATTCTCACTATAACCCAGAGTTTTGTCTGAAATGAAGCACAATTTTGGTCTGCGATACTTTACAGACTAAGCATCTTCGACAGGACACATTCCCTGCAGTCAATTCCTAGCAAAAGTGCTGTACGTGTACCACTTAGCGAGCAAGAACGCTGCCCGTGAATGGGCACAGACTTCCCTCACTAGTAAAAGCCATCCCAAGGGCATCTCTCCTTTCCTTGTCACATCCACAGAGGTAATTATGTCACCAACCAGACACTATGTGAACGTTGCTTTGTGGGAAGACTGAGGGTGAGCTGAGGGCTCAGACTGAGGTCCGCACTAGGATCGGCAAACAAGGAACCAGCCAGAGGACACACAGGAGGTGGCCCCATCACCCAGACTGGGGACACTACAGAGCCGCCAGAGCACCTGGGTCACACGGACTATTTCCACAAAAAGAACTCCTCATTAAAAGAGGAGACAATACTGGGTGAAGACTCCTCTTCCTCTCTTCAAAGAATTGCAAATTCCAACAGCAGGTGTTTGGAGGACAATTCCCAAGGTGATGGATCCTTTTTTGGTTTCCTTTTCACCGCTCCAGGATTAAAATCTGGGTCACAATTACACAGGAAGGCAGAGCTGTGTGTCCGAGGGGCCAGAGCATTCTGATTGGGAAGGGCCTGGCATGTGCCCAAGTGGGAGCAATGAGGTGCTGAGTCCCCACCTTGCCTGGGCATGCTAGGAGAATCAGGGTCTTGGGGGTGGCCCCTTGATGGAAAAAGAGAAAAGCGCCCAAGAGAACGGCCTGTGAGTCATCTAGAGCACCTATGCCCCCTCCCACAACTGAGATCTCCTCGTTGGTCCCAATTCTGAGCTTGCGGAAGCCCTGCAGCCAGCCTGCACCACGTGCCCCAGGAACCCACCCTACACCTGTCCCGTGGCTCAGCCCCCTGCCCGAGGGAAGCCCTTCCAGCCCCCACCCCCTCCGCCCCTCTTGGGCAGATATGGAGCCTGAGGGATAGTTAGTTCTGCTGGGCCACAGTCCCAAAGCTGGGACCTCAGAGGACCCCTGACTTGGGGGGGATGCTCCAGCCTTCTTCCCAAGCACTTGACCTCAGAGGGTAGGATGAGGAGCAGTGGCTGGAAGCTGCAAAGAGGGAGGCTTGTAGGTAATGGTGGGAGCTTCCTACACGAGGGTAGAACCATCCAGAAGCGAGACCGGTTTCCCTCGGGCAGGGGGCTGAGCCACAGAACAGGGTCCCACCTGGGAATCAGAAAGGCCTTTTGGCCCCACGGCTGAGCCACAGTCTGATCTTAAAATGAAGGTGATATTTGCCAAGAACCGGGGTGTTGGGAAGCTCACAGAAGGCACAGAAAGCGCCTTGAAAACCGCCAAGAGCTGGACAGGCCCCTGTCAGCAGCAGGAAGGCATGTGTGTCCCCTGCCCACTCCCTAAAGGCAGGAGCTCCTCTCTGCCCGGCCCAGAGGGGGGCGTTTCATCCCACAGAAGGCAGAAGTGGGGTCCTCCAGCCTACAATAGGAGGCCTGGGGGTGCAGCCCCCTGTCAGACAGCCACACGGTACTTCAAGCCCAGGCTCTCTCTACTGCTCCGAGCTGCGTCTCAAAGCAACGAGTCTCAAACATCAACCACTTACACGAGCCACTGAGAAACCCGCCATCGGAGACCCGCTCCCCTTCAGGTACCTTGCTGTCCTTCATCCCCGCTAAGTGCTGGATGGCTCCGGATATTCCCACGGCGATGTACAGCTCCTGTAACAAACAGTGGCAGCGTTAATTGACACTGACCCAATGAGACACTTTCTTTTTTTAATTGTTTTTTTTTATTTAGAATTTTTTCCCACAGTATATATGAATGAGTAATTTTTTAAATAATATTATCCCTTGTATTCATTTTTCCAAATTATCCCCCTCCTTCCTCCACTCCCTCCTCCCGATGACAGGCAATCCCATACATTTTACATGTGAGACACTTTCAAAAACCCAGAACTCCAACTTCGTCTGATACTTGTGCAAAAGATGAACGTTGCTGCCAGGGTAGTCAGTTGGTCCATGGGCATTTATTAAGCACCTGCTGTGTTCCAGCACTGTGCCAAGTGCAAAAGAGTGTCTACCCTCAAAGAGCTTACCGTCTAATGGGAGTGACAGCCTGCAAACAAGTAAGTACAAACCAGCTATTTCTAGGATACAGTGAAAAGGGGGAAGGCGCTCGGACTAAAAGGGCCAAGTCTGGGCTCTGAGGAACACTGCTGGGCGTCTGCACAAATGGCCAAGCCTAAAAGCAGCACAGAAAGAGCTGACCTTCCATGGGGGGGGGATCTCCTTCCCTGGGAGCCCCAAAGCCCAGGCCCAGGCTTGGACCCTCCCCCTCCCCTTCCCCGGGCACTCATGATGAGCTCATTTTCTACATGGTGTCCCCACTAACCAGGATAACTGTCAAGTCTTCCTTCTGTGTGCTGTGTTCTCAGCACAACTTCAACAAATGGGTTACTAATGATGGGGAGAGGAAAAGTCGAGCCTGCCTGGCAGGTCAGAGCTCAAACTCATTCTCGGTCTGCACTTTAAGAGCAGCTACATGGAAAGGCTAAAATCAAAAGCAACTTCACAGAAAACAAGGGTTCCTTTCATAAGAACTTAGTCAAGAGACACGTTTTTCCCTTATGCCTAACAAGGCTGCTTTTTCTGGAGCTTTTATTTTTCTCAATTGATGTGAAGATCATTTTCAACATTCACCCTTGCAAAACTGTATTCCAAATTTTTCTCCCTTTCCCCTCCCCTTGACAACAAGTAATCCAATATAGGTGAAACATGTGCAATTCTTTATATATCTCCACAATTATCATGCTGCACAAGAAAAAATCAGATCAAAAAGGAAAAAATGAGAAAGAAAACAAAAAACCAAGCAAACAACAAAAAGAGTAAAATACTATGTTGTGATCCACACTTAGATCCCACAGTTCTCTCTTGGGAAGCAGATGGCTATTCCTATCACAAGTCTATTAGAAATGGCCTGGATTAGCTCATTGTTGAAGAGCCAAGTTCATCAGAATTGATCATCACATCATCTTGTTGCCGTGTATAATGATCTCCTGGTCCTGCTCATTTCACTCAGCATCAGCTCATATATGTCTCTGCAGGCCTCTCTGAAATCCTCCTGCTGATTATTGCTGAGCAACAATATTCCATAACATTAATAAACCAAAACTTGTTCAGCCATTCTCCAACTGATGGGCATCCCCTCAGTGTCCAGTTCCTTGCCACTACAAAGAGGGCTGCCACGAGCATTTCTGCACATGTGGGTCACAAGGCCATATTTTAAGCTCCAAATTTACAACCACATTTCAACTGTACCAACAACGTGGGTGTGAAGGAGAAGATGCATCTAACACATAACTAAACTAAGTTATTGAAAGATATCGGAATCCTGCCACAGTATAAGAGGCACATAAGAGTGGCTCCAAAGCATGGGGATTTATTAGAAGTTAAAGGCTAAGAAACCTCCATTACCAGACAAACAGATGAGCAGCCTCCCCTGGCAGCTCACGTTGCACTGTGCCCATGACCCACTGAACAAGAGAGTGGTTTGAAACCATGAAGCTTTAGAGAAGGATGTGCTGACTCCCTCCCTTTTCAACAATATCTACTTACCTGAGGCTGTGAGGGGAGCCTCTCCTATTTAAGGGGGCCTCCAATTCCCATACCTAAAATGACTCTGGAAAGTCCCTCCCTCCAATTCATAATTACTCTTACATTTATAATTTTCTTCTGTGCACTGTGGGCATATCAGTGGGTTTGAGCTTTGGAAAGCCAATGTTTCTAGGGGTCCCAGGATACTGGGGAACCACTTTGTTATAAAAGGAAACAGATGATCCTGAAAAGAATTAACTTCCTATATTGTTACCCCCCAAATCCCTCTAAAGTCAGTAACAGCAACTGCTGTCTGAAGGAACAGTAAGCTGATGAGACAGAGAGTGAGAGAGAGAAACAGAGAGAGACAGAGACAGAGACGAACCATTTGCTGAGGGCTGGGATGCGTTTTCAGAGGAGGAGGACCTCAGGGAAGGCAGACCCAAAAAGACTTACCCATAGTCAAGTCACCAAACATTTATTAAGCACTGAGGGTGTTCCAGGCAATTCGATGAATACACTGATTATAGGTAAGTACAAGACATGATCGAACTGGACAGGAGGTCACCTGAGAGGGCAAAGCAGCGGCTGAAGATGGGCCTCCAGGTGAGGTTTCTGTGGAGTCTGAAGTCAGGGAAACTAAAGCAGAGTGGCAATGAGGGGCAGCCAGCCCACAGGTGTGAAGATAGGAGGAGTGTCTCCCAGGGGTACATGGACATACATGATGAATCTCACCAACCAACAGAGTTAGTCTTTAAAAGCAATTTTTAAAAATCAGGCATGACCTAAGAAAGCTGCTGTCATACATACAAACATATATATATATATATATTTTTTTTTTTTTTTCTTTCTTTCCTTTTCCTGGGGCTGGGGTTAAGTGACTTGTTGTGAAGTGTTAAGTGTCTGAGACCAGATTTGAACTCTGGTCCTCCTGAATTCCAGGCTGGTGCTCTATCCACTGCGCCACCTAGCTGCCCCCACTGTCAGATATTTTTAACCCTCAAACTCAAACACATTGTAAAAGTCCCTCCATTCATTTCCTGCTAATTCACCCCAGAGGGGAAAGTGGCCATTCTGGACAACATAGATGAATCAAGGCTGCGTGTTCCACAAAGATCCGAGCCCTTCTGGACCTTTAAACAGGTCTCACAGACTCAAAGGGTCAATTTCCAGTTTGCTGTTTGAAAATAAGCTTTTCCACACCAATACTGAAGGCCAGCCCCACCCCGGTAAGTGCTGAAACAGCAGATTCTGGCCAGACGAACCCTCCCAGGCTTTCAGGGGGAAAGGAGGGGAGCTTCGGTCTCTCAAACACATTCAGGCAATTAGCTCCCAACTCGAGATGATTTGCTTATGGTTCAAAAAGCATTTTTGTTGTCCAATAATAATAATTAGCATTTACACAGCACTCTGCTAATGCTAATTTATGGAGCACTTTAGACGCAGCTTCATAAAGCTAAGCAGACAATCCCTGCCCGGAGGAGCTTACCTCCTAAATCAGACGCAGAGTAAGAGCTTGTGGAGAAAATGAGAGAGTGGCTAGAGAGGAGAACAACAATTAAAGCTTCAAAAGGAGGTGGGATTAAAGGAAACAATCAGGAGGAAGAGGGGATCCTGGGGGGTCTTAGTGGGGATAAAGAAGAGGAGGCAAAAGTATGGGGGAGGGAAGAGAAGGGGGCAGGAGGAAGAGGACGACCAAGAAGGGAGACTCTCAGGCCCACACTCAGAAATTATCCAGGAGGATCTCTGGCTAGGAGTTTTTCTCCACAACAGAGTTGTCAAAAGGACTAGAAAAACGCAGTCCTGGAAATGTGATTTCTTCTCTTAAAATCTTCCATGGTTCAGTGGAAAGGCCTTTGGCCATAGGGAGTGGCTAAGGGCAAAGGTGACTAAATCCAAACTCCCAGACTCCCAGTCTGCCCTGCGCTTGCCCTACAGCCAATGATGTTCTTCTAATATCGTTTTTCCTAAGCATCCTTAGCAAAGAGAAAAGTCAACAGTCCTTGCATGGCTTCTCCAGGCTTCACAAACCAGACTCACCTGAAGAATGAGAGAGGGGGGGGGGGGCGTCCTTGGGGGAGGATCTTCCCCTTAATCCCGGGCAAGTCCCCTCACAAAGGAAGTAAGAGCCTGGGAGTGGGCTCCCGCCCCCCCCCCATGTTGTTTTTAGCCGCCGTGTTTGTCTTAGATCCAAGATACTCGGGGAGCAGGCGCCACAGAGAGCCTCATTGTGAGCACACGGCGGTTAATTGTGACAGCAAGGGCTGACAGCAGATCTGGAGCTAGATTGATGAGAGCCCCAGGTGTCCAGAGCCTTCCAATAGCCGGCTCGCAGCAAGATCAATGAGACCGTCTTAAGCTCAGTGGGACAAAGAGCAGAAAAGGAAAATCAGCAACATGAGTTTAGTGAGTCAGCCGAAGGCCCAGCCTCCGAGGAGAGCAGGTTCTCCATCTCTGGGAGAGACACAGGAGGGCAAGAGCGCTCCCCTACGCGGCCTGCTCCTTCCGTCCTCTCACACCGCAGCAGGAAACTCTAAAAGAAGCCACACAAGCCAAGGCCACCCTTCCTTCTGACCGTCCTCTCTAGGCTCATTTTGTCAAATGAGTTAAAAAGCAGAGCTCGACCGACCAGCTGGTCTGAGAGGCCTACACCGTCCTGAACAGGACCAGAGAGGAGTCTTAGCTCCCGCCTGGCCCTGATCCTCCTGTTGACCTTCTCCTAAATCCCACCTGCAGAGAAAGCCCAGCCTCCTGAAGGCCAAAGCCTTGAATACAGCCGGCTTGTACGGTTTTGTCCCCTCCATTTGACTGTGAGATTCTGAAGGGCAGGCAGAGGGCCTTTGGCCTTCCTATCTCCAGCACTTAGAACAGTGCCTGGCACACAGTGGTGTTTAATAAATGCTTACTGATTAATTGAATCTGACAAGTACTTCGGCTCTCCTAAGTTTCATTTGATGAAGCTCTAAACACAGATAACAATCCTTGCTACAGGAAAGAGGAGTTATGGCCATTACTTTTTTTTTTTCCCCCTTGAGGCTGGGGTTAAGTGACTTGCCCAGGGTCACACAGCCGGGAAGTGTTAAGTGTCTGAGATCAGATTTGAACTTGGTCCTCCTGAATTCAGGACTGGGGCTCTATCCACTGCGCCCCCTAGCTGCCCCCTGGCTGTTACTTCTTAAAAGTCATTTCAGCCTGGGCAGCAGCTAGGTGGTACAGTGGATAGAGCCCTAGCTTTGAAGTCAGGAGGACATGAGTTCAAATCTGACCTTAGACACTTAACATTTCCTGGCTGTGTGACCCTTACACAGTGTGTCACTTTACCCCAGTTGCCTCAGCAATAACAAAAAAGTCATTTGTGAAAATGTTCACTTTATATTTATGCCTGTGCAAAGAGCAACATGCACAGAGCCACAGGGTGATTAGCTGCTGGTCTGAGATGCAGCAATGAATGTCTCCACAACAACATATCTAAGCACACTTTCCTCCTTCTAGGACAAAGAACTGAGCCAGGTAGGTTGGGACATACTGCAGAAGTACCACAGAGCCCGCAGGACAGACACGAGTTTGAAAGTGGCCTGAAGTTTACTGAACAAATTCACAACAGTCATTTCTGGACTCAGCACTGCTCTGTGTCCAGAGCAACTCTAGGCCAGCTGACAGTTCAGTCTAGAAGAGGAGGCACTAAAGTCATTAAAATGGGAGCAATTCAATGCACAAACTAAAACAGTATCGTCTCTCCATAGAAAGCACCGTTCCTGTCGTCTTCCTGACGAACTTTAACAAGAGCACGTACATCTACTGCAAATGACAGCTGCCAAGGTGCTTTCCTTCGGAAGGTGCAGGGAGGGAGGCAGCACAAGCACGTTTACTACTCGCCACTCATGGGAAACCAGAGAGATGGACAGGTGAAGGACCTGATCTAGTCACCTGGCACAAAGCTTCTTAAACCGTGGGTTGTGACCCCACCTAGGATCGTGTAACAGACTGTGGGGGACTATGAAAAACTTGGCAACAGCAAAAGATACCCAATATTTCGCCAAGATTTAATTTTTTTATGCAAAAATAAACAAGGACATCCATCTCATTAGTATGCAAACTCATTTTCATTTTAATAAATGGTAAGATTATAGATCTATGTTATATACTAAAGAGTCGTTTTAAAATAAATTTATGATGTATTATCAGTCAACATTTGATTTGTAAACCTATTGTATATACCTATATGCCTAGAAGTCAGCCCTGGCCTGGAGTGAGTCTCCTGCCTTCAAGTCCCATGTTCTTTCTCTGCTATCATGCCCCCACTGCTTGGCAGAAACTCGAAAAACCAAGTTTCTTTTAAGTCTCCCAAAGTAAAAATGATTACAGATCAGGATCCTGGGCCACAGGCTCAGAAATAATGGGCAGAAGAGTGTTACAGCCAGGATGGGATTTTAGCAGAGCTTAAAATGAGTTCTATTATTTTACAGAGGCATAAAATGGCACGACCTCAAACAGTAATTGTTACTGCTGAAACATGATATGTATACCCAGGACAAATGCCAGGTTAGGAGTTAAATGCTGTAATTTATCCTAACAAATAAATGAATGAGCCCCTCTGTGAAACAGATTAACCCAACTATATTTTCTAATTACTGCACTCCTGCCATACCTTAATATTATGAAAATCTTTCATCCTGCTGCTCAGGCCACACCGTTTTCCCCATTGGCCAAATGTGTTTTTTCAGCTTTCTTCTTTGGGGAAGGAACCCCAGTGACACAGAGGGCATGCAAGCAGTGACCTGGGCATGGGAAGTAGCGGGCTGGGCCGCTGAAGACCCCCACTCCCTGTTCTGATCTTCAGTCAGGCCCTTATCTGTCTGGACTCTGCTTCTTCATTGGTTAAATAAGGGAGCAGATGAGAGTGTCTAAGATCCCTTCCAGCTCAACTGAAGAAACAATCTTTTCTAGGTCAGTCTAGAGCACCCTGGAGGAGGGCGTCCTTCTGAAGATGGCAGGCTATGGTCAGACCCTGGCAGGACAACAGAAGGAGCACCATAACTGCAGCCAACGGGCCAGGCCAAGGTCAAAGTGTTCCCTGCCCCCTACTACTTCAGACAAGCCATCTCAGCTCTAGGCCTTAATTTCTCCTACAAAAGGAGACTGGGCTATATTGGAGTCTGGGAGGCCCCCATCTGTACAGCCCACAAGGTAAGAAGGGTTTGTTTTGGATTGGTTTTTAAATACAATAAAACTTTATTTCAATGTGACAAAAAACCACTCTTGCATACCTGACCCCTGCCCTAAATGAGCTCTAGATTGAGCTTGCAGGTGCTACAGGTGATCTCAGGCTGAGTTCTCATCTGGAAAAGGAGCAGCTGCTCATACTAGGGCCAGTTGGTCTGCAGAGGTAACCCTCTTCTAGCTTTGTAACGCCCCTCACAGGGCAAAGGCCAGAAAACTGTGGGTGCTCCTAGCACAAATTGGGTAAATGTCTGTTAAGTAAAATGGAGCTGAATGAGATCAGACAAGATAGATCTCAGGAACTGACCCAGGCAAGCAACAGGGTCAGAGCCAAAAGATGCAGGTCGAGCCCCCTTTAAGCAGGAGCTGAGGTATAAAGTGAAGAGTCAGAGTGAAAGGGCACGAGCCACTGAAGCTAGAACAAAAGCCCAAAGTCCAAATGACAAGAGAACATGGAAGAGTGGAGACCTGCATCAATAGAGAAGGCCACTTGAGAGAGGTCTGAGAGGAGTGCAGCATCTGCAGCCCGGCTCAGAGGTTCCCTGTGGTAGCCTGGAGCCCCAACCCCTTCAGTCGTGATCCCGAGGCCTCCCAGAGCTGCCAAGCTGTGACCCATGGGGAGGCCAACACCAAGGACATGAGTTCCTCTCATGGGACAGGCCCCAAGGACAGAAGAGCAATAGCTGGAGCAGGCAAAGAGGCGCTTTTAGGAGAGCTGTCCCCAAATAGGAGGTGCTGCCTAATGAGGGACTGTCTTAGAAATGGAGGCTTCCAGTGCAAGTTGGATGACCACTGGTTGGGAAAGAGGGGGGATCTCCTAGAGGGGACTCCTTTTCAGGCAAGAACTGGAATAAGTGACCAACAGAGGGGCCTTTTGTAATTCAGAGATGCGGAACTTTATTCTATCAGATTTAACTTCAATAATAATCCCTAAGCAAGATGATTCTAAGATTACATGGAAAAATTCCATTTTTCAGGAGTCATTTTTGTTCCTAGGGTTAGTAGAATTGCTTCAGTGAATCTACATGTATGTTAACTCCGGGTTCCCCACCATGAAGATGGCCTAAGGCCCCACCCTGCAGATTTACTGCTTTGTTTTCTCCTGATGTGTCAGTGAGGAATGCCACAAATGCAGACTCCCCAAGCCTCACCTCCTCCAGGGCCCTGTCATAGGGCCCGAGGGCCTCCACTTGGGACCCCAACCCCCAGAATGAATCTGAAACAAGAGGTAAAAGCATTCTCCTTAAAAGCAAGCACACACCCTGCTCAGGCCTGGCTCTCAAGAAAGGCAGCACATGACCCCACAAGAGTGAAAGGAGGAAGACCGAAGATGACAGGAACCGTCACTGGTCATCGGCCAAGCTCTGGAGCACCCCGATGGGAGCCTGACGCTCATTCTGCTCCCCTCAGCACAGGCTGCTCCCAGCTAGCCTATGATACTGAAGACACTCCCCAACTAGCCTCTGGAGAGAGCCCTTCCTGCCTCCTCTAGAGTCTGGGGACTAACAATCACAGTTGGTCCCTCCCAAGACTAAATGACCTGTCCCGTAGACCAAGAGCCCCTGTAAGCCGGCCCTTCCTGTGGAACAAGCCGCCAGGCCCCTTCAGCAGCTTTTCAACTGCGTCAGACTTCATAATCTGGTTTTCTTGGCAGAGATGCTGCATCGGTTTGCCATTTCTTTCTCCAGCCCATTTGATAGATGAGGCAAATAGGGCTAAGGGAGTCCCCGGGCTGGCAAAGATGAGTCTTCCTACCAGAAGGCTCACAAGAATAAATCCTCTCTCTTTCAAAACCAAGGAAGTTTTGCCCCCAAAGGATCATTTGGATCCACAAACATACAAAAACCAGGCCCAAGTAGAACCCCGGAGTTAGGGGGTCAGTCAGTGTCGTAGCCCTGGTCTCGTCATCTTAGGAAGTCCTGGGGAGTGACTAGCCGGGGAGTCTGCTTCTGAAGGCACTGCTTCCAGACCCCAGCTGCCACTCTGAGCAATAACTACTAGAAACAACTCATATTTACACAGAGGCCGACAAAGAACTTCACATGCACCACCTTACAACAGCCACGCACTAGCTCTGATCTCGTTTTGTACATTAGGAAACTGAGTCAAAAGTCTGCCTGTGGTCATTTCATCCAGGTCAGAAACAGAATCGTCACCCAGGACCTGCTCTCCTCCAACCCTCCAGCCACAACTTCTAGCCCACAGTTTCAGCTCCTTCCTATGGAGAGAATAAATGAAAGCCAAAGATCCCGACAAGCTCTCCTCACCCAAGATTTATCAAGGACCCTCAAATTCAAATTGTCTCCAACCTTCCAATGTCCTTCAATTAAAACTGTACCTTTCCTCTATCACCAAAATTATAAGACTAATGCATTTCCATCAAAGGCTTGGAGTGGAAGAGTATAATGTAGCATTTCTTTTAACCCAAGACTTAAGAGAATCATGTTCCTTTTTTAATCAAAAACTTAAGAGAATCATGTTCCAGTTTAACATACATTCTGTCTGTGTACTTATTATGCATCTCTCTTGTAAACGGGACTTAAGACAGGCCTGAGAAATACTACATGGAACAAATATAAGTTTGCATTGTGATGGCAAACAAGCCTGTGGGACATTGGGTAAGTCACTTCCTCTCAACATATTTCAGGTCTCATTTTCTCCATAAGTCTATCCCCTAATGCTTATTAAATATCTGCTGGCAAAAAACAAACAAACAAACAAACAAACAAAAAACATATAGGAGCAACTAGGTGACTCTGTGGATAAAGCACCAGCTCTGAAGTCAGGAGGATCTGAGTTCAAATCTGACTGTATGACCCTGGGCAAGTCACTTAACCCCAATTGCCTCAGCAAAACAAAAAAACAAACAAAACATTGTATATAGCAGCAATAAGATTATGAGATGATCAACATGGCTTCTTTCAACATTAAAGTGATTCAGGTCCATTCCATAGACTTGTGATGGAGAGAGTTTTCTGTAATCAGAGAATTATGGAATCTGAATGTGGATCGAGCATAGTATTTTCATCTTTGTTGTTGTTTTTCACTTGATTTTTTTCCTCTCATTTTTTTCCTTTTTGATCTGATTTTTTTTTGTGGAGAATGATAAATGTGGAAATATATATATACAAGAATTGTATATATTTAATACTTGCTCTCTGGGGGGGGTGATGAGGGAGGAAAGGGGAGAAAAATGTGGAACACAAGATTTTGCAAGGATAAATACTGAAAGCTATCTTTGCATGTATTTTGAAAAATAAAAGGCCATTATAAATAAAATCTAAAAAGCATTTTTTAAAAATAAGTATCTGTTGAATTCCATTTGTTGACTGTAGAATCAGCAAGGTGGACTAGTCTCTTCCTGTTTTAAACCTGAAGATCTCACAGGATCAGGCGGGAGAGCAGAGTAGCTTTTGTTTTGCTTCATTTTGTTGTTTTTGTTGGAGGTTAGTAGTCAAAAGAGAAGTGCCTTTCATACCAAATGAATGGCCGACTTAAATTCCATATAATCTTTTTTTTTTTACCTCATATAATCTGTACAGTAATTAGATAAGGATTTTTGTTGTTTTAAAACCTAAAGACCCAAACAAGTGGGTGTCTAAGAGGAAAGTACTGGTTGCTGGTTTTTAACCTGTATTCTCGGTTCTCCCTGGCAATATCTGTTCAGAGACTTCAAAGAACTTTGGAAACATTCATTTTATCCTTGCCAATTTTTGCATACAAGCAACAAAACAAAAAGCAACTAATTTTCTTAGAGCTAACTTAGGGATAAACTGTCACCTACCCTAGCTGTCTTGTCATCCTCTGCATTGGCCCGCTCAGTTGTTCCAGCACAAGGATTAAGATAAAAGATACTACTTGTCTCCTGCAATACCTTACAGACAGGGCTGGAAGGCGAAATTGTTTCCTGACTGATTGAGGGGTCAGGAGTGGAGACAATGAAAGACTACTCCCCTCCTCAGTCTGGAAGTCAGCAAAGCTGGTTTCTAGTCTGAGTTCTGACACTAACTTCAGATAAAACATCATCAGGAGTCTCCTCTACAGAGCAATAACATCCCTGTGATCACAAAGGGACTCTGTAAACATAGAAGGACTATAAAAATGGAGTTCTCATTCACAATGCCAATATAGTAAATCAGAGGAAGAAGAGGCAGCTTTTCATAAAGTACCTGAAAGTATTTTGACTACAAATGTCAATTTTGTAGGATTCGTTATATTCTGAAATCTATTTATAAAGAAAACATTTTATAAATAACACATAACTTTAGCTAGTCTTTTTGGCATTTATCCATTTAACTACTTATTTCAGTTTGGCTCATAAATTTTCCCATTTAAGAAAAATATCTCGGGAACAACTAGGTGATGCAATGAATAAAGCACTTAGCCTTGAGTTCAAATGTGGCCTCAGACACTTCACACTTCCTAGCTGTGTTACCGGAAGGAAGGAAGGAAGGAAGGAAGGAAGGAAGGAAGGAAGGAAGGAAGGAAGGAAGGAAGGAGGGAGAGAAGGAGGGAGAGAAGGGAGACAAGGGAGGGAGGAAGAAAGAGAGAGAAAGAAAGAAAAGAAAATGTCTCAAACTTCTTTTAAGTGAAACAAGGGAAAAGGGCATCTATGGAAATATAAGTGTCCTATTAAAATCAATATTTACAAAATTGATTTAGAGGATCAATTGCCCTGCATGAAAACAAGTATAATTCAGACTCTTCCAAGGCTTTACTTATATTTAAAGAAGGTTAGATAAAGTTTCACAGCAAAGGGTTTAATATATTGAGTATGCAAAAAGCTAAAAGAGGCTTCCAAAATCCATCCAAATCCTTATTTTATAGAGGATACCACTTACCACCAGAGGGGAGTCACCCAGTGAAATAGCAATAAAGCCAAGCCCAGCACCCAAGTTTTTCCTACCTCTCAGATAGGGTGCCCTTCCCTACTCCTTGCTGTTTCCCTTCCCCCAAACTGCAGAATGCTCACTTTTCTCTCCAATAACCTCTACATATTTAATCTAAAATTAATAGATAAATAAACCTCAGTCCAAAGGAGGCCCTGAGAGCCAACAAGCCACTGAGCCCTGAGGTTTAGTCCCAGCTCTTCGAAATCTCCTTAAAAACCCTCTGAAACTGCTTAAGTTTGGGGTCAGAGTGACACTGTAGAAAATCTAACACCAAGAAAAAACTCTTCCCCTCTCTCAAACTAACTTGATGTTTATTATATTTGAAGCCAAGTTCTTCCAGTCTCCAAAGCAGTAAGTCAGGGACAAACTCTCCCCATAAACAGTCTTCAAATGCCTTTTTCCAACTGGCAGTTAAACAAGGTTCCTGAGATGTTCCTTACCACCTTGCTATTGTCCTCGGTCCTGGGCTGAATGTTTTCAATTACACATGCCAAGCTACCAATTATTCATTGACTAGACATTGGATCTTCCAAGAGTTTCACGTTACTTAATAATACTATGCCTGTGACATATACCTATTTAATACACCTGAAATTATGCATGAAACAATAAATTATAGCTGCAAAAAAGAAGCCCCTCAAAAAAGGGCTAGACATTAATAGGAGGTAGTTTGAGAAATTTTGTCTTTCACAGGTAACAAAGAGTTATCTATTATCCCAATTATTTTTGTCCCAATATGCTACTAATGATTTTCCATGCCAACTTTTAAATTAAACTGATAATTTATATGACATGATACTTTATCATTATGTTAGCTAGAATCATATTTATGTAGAAATTTTTCAATAAGACTTCTTGGTGGCTAGAAATTCTAATGTTTATGTAGTAAAACGTCAGTGGAAGAACCTTTTTTGATGGAATTATCCCCCCCAAAACTGGTTAGCAATAGGCCCACTCTAGGAAAAACTGCTTTAAAATTCTAATTTACTCAGTCAACAGCTAAACAGCACACATATGCCTCAGTAGCAGTGTATCCACTCCAGATTTTCACCTCCTTCTTATTCTCTTGAGCTGTGTGAGCTTTGATCATCCAGGCCATGTAATTATCCTCAAGAAGTGTGCTTAGGGTGTTTGCCAGAGTGCAGGTCCATACAGCATTTCTCTTGGCTCCCTTGGGAATGAGAACATCAATTGCTTTCAGCTAAATGCACTCACATATGAATATTTTAGTACAATTTAATGCTTCTGCACCAACCCCAGAGGAACAGAGCATCAATTTGTGAACACAGTTCTCCTGGAGTTAAAAGCCAAACTGGATAATGCAGTATGAAAGGGGTTGTCAATCTTCAGCTTTTTAGCAAGTCAGAGAAAGGTGGTCTGTAAATTCAGTCCCAGCTGCATACAAATAGCTTCACAAAGTTTGCTCCCGTGGACACTTTTCAACTTGAGTGAATTTTCTAAAGAGATACTCAGAAAACAAATTTCCCTCATACCCTTATTTCCCCAGTGCTTCTCCTCCATCTGGCCAACCAACTGCCATGAGGTTGCCTCTTCTCACAGTTACAGATGCACCTGCTGCTCTGTTACTAAAACACCCACAAAGCCGGGCAAGGTAACACAATCCCCCACACCAATGGGCAGCAGGTGTGAGAATCCACTTCACCAGGGTGGATTACAGGACCTCCAGTGAAGTCTTTCTCTTGCCCTCGTCATGAATGAGCACAATTCTGGCGTCTCCAGGGGGATTCCAAGGGAACATACACTGACAGGGACTGTCCATCTGGAAAAGCTCTGAGCCACTGAAGGCCAGGCTAATTTGTGTTTTTTTGCAACTCATCAACATGGTGAGGGGTGGGGGGAAAGTGATAAATGGTTGGGACCACTGCAAATCATTAAACCATGTAAGAAGCCAGAAAGTGGCTGCAATTGGCCCAATAGTTTTGATACAGACATTCTGAATGTTTGGGCAATTGGAAAATGAAGGCGTTAATAAGCACTAAGGGAGAGAGGGAGAAAAAAGGAAATGCAGATGAGCAGTCTGAAGAACCAGGCTAATGATAGCAGCAATTAGCATCTTGTTTCAATGAATCTAAACTTCATAAGATCTGTGTGTTGAACAGGGGGAAAGAATAAGAAAAAAGCCTAAGCATTTCAAAAACTTTAACAATGATCACTTAGTAGAGAAGCCGTAAAAACAAGAAAATAAGAAGATAGCTGAAAATGAAAATTAATGTTAAAAAACAGCACAAGAAGAATATACCATAATAGTTCCCTTTCTGACAATTACAAAAAATGTAAATGGAGCAAAGATATATTAATAATTTTGTTTAGCACCTTTAGTAGCATTTCCTTTCCTTCAATTTTCAAATTATTTGACTGGAAATATTTGAATAGAGGGGAACAAAAGAATGAATAACAAGTTAGGAGACACTGGAAACATCCACCCCCACTAACGTGTCAGACAACTAGGTTATGCTTAGTTTATTTAAGATCTTTGTCAAATGAAATGGAGAACCTATGAAGACCAAACCAACAAAGATCCAGATGTCTCCAACTCATCTGATCCTTTTATCCATCCCCTAAACTTGCCCCTCCTTTTTATCACTAATGCTGTGACTAATTTTTCCAAGATCCCATGATCAAAACTTTCTTGTCTGAAACCTGAGCATCTTCCTTCCTGCATCCCTTTCTCCTCATGGTCTACAAGAATCTGTCTCCCTAATCATCATTCTTGTGGACAATAGCTACAGAACACTGCTTCTGTCTACCCCTTCTTTCTCTCTTCCATTTCCACTATCCTAGAGGCAACATGACAGAACAGAAGTGCTGGGAGATCCTCCTCCCTTCACCACTTAAAATCTGAAGGACCCTAAACAAGTCATCCTTCCTATCAGAGCATCATTTTCCTCATCTGGAAATTGGGGATAATATATTCACTGCATATTTCACAGGTTTATTGTGAGAAAAGCACATAACATTGTAGAAATTAAGTTGGAATGAAGTGATTCAGGTCAGTTCCATTGATCTTATGATGGAGAGAACCTTCTGCATCCAGAGAAAGGACTGTGGGCACCAAGTATGGATCACAACATAATGTTTTTTTACCTTTATTGTCATTGTTTGCTTGTTTTTTTCTTTCTTATTTTTTTCTTTTTTGATATGATTTTTTTCATGCAGCATAATTGTGGAAATATGTATAGAAGAACTGCACACATTTAACATATGTTGGATTACTTGATCTCCGAGGGGAAGGGGAAAAAATTGGAATGCAGAATTTTGCAAGGGTGAATGTTGAAAACTATCTTTGCATGTATTTCAAAAAATTAAAAGTTATTTTTAAAAAATAGTGTTGGATTATTGAGGTATAAGTCCACTTTGCCACCTAATTAGATTCATGCAAATATTTCTTTAAAAAAGAGACAAACACAGAGAGAGAGACAGAAATGCTCAAAAATATTTCATGGTTCCCCACTGCTGATCTAATATCATGGCATTCAAGGCCTTCTACAATTTGGCACATCTTAAATTGCTCTAATTCACTAAGCATGATCTGTTTTTTCTTGCCTTCTTAAGGGGTAGAAGAAAGGATAAACTTACATTGAAAATAAAATAAAATTGTATCTAAAAATAAATTGATAAAGAATGAAATGAATAGTCAGAAGAAAAATGTATACAGTAAGAAAAATACCATAAAATCAAACAATGGTCATTCATGATTCCAAAGGATGAAACATGCTATATCCATTTCCTTATAGAGAAGTAATAGATTTAGGGTGTAAAATGAGACAATTTTTTTGTGCATTTAGCCAAAGAAGGAATTTATTTTGCTTGACTATACATACTTGTTACAAGAAAATTTGTTTTTCTTTCTTTTTATCCAATGGCATAGGAAGTAGGAGAGGAAGAAGAGAGATCTCCATTCTTTTTTTCTTAATAAAAAAGAATGTTGTCTGTATTTTCAGATGAGGCTGCTGTATCAGTAGTTTTGCTTAACTGTTTTATTTTGTTCCAAGAACCATCTCAAGGAGTGAAAGTAACCTGGAAGTTTTTCTAATGTGAAAACAAAGCATGTTAATAAAACAAAAAAAATTAAAAACAGCAATACTGTAAAAATGGGCTTCTCACTGGAAAAAGCAGAGTGTAATTTATGCAAAAGGAAGGAATATGTTTTGACAGAAAATCAGATGGCCTAATCAATTGGCTTTAAACTGAAAACTGAAAGAGAAAAAAAAGATTCAGATAACACAAGAGAGTAATAAAGGATCTGTCTTCTAATACCTGCAAAGCAGTTTAGAAACGAAACTCATGGCCTCAATAGCCAACTGACCAGCGTCAACAGTATATGGGTAATAAAATGAACTGGAAATCTTAATATAAGGTGGCATGAACACCAGAGCCTTATTTATGATCACCAGACCATAAATTCAGAGCCAGAAAGGAGCACTGCAATAGATGAAGAAACAAAAGCCAAGTGTGCAGAGCAATGAAAGTCACCAGTTCCCCTGGAACTCTCTTTCCTGCAGAGGCACCATTGCTCTGGTCATTGGCAGCCAGCTTTGAGAGAGGGGAAGGAGCTAGGGATTGAGAGGTGGGTGGGTCCCTTGAGCTCAAATCTAAATTCTTCTAACAGGCTATAGGATCCTAACTAGGTCACCTGATTTTCCAAAAGAAAACTTTAAAAAAAGGCACATATGGATCTGAAGAGAGAGAAAATGGAAGAGATTAGTTTCCAAGAGAAGAAAAGATGTTGGGAGTATGAAATATGTAAGGAGATAACTTCAAATATCTGAAGGGCTGTCCTTTAGTAGGGGACTAGACCTAGAGATGTGTGCAAGTTAAAGGGATATTGATTTTAGCTTAATTTAAGAAGTAACTTCTAAAAATAGAGCTGTCCTTAAACATATTAGACTCTTTCACAAGGTAGTAAGCTCATTGGCACTGGATACCCTTCAAGCAGGGATTAAGTAACCATCTGACAGAGATACTGTGGGAGATTAGAATTGGATGAACTCAGACTCTTCCAGACCTTAGGTTCTAGGATTGATTATTAAAATATAAAATTTTCAAAGTTTTTAGCATTTTAACTATCAAGCAATTCCACCTCACTTATAATCAGAGATCCAACTAAAAAAAATTTTTTTGAGATACCATCTCAGACTCATAAAATTGGGGAAAAAATTAAAAAGACAAAACTTAAAATTGGTAGGTTTGTAAAGAAATAAGCACATTTGCCCCCTGGTTGTAGAATTGTAAATATATATAGACTTTTTGAAGAATAATCTAGCACTATACAGAAAAAAATAAACACCATAATGCCTTTGGGCAGTAATTCTATTATTAAAAATACACATTGAAAGCATTTGAAAAAAAATAAAAATAAATTATCTGTACAAGAATTTTATAGGAAGATTATATGACTACATATAACTATAAAACACTAGAAGCAAACTAAATGTATAATACTAGTTTTTGTCCAACAAAATAAGGTACAAAATGACAATATGGTGAAATCAGGTGTAAATCGGTTAAGAGCTACACAACATCACATAGGTGAAAAAAGCAGAATCAGAAAAATGGAGCACATATTCTCTCTCATCATAAGAGTTCAAGTGAACAAGAATGAAGAGAATGCTAATGAACACAGAGAGCAGGATTTCTTAAATATTTTTGTGTCATGGACTTTCCTGGCAATTTTTAGAGAAATCTATGGAGAGTTTTCTCAGGAAAGTTTTTAAGGGGTATTAAATATATAGGATTATAAAAGATATCAATGATATTCAAATATAATTACCAAAATATTTTTTATAAAACAAGTTAACAGACACCACATTAGGAACCCCTGACTAAGAGGGACTGAAAAACTGTTGGAATCTTTTATATACATTCTTGAAATTGAAATATAAATCGTTACTCTAAGAAAATTAAGTTGGTTGTAATAAAAAGTTAGTCTTTCATTAAAACATTAAAATCTTTGAGCATTTAAAATATTTTGTAAGTTTGAAAAATTATGACTCAGAACCTCTCAAGTCTCCCTGGGCATGAAGGAGACCATGAAATCTCAAGGTGAGGCTAAAGGAGCACCCAGCAAATTCAGGCCTGGTGATCTCCCAACCCAACAGATGTCCCGCTGTGACCCATTCCTCATCTCCCAGGTGAAGGGTCTCTATCCTTCCTTCCAGCTCTAAGACTATTACCCTGAAGCCAAACTTACTAAGTCCAGAGAGGCTCATCAACTGAACAATGGCCACCAGATGGCTATTTTGGTCATGAAAACTCAGGAAACACGAGGAGCTGGGAAATGCCCAAGTGACAGGAGCACCCACACAGACAAGATCACACATCTTTCAAAGTCATGAAGTACAGGGAACAAAACCACAGTTGCCTGTTTGTGAGAGTTCAAAAGCAAAGTGAACTTAGGACATTTGCTTCTAATAAGACACAAGGAAAAAATGTCACCCACAATTTCTCCCACTCTTCTGTCCAAAGTAAATAACTCAATTGCAACTAAAAATGAAGAGTTTTCAACTTCTAACACACAACTTTTATGTACATGTCTTTTAATCTCAGTCCTCTTAATGGTCTTTTGAATTCAATTTCTACAGAGGAAACAAGGTCCTCAGGCTATTTTCGTAATTACCAGTTTTCCAACACAATTTGGTTTGGGGCAATTTCCACATCACCCCACACATACTCAAACTCCAAAGTGCTCCATCCCCTCCAGAATCAGAGAATTATTTTTCAAATGCTTTCTATGTATATTTCTAATAACAGAATTACTGCCCAAAGAATCCATTATTTGCCATTAGAAGCGCATCCCAACCTGCCCCCTCTACCTTTCCAGGCTTCTCACACCTCCCTTCCCACCACACACACCTCCCTGCAGTGACACAAGATCCTCCATATCTGAGCTCTGGCCATTCTCTCCAGCTGTTCCCCATGTCCTGCACTCTGACTACTGACCTCTCTGACTTCCTTTAATTCCCAATTAAAATCTCATCCTTTATGGGAAGCTTTCCTTAAAAGTCGTTCATTTTAGTGCCTCCCCTCTCCTAATTATTTCCTATTTAATAAGTAAAAAGCCGGTTTGCATTGTTAAGCTCTTAGAAGACACCATGTTTTCCAGCTCCTGACATGAAGCAAGCAATCTGTTGCCCTAACAACACTCCCGCCAGGCCTCCTCAGCCTGGGTGCCCAGTTCTGACTCTAGCTCTATTCTACGTTCTGGAAGTGCTTCTTGTTTTTGGTGCCCAGGGCCCGGGCACAGAGTGAGCACCAACAACCTGGGATCATTTGCTCACTGCCCTACATGCCAGCCCGGCCTCCCCAATGGTCGTCACAATCATCAGCCCCCACCACAGACTCAGCAGGGCCTGCTCAGAAGCTTCAGTCCAGCTTCTCATTCTACAAATGGGAATCTTTGTTCTTAAGGTTGTTCTCTGGGTTTTTCAGTTGTGCCCAGGCTCTCCGTGATCCCATTTGGGTTTTTTTTTGCCATCTCCTTCAGCTCATTTTCCAGATGAGGAAACTGAGGCAGACGGGGTGAAGTGGCTTGCCCAGGGTCACACAGCCTGTCTGAGGCTGGGTTTGAGTTAGATGACTTCCTGACTCCGGGCCTGGTGCTCCAGGCATAATGGAGCCTCTCACTGCTCTTTGGGGAACTTTAGGCTTAGTGAAGTCACGTGCCCACTTCTAAAAATGGAATCCAAGTCTCCTTAATCTAGAGGCAGGCAGCTTCACCCTCCCTAACTCTGCTGCTTCCCTGGCTCTCCAACATATGGAGCTGGAAGAAAAAAGGGGATTTTGCCAGTATGATAGGTAAGTGTCACTCAGAGCAGCCATTCTTCAGCAGCAGCTCTGGAGCATGCCAGCACGCTCCTCCCGCCAATGCCAGGAAGGACGCCAGCACCTCGCCCTGCCATCCTGCAGCCGAGCAGCTGATAAGTGGCCACTTACCTCCTGCCTGCTCAGGCCCTCGGCCCAGTCTGGGACTAGCAGCAGGAGAGCCTACCCTGCCCACATGGCTGGGCCAAGATGCTGTCCCCAACCTCTGAATACAGTCAGGAGACAGGGTGTTCTTCAGCCAGTGCCTGACCCCATTCTTTGCAAAGCTTCCCAATGTATTTTATTACAATACTTACTGGGGCTACAATTTTTCCCGTCTGTCCAACTTGCAGGTCATTAGATACAAAGCCGGCATCAACAGCAGCACGGGAAGCACCAACTAGGAAGGAGAAAAGATGCTTTTTTTCACATTCTGTTGCACTCACCATCAGCAAAAATCGAAGGACTGGCCTGTGTTTGGAATATTCTTTTTAGAGACTAACTTTGGCGAGAACTCCAGGCCGCTGATACACTAACATGTGTAAGGAATAGACTCCCAGGAGGTTCCTCTACTCAACAGCCTCACATTAGAGACAGAAATCAGGCTTAAAAGTCTCCACTAGCTTCACCACTAACAGCAGATGCCCCCTGCCGAGACCAACCCCTGGGCTCCCCCCACAGCACTTTTAGCCTTACCACCTCCTCCCCCCTTGGGCGCTCCCTCTGAAAAGGCCCTGCCCCCCACCCCGGGCCTCTGTCCCTGTACAACCCTTACCCATAGGACACACTAAGCTACCGACAGTGGCAGGCCCAGTTGCAGACAGGGCCTCTAGATGCCCAGCCCACCCTTGTGGATGGATGTTGCCCAGAGCTGGCCCCTCTTCTCAGTCCAGCCAGGTCCCAGAGCACCTCGTACCCTCTGTTCTGAACCTGTTTGGGTCAGTGCCTCACTCTCCCCCAAGGACAACAAGCTCTTTGAAGGCAAGGGTTGGCCCTTATTAGTCTATGTCCTCCTACAGCTCTGAGCTGTGCTGAGTCAGCCCTCAATAAATGTTTAATAAACTGAACAGAAAGAATACAGAAATAGCAATCAACTTTGAATTCCAATCTCTTCACAAACCTATTTTTATTGCTCTTCTGCTAAGGAAAGTGAAAGGAAAAGATAGAATTTGTATTGTTTTAATTAAAAATCAAAATTAAGAAGGATTAATAAGCTGCTAATAAATGACATCATTTTGATTCTATCAAGTCCAGGGACAGCACAAGGCCTCTTCCAAAAAAGCAGGCCCAGCCACCCACTCAAGAACAACCAAACGGAAGTCTGCCTGTCTCCCAAATCATCACAGGCAGCTGGATGCCTACTGCAGGAGCCCAATACCACAGCGATCCTGGACAGATACCACAGAGCAATGGTGTCAAACTCAAACAGAACCGGATCCCCGTGGGCAGCAAACTGACTTAGAAAACCCAAGTTAACATTTTCTCTGCTTGATTGTATTTTTATTTATTACATTAACTGTTTCTCCATTACTTATTAATCAAGTTGGGGTAAATGTGGGAGCAGCTCTACAGTGGAGAGACAAATAGTATTTAGGATGGGAAAAGAACTTGTGTTAAAAGTGTGAGGCAAAGGAAAGGAGAAAAGCATAAGCAAGGGTTAACAGGATGGCAAGCAATATAGAATTAGTCATTCTAACCATAAATGTGAATGGGGTAAACTCCCTCAAAAAGAGGAAGCAGTTAGCACACTGGATTAAAAGCCAGAACCCTACTATATGTTGTTTATAGGAAACACACATGAAACAGGGTGATACATTCAAAATAAAAGTAAAAGGGTGGAGCAGAATCTACTATGCTTCAGGCAAAGCCAAAAAAGCAGGGGTAGCCATCCTCATCTCAGATCAAGAAAAAACAAAAATTGATCTAATTAAAAGAGATAAGGAAGGACATTATATCCTGCTAAAGGGAAGCATCAATAGTGAAGCAGTATCAATATTAAACATGTATGCACCAAGTGGTGCAGCATCTAAATTCTTAAAAGAGAAATTAAGAGAGCTGCAAAAAGAAATAGACAGTATAACTATAATAGTGGGAGATCTCAACCTTGCACTCTCAGAATTAGATAAATCAAACCACAAAATAAATAAGAAAGAAGTCAAAGAGGTAAATAGAATACTAGAAAAGTTTGATATGATAGATCTTTGGCGAAAGCTAAATGGAGACAGAAAGGAGTACACTTTTTTCTGAGCAGTTCATGGAACCTATACAAAAATTGATCATATACTAGGACATAAAAACCTCAAAATCAAATGCAGTAAGGCAGAAATAGTAAATGCATCCTTTTCAGACCACAATGCAATCAAAATTACATTTAATAAAAAGCCAGGGGAAAATAGACCAAAAAATAATTGGAAACTAAATAATCTCATACTAATGAATAATTGGGTAAAACAGCAAATCATAGACATAATTAATAACTTCACCCAAGAAAATGACAATAATGAGACATCATACCAAAATGTGTGGGATACAGCCAAAGCAGTAATTACGGGAAGTTTTATATCTCTACAGGCCTACTTGCATAAAATAGAGAAAGAGAGGGCCAACGAATTAGGCTTACAACTAAAATTGCTAGAAAAGGAACAAATTAAAAACCCCCAGACAAACACGAAACTTGAAAATCTAAAAATAAAAGGTGAGATTAATAAAATTGAAAGTAAAAAAAAAAGTGTGAGGCAAAACAGAACAAAAAACGACCACCTATAGCTGGACCTCAAACTGAAGAGAAGAGCAGACCAGAGGGAACCTAGGGACTTGCACAGGCCTTTCAATGCTTCCCACTTACTCCTCAACACAAAACATTAATAATCTCCCTGTGAAGACTACAGCTATGGATTGTGGTAACCCAGGGAAGAACCCCACAGTGAGTGTTAAGAGGCTCCTGAACGTGGTCAACAATGCAGGGAGAACTCAGGAAGACAAAAAAGGGATGCCTAAGCAGAGAAGCTGATGGGCAGATCCTGTGGCACGAGGGAGGGAAGGCAGCTCATACTACTACCCACAAAATATTAGAAGTCTTAGAAGAAGGTCTTCAGGAGCCTGGAGAGATGCTCTGTGACGGATTAATTTAGGGAACATGGACAAAAAAAGACAGAATGAAAAGGCAGAGATGGATTTTGCTGGCTAGGGCAGACCCAGTGATCCAATATCCAAATAATAAAACATCGTGTTTTTTTTTTTAAGTTAATTACCACCTTTGATAAAAGATGTTACCTGACATAAAAAAGTGAACCAATAAAAAAGCACCTGATTTTTATTTTACAGGACTTTTTCCCCTAGATTTCTAATATACTTTTAATAGCAGCTCTCTCCCCATCTTCCTAAAAACAAATCTATTACATGAGAGACTTAAATCAGATCCCTAGCAAGAGAAAAGCCATTATTCTAGAGCTTGAAGTGATCGCTGAAGTTTCACCAAAATTAAAGAAACTAAGAAAAGTACTTTGTGAGTATAAACTCCTCATATCAAGGATGCAGAAGAGGAAGCTCTTTCCTCCCCACTCAATACTGCGCTATTCAAGAGGGAAACAAATGGATGATGACTTCAGAGACAAGAGCTGAAAACCACAGAAAAGCAAAACAACTCTACAGCCAGAACAATAAATACAAGGGCAACTGTCATTGGTCTCACACTTTATGGTTGCAAAGCACTTGACAAACACTGGGTCTCATAGGCACAGGATCATTGACTGAATCATCTAATTTAACCCACTCATTGACATTGGAGCAAAGTCAGGGAGAGAGAGCTGAAGTGACCTGCCCAGACTACAAGATAGAACCAGGCTCTGAAAAAGAAGCTGTGGCAGCGATTCACTACCACCATGATCTGGGTAAGGTGACCCGATCTCTACTTCCTTCCCTGTAAAATGAGGCTGTGGGAACAGATTCCCTAGGCCAGTTCTAATACTAAATCTATGAATGCATAACACCAATGTCAGGGTGAGTTTCACCATGAATATGTTAGTACTTGTCAGTCTAAAATCAGAGAAAAGAAATAGTCCCTCCAAAGGAAATGTTTCTCCAATCCCACAAAAGCCCTTTTACCTGCAGCATGGAGCTGATCCGCCAAGTCGTATAATAGCTTAAAGTTCTCCCCACTCTTCAAACCACGTCCTTGTAAAAGAACAAAGCAGAGTATAAGCCCAATATAGAGATCTGTCTTAAATGGTTCTCAATAAAGCTCTTGTGTTATTATTCCTACCAAGTTTACAATTCGGTAAAGAACTGTGCATAACACTCTAGAACCCTGAATTCCACCTTTCCCAACAGCTATTACTGAACACTAACTTCCCCAGGATGGCTTAGCTTTGTGTTTTCCCTGATGGATACTCACATTTCTGGGTTGAATGGGCACCAATCTAGCAGAACACAGCTACCCCCAGTCACAGGGATACAGTTTTCTTAAACATGATAGCAGGCTATCACAAAGCAAGTGTGACCTGCCTGCCTAAGGTCCTCATCAGAACAACATGGGCAGTTTGGCTAAGTAACATTTAAAAAAGGATAAGGAAGAACTAGAGATAGGCAGCAAAATGACTCAAGATGTGAAAAATATAGTGACAGATCAAGAAGTAGGACTTTTTTCTGGATTAAGACAATGTTACAGGGAGTCTGACAAATGCCTTTACATATATGAAGGCCATCACTGGCCAGTTGTGAAGGAAGGAAGGGAGGGAAAGAGAGGGAGGGAGGAAGGAAAGGTGGGAGGAAGGGAGGGAGGAGCGAGAGAGGGAGGGAGAGAGAAATAAATAGTTAACATGCAACAAAGAAGAATTTCAATAAAGAAAGACCCAAGAAATACTTGAAGGGCTTAATGGAGACTGGAGATAATTTCAAAAGAGGACAGATGCACCCTATCTTAGATGGCATGGTCATGCTTAGGAGCAGAGAGCTAGATAAAGTGACCACATGAGGACTTTGATATAAATAAACAAAAGGACCACCATTGTCTTTGAAATAAAACCCAACCTTCTTTTGCAGCTAACCAATGAAAATCTGTCAATAAGACAAATACATCAAGTGGTAGATAAAACTACAGAAACGGAATTTGTACCATGCTCTCCCTGCTGCCATTCATGAAGACTAGCAATGGCACAAATTGAATTAATAATTTATTGTACTCAATTATGCCTCAGTTTCTTCATCAGTAAAACAGGCTGCCATCTATCACTCACTTGCCTCAGTACTTCTAGAAAAGAACCACTGAATAAACTCATAATGTGGTGGATTGCTTTTAATACTGATTACAAATAACAACCTTCTACTTACCCCCAGACACCACCACTTTTGCACTCGTCAATTCTGGCCGATCACTTTTTGATAGTTTCTGGTCAAGCCATTCCGACAGCCCCACTGGAGAGGCACTGGGAGCTGCTCACATCAACACAAACAACACTTTATTTAGCTGGGTATCCTTGTACGTGTATAAACATCTCTACCATCTTCACATAGATTACCCTAAATCCTTAATGGGATCCTCAATGATAGAAAAACAAGACTACTTCTACTGAAACATTTTAAAAGAGTGAATGATGCCCTATCTCGGTTCCCTGACATTAATCTGTAATGGGTCTGGTTACAATGTGTTGGCAATCATCCTGCTAAGCAACACTGCTCAGGGTGATCTTACCAGGGATGTGCCCAGGTGACTTTAACAAGAGAAAGTACATATGCTATATTCTGACACAGCTAAAGATTAATGGGTCCTCAATGAGATTTTTGTTGAGTTTCAGGTCACATTGTTCTAGCATAATGAATGTCCTAGTATGATGGAAATGATTAATAAATGGAGAAAGGCAACCTAGTATTCATATGAAAGACCAGCCTTCAGGGCACTTCTTTCCCCACCTCCCTCTACCCACTCAAATTTGGATCTCATCCCATCTCCCCCAGGCCAAAACTATCTTGGGCAGTAGATAAGTAATGCTTATTATTCATACATGTAACATTTATCTCAAAAAGGCCACTTGGATAAGCCTTGCAAGGCATAAAGGAAGTGCCTGTAACAATTGAATGGGAGGCCACCTCTGATCCCAATACAATCTCTCATGTGTGTCTGCCCTGCTGAAGCCCATCAAATGAAAACCCAATACCCACCATTCTCCGTGCCAGCACTTCCCCCACTTGTGGATGCCGCCTCAAATGAGGTCCCTCGGACAGAAAACACCTTGACTTTCTCCTCACACTTCACAGTACATATGGCATTCCCTAAAACAAGCAGAATTTACATCCACAAATTAACACTCTTAAATATAATGGTACAAAGGGTGTCAAACACTACTGGTAAGACTCAGAAATTATGTCTCAAGAACAAAACAGGAAAAGACTCAGGATGGGCTTTTTGACAAAAGGATTACAGAGTTGGCTTTCTAAACAGAGATCATGTAACCTATAACTTGATCACAAATTGCAACAAATTTACAATGACTACATTACTATTTTTGTGCTAAAACAAGGAACATGTTACATGAGCATGGAAACAAGGTGACATCTAAGTGCCCAGATGCCCCCTTCTTAAAGTACTTGAGGGGCTTCTTGTGAATTAGCTATATGACATAAAGAAGGAATTAACCTCTAACTACTGTTTCCCTTGAGCATTCTTGAAGATGAAAGGTCTAAGTTTTGAGAAATGACCATTTGTAAAGAAACACATAACTTTAATCAGAAAGAACAAAGAGTCCAATGCTCTTCCTGTACCACAAGAGATGAGAATATATTGAGGGATAGATCAATTGACACAGGAGATACTGAAATGAATTTCTTAATGAAAATGGGAGCCAGAAAAGCATGGATGGACAAAGCGACAAGACTGGACTGGCTCAAATGGCATCTCCAAACCCTCTCTCCACTTCTGTCCCATCAGAATGGGAGGTAGCCCAGGTGAAGGTCACAGACTTGGAACAAAGCTTTTGGGCAACAGCAGCAGAACCTCAGAATAAATGAAAAGCAGGGAAAGCGCAGGTTCCCTCCCCTCCTCCAGCCTCCTGCTTCCAGAGGCTAGGACAACGGGGAAGGGAGGAGGAAGGTCATCTGCTTTTCCACCCTGTGGTCAGTGCCTTTAGCTCTCCACAGCACTACATGATGCTACTGAGCTAAAGATCCAGGCAGGTGTGACCTCAATGAAAGAATGGCAGACTGAGGTTCAGGCATGGAAAGGTCCATGGTTCGAGTCACCTGAGAGCTGGTCAGTGGGAGATGGATTTCAGAGTGGGGAAAGGTGGAATGATCCATTCAATATGAAACTCTCTGGTAAGATGAGAGATTGTGGGGGGAGACACACACAGAAGTAGTACAGAAAATACTGCCCCAGCTCGGGGCAGTATTCAAATGTTAAGACTAAGAACTTAAATTTTGTCACAATAAGGGTAATAGCCATATGTGATCTAGGCTTCAGCTGCTACTAGAATACAAAAAGGAGTGAAATCACAACATTATAGTTTTTAAAGAGTTCAGAGAAAAACACAATTTTTTTAAAAAATTTAAGTGATGTTTTTGAATCAGAGAGCTCTGCTAGAGTTCTGAGTTTCTCTGTAACAACTCAATCCATACACACTCCCAGGAAAGAACAGGAACGGCAGGGCCTGCTCCCTCTGCATGCAGGTCACAGGCCCTTTCCACAGGGAAACCTCTGAGACTTTGCCGTGGCTGGTCCTTGCAGGGCAGACGTACAGAAATCACCACTGGCTCCATCTTCTAAGCTTTTGCTGCTTGAACAGAGTCATCAAAAACCTGAATTCCTCTCCATGCCAGCAGGCTCAGTCTTTCAAATACCTCAGCTCGTATTTTACCTTTTGCAGATGCAGAAAGCATATAGTTCCCCAAAGAAACCTGTACAGTGGTCCACTTGAAAACATTCCCACATTTGGTTTTTTAATACAATTTTTCAGGTTAAGTTCTGCCTTTGAAATTTAAAAGAATTAGGATGTTGACCACATACCTTTTCTTTAATGCTCACCTGCATAAATAGTTCTCACAAATGTATCTGGTGATTTGATTTGAATGATGTCAGAAATTGGGGCAACATCAAGTTTGGCTGCTACTCGGGGCAAAAGGTTCTAAAGATCAAAAAAAGTTCACAAAAAATTACTTAGAAAAATTCACAGTTTTGAGTTTTTACCATATTTTGGTTTCATATGCTTGTTGACATATGAGATCCTTAGAGCAACCTGAATCAAGGGACTTCTGTGGTTAAATGAGTGTTGGCCATTACCGTAATAACATTATGAATTTTATGGGTCTTACAGTAAGTAAACCCCTTATTTCAATATACTGAATTATGACGTATTATATTGCTTTGGTAGTTCAGAAATGCATCAAAATGCCTCTTGTTCACCAAATGTACCATTAGGATTACTAAACTAAGAGAAGAAAGGTTTAAAAAATAATTTTCAGAGGCTAGTTAAATTCTCAAATAGTGAAAGGTACTTTTGGATACATATGAACATAAATTTGAAGGTCCATTAATTAAGATGGCTTTATGACCCTGCAAAAGGCCCTTCCACTCGGTGGATCGCAGTTTCCTTATCTGTAAGGCAAAAAGCTAATACTGCCTGTTCCACCTCCCTCACAGAGTTGTTGTAAAACTAAAATGAGACCCAAGAGCACAAAGCTTCTGTAAGGTTGGCTAATTCCTACAAATAGCGACCATTCCTGCCTCTGGTGGGTCTGGGTCTCCACCTTAGGATTAACAGGTCCCAGCTCCTTCAGGACCGGCCTCGACCTCTGACTGCTAAGAACTCTGCATCCCTCTCACACGGATAAAACACTTTTATTTAATCTGTCTGTCGCTCATTCAGGCACACCCTGCCCAGGGAGTGCTGATTCTCCCAGCTTCCCGACTCCTGCCAGGCCTGTACTCCTACCACTGCCTCCTCCTGCTCTTTCTTTGGTCTCCTTCTTCTCTCCCAACTCTTTTCTTAGCCTGACATGCCAAAAGCTACCAAACAGGCCCTCTCTGGGACCCAAACGTGGGTACCAATGGCAACCAAAAAGGACGCCACCCAGCTGGGGGAGCTGGGTCTGTTGCTCCCTGCCTCTCTCCCTGTCCCAAGGAGCACTAAACACTCAAAAAGGATACTGCTAAGCTGCAGGAGAGCACTCGGGCCATAAGGAGAGAAGGGAAGGGAAATCAGGACCTTTAGCAGGGAGAAGCAGGCCCATCCCATACACGAGGGACCGACTTGTTATTGGTCCCTGAAGCAGGAGCCATGGGCAGAAGCTGACAAGGGGCCACTGAGGCTTCACAGATGGACATGTGTCCAACAAATGGAGGATCCAAAAGCAGAAGGAGTTGCCTCCCAAGGCTGAGGCCTCCTCCTCCCTGCAGATCTTCAAGCAAAGGGAATTTCTGGGCAGGTTCAGATCAGCCCAAGTGCCCCAAGGGCCCCTGAAGCTCTTAAGACTGGCTTTATTGGGGGAGAGGAAGTAATATGTACACACCAGTGTCATACACACAGATACATCTGTTCAGAAAGAACGCTCTGCCCTCCCAAGTAATGCTTATCTATGAGTGACACAGGAAAAAGGGACACGTGAATTCTGCCCTCGACCCTCACTCCCTGGGTACCCCGGGGGACCAGACTGAAGGGAAGCTGAGGGGGAAGGGCAATCTCTGCTGCTGTTTTCAGCCCCCAGCTTCAGGACTGGGGAGGGACAGCCCATGGTGCCTTCCCAGTGAGAGCTTTAGAGCAAAAGACCAGCATGCCAGAGTCCAAAGTCTTCTTGATGGAGCCAGTCCATCCACTGAGCCACTTGTATGTGCCATGGGGGAGGGGGGTCTCTCACACTGAGCCACTTGTACATGCCATGGGGGCAGAGGGTCTCTCACACTGAGCCACCTGTACATGCCATGGGGGTGGAGGGTCTCTCAACTGAGCCACTTGTATGTGCCACAGGGCAGGGGGTCTCTCACATGAAGCTTTGAAAATAGATGGCCAAAGCCAGCCTGGAATGCTACTAAAACTGGGCAGGAGGGATCAGCCAGAAATAGTTAAAGATGCAGCCCTGGGGAGGGTCCCCAAAGCTAAATAAAAGGGAAGCCAGAAGGGTGGGGGAAAGGGAAAGCACACCTTCAGACAGTTCAAAACCCCCTTGTTTCTTTTGTGTCAGTTTTGCCAGAGAAGCAAAGAGATGTCACTGCTACTGGGTCTTCTCAGCTCTAGGGGACGCTTCCTTTCTCTCTCTATGGAGAATCATCATTCTCCTTGAGGCAGAACTGTTGTGGGAAGCCAGTTTAGTGGGACGTCAATGGGAGTCATCCTTAGAGTCCTCATTATGCCTGTCCCTACAGCTCTCCAGATTACTTTTGGCTTTGGTTTTTCAGCAGGTATCTGACAGACACAGAAATTTGTCAAGGAAGAAAGCCCTCCGGGAGTCTGAAAGACTGAGAGCAAGGATCTTGTTGAGGGGGGGGGGGGGGAAGAAGAGAGCAAGAGAGATAGAGAAAGAGAGAAAGATAGAGACACAGTGAGATAGAGAGAGAGAGATGGAGACACAGAGAGATAGAGAGAGAGATAATGACAGAGAGACAGAGAGGGAGGGGAGGGGGGAAAGAGAGGGAAAGAGAAAAAGAGAGAGACACATGGAAGAAATTCTGATTTAAAAATTATTTCAATAATTTAATCCTAGCTCCCATTCTGATTAACTTGATTGGATCCTGAACTCTAAAACATGTTTTACTTTGTTTTTATTTGGGGGGGGGAGAAATAAATGCTGCTAAATTTTCTCTCTAACTTCCTGCCTTCTTCAACCTCAGAGAACATTAACTCCCTTCAGGATCACTTCTAGTCTACATGTTCAGGCTCCTAGAATGGTTAGGTTTTCTGCAATAACTCCACTGTGACTATTGATTTTTATCTTCACTCGGAAGGGAGGCACAGATAAGATTCCCCACCCTCAGGCTTATTTTGATTCAGGGACAAGACCTTTGTCCTGGAACAAACTAACCTTACTCCAGAGACAAGCAAACAGCACTAGCAACTGTGCTTTTCTGGTGTGGAGTAGATCAGGTCATGAGTGAAGAATCAAGTGGGACTCTGCTTGTGATGTGCTTTGTTAATGAGTTCCACTTTGTGCCAAGATGGCCCATTTTTGCCACAATGTTCATTTATTTTATCCCCCCCCCAAAAAAAATTTTTTTTAAACAAATGTATTAATTTGTAACTTAAACTTGGCTAGACTGTTTTGGCTTTACCCAACAGATGAAAGACATGGATATTAAAAATAAGCTTTAAAAAAGACTTTTCAAAGACTCTCAAAATGTTTCGATTCCACTTCTATCAATAGATCATATGCTCCTTGGGGCCAGGATCTACATCTTTTTTAGCTAGGCCCTAGCACATTGTCTTTTTTACAGAGTAGGTACTCATGGGGTAGCTAGATGGTTCAGTAGGTAGAGCACCAGCCCTGAAGTCAGGAGGATCTGAGTTCAAATCTGACCTAAACACTTAATATTTCCTAACTGTGTGACCCTGGGCAGGTCACTTAACCCCAATTGTCTCAGGGGGGAAAAAACTATAGTAGGTGCTCAACATAAATGTTGGATGAATAAATAAACAAATCTTAACTCACAAACACATCTTCCCATGAAGCAGACAGTACAATCTCAAACATCCATCTTACACATGAGGAAACTAAGGCTGAAAGCGAGGCTGATTTGCCAAGACAACAGTATATGTCGGGCAGAAATTTGAACACAGGCCTATGCACTCTACTGGATTCCACTTCCAAACTCTTTTATGACACCACAATAACTTTCAAAATATTACGACTCGTGCTTATTTAGTTCTTACAACATTTAGAAAGTGCTTTTCTGTGGAGTTGTTAATGCAAATAATATAATCTTATTTTAGAGAGGAAGAATGAGGTTTAAGAGCTGGGAATCAACCCCAGGTTTCCTAATCTCCAATCCTGTGTGGTGCTCACTACCCTACAGGGCATTTCTCAGTCAGGCTCAGTCAGCCTGGCTAACAGTTTCTAAAGACAGTCTTTTTGTAAAGAATCAAAAGAAACCAATGAATATAAATTCACAGCAATTTGTTTTTCTTCCATAGCTTTCATTTGCTGCCTTTGTGCTATACTGTTTAAGGTAGATTATATTGTCTTTTACCCATAAACTGACTGAATTAATTTGCAAATTTAAACTACAACAAAATAGGAAAGAGCTCAAAATGATGACTAAACCATTCCCTCTAATGATTCTCTTCAATTTGAACTGTCTATGTCATATCCTGTTCAGGCACAGGTGCTTCCATGCTGTTTCCCCCATTAGTCCATGAGTTCCTGAAGGGCAGTGTCTGCCTCTGGCCTTCCTTTTTAACCCAACACTTTGTACAGTGCCTGACTTGTAGGAGATCCTTAATACTTAATGCCTGGAAATGTAATTCACACTCTGTTGTGAGATTATTCACCAAAAGGCCTTTAAAGAAGAGAAACTAGTATTGAAAGCTAATTTCTCCATTTTTATCTCTACTAAACCACCCACAAGAAAGCCACTAGCAGATGAAACACTAGTCCCAAAGGACAGCATGAAGTTGTAGGCTTGGGAATTAGAGGAACAGGGATGCCTAGTGTATCATGTGGCAACCCTATGGTCACCTGGAGAGACATTTAATCCATTCAAGTGTAAAATTTCAGCCGTGAAGTGGGAATAACAATACTGGCAACACCTACTTGTCAAGATTGTCATATAGGTTTAAAAAAAAAAAAGAAAAGAAAAAAAGAACATACATGAAACCATATTGGAAACTGTCAAGTATATTATGAGTGGAAAGTACATATATCCATGAAATGGCCACTGCCTTCAATCAATGAAACTTAGAGGTAGAAGGTTTCCTATCCCATTGCCAATAGTCTAAACCTTCTGGTCAGCCTAAATTCAAATCAGATCACCTTTTTTTAGAAAAGACAGTAATTTCCAAGTTTCAACCTAGAAATAGCTTTTTGTAGAAGTTTTTTTTCAAAGTCTGCAAAGGGATTTTGAATAGGACAATGACAACAGCTGAAGAAAACAGTTCTTTAGCATGGCTATGACAAGATGTCTGACAATTGGGATTGGATACATAAAACAAAGCTTGGTTTAAATGTCTGGCTGAATTAAATATACATAATGGGGTTTAAACCTTCCATATAATCAGTGCAAACCTCCATTTCACATCTTCCCCTCACCTTTCCAAAAGCAGATGCTCCAGCACAGATGTGTGTGTAATTGAACTGCTTCTGAGTTGCCAAAATCAGTGATGTCAGTTCCTCTGTGAATTAAACGTACATGACAAACTTCAAAACACTCATATTCATTCACATATTACACTCTAATTCAGATTCTCTGATCATTTCCCATTAAAAGATAGCCTGTAACAGGTTTTTCTGTTCCACAGGGAAACCTTACCTGGAAGGAGTCCTTTGAACACGTCATTTTGAGCCACAAGGACCTTGGCTACACCAGCCACTTTGCAGAGCTCTTGGGCTATCTGTGATAAAAAAAAAAATTCCCCCTTTGCTTTAATAATCCATCATAAGTTCAGCGTCATCATCTATGTCAATAGGGACACTACTACAAATATCTAAATAGAAACGAATAACTTGAGGGGCATCTTTGAGCAATCTCTCTGCTTAAGACAATACCTTGTGGTATACAGAACAAGGGCTTCCATCTTATGGTGTGGGAAAATCACGTTCCCTCTTGAAGCCTCATGTTCTATCTTACAATGTGGTTGTAAGACAAATCTGTGTAAATGCTGAGCTTTTCATAAAGGGGAAATAGTATTAGAAGAATGAATGCTTCAAATAAATGAATGCTTCTTTGTATCAGTTAATATCAGTCCATATTTAGTTTTAGAGAATTATTTAAGATTAATCTCAGAGTCCTACTTTGGCAAAGAACAATATTTATTAGAATGCCAGATAATAAATGGCTCTCTAAATCGGTGGTAGTAAATTGTGTGCTTTATTATTGTGTCTTATGGAAATCAATATTTAGGGCTTAATCTCTTATACATTTGATATTTTGGAAAGAAAACAGCATTTGTAGCTGAAAGATGTAGGCCTAAGGTCCAGATTTGCCACCATAAATCATCTGTAGGACCTTGGTAAGTCACTTACCCTCTTAACACCTGATTTCCCTAATTTGTGAAATGAGGGGCTTGGATTGATGATCTCCTGAGAGCCCTCCCAACTGTAAGTCTATGCTCCTACCTAAGTTTAAATAATTAGAAGCCAAAACAGCTGCCAAATACAGCCAGTAATTCTATCTTCCCAAACTGACAAAGGGGAAAATGTGGCCCATTATGTGATCTATCCATGCTTATGTTAATTATGTATATAAGAATCAAGTCAGCAGAGTATCATGGGAAGAACTCAACACAGAGGCTGGGTTCAAATCTCTGCAAAGATTCCAGCCATTTGATGTGAAATCCTGGGCAAGATATCAATTCAACAAACCTTTACTAAGTGCTACTTCATGTAAAAGAAGACTAAACTTCAGTTCAAATAGCACTTAAGTTCCCACAGATAAAGATATAGACAAACACACACACATACACATACACACACACACGCACACACACACACACAAGCGCGCGCGCGCGCAGTAGTTTCCTTAGCCTTTAAATAAGGGTTTCATGCTCACTCAGGGTCCTTCCATACTTTAAAGCCTAGAAATTCATAAAATCAGAGTCTTAGGAAAATAAAGGTCAATGTATCCAATCTTCCATTTTATCACTGAGGAAACTGAGACCTAGTGAGTTGAAGTGATTTACTCATAGTCACAGATGTAGTAAGTGGCAGTAAGGATTTAGTAAGGATTTAAACTGCTCCCAACCTGTGTCCTTTTCACTGTCATTGCTTCTAAGACATCATAAATCTAGTGTCTATGTTTTTAAAATGTATATAAATCAGGGAGCAGTCTATTCTCGGGAAGGGAATATAATTCCACCAAAACATGATTAGAAATGTTGGAGGACACAGAGTCAGTTCAGTGTGATATTGGGCCATAGTTGGTCTCCTCTCCCATTTTTTAACCTTTCAAAGAATAACATGACCTCTTATGTTCTGTGCTCATTCTGCTCTGTCTGGAGAGTGGAGTCTTAGTCCAAGTCACCAAGTACAAATCCCCAGCATGGTGGCAGCCAGCAGGGAATGATGCTGTTACTTCATACTCTGACACAGACCTAGAAGGCCAATTAAGTAAGGCTCCAGTGGGCAAGCCTTCCAGAGGAGTCATTATAGCACATTTAAATTAATAAAACTGAATGTGATTATGCTTTGATAACTTCAGCAGAAGTGGTATTCAAATCAATGGAATCCTTCTATTTATACTGATTAAAACAAACAATTCTCTGTACAAAGAGACCATTCTGAGGAGTCCAAAATAATCACCAAATAATTATTCACCAATCTTAAAGGACTGCTTTGTTAAGGAGTCAACTATTATTCTAATTCTTGACCTGGAAAACCAGACAAACAGTAATGACTACAACAAATCCATTCCACCCTCCTTTCAGAAGAAGAAATACTCAATGAGAGCATCTCCTGGTCTTTTCCTCATTTATAGTGGCATCGGGAAAAGCTTTGGCCCTGGCTATTTCATAAAGATCATTCTTGTTGGCCTTCCTTCCCTAGGACATATGCTGCCTCTGAATAAAGCAGCTACTTGCTCTGGCTGACTTTAAGTTTCTCACCTTGTCACATTTGGTTCCAGCTACTAAACAGGACACTTCCCCACCCACTCGCATGGCTGCAGTAATAGCATTTAGCGTAATGGGTGCAAGCTTATCATTCACATGTTCGGCTATTACCAGGGTACTCTGAAATCGCAGCGTTGAGGCCTAAAAGAAGAAAAAAATGAAAAAACAAGATTAGGGTGCTTTAGTGACCCCTGTCCCACTAAATACTAAACACTAAAAACTTCCCAATGTGCAAAACACAAAAATGTCTAAGTATGCAGTTAGGTGTGCATGCACAGTACAGGTAGGTTTGGGTGCACAGACTGTGTGCACATGTGTGTAAGGTGCATGTATAGAATATGTGGATAGGATTATGTGAAATGTATGTATGTATTATGAGGAGGACAGAAACGTGTGTCCGTGGAGTAGGTGTATAAGCAGGCACATATGCAATGTACACAGTGAGCACATGTGTACCCTGTATATGCATGTAGGCATGTGTTGTGTACCTTGGTGTGCATGTGTGCACACGTGTGTGCACTTGTACCCAGTGGCATTCAAACAGCAAAGCTGTGACTCTAGGCCAGCCTGAAGCTCCACAAGAACCGATGCAATATTATTTCTGCAGAACAACAGCATGATGCTTATCAGCCCAAGAACTAACAGTCCAGGGCAGGGGATCCTCCCCTTTTTGGTGCCTTGGACGCCTGAACACTCAGTTTGGTGAAGTCTGGGATCCCTTCTTAGAGATATGACTAACCTCAAACCATTCCAAGCATCATGACCTTGGGCAAGTCACACTTTCCTGTACCTACTTTTAGTTGTAAAAAGAGGAAGCTTTAAGGAAACTTCCACTTCTAAATGCTATGAACCTGGATCCCTAGGACAAGCAGGCTATTTAATCCCTCATTTTTTTTCTTTATTATCATTCTATCACTAAAATATTGATATGTCCTTGCTTTCAAATTTTATATATTACTGTATAATGGTTGTTCCATTCATTTCTTCCTAACTGTGGGAATGCTGGACCCTGGACAAGCCTTACCACTGACGTCTATAGGGATGGAACACACCAGCTGAATAGAGAATTGCCTCAAGACTGGCACCCACAGTGGTAGTCTATTCAGAGAACACATGAGACTGGTTTGGGGTCAATGTTTCATGAAATTAATCACAGCCAATAAAATCAATGCCAACTGAGGTTCTGACTGATCTTGTTCATCTCTCTCCAAAGTGCTGACTACAAGGGTCTGTTCCAATACGCAGGACAGCAATTTTGTTATAACTACTACGTTTCCAATGTGCAAATTCCCGAAATTGAGAAGGAAGTTGCTGACAATGCCCTGTGTTCAGCTATCTAAATATTCCAAATAACAGTCTTAGTCAAGGAAGAATTTCTGTAATTACTAATAAAAAAGAAAGCAGGCAGAGGAAATGGTAATTCCTAATGTCTTCTCTGCCATTAAGGTAGGGATTATCTTTTGAAATTTTTGTGGAAATTCATGATATCAATTATGAACAACATACAGATAGCAGTGGGAAAATAATCAAAGAGCTACACTACTAAAAAAGAACAGATCACTTAGTGAGAATAAGACAGCCCAGGCCCACTAGTACATAGGCACTATCCTATCCCAATATATAAAACGACAAGAGAAGGTCTTAAGCAGAAGATTTATATGGGGGGCAGCTAGGTAGCACAGTGGGTAGAGTACCAGCCTTGAAGTCAGGAGGACCTGAGTTTAAACTTGATCTCAGACACTTAATACTTAGTAACTGTGTGACCCTGGGCAAGTCACTTAACTCCAATTACCTCAGCCCCCTCCAAAAAAAGAAAAGAAAACATGTCTAAGAATTGCAAATAATGAAAAGACATGGAGGGCTTGTGATATGCACTTGCTGAAGAAGTCCTCACATCACTTTTTTTTTTTTTTTCCCCTGAGGCTGGGGTTAAGTGACTTGCCCAGGGTCACACAGCTAGGAAGTGTTAAGTGCCTGAGTTCAGATTTGAACTCAGATCCTCCAGAATTCAAGGCTGGTGCTCTATCCACTGCGCCACCTAGCTGCCCCCTCACATCACTGAAATGATACACCAAAATACCAAACTTCCAGGAACTGCTGAAACATTTTTTTTAAAAAAATTCATTCTCCAACTATCTTTTCAGACAATAATTTGTGTCAATGCAGTTCTTGTCAGGAAACATGGTCTTGAACAAGACTAGCACAGATTTCAAGTAAAGCCCTGGAGGCACCAACTGATGCTGAGTGAGAGAGACATTCCTGCACCTTGTGGTGCATTATCCTCTGCTCATATGGCCATCATGATCACATATGGTTTTCCAGAAAGTAAATAGTGACTGAAATGGTATAACAGAATGACTAAGCAGTGATGACCTCATAGGTTTATAAGTTTAAGTAGCAGGAAAAATATATTTGCCAACATGTAAGAAATAACTTTAATAAAATACAAAGTAAGAGATTTTTTGGGGGGAAAGGCATTAAAATCCCAATCTACCATTCTGAAGATTTGGGTAAGGCACCGTACTAGGATCATGAATATAATTACATGGCATTATTGATCTTAATCAGAAAAGCATGGAATCTTGCAAAGCACTTGGGATTCAATTTATGCACTTAAGCCCTCAGGACATGACCTATGATTTAAAGATTTAAAGATCAATTCATCTGAAATATCAGTAACTATTAATTACTGATAGATCAAACACTATACTTTTGATTATGTTTCATGCATAATTTACCATAAATATTAGGAGATTTTAGTCACCACATGAAGGATAAATCCGTGATTTGATGGCTACAGGCTCATTTTTGCCATAATTTAACATCTTATCATTGGATAAACTGGGTCTTACTCCTGAAAATTTTGCAACTTTTAGAATTTCCAAAGACACTTGAATATTGTTTAAGGGGATGTCCAACACAAAAAAAAATTAGTGACTGTAAAAAAAAGTGTATACTTCAATCCCTCAAACCTAATGGTTTTCCAATAAGTATTCCTTGTTGGTGTCTCTTCCTATCATAAACATCACGTAAGACCCCCATTTATGGTCAATGAAACACTGAAGAGAACTCTCCAAAGAGCTACTAAGTACTGACATTAAGTGAAGTATAAAATCAGAAGAGATTCCGGAATCAATGATCTAAAATTTTAGAGAAAAAAAATTCAAAGTTGTCTGAAGCAGAATAAATGAAGATCGTTGTCCAGGAATGAGTTTTTAATAAATCTGATGTGGAACTGGGAAAAAAAATTTAGAAACAACTTGAATGGGGAAGGGGAGAATAGAATGGAAGAAGCAAAAGTTTTTCAATCTTTTACATTTTCTAAGGCAGAAAATACTAGAAAACTAGAATCTAACATTTGCCTAATATATAAATATCATTATTACTAATAAAATTATTTTTGCTAATAAAATGTTATTGCAATTATTATTGCTACTAAAATCTCATTTAGACCAAAACATTGTAAAATTTTGTAAAACTCCCCTTCATTCATAAAACACTCACTAAGCACCTTTTCCCAGGAGATTACTAGACAGTCACTAGGGGAATGAAGTTTAGAGAAGAGCCACTCCTTGATCTATCCAAAAGAATGGAGAGAGAAGTTAACTACGAGTGTCAGAATATACAATAAGTGCATTGTCAAATTCAGGTTCCAGGATCCCAATTCAATGGAATATTAAAATGCATCTCTATTACTTGGTCTTATCTACCTTCCCCATTCTTTAAGTTGCTTAGGAATTACTATCATTTTTCTTCCTATTGTTCTGGGGAAGTCTTTCCCTTCCAAAGAGCCATCAAATTCTTCAAGTGATACCAAAGACAAGTCCCAGATGGGTATAGTTCCCACCCCCATACCTGAGTTCATTCTTCAAAGACTAAGTGGGGCCAGGATTGAGATCGTTCAGGAAAAATCCTAAATTTATATTGGGGTCATAGATATATCAATGGCCAGCCACATGATACATTAATTCAAGAGGCATAGAACAATGAAGAGGGCAGAACTAAGAACCTGAAGCTCTGGGTAAAAATCAACCCTGGAGTCTTAGAAACTTAAAGTCTATTAAACTCGTAACAAAATCATGATTTCTCAAAACTAATACACCCACCATCCCTCTCACAGACTGTTGTAAGAAAAGCACAGTCTGCTTGTCAAGTGCTAAATAACTCTTATCATTTTACTTGCCAACAATTTCCAAATTGGTTTTTTTTTCCAAGGCTCAGGAATCAGTTTCAGTCAAACTACAATAAAACCAAAAATCAATAGAAAGCATGTGTCCATCTCTCCTCTGCCAAGAAAACAAGTGTGGGTAGGGAACAGAATCTGAGATGTCTTTTGATATGTCAACCAAAGCTATATAAAAAGAACACTTGTAATTGGACATTTACCCTCAACTTAAAAATAACAGCAAGCAAACTACATTCCCATACTTAAAATTTTAAAGAATGTGTGTATGTATATATATCATGAAAATAGTATAAAAGGAACCAAACCTAATCAAAGGATCTATAGTATCAGCTAAGGTCTATTTAATGATCAGTTTGATTATAAGCTAACCTGAGCTACTTGGGTTGGGTTTTTTTTGTTTGTTTGTTTGTTTTGATCAAACCATTGCAGACTATCTGAACCCTCTGGAAAAACTCAACAATGGCCAATTGGAAAAATCTTTATTTCCAGTTGTCTTCTTTCTCAACCTATTATGCTACATCTATAAAAAGTCCTGGTTGAAGGTTTCCTCTCCTCAATTCCCCCAAATGATAAAGGTCTACTCTCATCATATCTGCATTTTTCATTTGCTGTATTATGACCAACATGTAGCAAAGTGCTCTGTACTTATTACGTGCTTAATAAATATTTGTCTGTTTTTTATAATTTCCAGGGCTCAACTTAGAAATAGCAATTCTAACTGCAAAATTCCAACAAAATTTAGACCTAGGAAGATTATGTGATATATCCAAGATCCCATCACAAATAAATTATGAAATTTAAGAATTAAGATTACTAGACAGAAGTCCAATATCTTTTGTTATACCAGTTTCTTAATAATCTCAAACAAATAAATAATCCTTTAGGCAATTCATTTTGTTGTTACATATTCATAGTTGCTTTGCCAATAACTCCCTTGGCTTATTTTTAGCACTACAAATATTACTGGATCAGCAGATCCTGAATGACATAATATGATAATAGCTATAGGAGAGCAAAGCCAAAATAATAAAGCTCCAGATTTTAAAGGATTCCTTCCAAAATAAGAATATTGGGGAGACTTCTTAGTTAAATCTACTCCTATAAAGTATACTCCATGATGCTTAAGACTTATGTTATTTTATTTCTATACAGTGTAACAAACAGTACAAGTGAACAGTGTATTAGACCTGAAATCAAATCTTGATAAAGATATTTACTATCTGTGTGCTCCTGGTCACTTAATAGTCATTTAACTTTCCTCAGCCTGTTTATTCAGATGTAAAATGGGAATTATGGCAATAACACCTGCCTTCCAGGACTATTGTGGGGATCAAGTAAGATAACATCCATAATGTAATGCACTTGGTAAGCTTTTAATATGTTATGTTAGCTATTAACATTTTTTAGGTGATCATTAATTTAAGAGTCATGGTATAATGGGTATATTACTCGACTCGGGAACCAGGACCTGGATTCAAATCACACCGGTGACACTTATTATATCTATGAGGCTCTGACCAAATCAATTTAATCTTTCAATAATAATAGCCAGCATTCACATAGTACTTATTACGTCCCAGGCACTATGCTAAACATATTACCATTACTGTTTCAATTGATCCTTATTACCTGAGAGATAGGTGATATTATTATCAATTTCTTCAGCTGTAAAAAGCAGCAAAATAAGAGAGATCTTAAGTGACTTGCTCAGGGTCATACAGGTGGGAAGTATGTGGAGCCAGATTTGAATTTAAATCTCCCTGCTCCAGGCCACTAGAGTCCCACAGAATTGTTTGGGACAATAAGCAACACTTTGCCAAGAATCATGAAGCCAATGTGTTTCTCTCCTTATTAGTAACAGAGCATTTTTCTATACAACTATTAATAGTTTTGATAACTTCTGAAAATTGCTTGCTTATATCTTTGGCCATTTATCAATTGGGCAATGACAATTTTAAGTATTTGGCTAAACAACTGAGAAATGAGATCTTTATTAGACAAATTACATAAAATTTTCCTACTTTTGCTTTCTCTCCAATTTTGGCTGCTTTGATTTTGTTAGTATAAAAGCTTTTTTAATATCATGCAATTAAAATTATCCATTTTATTTCTCGTGACCCTCTTTCTTGTTTGGTTATGAACTCTTACCCAATCTATAAATCTAACAAGTAGTTTTCCCACAGTCTCCTACTCTGTTTATGATGTCCTCCTTAAAGTCTGTACCATGTACCAATCTTGATCTTATCTTGATAAATAGTGTGAAATATTGGTCTATGCCTAGTTTCTGCCAGACTGCTTTCCAGTTTTCCCAGTTCTCCAGGGGTTTTGGGTTTTTTTTGTTGTTGTTGTTGTTGTTTTTAGCAAATAGTGAGTTCTTGCCCCAATTGCTAGGATTTCTGTATCTATCAAACACTAGGGTGTCATGATTCACTTACTACTGAGTATTACATACCCAAATCTATTCCATTGATCCACCACTCCATTTTTTAACCAGTATTAGATTGTTCTGATGACTACTCTTTTGCAATAGTTTCAAATCTTTCACTTGTTTTCCCCACTGATTTCTTTTTTATGTATATTTATAAAATTATCTTGCACAAGAAAAAACAGATCAAAAAGGAAAGTAAATGAGTAAGAAAATAAAATGCAAACAAACAACAACAAAAAGAGTGAGAATGTTATGTTGTGATCCCCATTCAGTTTCCATAGTCCTTTCTCTGGGTCAGATGGCTCTGTTCATCACAGGATGATTGGAACTGGCCTCAATCATTTCATTGTCGGAAAGAGCCACATCCATAAGAATTGATCATCATATAATCTTGCTGTTGCTGTGTACAATGATCTCCTGGTTCTGCTTACTTCTCTTAGTTCATGTAAGTGTCTCCAGGCCTCTCTAAAATCATCCTCCTGATCATTTCTTATACAATAATATTACAGCATATGAATATACTGTAATTTATTCAGCCATTCCCCAACTGACGTATTCACTCAGTTTCCAATTTCTTGCCACTACAAAAAAGGCTGCCACAAACAATGTTGCACATGTCCCCATTGATTTTTTTAATATTCTTGACCTCACCTCCCAGATAAATTGTTATTTTTCCTAGCTTTATAACATAATACTTCCATGGTTTGGTATGGCACTGCATAATGAATTTAAGTAGGGGAGGAGATGAGGGAAATGAGGGGGAAATTTGGAACAGAAGGTTTTGCAAGGGTCAAGGTTGAAAAATTACCCATGCATGTGTTTTGTCAATAAAAAGCTATAAATTTTTTAAGTAATGAATTTAAGTAGTATTGTCATTTTTATTATATTGGCTCAGTCAATCTGTGAGCAATATATACTTCTCCAATTGTTTAGATCCATCTTGTGAGTGAAAATCATTTTTAAAGCATATTTATAGAGTCCGTATATGTTTTGGCAGATAAACTTCGTATACTTTATTGTCTTCGGTTATTTCATGTCTTTTGTTAAGATTGTATAAATTATATACCACACCATTGAAAAATAAAAATAAATATCTTAACTTGGTAAAAATAAGAAAGCTTTACAATACAAGGTAGATGTCATTAAAATCTTAAGTTTCTTTGAAGTGTCCTCAGTTATTTCAAATGGCATCTCTACCTCTTCCTGCTAGGTTTTATTGGTAATAGATGGTTTTTGTAGATTTATTTTATAATATGCAAATTTACTAGTTGATTGTTTCTTTCTAAGTTGGTTCTCTAAGTTGACCAAGTTGTTTAGTTAGTTGTGTCCAGTTCTTTGTGACCCCTTTAGGATTTTCTTGGCAGATATCCTGCAGTGGTTGGCCATTTCCTTCCCAACTCATTTTATAGATTTGGAAACTAAGGGAAAGAGTGAAGTGACTTATCCAGGGTCACACAGCTAACAGATATCCAAGACCAGATTTGAAGTCAGTCACTCTTGACTCAAGGACCAGCACTTTACCTAACATATAGACAGCTATAAAAAAAAAAAGCAAGTTATTTCCTCATTACCCTTTTTTATTCCTGTCTTATTGCTTATAGTCAGTTTCTTACACAACAATGGATGATGATGATGATGATGACTATCCTTACTTCATCCCTGATCTTATTTGAAAGGCTTCTAGTTTATCCCCGTTAAAGACAATGCTTACTCTGTTTTAGGTAGTTAATATTTTAAGAAAAACCCTACTTATTCCTATGTTTGAATGGATATTGTATTTTGTCAAAAGCTCTTTCTGCATCTATTGAAATGATTTTCGTGGGATGTTATTATGATTAATTATGCTGATAATTTTCCTAATACTGAACCTCTAGCATTCCAGATACAAATTCAACCTAATTATCATATACTTTTGTGATATATTGCAATCTCCTAAGATTTTAAATTTTTACATTAATTTCATTAAGAAAATTAGCCTTTGATAGAGCAGACCTAAAACTATATTACAAAGCAGCAGTGATCAAAACCATTTGATACTGGCTGAGAAATAGAGTAGTGTGGATCAGTGAAATAGGTTAGGTCCACAAGACAATAGTCAATGACTACAACAATTTAGTGTTTGACAAATCCAAAAACCCCAGCTTGTGGGATAAGAACTCACTAGGTGACAAAAATTGCTATAAAAATTGGGAAATAAAATGGCAGAAACTAGGCATTGACCACCACCTAACACCCTATACCAAGAAAAGGTCAAAATGGGTTCATGATTTAAACATAAATGGTGATAACATAAGCAAATTAAGAGAACAAAGGACAATCTATCTTTTAGATCTGTGGAAAAGGAATTTATAGCCAAGAATGAAGTAGAGAACATTATGAAACGCAAAATAGGTAGTTTTGACTATATAAAATTTAAAGTTTTTGTACGAATTAAAACAATGCAGCCAAGATAAGGAGAGAAGCAGAAAACTGGGGGGGGGGGGAGGAATTTTACATGCAAAGGTTCTGATAAGCCTTTATTTCTAAAATATATAGAGATTTACCTACATGTATAATAGAAGGCATTCTCCAATTGATAAATGGTCAAAGAATATGAAGACAATGTCCAGATAAAGAAATTAGTCATTTCTAGTCATAAGAAAAAATGCTCCAAGTCACTACGGATGAGAGAAATGCAAACTAAGACAGCTAACTCTGAGATACCACTTCACACCTCTCAGAGTAACTAAGGTGACAGGAAAAGATAATGATAAATATAGGAGGGGATGTGGGCAAACTGGGACACTAATTCATTTTGATGGAGTTGTGAGAAATTTGGAACTATGCCCAAAGGGCCATCAAACTGTGCATAACCTTTGATAAGACAGTGTTTCTACTGGGCTTTTCCCAAAGAGATCTTAAAGGAGGGAAAGGGACCCACATGTGCAAAAATGTTTGTAACAGCCCTTTTTGTAGTGGCAGAAACTGGAAACTAAACGGATGCCCATCAGTTGGAGAATGGCTGAATAAGTTATGGTCTGTGAATGTTATGGAATATTATTGTTCCATAAGAAACTACTAGCAGGATGATTTCAGAGAGGCCTGGAGAAACGTACATGAACTGATGCTAAGTGAAGTGATTAGAACCAGATCATTGTACACATCAACTGCAAGATTATATGATGATCAAGCACAGTTCTTTTCAACAATAAGGTAATTTAGGCCAATTCCAATGGTCTTGTGGTGGAGAGAGCCATCTACACCCAGAGAGGCTATGGGGACTAAGTGTAGACCACAACATAATTTATTTACCTTTTTTGTTGTTTGCTTCTATTGTTCTTTCTCATTTTTCCCTTTTGATCTGATTTTTCTTGTGCAGCAAGACAAGTGTGGAAATATATTTAGAAGAATTGCACAGGTTTAACCTATATTGGATAACTTACTGTCTAGGGGAAGAGAGTGATAGGGAAGGAGGGAGAAAAACTTGGAACACAAGATTTTGTAGGAGTGAATGTTGAAAACTATCTTTGCATGTATTTTGAAAAACAAAAGGCTATTTTTAAAAATTGGCCTAAAACCTGTAGAAGAGGAATGAATTTATGTCCAAAGAAGAACTAGAGATCATTATTGATCACAAAGTAGAAAACTTTGATTATATCAAATTGAAAAGTTTTTTGTACAAACAAAACTAATGCAGATAAGATTAGAAGGGAGACAATAAACTGGGAAAAACATTTTTATAGTCAAAGGTTCTGGTAAAGGCCTCATTTCCAAAATATAGAGAGAACTGACTCTAATTTATAAGAAATCAAGCCATTCTCCAATTGATAAATGGTCAAAGGATATGAACATACAATTCTCAGATGAAGAAATTGAAATTATTTCTAACCATATGAAAAGATGCTCCAAGTCATTATTAATCAGAGAAATGCAAATTAAGACAACTCTGAGATACCACTAGATTGGCTAGAATGACAGGGAAAGATAATGCAGAATGTTGGAGGGGATGTGGGGAAACAGGGACACTGATACATTGTTGGTGGAATTGTGACTACATCCAGACATTCTGGAGAGCAATTTGGAACTATGCTTAAAAAAAGTTATCAAACTGTGCATGCCCTTTGACCCAGCAGTGTTACTACTGGGCTTATATCCCAAAGAGATCTTAAAGAAGGGAAAGGGACCCACATGTGCAAGAATGTTTGTGGCAGCCCTTTTGTAGTGGCCAGAAACTGGAAACTACATGGATGTCCATCAACTGGAGAATGGCTGAATAAATTGTGGTATATGAATATTATGGAATATTATTATTCAGCAAGAGATGACCAACAGGATGATTTCAGAAAGGCCTGGAGAGACTTACATGAACTGATGCTGAGTGAAATGAGCAGGATCAGGAGATCATTATGTACTTCAACAACAATACTGTATGATGATCAATTCTGATGAACGTGGCCCTCTCCAACAATGAGATGAACTACATCAGCTCCAATAAAGCAGTAATGAACTGAACCAGCTACACCCAGCAAAAGAACTCTGGGAGATGACTATGAACCACTACATAGAACTCCTCTGTTTTTGTCTGCCTGCATTTTGGATTTCCTTCACAGCCTAATTCAAAGTCCAATTCTTTTTGTATAGCAAAATAACTGTAAGGCCATGTATACATATATTGTATTTAATTTATACTTTAATATATTTAACATGTATTGGTCAACCTGCCATCTGGGAAGGGGGGAAGGAAGGGAAAAATTAGAACAAAAAGTTTGGCAATTATCAATGTTGTAAAATTACCCATGCATATATCTGGTAAATAAAAACTATTATTAAAAAAAATTGGCCTAAAGTGTTTTTTCCTGTTTTGCCCTCTCCCTGATTCTTGGCATAAAACCCACATTTATAGTCACAAAAGGAATTTGGTAGGACTCATGTATCTTTTTTTCCCCAAATAGTTTTATGTAGTATTGAGTTGGTTTTTAAATGCTTGAGACAAACTGCTTGTAAATCTATCTGGGTTCTGGCAATTTTTCTTACGAAGTTCATTTGTGGCTTGTTTTGATTTTTTGCTAAGATAAGATATTGAAGTATTTTATTTCACTTTATTTCCTCTTCTGATAGTGTGGACAATTTATGTTTTTGTAACTATCCATTTCATTTAGACTATCATTTTTATTGACACTTTAGTGGGCAAAATATTTCCCAATAATTGCTTTAATTTCATCTTCACTGGTGGTACATTCAACTTTTTCATTTTTGATACTAGAAATTCTTTTAAAACATGAGATAAATTAACGATTTATCAATTTTTTTTCAAAAAACCAGTTCCTGGTTTTATTTGTTAAAACAAAATTTTGCCCTGTTCAACAATGAGATGAACCAAATCAGTTCCAATAGAGCAGTAATGAATTGAACCAGCTACATCCAGTGAAAGAACTCTGGGAGATGAGTATGAACCACTACATAGAATTCCCAATTCCTCTATTTTTGTCCACCTGCATTTTTTATTTCCTTCACAGGTTAATTGTACACTATTTAAAAGTCTGATTCATTTTGTACAGGAAAATAATTGTATGGATATGTATACATATATTGTATTTAACATATACTTTAACATTTAACAGGTATTGGTCGGTCAACATGTATTGGGGGAGAGGTGGGGGGAAGGAGGGGAAAATTGGAACAAAAGGTTTTGCAATTGTCAATGCTGAAAAATTACCCATGCATATATCTTGTAAATAAAAAAACTATAATAAAAAAAAACAAAGTTTTGGATTTTTCTTGTTTTTTACTTTATTTTATTGATCTCTGCTTTAATTTTCATGATTTCTATTTTGATGTTTCATGAGTGAGGAAGGAGGAATTATTTTTCCTGCTTATTTAATAGCATTCCCAAATGATCTGCTCTCTTTTACTGATAGAAGCTTTAAGAGATATAACACTTCCCCTAATAACATTCTGATTTCAATCCACGTAATTTGAAATTTTGTCACATTGTTTTTATTTTTAATGAAATCATTTCTATGATTTGTTCTTTGACCTACTCACTTTTTTTTAAACCTGTAACATTTTTAAAAAAAAATTAATAGCTTCAAATAGTCAAAAATACTAAAAGGTAGAGTGTTAAAGCAACCTTTCATTAAATACAAACCTCCTTTTTATGATGCATTGTATCAATGTTTTAATATTGATCCTGATGCAAAAAGAATTTTATGTTGCATCCTGGAACACAGAAATTGTATGCAATAAAATAGGATGACTAATGCCAAGTAGATAAACTCTGAGAAAGACTTTTTTCTCCTTTAACAAAAATGATCATTTACTATGTTTGTTAAAAGTCAATATTCACGAATTTCAGTTTAAGTTGCATCTAATACAAATTTGCATTTTTAAAAAGAAAACTTTAGGATGAATAATGTTACAAAAAAAGACTGAGAAACCAAAACCAGTCCTGATGCTTGATGTACTTAATGTCAATATCTAAAAAGGGACTTCAATATAAAATTATCACTTTATTACTGTTGTAGAATCTTTTCCAGGGGCAACTAAGTGGCACGGTGGATAGAGCACTAGCCCTGAATTCAGAATCAAATCCAATCTCAGACATTTGGGACGTCCTAGCTGTATGACCCTGGGCAAGTCACTTAACTCCAAGTGCCTCAGCAAAAAAAAAAAAAAAAAAAATCCTTTCCAAAACTACTAATGCAGTAGGAAAATAAAAATAATTTTTACTATCTTTCAAGCTTTTCCAGTATGACTGTGAACTTGTATTCATGTTTTGATCATTTCTTTTTTAAAATCAATTTAAAACCCATTATTCTTGGATTTACTAAAAGCACTGCATCTATGAAAATGATTTTAAGTGGGTCCCTGGTCGCTATTAGAAACATAAAATCCCTAAGAGCAATTTCATTTTACTTTTGGATTCTTAGGGTGACTTTCCATAATTCTTCATCAGTATAAATATATATATCATTAAGTTATGCTTATTCAGACCGATTGCCTTTGCTATATGCTCACAAATGTCCTTGACAGATTTCTATCACTAACTTCTTAAGAGGTCAAAGGGGGGGAAAAAATCCAGATTTTTCTGGGACAGAAGACGGGAAGAAAAATAAACTGAGATGGCAAAGGGTAAAAAAAATTTACAGGAAAATAGTGAACAGTCTGTGATCTAAAATAGCTATCCATTTTTTATTTAATGGTATTTTTTCTAATTATTATTGTCTACAATTATTTTAAATGGGAATTCTCTATCTCTTGCTGCTGGGTTTTATTGGTAACATATAGAAATGCTAATGATTAATGTGGGTTTGATACCTTGCAACTTTGATAAAGTTAATAGTTTCAAGTAGTTTTTTAGTTGATTCTCTAAAGTATAGCATCATATCATTTGCAGAGTGTTAAGTTTTGTTTCCTCACTGCCTACTTAAATTCTTCAATTTGTTTTTTTTTTTCCCTCATTGCTAAAGCTAACATTTCTAGTACAATATTGAACAATAAGGGATCTTTGTGGTATCTTTTTTTTTACCCCCAATCTTTCCAGAATGTTTCTAGCTTATTCCCATTACAAATAATGCTTGTTCATGGTTTTAAACAGATGCTGCTTATCATTTTAAGGAAAACCCCCTTATTTGTAAGCTCTCTAATACTAAAAGGTATTTCGTTAAAAGCTTTTTTTGCATCTATTGAGATAATCATTTCTTTTTAGTTACCAATATGGTCAATTATTTCCCCAACATTGAATCAGCCCTGCATTCCTGGTATAAATTCTACTAGGTCTTAATGTATTATTCTAATGATAAATTTCTGCAATATCTTTGCTAATATTATAATTTTTTGCATCAAAAAAAAATTTGGTCCTTTCTGATTTAGCTATCAGCACCATTTGGCAGAACTCCTTCTTTGCCTATTTTCCCAAATAGTTTATATAGTATTGGAATTAATTATTCTTTAAATGTTTGGTAGAATTCAGTAAATTCATCTGGTCTTTGAGTTTTTTCCTTGGGGAGTTCATTGATGGCTTCTTTAATTTCTTCTTCTAAAAGTAAGTTATTTATTTTATTTCCTCTCCTGTTAATCTGGGCAATTTATATTTTTATAAATATTCTTCCATTTCAATTAGACTGCCAAATTTATTGGCATATACTTAGGCAAAATAGCATGTAATTATTTATTTGATTTCCTCTCCTTTGGTGGTGAGTTCATCTTTTTCATTTTTTGATACTGATAATCTTTTCCTCTTTTTCTAATTAAATCTAACCAAATTAACCAAACCAAAAGTTTATCTATTTTACCAGGGTTTTTTTTTTTCATGTAAACCAACTTAGTTTTATTTATTAGTTCATTAGTTTTCTTATATGCAATTTTATTGATCTCTCCTTTGATTTTTCAAAATTTCTAATTTGGTATTTAATGGGGTAAGCATGAAAGGGGTTTTCTTTTTCTATCTTTTTTAGATGAATGCCCAATTTCATTGTTCTCTCCTTTTTCTAGTTTATTCACATAAACATTTGGAGAGATAAAATTTCCTATAAGAACTGCTTTGGTTACGGTTACATCCCCTAAAGTTTTTGTATGTTCTCATTACTGTCATTCTCTTGGATGAAATTATTGCATCTATGATTTGATGTTTGACCCACTCAGTCTTAAGAATTAGTTTCCACTTAATTTCTCATCCATTTTTCCATGACTTTTATTACATGTAATTTTTATTGCATCATGATCTGAAAAGGATGTATTTCATATTTTCTGCCTTTCTTCATTGACTATGAGGTTTTTATGTCCTAATGTAACTGCCATGTAGTACTGGAGAAAAAAGATATAATTCTATCTCCATTAGATTTTCTTCAGTGGTCACATCTAACTTTTCTAAATTTCTATTCATCTCAACTTCTTTCTTGTTTATATTATGGTTAAATTATCTAGTTCTGAGAGGTTGAGATGCCCAACAGTATAGTAGGGCTGTCTTATTTCATCATATTTCTCATTTAACTTCTCATTTGGATATTTTTGTCACTTGGTGCATATATATTTAATATTGATATTATTTCATTGTCTAACATATAACATACCCTTTAGCAAGATGCAGTTTCCTTCATTATCTCTTTTAATCAGATCCATTTTTGCTTTTGCTTAGTCTGAGATCAAGATTGCAATTCCTGCTTTTTTACTTCAGCTGAAGCATAATCTTGCTTCAGCCTTCTACCTTTATTCTGTATGCATCAAGCTCAACTATCCCCTCCCATTTTATGGGAAAGTTCATCCTATTCATATTCACAGTTATGATTATTGTGTATTTCCCTCCATCCTGTTTTCCCTGTTTATATTTTTCTCTCCTTTCACCTTCTCAACAGTATTTTGCTTCTGACTCATCTCCCTCCCTTCTCTCACCCCTTTTCTCTTCCTACTTCTGCCCTCTTTTCTATTAGCTTTCACTCTTCCCTGTTCTTTCTCTTTTCCCTCTTACCCTTTCCTATAGGATAGCCTATCTATCAATTTTTCATTCCTTAGTTTTTTGTTTTTCATCTTCACATCAAAGTCAACTCATATCTACATGCTCTGTCTGTATACAGCTCTTCTAACAGTTCTCAAGAGTTACAAATATCATCTTCCCCATAGGGATAAAAACAACTTAACATTACTGAATGTTGTGTTCACTTACCTAGGCAATATACTTTCCAGGGATGTCCACATCGGTAATGAGATTGACACACGCATTGCCAGAGCTAGCTCAGGGTTTGGAAAACTCCAAAGGACAGTGGGGGAGAGGAGAGTTATTAGACTGACCACAAAACTGAAGGTCTGCAGAGCCATTGTGCTGACCTTGTTGTTGTGTGCCTGAGAAACCCAGACAGCCTATCAGCACCATGCCAGGAAACTGAATCCCTTCCATCACTTCCATCCGTCTCAGGAAGATTCTGAAGATCACCCAGATAAGATACCAGACACTGAGGTCTTTTCTCAAGCTAAACTACCAAGCATTCAAACTCTACTGCAGAGAACACAACCCCATTGTGTGGCCACACTGTCCAAATTCCAAATGTACACTTGACAAAAAGGATATTTTGTGGAAAATTCACAGAAGCCAACCTCTGCCAGAAAAAGCAGAACAACGGCACTCCCAAGGTCTCTCTTAAGAACTTTAGAATTGACTTACAACATGGGAGACACTAGCACAGGACTGCCCAGCATAATTGCCCTCAGCAGAGAAGGGGCCATGCTCTAGGAGCAAAGCAGGACTTAAGTAGCTCAGAAGAAACACAAACTACTCAAAAAGTTGTACATTCTAACCCAAATGTTCCTATGGACTCTTGGTGCCCAATCTGTGGCAGAGCATTCCAAGCATCGTGATCAGAGGATCAGTCACAGTCAAAATGCCCTGTAATTAATGTCATTTTAGTCCTCTTTGAATATAAAGGACAACAATCATTTTCTTCTTTTCTATTTATTTTTTGAGGCTTCTTTTGAGCCTTTTATTTGAAGACTGAATTTTCTATTCAGCTCTAGTCCTTTCATCAAGAAAATTTGAAGGTCTCCTATTTTATTGAATTTTCCCCTGAAATTGAAATTTTCCCCTGCTCAGTTGTTCTAGTAACTGATTCTTGGTTGTAATCCAAGCTCTTTTACCTTTTGGAATATCATATTCTAGACCCTTTGATCCCTTAAAATAGAAAGCTGCTAAATTCTGAGTAAACCTGATTGTGGCTCATTAGAATTTAATCGGATTCTTTCTGGCTGCCTATAGTATTTTCTCCTTGACCTGATAATTATGGAATTTCTCTATAATACTCCTTGGAGTTTTCACTTTGGGATCACTCTTTACAGTAGAATCAGTAGATTCTTTCGATTACTTTTTTGCCCTCTGACTCTAAAATATCAGGGCAATTTTCCTTGATAATTTCTTCAAAAATGTTGCTCTGGCTAATTTTTTGGTCATAATAATTCTTAAATTGTCTTTTTTAAATCAATTTCCCTAGTCAGTTATTTTTCCAATGAGCTATTTTACACTTTCTTCTATTTTTTCATTCTTCTGATTTTATTTGATTCTTGATATCTCAGAGTCATTAGCTTCACTTGTCCAATTTTAATCTTTAATGAATTATTTTGTGCTAGCTTTTTTTACCTTCTTTTCTATTTGGCCAAATTCTACTTTTAAGTTGTTTTCTTCAGTCAATTTTTGTGCTTACTTTCCCAAATTATTGTCTTTTTTCATAATTCTCCTGAATAATTCTTTCTTTTCCCAACTCTTCTTCTATGCCTCTTGATTTCCAAAGTCTTTTTTGAGCTCTCCCTGAAGAACCCTTTGAACATGAGACCAATTTATATTCCCTTCTGAAGCATCACATGTGAGCATTTTGCCATTGCTGTCCCCTTCTAAGTTTTTGTTCTGATCTTTCTGTGTTGCCATAATAGTTTTCTATGGTCAAAGCTCTTTTTGTTTTTTTGTTCAGTTTTGAAAGTTGAGCTCTTCCCCTAGGGCTCAGGGGACACTGACCCAAGTTTCTTTTGCAGGGGGACACGGACTTTGTCACTCGCTTTGTACACTGGGGCCAAAGGAGCTGGCAGCTTGTCCACTATACAGGATTGACCCAATCTAGTTGCACCTGTGGTACCAAGGTCCAAGACTTGAAATTCACCTTCTGATCTGGTACTGGAGGCTTCACAACTAGCCTGTTGTGTCACTAGCCTACTAAGCCATGTCTGAAGGTCCATGGCTGCTGATCTGTGCTGCAGCTAAGAGCTTCCCACTAAACTGCCCTTTTATTCAAGTAAGTTACCATTACCTTAAGCTAGAAAATTGTTTTATTCCATCTTTTTGTGGGTTTTGTCACTCTAGAATCTGTTAAGAGGATCAATTTAGAGGTATTTCTGAGGCAAGCTGGAGAAAGCTCTGAATTCTCTATCTTCTATCCAATTTTTTAAATACTGTGGAATATCAAAAGAAATGATAAGATCTGTATATGAAATGTTCTTCTGTATTTTGGTATTATACTACTCGTGCTACACAAGTATCTAGGACTCCTTCAAACACGTTCTTGGCACAACAGATCCTGAAAAACTCAAATAAAAATTACCATTTCTCTCTGTCTGAACATCCCTTAGTTAACATGAAGTTGGTCACAAGCATAAAACAAGTTTACACCTCAACTCCTATTTAGAATCTCTTTTTTTTTCCTATTTGACAAGTTCAGGTATACCAGACTATTCTTTTAATAGGGTCACTTCAATGTTATTTTCCCCCCAGTGTTTCAATAATGTAAAATTTAACATCCCAGATAGGAGAGCTCAGTACTTAAGAATGTTAACTTTACAGTTGAAATTTCTAACAAAGTAGATTCAATTTATGTTGTGTTTTAAAATATGATTTGAACACTTGTTCAATAGATCTCAGACCCATTGTGAGTTTAGATAATATCTATGCCCTCTAGATGGAATATTTCAAGTCCCATCATCCATCTCTTCAATTGGCCATTCCCTAACTATTTCCCTTTTCATTTAATAAAAACTTAAAAATTGAGATTTTTACAGTAGATATTCTCCCCCCATGCCATTAAAGGTAATTATGTAAACTTGAACTTACAACCTTTAAACACACTGAGACTAATGCCTAAAGTCAAATCTCTTGCTAAAAGTTACTACAGCCTTATTATACTTTAAAAAAAAAAAAAAAAAAAGCAAATGAGGTATACTGGAAAATTTACGAACCCAATGCCTTAAAAAAGGCTGACCGAAGAGAAAAATATTAAGTTCCAGGTACATACATATAAACTGAAATTCTTAATTTCTGGATAAACTCTTTTATATCCTTGCTGATGAAATTTATTCCATGTCAAATACCAATTAGAAACAAACTGATATACACTCATATATCTTACAATGGACATGACTAAGCAATGTGAATGGGTAGAAGAAATAAAAGATATTAAATGTCACTATCACAAAATCAATTCACTTCTACAGGGCTGTTGAACATATACTACATAAGGATGCTACATAAGTTACAAAGAATGTTATTCTTTTACCATCCAATTAAATCCATGTGGAATTTTCTGTCAGATTGAAAGGGACTCCTTTAAGAAAAGAATAAATCAAGATTTTCCTGGAGTTATCTCAAGAGATTACTTCATACATTATTTTTTTAATACTATTCCAGTGCCATTCACATCCAGAAAGAATTATGAAACTTAAAAGTGGATTAAAACAGTATTTTCTCCCTTTTTGTTGTTTGCTTGTTTTTTCCTTTCTTGTGTTTTTTTCCCCTTTTGATTTTTTTTTTTTTGCCCAGGATGACAAATATGGAAATAAGTTTAGAAGAATTGCACCCATTTACCTATATAAGATTGCTTGCTGTTTTAGGAAGATGGGGAAGAAAAATTTGGAACACAAGGTTTTGCAAAGGTGAATGTTAAAAACTATCTTTGCCTATATTTGGAAAAATAAAATGCCATTAAAAAATACTATTCCTAAGTAAAAGTTACTCAAGATTTATATTAAAACAAAGTTCTATTGAAATTCTATGGTATGGTTTCTTTTGTCAACTAAATTTTTCAAACAAGTAATTATCAATCAATGTTCCTTGTTCAGTCATAAAGCTAGCTTCCTTCATTCTAAATGAGAGCAATTCTTTGTTACTTCAGAATTTCAAAACACTCAAAGTCATTCTAGCGTGTTTTCCAGCATTGTTTATATGAAATTATAAGGGAATTCCTTTAGGAATCTTCTCTTCAGGATGATGCCTTTTCATCAGAAATGATGGCATAGAAAAATACAAGTTAATCTGGGTTTCTGACCTATGAAAGATGACATGCTCCAGGACTGTAGATACAATTTAAATTGCTCCATTTATGGTAGGAGTTCAACATTAAGATTAGAGTTTCTTTAACCATTTTTTTTGCTGTTGATCTAAGAGTTGTTCTGGGTATACCTGGGTCTGAACTTTTAGGCCTTTTAAAAATTTACAAAACTATTCAAACTCTTTAATCTTATTCTGGAGACTACACAATAAAGATGATATTGACAAGGGAAAAGATCTATTTGTACAAAAATATTCTTACTAACATTATTTGTAAAAGCAAAAATTTGTAAACAACTTAAATGGTCAATGATTGAAGAATAGCTGAACAAACTAGAATATAAAACATAGCAAGATACTATTAATCCACCAAAAAAGGATAGGTAGTACTGTAGCAGATTACACTCAGGGTCAAGCAGGCCTGGCTTCAAGCTCTGTTTCTGGCACATGCTGGCAGTGGCCATGACTAAATCATAACCACCCAAGGCCTCCCTCAGGCAGTGAATTCTCTAAGACTAAAGTTAGTCACACTGCTCCTCTGCATCAACAGAGAAAGGTCACTCTAGAAGATCCAAATCTGAACAAAAAAGAATAAAAATGAACAAATAAGAGGAACCATATATCACTTTCTTAACTTTTGTTGAACTTTAAATAATGAAAGTTTATGACCTTATTACAATCTTTTTTGTCTCTTTGAAAATTTTTATTTGTTGAAGGGCATGAAGTTTATAGTCATTTTTATCCAAAAGGAACAAAGTATTATTTTTTAATTTGTTATTAGTATCACAGAATGACAGAACTAGGAGGGGCCACAAAAATAATAAAGTCCAACACCATCCTTTTAAGATGAAAATATCCCCATGTCAGCAGCTGGCAGAATAGTAACTAGAACCCAGAACTATTTCCCAACCCAGTGCTCTTTCTACCACATTGAGCTGTGTTATTTTAGTTTGACTTTTCCCAATTACATACTAGCCTCAAACACTTAAAAAATCAGGTAACATTACTGGAATTTAAGCTGCTTGAAGACAGGAACTCCAGTTCAATTACTTTTGAGAGGCAGCTTGGTATAATGAATTAGGGCTAGACTTGTCAGAGACTTGGGTTCAAATTCCACTTAAGATTCTTATTCAGGCAATTTATTCAACAGCCTCAGATATTTATCTCAAAGCAAAAATACCAAGTGTTTGTGCTATTTTTTTTCACATATGTTCTATAAGGATTAAAAAGAGATCACATAAAGAGCTTCATAAATTTTAAAGTACTAAATAAATGTCAGTTATCATAGTTTACTCAGTGTCTTTCACTCATTATCCACTTGTCGAATATACAAAAATATCTTTTTAAAAATATTTGCCATATAAAATGAATTAATAAACTTAAGTTTCCATGATCTGTGGAGAACACAACAATGTTCTAAATATTCAACAGAGGTGATTGAGGCCACTTCCTTCTTGGAGAAGTAAACTATAATCTCAAAATATCAAAGACAGAAATAAGAAGCTAGAATATCAGTGCTGACAAGGACTTTCAACTAAAGAATGCCCTAACAAGAAATCATTTTCACCTCCATCCTTTCTGCTATTCCCAAAGTCACCAGCCTCCTACAGGTCCTCATTGCCTCTCACCTGGACTACTGCTATAATCACTGACTCAAAGATCTCCCTCTCCAATCCACTGCTCACACAGCTGTAGTCACAACAATGATTTTCCTTTAGTCTTAAGACTGACCAAATCTTTTAAGAGAAAAAAATCTAGTCCAATTCCTGCATTTTACAGGGGAGGATATTAAGTCACTTGCATGTGGTCCTACTATTTGCAAGTTGTAAAATTAAAATGATATAACTGAACAAGTCCTAACTTCTAAAATCATCTCCGATTTACTCTGTATCTGTACATAGTTGTATGCATGCCATCTCTCCATTAGACTATAGGTTCCTTGAGAACAGGAATTTTTTTTTTTGCTTTTCTTTGCATCTCCAACATTTAAGATAGCGCCTGACACATAGCAAGCATTTAATAAAACTTGCTAACTTTTAACCTAAAGTCAGAAGACCTCAGTTCTGTCCCTCATTATTTGATTCTGGGCAAGTCACATGACCACTAGGCCCTTGTTTTCTTTTCTATGAAATCAGGACTGGGCTCTATGATTTTTAAGATCACTTCCAGCTCTATTCCACTACAAAATAGAAAGAGATACACAAAAATAACCACACAGCACCGTCAGGCAAAGAAAAGGAACAAATGTCTCCAAGCAAGGGAAATGATGTGGAGATGCTCAATTTTAAGAGAGAAAAATGACTACATATTTTGTCTGAGATTTCCAGAAATGATCCCAAAAATTACAGACTTTAGCTACAAATGGAATTTTTGACTCTGCATGTAACTGAACACTAAATTTTCCTTTTAGTCTCTCCTCAAACATCCCTAGTCCCCATCATCTACAGTGGCAAGAAAATTTTCCAGCCTCTTCTCAGTTGATAATTTTGGAACCTATATTTGGGGGTCTGGCAGAATTTAGCTAAGTAAAAATGCATTTCTACCCACTTTAAAGAACTTTTAAAGGACTGAATAGAAACACAAAGGAAAAGACACACATACTATCTCCTTTGTCTTTGGTTTTAATCTCAGGGGGGGGAAATAGTCCACTTTAGGCATACTGGCCATTTTTTTCCCCTTAAATTCTACCCAAAATGATTTTTTAAAGCCACTTTTTTCTGTTAATAACTTAATAATGTAACTGAACGGAACATGAGGAACTAGAAAGGATGAAGGTCTGTCTAATCCAAGTTCTGCCCAGCATTAACTAGCAATGTGACCTCAGGCAAGTCTCATCTATAAAATGAAAAGGAGGGCATTAACTGTTTCTAGAGTTCTATAATTCATCCTACTTTATTTAAATTAAATTAATCCTCTACTTTTTTAGTAATAAAACATGGCAACTTTTAGACATCCAGATGAAAACATCTGCATGACATTGATTTCAACATTAAAAACATGCTCAATTTACTTTATTTCAAAAACAAGAAAGTCCCTAAATAGACACCTTGGCAGTCAGCATCATTTTACAGAATGCGCCTCATAATATAAATTTTCTCCTAGAAACCTCCCCTCCCAATTGGCTCCAATTCTCCTTTCAAATGAGATTAAAACCAAATTGTGGATTGCAGAGTTCAAATGCTCAATCAAGGCTCTGACCAACCTTCTGACTTTTCTACAGTACTTCCATAGCTTTGACAAAGCAGCCCGGCTTAGAGTGAACCTCTGCCCTAACAGCAAATTCTGATGACCTTGAAAGCATGCTTCACATACTCCCCAAACATCTTTCTTTGCTATTTTTCCTTTAGGTCCAAATGCTTCCCATTCAGATTAGTGACATGCAAGAGTAATAGAACCAAGTCTGGCCTCCTCTCATTTCCTTCACTTTTGCTCTATGCTTCTTCCCTGGAGTGACAAAATCATATTATGTTATTTCAGAGATGGAAAGCGAAACTCAAAGGATGCGCTCAGAACCACCTCTTCAGCCAGGATGAGAACTGGAACTCTTTTGCATCTTCTGAGAGATCCTCACACCGACTTCTTCCACTTCCCAAATTGTCTGGGTGAGAAGGACCTTCAAGGTCATGCAATTCAACCACTGAGGCAGAATCCCTTCTCCCACCTCCAACAAGCTGCAGTAGAGCGCTACAATGAGAGCATCGCTTCCCTCTGGGATGGCTGTCACTTGTGCTGTCCTCGGATTGCTCCTAAGTCTAGAAGCCTGGACCAAGCCAAGAGCACAGGCCTGACCCTGCTTCCCTAAGTCCATGTCCTCTCTTCTCCAGTTCCTTCAACTGCAGAACTGCTACGGCAGGGATACATTCTAACTTGTCACTGTTCCTTCTAAAACCCAGCACTCAGAACGGAATGTAACACTGACCAGAGCAGAGATTTAAAGATTAACATTAAAAATACTTCTTAACCTCAATCTTTCCTTAATCACCTAGTTCCCCAAGTTTATTTTCAGAGTAAAATGGACCGAAAGAAGCTTGAGATCACCGTCTTCAGGAATTTCTTCAACGGACTCAGCAGCAACTGATCACTTTCTCCTGTGTTCTTACCAGTGTTTTCCCATAAGACCTTCACCAAAGGACCACAGGGAGAATTATAGTTCTTGGGGATCCCGGGGTCGAAAATGGATTAACTCTCACTTTTACTAAGACAGACACCTCTCTTCCGGGTCTTTTCAGCTGTTACTCAGATTCCCCGGGTTGACACTCGGCAGCCTGCCTTATCCGTTCTGCATCTCCCAACTGTCCTTAGGGCGAGAGATGGGATGATATTTTTATTTTACTGTGATATGGTGGGGATAGGGCCAGACTTCTTTCCGGTTTCTTTTCCCCCTCTGGCAGTTACTCCTTTCCTCACACATTTGTAACTCAATTTTATTTCATAAAGCACAGGCCCTGGATGACTGGGGGGGGGGGGGGGAGGGGAGGAAACTGATTCTCCTTGAGTGACTTCTAAATTTAAAAATAAGTCAAGGGCAAATTCCTCTGGAACTTTACCAAAGACCATCTGAAATCTCCATCTTAGAGAAAGTCAGACTCTAAGGGGAAAACGTACAAGTCCCTCAGACAATGGAGAGAGCACTAGAGCTAGGAGGAGACATTTAGAACCTCAGGTCAAGTTTTGCTTAAGCCACGGCATAAAAAGAGTCCAATCCCTGAATAGGACCAGTGAATAAACATCCACCAGGCTCCTTCCCAGCGCGGGCCACTACACTAAGAGCTGGGAGTGCACGAAGAGGCAAAAGGCAGCCCTTACCCTCCGGGAGTTTGCAGTTTAATGGAGCGATTAGCAAACAAAAGTACACAAAGCAAACCACAAGCGCTGCATGAATAGGGAGCGGGAGACTTAGAGCCGGGGTGAGGGAGGCTTCCAGAGACGGAAGGGATTTTAGCTGAAACTTAACCGAAACCGTGGCTGGAGGGAATGTGTCCCCAGGACGGAGAAGCCCGGCTGAGAAAAAGCTGGAACAGCCAGGGCCCGTCCTGGACAGACGCGAATGCGCCGGGGAACAAGGAGCGAGAGGACTGGAAGGTACTAAAAGCCTTCCAGTTCTTCCACACTAAACAGACTGAGAGTGATGGGAATCACCGGAGCTCCTGCCCAGGAGAGGGGCAAGTCTGCAAAGTCACTTTGGTGGCTGGGGGGAGGGGAGGGGGAAGGCCCTAGGGTCAGGCAGAGCCCCTCCCGGGGGCTGCCACGGGTATCAAAGCGAGGGGGGGGGCAGGCTGCCTCGAACCTGGGAGCCCGAGGGACGGGAAATGGCGACCTCCTCCCGGGACACGTGGAGTAAAGGCGCCTCCCGGACCCCGGTCCGAAGAGCAGAGGCCGGAAGTCAGAGAGGTCAGAGGGGAGTGTTTGGGTGTGAGGGTCACGGCACGGGGATGACTGAGTCCTCAGGTACTGCCGGGGTCACCGGATGAGTTATTACTGGGGCAGAGGGCCGGGACGGAGACCTGAGGGATGCCCCGGCGAGGAGAACCGGAGAGATGCCTCAGAGCGGGAATGGCAGAGGGCGGAGGGAGAAACCACCGCGGGCTGACTTGGAGGGGGGCCGGCCCCCCGGCCTCCAGCGCCTCGGCTTCCCCCGTCTACAATGGGTGCACCCAGGCCCCCCTCTGGGCAGGATTCTGGTCAAACCGGCTCCCCAGTCACTCTCCAGGCCGCCTGACAACCAGCTTCACCTCTGGCTGGCCCTCCCCCTCCCGAGCTCGCCCCCGACCCAACAGAGAGCCTAACTGGGCTCCCCGGCCCTGGTCCTGCCGAGCCCGGGGCTGAGTCAGCCGAGGTCAGGGCTCCCAGAAGCCCTGGCGGGAGGGTCCCGGGGACATTTCAGACCCACAACGTGACTTAGAACAGGGGCACCGCTCGGCTCCCGCCGGAAGTCCGGAGAGGTCGGGGAGATGACGTCCTGCAGGGGGGTCTGAGCTGTCAGTGCTGGGGAGGAGGGGAAAAGGGCATGGAGCAGGTGGGGCCTCTGGGAATGGCTGCGAGGTCAAAGTTTAGGGTCTGGCCCCGCTCCGACCAGTCGGGGCTCGGAAGGCGCCCGGGAGGTGGCGGCTGGGGGCTTAGCTCCGAAAGGGCAGCTCGGGCTAGTCTGGATTCCGGAGTCCGAGGACCTGAGTTCGGTCCGGGCTCCGAGAGTCCCTCCCCCGCTCTAGCTCTCAGTTTCCCGTCTGCCCACGGAGACAGCCACGGCCCAGCTTCCCCTCCCCGCTGGTCTCGGGATGCCCCGGGCCACGCACTCAGCAGGCGCCTTGTGGGTGCGCGCCGCCAAGCTCGGGGCCCTCCTGGGGTGTCTCCCGCTCTCGGGCCTCGACCCCGGCCGCCCTCACCGTGGCCCGCCTCAGGCGCGCGGGAGCCGCCGCCGCCGCCCGGAATATGGCCGTTGCCGCCATTGCTGCTGCTCCCCCGCCGCCGGCTGCGGCTCCTGCCCTGGCCCGGCCTCCTCCGCTCCGGCGCCCGCTCCGGTCCCGCGGACCTCAACTCAACTCCGGAGACCGACCCAACTCTCGCGAGACTTGGCCCGCGCCCCTCCACACACACCCCCACACTCCCAAACGGAGGCCAAGAGCGAGCATTCGGCCTCGGGAGCAGCCCATTGGCGGCCACGCAGCCAATCAAGAGAGGCGGGAGCCGAGGCGGGGCTCAAAGAAGCGGGAGGAGCTCGGAAGTAGGGCAAAGGCCACGGCGGCGCCCAAGGGAGGGGGGCCTGACCCGTCTGGGTGCTATAACCTTGGGCGGGCCGCGCCTGCTCCTTCAGCCCCGTCACGTCCCAGGCTCGGGCCCAGGAAGCGGAAGAGGCGGGAGCGGGCCGCCCCGAGGTCGTGCTTGCCTGCCTGAGGCTCTTCGCGCCTTCCCTCGGGGTCCTTGGAGCCCGCGTGGCCAGACTTGGACCCTCGACGCCCCCAGCTTTCTCACCGAGCCTCCCCTCCCCCATGTATGTTTAATTTGTACTGAGAACTTGTTTTTATTTTGTCTTCATTTCCGAATATGCCTTCTCCAGTGAGAATCCTCCACTTTACCAAAAAAATCAAAAAGACATTAACTCAAGGCTAAATTCTCTCTGAAAACAAAGTAAAAAATAAAATATAACTTTTAAGTATTAAGAACAAAAGAAGTCCAGCCAAACTCACCAGCACAGCAAGTCTGACAAAATATGTGCCCTCCCCCCAGAGGTGCCAGTCCTCCCCCCAGAGGTGCTAGTCCTCCCCCCCAGAGGTGCTAGTCCTTCCCCCAGAGGTGCTAGTCCTCCCCCCAGAGGTGCTAGTCCTCCCCCCAGAGATGCTAGTCCTCCCCCCAGAGGTACTAGTCCTCCCCCCAGAGATGCTAGTCCTCCCCCCAGAGATGCTAGTCCTCCCCCCAGAGGTGCTAGTTCCCGCTTTCTTTTGTTTTAGACCACAAGTGGTCACGCCATCCCTGACTTTTCAGGGAGGTGAGAACCCCAAAAAGGAGGCGATCACGCCCCCCCTGACTTCTAAGGAGGGGAAATGAAAGCACTGAAAAGGAGGTGATCACGCCCTCCCTGACATCTCAGGAAGGGAGATGAAAAGCACCAAAGAGAAGTGGGGATTTGCTAGCGGGTTTCTGGGTTGAAGGGCCTTATTAGAGACCAGTATGCACAAACCCATCAGCATGGGAATTATTACACAAGCACATAGCAATAACGCAGAGGCTGTTAGTGGTGACTCTCCTCGGTCAGTGCAGACTCGATGTGGTGTGACAAACAGGAACATACAAGTGGTGATATAACAAACAATATAAATCAACAGGGTTTTGTAAAAGATTTCCAGAAGTCCTAGAAGGAGGGTATGTAAATTAAACATCAGTCACACATACACCTTCTTCAGCAACCAATGGATAGTCCAAAACCAATCTATTGTCCATTGCTTCACGTGTTAGGGAATCCAATGATCCCCACAAGTTTTTGAAATCCCGCATCAGTCTTATGATGTCTCAGAGAATCCAATGATTCCTGAGGATTTTCAAGTCCAACAGTTTTTGATGTCCATGGGTCAAACGTTCTTTCAGTGGTGGGCACAGTCAACAACAGAACCACCCGATGTTTCTTGGGTCTTCTCCTTCGTTTCAAGGGTCTGCTCTGTCTCTCTCCGATGGACAAGGCGAATATGGCTTGTTGGCACCCATCTGATTCCTTCTCCATCTGTGGAGATACAAGCAAACCCTCTCCCCCAAGCAGTTAACCTATCTGGTCCCTTCCATTCACCACTTTCTGGGTCTCTCCACATCACCTGGAGCTGCTCACACTAAATACTGCCCTTCTGGTGGGTTATAAAACCTGTCTGCCGGAGCCAGTGCACCTTTGTCAAAAATTAGAAAATTAATGGTATAGAGAACTAAATTTAGACGTTCTCTGTGTTACCTGTGGCTCCCCCTTTCTTTTGTTTTTGGAGGAGTGTCTTAATGTCTCTGTTTCTTCTCTCTACTATTTCATTGAGGATTAAAGGGTATGCCCGTGGTATGTAAAATCTTATACTGTGCACAAAAGTGTGTAAAATGTTTGGACGTATATGCAGGTCCATTGTCTGTTTTTATTGCTTGTGGCACACCCATAATTGCAAATGCTTGTATAAGGAATTCAGTGACCACTCGGGCTGTCTCTTTTGCTGCTGGCATTGCAAATGTGAATCCTGAAAAGGTGTCTACCACGGCATGGATAAAAGATAGATGACCAAAAGATTTATAATGAGACCCATTTGCCAGATTTCATTGGGTCTCAAACCACGAGGGTTCTTCCCTGGAGGGAATATAGGAGCATGGAAAGGAAGGCAAGCTGTACAGGCTTTTACTATGTTCCTAGCTTCTTCTCTTGTTATTCCAAATTGTAAACGAAGAGCTCGAGCAGCCTGATGATATTTAGAATGAGGCTCTTGTGCTTCTTGAAATAAAGGAGTACTGGCCAGCATGGTTAGAAGGCTATCTGCCTTTGAATTACCATCAAAAATAGGACCTAGAAGTCCACTATGGGAGTGGACATGCAAAATATAAATCTTACCTGGATGCTTTCTCACTCGCTCTTGAAGTTCCGTAAAGAGCTGATATATATTGGAGGCTACAAATATTATTTGGGCTGTGGCAATTCTTTATACCACACCTACTGAATAGGCCGAATAAGATATTATATTTATGTCTCCCGGATAATAAGCAAGAGCTAGAATGATTGCATACAATTCATTCTGCTGAGTGGACTGAAAAGGAGTTCTGATTACTCTCTTTATAGTTAAGTCACGAGAGTATACAGCACAAATAGTATGTTTGGATGCATCTGTAAAGATGGTCCTTTAAGAGGAACTTTAGAAACCTTTTCTTCAAGAATCCATTGCCAATTATGTAGCAGTCTGGTTATCTTTAATGGAGACCCGTGTGTAAAATTTGGAGCCATGGCTAATAAAATTTGCCATTCTGGGATGGTTTCACAGCACACATTAACTTGTGCATTAGTATAAAAGGTGTATATTTTGTCAGGTCTTGTCCCAGATAATTGTATTGCTCATTTAATGGCCTTTAATAAAATTCTAGCCACAAGCACTGGGTAAGGAATAAGGCTTTGTTCTGGTTGTGCTGGGAGGTTCACCCACTCTATCACACTGTCTCCTTGATGAAGGACTGCTGTGGGTGCCTCTTGTATAGCAAAAACTGATATTTCCAAGAGTTTTTGAGTGACTCTTTCAACCACATTGGATAAAGCCAGTTTAACTTCTTTCAAAGCCTCTTAAGCTTCTTTTGTAAGTTGGCATGGTGAATTTAAAGCACCATCTCCCCTTAAAATGTCATATAATGGTTGCAATTGACAGGTAGTCAAGCCTAGCACGGGATGCATCCATTGGATATCTCCTATCAATTTCTGGAAGTCATTTAAGGTGTTTAGCTTCTCTGTTCTTAAGGAGAGTTTTTGTACTGTAAGAACCTTAGGATATACTTCATATCCTAAATATTGAAAAAGAGCATGTCTTTGAATCTTTTTTGAAGCTATGTGCAATTTATAATTCCTTAGTGTCTCTATGGTTTTTTGTAGACATGCTTCTAACATTTGTTCCTCAGATGCACATCCCAATATATCATCCATGTAATGTAATAACATTACTTTTGGAAATGCTTTTCTTACTGGAGTAAGAGCAGCAGCAACATACATTTGACACATAGTAGGGCTGTTTTTCATTCCCTGTGGCAAAACTGTCCATTCATATCTTTTATAAGGCTCAGCTAAGTTAACGCTGGGCACTGAAAAGGCAAATCTTTTCATATCCTCCTTCTCTAGAGGGATAGAATAGAAACAATCCTTAATGTCTATAACCCACAGAGGCCATTCTCTAGGCAATTGAGTAGGAGATGGAAGTCCAGGTTGAAGAGTCCATCTGTTCATTTACCTTTCTTAAATCAGTCAACATCCTCCATTTTCCAGATTTCTTTTTTACAACAAATACTGGGGAATTCCAAGGACTTAGAGAAGGTTGTAAGTGTCCTTGGTCAAGTTGTTCCTGTACTATGTCTAGTGAAGCCTGAATTTTATCGCTACTTAAGGGCCACTGTTCTATCCACACTGGTGTATCAGTTTTCCATTGGATAGGAACAGGTGAAAGTGGTGGCAGGCCTTCAATAGCAGCCCTGCCTAAAAAATCCGAAGTACTCATTTTTAACCCTAATTGTTGTAAAATGTCTCTTCCCCACAGATTGATGGGGGTTTTTTCATCTATAAAAAGTAAAAACTCCTGTTTCACCTTCAAATATCCATCTTAAAGGGGTAGCACTAACTTCAGCTGCTATTGATCCTCCTACCCCAGACATGTAGGTGTCTGCCTCAGTCTTTGGCCAGTGACTGGGCCAGTTGGCACCTCTAATGACTGTGCGATCTGCACCTGTGTCCATCAATCCTTCTAATGGTATGCCATTTATATTGGGCACCAAAATTCTGGAACTCTGTCTTTCCAGAAATCAGCCAGAGTCAGGATCACTAAATGTCTTTATTCTTGATCTTTTACGGTCAAGGTAAGGGGGTTAGGTCTAGCAATCTCACACACACCTGCCTCAAATGCCAGGAGAGACTGACTCAGCGTCTGTGTCTCAATTTCCTCTTCCTCCTCCTCCTCCTCCCACACACGTCACTTCCCCCTCTTTATTCCACCAATCAAGTCAGCACAGAACAGCTGGGGAGGGTCAACCTTCAAACAAGTTAATAGGGAACTGTCTAATTGGCAATTAGTCTTGAGTGCTTCATTATCCAAGTGCATTGCTCAGTTCTAGCCCTTTACAGCTAGTCCTCCTCCTAGAGGTGCTAGTCCTCCCAGACATCCCCTGTGCACTTCTACATACTCTAATATCCAGGGATACTGGCCTTCTTACTGTTCCTCAGACCAGACAGGTGGACCTTTCCTCAATCTGTACCTGAAATGCTCTCCTTTTTATCTCCAGATGGATTCCCTGGCTTCCTTTAAGATTGAGTTGGGGGCAGTTAGGTGGTACAGTGAATAGAGCACAGCCCTGAATTCAAACACTTAACACTTCCTAGCTGTGTGACCCTGGGCAAGTCACTTAACCCCAGCCTCAGAAAAAGGAAAAAAAAAAAAAAAAAAAAAAAAAAAAGACTGAGTTTGCCTGAAGGTAGGAGGAAATTGCCTGGGAAGATAATTGAGGGTCGGGACAAATCTCTGATTTCTGTGCTATTAAAAATAAAATTAACTTGGAAAAAAAAAAAAAAAGACAGTTCAAATCCTACATTCCACAAGAAGCCTTTCAGATCTCCCACCCACCCCTCAACCAACGATTGCCTCCCATTTGCAGATCCTTGGTTGCAAGTTGATCCTCCCAGCATACTGAGAGCTCCTTGAGAACAGACGCTGTTTTCGCCTTTCTTAGCATCCCTTACATTTAGTTCAACACTTGCACATAGTAGGTGTGCAATAAATAAATGCTTATTGATCCACCTTGACCTAGCTTAGCCTTGTGGACTTGAATCCAAGGAAGCCTGGGTTTAAACTGGATCCCCAGACTATCTGGGTGCCCCTGGGCTAAGGTTCCATTCCCTGCTCCAAAGGCTCAGACAAATCACTTATGATATGTGGTTGGTTCATGGCTGGGGTCTGTGGTATTCCATGTACAATATGTACGGCACAGATATTTATTTCCTACCCATGGGAAAAATGCTAGGCAGAAAACAAACACACTAACAGAAAGACTTAAAAACTATTGTTGTGTTCTGCCAAGAGGGCGATACTTAAAACCAGGTAAATGTGACCGTTTTCAGGACTCTTCGTTAGATATTTCACATAGCCAGGAACTAAAAGGTTCATGTCTTTGGAAGCTGGGCCAGAGATTGGCTCAGCCCCTGCCTACTGGTCCTTTTCTCTAATAGTTGTAAGAATTCATTAATTATTGGGGTTTAGCTGGGATCAAGAGACCCAGGACCTCCTGACTTCTGGGACCGGAAAGCCTGGTTAGGTCCATCTTGGAACTGATGTCCATTCACCAGAGACTAAGACAAACAAATGAGAGGCGGTCCCAAACTCGAGTTCAGACCTAAAGCTTTGACTGCCCCGTGGCTGCCATTTAGTTGCATTCCAGAGTAAGAAAAAAAGGCCACTTTCTCCCCACCCCCAACCTCTCCAGTCAAATATCCCAGACACAGGTCAGCTCCTTTTAAATATCTGGCTTTATGGCTCAGCAGCCAATAAGGAAATTGCTTAGTCATTCCCAAAGGGCCCTCGTGGTCAGTCAGAAGCAGGTAGGGCGACTTGTGCATAATCCCAGAGCTGGCCCAATAAGCTCATTTGCAATTCAAGCCCCATTACAGTCCTATTTAATTTTTCAGAGGCTAGTGTTTGGTGACTCAAGTCCATCCAACAACACTCATAGACTATTGGCATTTAAAAAGTAGTTAAAGGAACTTTGCAATTTCTGAAGGCAATCTAACCCACTTTCTTTTCTCCTGTTTAATTCTAAATCTGTCTCTAAATTTTGTACATAGAAGGACCTTAATCAATGTTATCCATTGACAGAGAAACCATCTCAAGACATTCAATCTTATTGGAGAGATTGTTGTTGTTTATTCTCAAAGAGAATGACATAACATCAAGGAGGTGATACTGTGATACTGAGAAGCAAGCGAAGGCTGTGCAGAGTTACCAGCGTCACTTTCCCCTCAGAGCCACCTGGGTCCAATGGCCAGCTATAGACCAAGATGACTGGAGATGACCCCTCCCCCCATGCAGTGGGAGATATTGGCCTTTTTAGGCTCTTAATTTGACTGAGGCAAGGTCCAATCTGTGGTTAAGGCTAGGTAAGAATTAGACAGAAAATAATAGAGGTAATGGGTTAATAAAAGAAATTCTGGAATTGTATTCAAAAGACTTATGTTCAAGTCAGAACTCTGCTAAATCACCCTGTATGACTTTGAGGGATTTTTGTTTTGTTTTTTTTTAATCCCTAATAGGAGGAAATGTGGTGTCCAAGACCCCTTTCAATTTCAAATTTGAAATACTATATTTATTGAATGTTTTAGTAAAATCTCATTCTTTCCCCCTTCCCTTTAATCTGAGGAAAGAGAGGTCCTTGTCCTTGCTAAACTTCAATCTCCATCTTTGCCCTCAATCTGATATTCTCCTTTCAATTTCCTCTGATCTTGCTTCATCATTCAAACTCTCTCCATGTTGCATTTTTTCAACATCTTTAATTCATTTCTCTCAGAATATAAAATGGTTAAGTCTTTTCTATCTGGAAAACAACAACAACAGCAACAACAACAACAACAACAACAACAACAACAACAAAAAAAAAAAAAAAAAAAAAAAAAACATGGTACCTTTTCCTTCCCCTTCTTTTCCTTCCCCTTCTGAAGCAATTTTCCTCTATCTCTACATTCCTTCCATGACAATCACTTAGGAAGAGCTTCCAAGGTCTATCTCATCATTCAAACAGTCCTCAGCCCCTTGTACTCTTGTTTCTCTCTCCATCACTCTACTCCATCACATCTACTCTACTCTAGTTACTAAACACAATGGAGTTTTAAAAATTTATAATAGCCTTTTATTTTTCAAAATACACTCAAAGATAATTTTCAGCATTCATTCTTGCAAAACAAATTTTCTCCCTCCTTCCCTACCTCCTCCTTCCCCTACACAATAAGCACTCCAATATAGGTTAAAATATATCCAATTCTTCTAAACGTTTATCATGCTGCACAAGAAAAATCAAATCAAAGGGGTAAAAAATGAGAAAGAAAAAAAGCAAGCAAACAGCAACAACAACAAAAGGTGAAAATAATATGCTGTGTGATCCACATTCAGTCTCTGTGTTTTTCTCCCTGGAGGTGAATGGCACTTTCCATCTCAACTCTATTGGAATTACCTTTAATCACCTTATTGTTGAAAAGAACAAGAATGAACTTTTTTATAAACTCACCCTCCTTTATCCTGTGCTAACATACAATGTGAATGACTCCCACTTTCCCCATAGATGCATTATGACTATATTCCCACTCTTCTGTAGACAAGCTCACTAACAACTCCTTCTCTCTCTCCTCTCCTAGCTCCTCATGCATATCTCATTCCTTCAAGATGGACAGTTCCCAAGGGTCTGCTTTTTTCTCTTGAGAGAATCTCATCTATTTTTGTTGCTTCAATGGACACCTCAGTGTGGAATCATAGGATCAGACATTTAAAGTTTGAAGACACCTCAGAGGGGCTCATTTATTGAGGGTCAGGCAGATTTAATTGATTGGCCCAAAGTCAGATTGTATCATAAAAAAGATGTGAATCTGGGTCCTCTAACTCTGGAGCCCAGGTCTTTCTCCTACTCAACTCCAATGAGTTTTGCCTCTAAGAGAAAATACAAATCTCTCTCTTTTTCATGTAAAGTCCTTCACAATCTGGCCCAGATTTACTGCATAGAACTGCAATGATCCAGCCAAATGGACTTTGGTGTTTTTTACACTGACCCTTAGAAGGTCTGCAAAACACTGTACAAACATTATCCCCTGCTAAGACTCACAATGGGGTGCAGGTCAGCATTGTGGGCATTATTATCAACCTCATTTTATAGATAAGAAAACTGAGTTTACCAAGTTTGACTTAATATCTAGCATGTGGTCACACAATTAGGAATCAAAACAAGATCTCTCTGAATCAAAGTCCCAGATTCCTTCTGCTCTATCACACTGTCTCTAAGTTGATGTCTCAGTTTAATTACTTGGTGGCTCTAATTCAGCCCATCTCCTACTCTTCTATCTCTCCCATGCCCACTACTATCCCCACCAATCCATCAATTCCCCTTCCTTGCCAAGGATCTTTACTTTCAAATGGTTTGTTGAGGTTTAATGTGACAAATAAGAGCTACAATTGGTATTGGTTGCAAAGAGTTTCTGAAACCTTAAAGCATTAAGTAGAAATAAATTATTAGGAATATTTAAGCAAAATGAAGAGAAAGTTGTATACAATAACAGCGATATTATTTCAAGAACAACTGTGAAAGACTAAATTACTCTGAGTATAAATAGTCAAATCAATCATAAAGAGCCTATGAAGGAAGATAATATCCATTTTTGAAGAACTGATAAATACCAGTATGTATAGTAGGATTTTACATTTATACAAATATAAGTAAAAAACATTTATACAGATATAAGATATATAAGCATATATATATAAGATATATACAGATAGATATATAAGCATATATATAAGACATATACAGATAGATATATAAGTATATATATATATATATATATATCATGGCCTTCTCTCGTGTGGGGTGGGGAGGAAAGAATCAATCCAGATCTTCAAGTGTAACAAAAAATAAAATTTTATTTTGCATTTTAGCAATATTTCAATTTCCCCATCTGAGGGCTCAGTTGGCCCTCAGAGGCATCTTCAAACTTTAGACGTCTGATTCTATGAACTTACTCTGAGGAAACGACTGAAGCAACAAAACATTTTAGTATAGTACAATACCAACTAAAGTTTTCTTTTGATAAATGTGTATTTTAAAAATTTCTCTAAATCAAAAGGTTAATATTGTAGCCCAAATTATTTAATATAGATTAATATGGGGTTATTAGAAAATGTGCTGATCATATTTTTTTATTTTAATAGTTTTTATTTACCAGATATATGCATGGGTAATTTTACAACATGGACAATTGCCAAACCTTTTGTTCTAATTTTTCCTCTCCTTCCCAGCCCCAGATGGCAGGTTGACCAATACATGTTAAATATGTTAGAGTATAAATTAAATACAATATATGTATACATGTCCAAACAGCTGTTTTGCTGTACAAAACGAATCGGACTTTGAAATAGTGTACAATTAACCTGTGAAGGAAATCAAAAATGTAGGCAGACAAAAATAGAGGGATTGGGAATTCTATGTAGTGGTTCATAGTTATCTCCCAGAGTTCTTTCGCTGGGTGTAGCTGGTTCAGTTCATTACTGCTCTGTTGGAATTGATTTGGTTCATCTCATTGTTGAAGAGGGCCTCATCCATCAGAATTGATCTTCATACAGTATTATTGTTGAAATATACAACGATCTTCTGGTTCTGCTCATTTCACTCAGCATCAGTTGATGTCTCTCCAGGCCTTTCTGTATTCCTCCTGATGGTCATTTCTTACAGAACAATAATATTCCATAACATTCATATACCACAATTTATCCAGCCATTCTCTATTTGACGGGCATCCACGTAGTTTCCAGTTTCTGGCTACCACAAAAGGGCTGCCACAAACATTCTTGCACATACAGGCCCCTTTCCCTTCTTTAGTATTTCCTTGGGATATAAGCCCAGTAGTAGTACTGCTGGGTCAAAGGGTATGCACAGTTTGATAACTTTTTGGGCATAGTTCCAAATTGCTCTCCAGAATGGTTGGATTCTTTCACAACTCCACCAACAATGCATCAGTGTCCCAGTTTTTCCACAGCCCCTCCAACATTCCGCATTATTTGTTCCTGTCATCTTAGCCAATCTGACAGGTGTGTAGTGGTATCTCAGAGTTGCCTTAATTTTCATTTCTCTGGTCAGTAGTGATTTGGAACACTCTTTCATATGAGTGGAAATAGTTTTAATTTCATCATCTGAAAATTGTCCTTTGTTCATATCCTTTGACCATTTATCAATTGGAGAATGGCTTGATTTCTTATAAATTAGAGTCAGTTCTCTGTATATTTTGGAGATGAGGCCTTTATCAGAACCTTTAACTGTAAAAATGTTTTCCCAATTTGTTACTTCTGGAAGGGGACATATTTAAAAAGCTTACTGGACCATAAGGTCAATATGAGTCTGTGGTAGATTATGGCCGCCACGAAAACTAATAGGATATTTGGGTGCATTAAGAGGGACACAGCTTCCATTGATAGGGTGATGGTGAATCCATTGTCCTCTGCTCTTGTAGAGTACTGTGTTGGGTTCTAGATTTAAGAAGGACCTTGATAAGCTGGAGACCTTGAGCCATGACATATAAGGATTGGTTAAAGGAACTGTGGAAGAGATGACTCATGGGTATGGCGTGATGATGTTCTTGAGGAATTTGAAGACTAATATGTGAAAGAGATCTAGAGTTAGAGTTGTTGAGTTTGTCCCAGAGCATAGAACCAGAAGTAATTTTGGGAGGCATTTACAAAACTGACAGTGTAGGCTTGAATGTTAAGGGAAAGTTCCTAACAACCAGTCATACCAAAGTGGCTCCCCTACCTTGGATTTAATTTAAGCCAGGATCTGATGGCCACTTGCCAGACATGTCATACTGGAGATTTCTTCGTGTGTGGGGATTGGACTAAATTATCTCAAATCCTTCCATTCTATGATCTGATCTGTTACAGTTTAGTCTGTAGACTATCCATTCCTGGCTGGAAGGAAAATGAATTTTCAATACCAATTCATCAAGAAAATCATTTATTTGCCAAAGATCACCCTTACCTTAAAAACAACAACAACAATGTGTTTTATATCATTTGGGCCTTTTAAAATGGTTTGTCTATTGATTTTACAGAGTGTTTCCTTGGCTAACCAATTCTCTGCCAGGGAGAGTTCTTCAAGTGTTCAATATACCTCAAAAGACTCTTCCAAACACAGAAATCACCCAGAGAGCAGACAAATTGACTTCAGGGGGGCAAGCTATCTTGATTCCCAGTAGAAGGAGCCTTTTGCCCCAGGGGTGAGTATTTTTGGAATGTGTAATTTATAACTGGGTAGGGATTAGCTCAGCCAGGCCCGCATGTGCTGATATATCACCCAGGCTTCTCCTGGTCATCTGGGCAAAGGGTCGCGGGCATAAAATATGATGTGCCCGCTATGTTGGGGTCAGCAAGGCTGTACCTCCTCGGTCTCTGCAAATAGAGATCATTCTGGTGAATTGATTAAGAATGAATTACGATCATGAGGAAGGACAATTAATTAGGAGAGAAGCCAAATCTATTGTTGCCTGGGATTATTTCCTTAGAAGTCCATGACCCAGTTTTCTTTAGGGGAGGAGGAGGAGGGGAGAGGGAATTACTTTTTTCTTAAGCACTTGGTATGGTCTGAGAACTAGAGGTTAATATAATGAAATTATCCTGATGAAAATAAACCGAAGAGTGGTCGTTCCATCTTGCTAATTATACACACAAACAGACACATGCACAGATGGAGAGAAAAGAATGTGACTTTTGTCTTGGGAAGAAAAAGTGTGTCTTACCCAAAGTAATGAAACTACAAGACTTGTCTTAGTCGGTATTGATCCAAGAGCCAGAGTGATGGAAAATCCTCCTATCCAGTGAGAAGATTATGGCTTAAGTTCGAAAAGAGACCTTCTTCAACTAAACTGTTACATAAGCTCTGGGGAGGTGACTGTAAGATAGAGGTTTAAACTAAAGGGCTTCAGTGTAAGGAGATTTCAAGGCTAATCAGCAAAGGATGATTATAATGGTGATATCAATATTAACAGATGTGGGGGTACCAAAGAGTCACAAATCTAAGCTACATGGAACAAAAAGCTTTGGAATATAGAGACTTGACTTCCTGAGAGGTGAATAGACTTAAAAAGCAACATGAGACCTACGTTTTGGGATGTGGCCGAGGTGGGAATTTGTTTTGTTGGACTGTGCATGTTGCCTAAGGAGGTTTTCCCTTTTTTATTGTTCAGCTGGAGGGATAGTTAATATGTGCCTGTAAAAATAATTAATAGATTGATTTTTTTAAATAGAGAGGCTAGTGGAAGAAAATTATAAGGAAACAGAATGAGGTACATATCATTCCCTAGTCCTGTCTGCCCTCAGAGCCGTACCAAGAATGAAAATGAGTTTATAGTCCAATATTCAACTAAAAAAAAACACAATTATTTTTTCCATCTTTGGAATAGTCCCCAGAACTTTAAATATAAAAGAATAATAATGATGATAGGCTGGCTACTTATACTAGGACTGTTTCTATCTCTGAACACAATAAAAAAGATGAGCATTTCATCATTATGATTAATGATAAGAAGGAAAAAAAAGTAGAATATCAACTTGTCCCAGCCTGCTTCTTGTCCGGGCTATAGTCCATTTCTTCATCTCAGCAGATTACCTCCAGCTTTCCTCAGACACCCAGGGCTCTGATAGGTAAATTTTCAACTGGAGCAGAACCCAGCTGCCACACCAGTTCCTGATCAGCTTCTAATCCTTTGACCCATGCATACTTTTAACACAATTTGCCTTCACATTTATATGCCCATGTTCCCAAAGAAGGGCTGCCATCAGCCCTTTTCCCTGGAGGTCTAAAGATATCCTTGTTGGGAGAAGTGGGGATAACAGTAGGGGGAAAGCTTCCCTGTTCACCACAGTCAATCCCAAGACCTCATCAATGCATTTCCATTTATACAAATCAACCACTCCTAATGAAACACTTTGAGGCCTTAAATATGATTTCCTTAGTAATAAGTCAAAATAAATAATATCACAGATATTTCTATATAAAGGCAATTACAAATGCACAATCCACATGTCTCCCTCTCCCATCAATGCTCTCAGTATCTATGGGGAAGGGTGAGGAAACCAGAAACCTGCCAAGGAAGCTCATGGTGCAATTGCTTGGGCTCAGTAACTTACAACTCCAAAATTGCCCCCAAAAGTACCTTAATAAACACGGTTATGAAGCAGAGTTGATTCATCTGTGCATGACCAAACACTTAGAGGCAACATGTCTCAGTCAAACTAGTTGTTCTTTAGTTTTGCTTCTCTGGTTTATCTATTCAAAAGCTATTTATTTACATGAGTGAATTTGTTTCTTGGCAACAACTCTTGTGTACATCACCCCAGCTTCATACTTGTACGATGCTCCTGAAATGATACAATTCTGAAATCTGTCCTTTCAACTCTCTTCCTCTTAACTTCCTAGATTCAGACTCTGAATCCCAGCAGCAAATAGTCTCACCTTAGCCTAGTTCTTCTTAAACTTTTTCCACCCACAACCCCATGTCGCCCAAGAAATGTTTATGTTATTCCATCTGGAATCTGAGCCAAGGTGTTTCTGGCAGTATCTGTGCATGAGCAGCACAAAACGTGGGTGTTGTGTGTTCAGATCCAAGACTGCAGTGAAGTCATGTGAAGCAATATGGGCAATGCTGGTAGAAATACCTGGGATTCATTGTGCACTTGGTTTTGACCAGATTTTTAATTGTTACATTCAGAAATCTTTTACTGATGTCAGATTTCCAGGACTCCCACATTCAGTTATGTGACTCACAGTTTAAGAAGCTGTACCTTAGTCTATGGTTAAATTCTCATCTTCTGTCTATAATATAATCCCAAATTATATTGTTCCAGTCATTGTATACATTGTCTTCCTGGTTGTATTTACTTTTCTCTACATAATTTTATATAAGAATGCCTGGTGTTTCTTATATTGCAATTAATATTTCATTATATTCATATACCACAAATTATTTAGTCATTACTCCACAAATGGACACCTATTTTGCTTCCAATTTTTTGCTCACATGAAGAGTGACACAAGGAGTAATACAGAATCATCAAATCACAGGATGATGAGCATAAAGTTGGAACCTCAGAAGCAATCTACTTCAGGGTGCTCATTTTATAACTAAGTTAACTGAGACCCAGGTAAGTCCCCCAGACAAAGCCAGAAATGGAGTTTGAACCGAGGTCTTCTGACTATGGAGCTAGTGCTCTCTCAGTGTAGAGGAAGCTAAAAAGCTTCTTTCAGATATATATATATATATATATATATATATATATTTGACTTTAAAAGGCCCATTCTCCACTTTATTTTGTGCTCTGTAGACTTGTGTTCTAATGTAGCCTTTGTCTTTAATGTCCTTGACTGGTCAGTATTTTACAATGATACGTCACTTTGCTAAATATAGGGAATGAAACCGGGTCTGGGTCAGTGGGAACTTTGCCAGTTGGAATCTTCCTGCCTGTGTCTAAAAATACCTTTGCACAGTTCAGACACACCCCCTCCTCTTTGATTCATTTCAACCCCAGTTCCTCCATATCTGCTTCCAGAAAGGAGGCCTTTTAGCTCTTGCCTTCCATTTCCAACTTGGAAAATCCAAGTTGTGAAACCGCTAACATTTCCGGATAATTTAAACAGCTTCCCTCAGTGTATTTTTAATAATCTTTGCCTTTATTATTACCAGATGCTGAAATCCAAAAAAACCCCACAGAGGAATAAGCTTCAAAGACTGGAGAAAGTAATAATTTTTAAATGATAGTGTAATGAGGGACAATGAGCACTAGTGTAATGCTCCTTCTGCTGATGAAGGAGACGTAAGGAGAGGCCTTTATGGGATGGGTTGGTGTTCTGTTCTGTTAACCACATGGTTAGCAATCTTTTTTGACTGGCCACATAACCAGGACTTGTACTGGCTCTTTAGGTTCTTTAGCCAGTTTCTCTTTGGCTTCCTGCTGAGGTCTGACCAGACCAAACCCAGTAAGAGACAATGATAGAAGGAGCAAGGCCTTGGGGGCTTCTCCCCATTGCACCCAAGCATCCTGGTGAAATGGGCTCCAGGCCTTGGCCTCTGGGTTTGGTCTTTTTCTGTGCTAGGAATGGAGATTGGACTCTACAATACTGAGTCTCAAAATATTAGGGAAAGTTCCCCAACACCTAGGTCCTTGTCTTTTCTGAATGTTGGGGGGGGGATATTTATACATTTATTCTTGCTATTTCTTCAAAATAAATACTTCTTTATAAACACAGCTTTATAAAAAGCTGATTGATATTAAGTGGCTAAGTGGAACTGGGGCGCACCTATTGACATCTATTAGTGGGGAGAATATAGCTAATGGGGACTCTACATGACAGCATTAGAGAAAGATACTCATAAACCACTCAAGTATTCCTAGAATCCAGCCCTCACCTCTCTCTTAATTTCCAGTCTCATCTCTCAAGCCAGATATCCTGCAAATGAAGTAAACTCCAGGTCTCTAAAACAAAACTTATTATCTTTCCCCTAAATCCTCTCCATTTTCTAACTTTCTTATTACTATGGAAGACATCACCATCCTCCCAGTTACCCAGGCCATCCTTAACTCCGAGGATCAGAAGAGAGAAGAGATGGATGTCACAAAAATCCAATCACCAACATTTGGCATCAGATTCAACATGGCGGGGTGAAGGGAGCGGGAGGGAAGAAAGAGAGGAGTTAAGACACATGTGGTTTGACCTGTTCTTGATGAAGCCCGGATGGATCATTATTACCTCTATTCCTTCTAAATATTCATTAAACACTTTTTAAATGATCTATTCCAGAATTTCCCCAGAAGTCAAAGGCAAGCTCATTGATTCATAATTAGCAGACTCTGCTCTCTACTTTTTTTTTTCTTAAATCAGGACATTGACCTTCTCCAGTTTGGTTTTCTGTGATCTTTCCTATATTATTGATATTGGTTCAGCAATCTCAGCTGCCAAGGCTTTTAGGATTTGAGCTTATAGCTCTTCCCACATCATCTAGGCCAGGTGTGATTTGAGTTCATCAAGCTAAGTGCACATCTCCTATCACTTTACTTATCTTACCATTAGCTACCTTTGTTATAATTTCCAATGCAGAGAAAATAGAAATAAGATATGAGCAATTCTACCTTAACCATCTACCTGAAGCAAAGATCCTTCTGTGTTGCTCCCTTTTCTCGATGTAGGAAAACATTGTTCTTGACACTGGAACTGTGGAGAGGGAGAAGAAAAGAGAAGAGGGAAAGGAAGGGAAAAGGAGAAGGGAAGGAGGAGGGGAGAAGAAAAAAGGAGACAAAGAAGGGGGGAGAGAGAGGAAGGGGAGGGGGCGGAAGGGTAGAGAGGAAAGGAGAATGGGGTAGAGAGCAAGAGCTCTAGTGGATGATGATGGCTCATGAATTTCCCCTCTCACTCCAATATCTAAACTTTGTGCCAGATTTGTGATCTGTTTCCCAAACTCTTCTTTTATTCCCTCCTTCTGTCCAGGTGGTCTGTAGTATACTCTGATAACTAAATGCCTTCTGTTTCTTCCCCATTGACTTTCACCCCCTTAGAATGTGAGCTCCTTGAGAGCTCCTTCCTCAATGGTTGGCACTCTGTTTGGTACATAGTAAACACTTGATAAATACTTCATCCATTTAATCATTTGTTTACTCCAATGTCCTCCATCATTCTTCTTTATTCCCTAGTGCCTGGATTTTTTTAGGTGGTACAGTAGATAATGTTAGGCTAAGAGTCAAGAAAACATCTCCCTGGCCTCCAATACTGACTAGCTGTGTGACCCTGGGCAAGTCATTTACCCCTTTTGCCTCTGTTTCCTCATCTGTAAAGTGAGCTGAAAAAAGAAATGGCAAACCACTCTAGTATCTTTGCCAAGAAAACCCAAATAGGGTCACAAAGAATTGAATACAACAAAAAGCAATTGTATTGCTTTTTCCCTATCCTATTTCTTTTGAAACCCATATTCCACTCCCATATTCCAGTCATGAGTTTCATCCCATAAGTCTCCATAATGTCTAGAAAGTTAACTTTGCTTTCTTGCCTTACCATTTTTTTATTCTTTAAAATTCATGCAAAAATAGTTTTCAATATTTACCTTTGCAAAACTTTATGTTCCAAATTTTTCTCCTCCCTTCCCCCTCCCCTAGATAGCAAACAATTCAATATAGGTTAAACATATGCAATTCTTCTAAACATATTTTCACATTTATCATGCACAAGGAAAATCAGATCAAAAAGGAGAAAAAAATGAGAAAGAAAAAAACAAGCAAGCAAGCAATTGCCTAACTTGAAAAAAAAAAAAAAAAACCCTATTATCTACTCTTGCTTATTGTCTAAACTTTAGGGATTCGTGCAAAGACATTTGAGGCTATGGATTTACTACCCGATACTTTCTTGGATTTTGTTTTCTATGAATTTATGGGTATCTCAGCTGTTATTCTTACACTGTTGTTATTGTTATGATATCTAACTTGATGGAGAGGCAGCAGAGAACTGTAGAATTAGGTCACTGGAGTACAATAATATCTCTGCATGCAGATGCAATCAGCTGAGTGTGTGTGTGTGTGTGTGTGTGTGTGTGTGTGTGTGTGTGTATGTGTGTGCATTTTTATGTTATTTGATTAAGTGATTTTTTTCTTTTGAATCAGCATTCCACGGTTCCCTGATGTTGTTCTGTTATTCAGTCATTCAGTCATGTCCAATTCTTTGTGACCCCCTTGGACCACACCATGGCAATATTGTCCATGGGATTTCCTTGGCAAGGATACTAGAAAGATTTGCCATTTCCTTCTGCAGTGGATTGAGGCAAACAGAAGTTAGACTTGCCCAGTTTCACAAGCTGTCCATGGCCAGACTTGAATTCAAGTTTTCTTGACTTCAAGCCACTGGCTAAGTAACAGTACTACATCAGTGAGGGCTCACGAGCTATAGTTTCAGGTGGGCACTGATCCACAGAATACCTTAGAACTGGGGCATCTTTTCTGGTGGCCAGCACGTGAGGAGGTACCTCAAATGCTCTGTGTAACTCTGTGGGGTGGGGCAAAACAAATATTATTATTCCCATTTTGCAGATGAGCAAACAGGTGAAGAGAATAGAAATTACAGATAGTAATTTAATTGTCACCAACCCTCACAGGATGATAGATTTAGAGAAGAAAAGAACTTTAGAGATCATTAAGCCCACCTCCCTTATTTTGCAGAAGAGAACACTGAGTTCAGGAGGGACTGGGTGGCTTGCCCAACAAGCCCCATGCCTCCAGATCCACTCTCCCCCCCCCTGGCTGCCCATTAGTCAGCCATCCTGTTTGTGTGACTGGGCGGCAGTAACACAGTAAGAAGGCTTCCATGCTGTTCTGTCCAAATGAGCATAGCCTGACTCGACGGAACTTCTCTGAAATGAGGATGTTATTTTCTTCAAATCCTTGTGTTGAAATATTCATACGTCAGACTCTTAGTGGAGACATGTATGATTCATGGGACTGATGGAAAATGAAATTGCTGCCATTATCCACTTGGCCTTGAATCGCTCTGTGATTCCAGAAGGCTCAAATGGAGCTAAAAATAATGGCAAATATTGAAAGCTTATTCTGGCCTTCATCAAATGAGTCCCTATTCCCAATATGCTTCTGTACAGTCTCTGCAGGCTTGCTCCATATCCTGGAGGCAGTCAGGGAATAACACTTGAATATTCATTGCACTCCAATACAATATACATGGTACATGATATATGTTGTCTTATTTGAGAGATGAGCATGGGTTTGAAATGGACTTCTGCTACTTAATTCCTTTTGTAACCTTCTTAGAATCAGAACATTTACCTAACATTTTAAAGTTGGCAAAGTGTTTTACAGATATTATCTCATTTAAATAAGATTTATATTTAAATTTAAACCCTCGGAAGATAGATTCTATTATAATTATCCCTGTTTTATAATAGGGGAAACTGAGGCACGGTAGTGATGGTGATTTGCCTCGGGATACACAGCTAGGAAGTTATATGAGGCTGAGTTTGAACTCAGGTCTTTTTGACTCCATGCCCAGCCTGCTAGAGCCACGAAGAGTCCCCCAACCTTTGTTTGATTCCATGTTAGGAAGAACCCGCTCCCTCTTAAGACAGCCCATTTTCTTCTTAATTGTTGTTGGTTTTTTTCCCTTTCATCAAGCCTAAAACTGCCTTGATGTAAAGGGTGAAAATCATTACAATTTCCAAGCCTGTTTCCTTATCTAAAAAAACAAAGAACTAGAACTCTGTGTGATCATAATGACAGTTCTTAACTACAGAAAAAGATAAAGATATACACCCCACCCTTTCATTAAGGAGACAGGAAACTACGGGTATGGAATGATATAGATGCCGTCAGATGCATTGGTTTGCTCTGAAATATTTCACTTTGTCATCAGGGAAGATTCACTGAAATGGGGGAAGAAAAGAGGAGGGAGAAAGAGAAAGAATATTGTAATGTAAGAACAAGAGCATCAATAAAACATTTAAAACATGATAAAATAAAATGAAAGACTGGACTTGATGATCAGTGAGGTACTTTCCAGCTCTGTCACAAAGAACGAGTATCCTGTGACTCAGCGATCTCACCACAGAGACTTCAGTCTAAGGATGTTATTAGGGGGAAAAAAAGGATACATCAGGACAAAAATATCCATAATGGTTTTACTTGCAATAATGAAAACCTGAAAACAACCTCTGTGTCCAATGACTGAGAATTGATTGGATCAACTGTGGTATGGTGCTATCATGGAACACTTTTATGTCCTTGGAAATGGCAACCAGGAAGACTACATAAGAGATCTGGAAAGAAAGACTCTGGCCAGATAACAGCAGGATAAGAAAAGCATACACAATGACTTCAACCAACTACCCCCCAAAAAATCAAGAGGAAAAAATACCTGATAAGCTCACAAACGGAGCCAAGAAAGAGCCTGAACAATTAAATGGTTACTTGTATTAACTTACGAAAACTAAGGTGGTTGTTGTCATTGAGTCATTCGGTTGTGTCCAACTCCTTGTGACCCTATGGACTATAATACCTCAGGCCCTTCTATCCTCCACTATTTCCCAAAGTCTGTTCAAGCTCATGTTCATTGCTTCCATGACACCATCTCTGCATCTCATCCTCTGCCATCCTCTTCTTCTTTTGCCTTCAATCTTTCCCAACATCAGTCTTTTCCAGTGAGTTCCATCCTCTCATTATGTGGCCAAAGTATTTAAAGCGTCAGTATCTGTCCTTGTAGTGAATAATAGTCTGAATTAATTTCTTTCAGTGTTGACTGATTTGATCCCCTTGCTGTCCAAAGAACTCTCAAAAGTGTTCTCCAGCACCACAGTTTGAAAGCGTTGATTCTGCAGCGTTCAGCTTTCCTAATAGTCCAACTCTCATAACCATATATAGTTATTGGGGGAAAAAAAAAACCCATAACTTTGAGTATCTGGACCTTTGTCAGGGTGATGTCTCTGCTTTTTTTTTTTTTTTTTTTTGTATGTTGTCCAGATTTGCAATAGGATTCCTTCCTTAATTTCATGGATATATCTACTGCCTATAGTGGTCTACAAGCCCAACAATGTAAAATCTGACACTGCTTCCATTTCTTTTCCTTCTATTTACCAGGAAGTAGTGGGACCATTTGCCAAGATCTTAGTGTTCTGGTTTTGGTTTTTTGATGTTAAACTCCTAGGCTAACTGTTTGGACATGTATGCTAATATTGTATTTAATTTATACTTTAACATATGTAACATGTATCGGTCAACCTGCCATCTGGGGGAGGGGGTGGGGAGGAAGGAGGGGGGAAAATTAGAACAAAAGGTTTGGCAATTGTCAATGCTGTAAAATTACCCATGCATATAACTTGTAAATAAAAAGCTATAATAAATAAAATATATAAAAATAAATTTAAAAAACCTCCTAGGCAGCTTTTATATTCTCCTCTCTCGCCTTCATCCAGAAAGTCCTTAATTTTTCTTCACTTCTGTTATCAGAGTGGCATTAGCTGACTTTTGATATGCTCCCCAGCAGCCTTAATTCCAGCTTTTGATTCATCTACCCTTGCATTTTTTCATAATGTACCCTAAATATAAATTAAATAAATAAGTCTACAATGTTCCACCTTGTCGAGCTCCTTTTCCATTCTTAAATCAATCAGCTGTTCCATGTTTGGTTCAAACTGTTGCTTCCTTGATCCTCATACAGGTTCCTCAAGAGACAAGTGAGATAATCCGTACTCCCATCTCTGTGATGACTTGCCATGTTTGGTTGTGATCCACCCAGTCAAAGGCTTTAGTGTAGTTAAAAAGGCAGAAAGAGGTTTTTTTGTTTTTGTTTTTGTTTTTTGGTTGTTGTTGTTGTTTTTTCTGGAGCTCCCTTGCTTTCTCCACGATCCAGACAATATTGGCAATTTGGTCTCTGGTTCCTCTGCCTCTTTGAAAACCAGCCTGCTCTTCCAGCCATTCTCAATTCACATGTTTCTGAAGCCTGCTCTTCTGGTAATTCTCAACTCACATTTTGTTGAAACCCAGCTAGCAGAATCTTAAGCATGACCTTGCTGGTGTGTGATATGAACACAATTTTGGAAATTTGAACATTCTTGGGTATTACCCTTCTTTAGAACTGGGATAATGGATCTTTTCTAATCCATTATCAAAGAAGTCAAAAAGACTGGCTAAGGCTGGATGAGGTCCAGGGACTGGTTCACAAAGAGCTGAATTAGTCCCTGAGGCTATGGGCTAAAAGAACACAGTTCCTTGAAGGCAAGAAGTCTCATAGTTGCTGAAGTTTAATAGAAAGCCAGCAGATGGCAGCTGAATACAGCATTGTTGATAATCAACAGATGGTTGGATCATGGATAAATCGGTAAAAGGTAGGGTCTAAGGCAAAAGTGATTCCAGCTGGAATGTAGCTCGAAAAGTTTCTCCAGCTTACGCACATTTCCTCCTCATGTGCCCTCTGAGTTCAGAGGCCACGAGTATTTCCTCTCACAATGATAGTGCCAGTATTTGTGGGGGAAGCATACAAGAATACTTTCTCTCTGTCTCTGTCTCTCCTCTCTTTTTCTCTCTCAATCTCTCTGTCTCTCTTGCTCTCTGTGTGTCTCTCTGTTTCTGTCTCTGTCTCTGTCTGTCTCTCTCTCTGTATGTATGTATGTGTGTGTGTGTTGGGTAGGATGGGAGGGAGAAATCTTACATGTTAGTTATCCTGCTGCTTTGTTACTGAAATCTTTTTTGCTTTGAAATAATGTATCCTCTGGCCAGGCTCATGAGCTGTGTTTTTGAGAGACTTCAAAATTGGCTGGAACCTAAGGGAGCTCAGGTTTGAGAGAAGCCAGACTACAAACACATACTCAAATGAAGCGCTGATTTCATTGATTTGCATATTCCATCCAATGATGATCATAATCCCTCCATTTCTGTCCATTTTACACAACTCAACATTTCAATATAGAGGTGGGAGCTCATTTAATGATCTGGGGACTTTTCTTGGCTTTGTAAGAAAACCGGTGGAACATTTCATTTTTGACAAATTACTTAACTAGTTTGTCTTCTTTTTCTGTGTTCTGATATTTTCCTTTGCTTCAGCTCTGTACAGTTCCTTATTTTGTTATATGTAAGCTTATATACTTCCACCCTGAATCTCTTTATTTTCCTGTGGTATTTATTTTTTATTCTTTTGGGATCATAGTGACTCACAGCTACACACCACCAGTAAAATACTGATATTAACAAGATGAGACTTTGTTTTGGGGAAAAGCTTGGAGACATTAAATGAGTTTTGAATTTTGCTGAAGGCAATCAAATCTCTTTATTAAATGAGATTTTATTACGGACTTAGCATGATGCATGTTCCCCTCCCAGTCTTCTATTTACCTCTGGATCCAACTTTATGTCCATTTGCACTGTCATATTATAGAACTTAGATCAGTATATAAATATAGAGACACACATAGACATGTAAGTGTGCATATGTGTTGTATATTATGTATGGGTGAGTTTTATAACTATATGTCATAATCTGGGCAACAAACAATTTTCGTCCACTTTTTTTCTAAGTGTAAATGGTTAGGTCAAACTCTTTTAAGGGATTACAGATGTTTTTCAGGAAGATCTGCAGTGTTGGAATGGGTCTAGATACAACCAACATGATGTGAATAAGCAAGCATATGGAAGCATCTTATCCATAGAGAATCCCTATATAAAGAGATATCTTACAGTAGTTATGAACAGCTTTCAAGCAGATTGTTAATTTTTTAGTATAAATAATTACACCTTAGAAATCAACAATCTTTACAAATTGGGGCTTGATTTATTGTTTTGTTGATTATCTGAACTTAAGAGAGTATTCTTAATGAAGATTAACCTAACGGTGTGTGAGCATAGATTTTTCTCCCCAATGTTAAACTTTTATTAGCATAGCCCTATTATACTTTAAAGAAGTATGAACCTTGCTTGAGCTTAACAGGAGGATAGTATATCATTCAGGGAATAAAATCATCACCAGACTGGAAACCTAGTGTCTTTGGGATAAAAAGAAGGAAGAGAAAAAGGAAGAGCAGGAAAAGGAGGAGGAGGTAGAAGAAGTAGAGGAAAAAGAATAAGAAAAGAAGATTTATATAGCACTTTAAGATTTTGCAAAATGCTATACCTCCATTATGTCATTTGAGCCTCCCAATGCACCCTGCCTCTGAAATATATAATAAATATTTATATTCATTGTAGCATCAGGGCAGCGTGACGTTGGGGATAAGTGGTCTTAGAGTTAGCAAGCTGAAGACTCAAGTCCTACTTCTGGCTGTCAAACTCTGAACCAATCAGTTCACCTATCAATGTCCTCTCTAAGATTATACATTTCAGAATAGCTGTTGATCTGCCCTGTGGAAACTGAGGGAGTTTCTTCATGTGTAATTTCTTATACTAGTGAAAGCAGAGGTCCAGACAAATGTTCCAGACTTGCATGATGTTTCTCAGAAGCCCTCATATTATTCAAGCACAGATTACATTCTACACCAGTAACTGAGTGATATTTTGGGTAGAGTATTATGCTAATTTCCCTCCAAGAAATGAGAAGAATTTGCTCAATGATCTTCAGTTCTTCCCACTCTTCCCACAGAAGTTTCCTTTGAGTGTTTCTGAAGAATCTATTAAGTGGAGTTCTATTGAATGAATCCAGCTAAGCCTATTTCCCAACACCTGTCTGTCTCTGTCTGTCTCTGTGTCTCTGTCTGTCTCTCTCTCTCTCTTTCACACATATGTGTGAGTATATGTATATGTATATGTATATGTATATGTATATGTATATGTATATGTATATGTAAACACACACCCTCTTCTCTAGCACATCTTCCTTGATCACTCCAGCCCAGCTACTTTCCAATTTCTGATAAAAGTGGAGCATGATAGTGTTTGAAAAGCTCCCACATAGAAGAGAGATGAGATTTGCTTCAGTTTAACAACATTACCCCTAAAATGCTCCTCCTTTCTTTCTGTTTGAATTTGACTTGTCCATCAAGGTCCACCTTCTCCCCCAAACTAGAGACATTGCGCTTCTTGGATCAGGAGACTTGAGTTCAAATTCAGCAAGTCACTTAACCTCAATTTCCTCATCTTTAAAATGGGGATAATAATGACACCTTCCTATAGGGTTTTTTATGAGAATAAAATGAGCTAGTATTTTGTAAAGTGTGGTTCATATAGATAAACATCTAGTCCAATTCCTCTGTCTTTCATGGAAAAACTGACACCTAGGAGGGGAAATTACTTTTAGTACTCATACAAACAAGTTAATGACCTAGCTAAAGACTAGATAGAATCCAAGTCTTCTGAATTCTTAGTACAAGGGTCTTTCTTTAAAAAAAAAAAAAAAATTATGAAAGTTTTTTTTTTAATTTTCAAAAATACTTGCAAAGATAGCTTTTCAACATTCACCCCTTTCAAAACCTTATGTTCCCCCCACCCTCTCCCCTCTTTCAATAAGTAATCCATTATAGGTTAAAACATGTGTAATTTTTTTTTTAATTAAAGCTTTTTGTTTTCAAAATATATACATGGATACTTTTCAACATTCATCCTTATAAAAATCTTGTGTTCTAAATTGTTTCCTTCCCTTCCCCCCTCTCCTAGATGAGAAGTAATCCAATATTCTTCTATACATATTTCTATATTTATCATGCTGCACAAGAAAAATCAGATCTAAAAGGGGAAAAATGAGAAAGAAAAAAAAACACACAAAACAAGCAAACAATGACAACAATAAATAATAATTAAAAAAAAAAAAGGTGAAAATACTAGGTTGTGATCCATATTCAGTCTCCAGAATTCTCCCCTCCATTACAACTCTATTGGAATTGGCTTGAATCACTTCATTGTTGAAAAAAGCCAAGCCCATCCCAGTTGATCATCGCGTAATCTTGTTGTTGTTACTACAATGTTCTCTCTCTTGGTTCTACTCATTTCACTCAGCATCAGTTTATGTAAGTCTTTCCAGGCTTTTCTGAAATCCTCCTGCTGATCATTTCTTACAGAACAGTAATATTCCACAACATTCATACACCATCATTTATTCAGCCATTCCCCAACTGATGGGCAACCACACAATTTCCAATTCCTTGTCACTATAAAAAGGGCTGCTCCACACAGTTTTGCCTTTTGGGTCCCTTTCCCTCCTTTATGATTTCTTTGGGATAGAGGCCCAGTAGAGACACTGCTGTACTAAAGGGTACATAGTTTGATAGCCCTTTGGGCATAATTGCAAATTGCTCTCCAGAATGATTGGATCACTTCACAACTCCGAATGGTCTTTCTTTATATTTAAAAAGTAATGAGGGACTTGTCAAATTTTACTTTTTAGAAATGAACACTTCAATGTGAATTTAAAAGCCTTTATGCAGCCCCTACTATGTGCCAAGTGTGCTAAGTCATGGGCATAAAAATACAAGCAAGCTGACTCCTTCCCTCAGGAAGCTTAGCATCCAAGGAAAAGCATTGGATCAAAGGGAGTTAGAGCTGGAAAGCAAGATTAAGGCACTGAAGCACCAAAGAAATGCCAGATTGGGAGGGGCCTGGATCTGGGAGGCCAGGGTTTCCCAAAAAGGCCAGAGGGGAACAGCCTAAATAGCCAGGAAATGACCAGGAGGGGACAGATAAAGAGGATCGTATATGAAAGCATGAGCTCCTCCTATAGCCTCTTTGAAGTTTTTTTTTTTTCCCTTCTTTTTCTTCTGAACTTCATACACACCAAATAAAATAAGCATTTCCATATATATATATATATATATATATATATATAATAAAAAAATGATATATGAAAAATGGATCCCTATTCATTACAGTTCCCTTTCCTGTTCTTTTTAAAATATTTAGTATTCTTATTTTCCCCAGTTACATGTAAAACAATTTTTACACTGTTTTTAAAACTTTGAGTTTCATATTCTCCCTCCTTTCTCATTCTCACTCCCCTTTAAGAAAGCACACATGAAGTTATATAAAATATTTCTATAAAAGTCATATTGTTAAAAAAAAAAAAAAAAAAAAAACAAACACCCATACCCTCCTCCCCCCCAAAAAAACCCTTCAAGAAAAATAAAGTTTAAAAAAAAAAAAAAAAAGACTGTGCTTCTATCTGTATATAGGCACAAGTAGTTCTTTCTCTGGGTGTGGACTCAATTTCCTTTTCAAAGAAATTATCATTTCAACATGTTTCTTGCCTTGTTTGTCTCCCTTGCTTTTTTTTGTGATCCTTCCTTGTATTTTTCATTTTTAAAATGCTTCAATGAGCTTCTTTTTTTAAACTTTTTCTCCTTTTTTGGGGGAAAAGCATTATTCTAATCCTTTTTCACTATCATAGTCCAGCAACATTTGAGGTTTTTTCAGAGTGATCATTAAATTTAATTTGGTGGCAGCAAAACTGCCCTACTTGTCTGTGCCTCCTTCTGAGCTTCCCTGCCCACTTTTGTGGCCTATGCCTAGGTATTTGGTGACTTTGTGACTCATTGGCATTTTTTTTTCTCTTCTCTGATGGGAGACTGGCCAATGAGAGTCCAGTTCTTATGAACCCATGAAACATATTGACCTGATGCAATCTCTCATATGGAGTCTGGGACACGCACAGATATTCTGTGAGGAGTTCCTGGTCTGCTCACTCCATGACTGTTATTATTCAGATGTGCCCAACTCTTCTCCACCCCATTTGGGCTTTTCTTGGCAGAGATGCTACAATGTTTTACCATCTCCTTCTCCAGCTCATTTTACAGAGGAGAAACTGAGGCAAATAGGGTGAAGTGACCTGCCCAGGATCATGCAGACAGTGTCCGAGGTTGGATTTCCACTCAAATCTTCCTGATTTCAGGCTGTTCCTTCCTCTGTGGTTGGGGAAATCTTTCTGATTGTCATCTAAGTGAGAATTGAGTGTACAGCTAACTACCTTTGTTCTTTTTTTCTACATGGATGTTTTCGAGGGAAGAGGCACTCATCGCCTGTGAGTCTCCAGGTGGGGAGAACCCCAATGTTCTCTTTCCACCCTGATCCACATAAAGACACAAGCAGCATTGCTCCTGGCTCCTTCCTACCTTTGGTGGAGACTTAGAAGTTAAACCTGCCAACTGCAAGCTTTGTACAGTTGGAAGAGAGATCCACCAGGAGTCCAGTGACCAGAATCCATACCAGAATCTGTGGGCAGTCACGCCTGGTGAAGGGTGAGGCTCCCACTGATCTGCTTGACCGAGAACTGCAGTGGCTCCTTGGGCAGCCAAGAGAGACAGTGTCTTGGCCATGGCCCACTCGCCAAGTGAGCTGGGGGGGACGCTTGCTCTGCAGCAGCTGTTCTCAGACAATCCCACTCTTTGGGGAACTGGGTTGTAGAAGGAAGAAGGTGCCCCCCATTTAGGAGAGAGATTTTGTGCTTCTCCTCAGAGTATATCCTTTCAGTAAATGACTTTTTTGCAAAAGCTAATTGATTTTAATCACTAAAAATATAGCAGAATATCATTAATCACTAGCAATTGATGTTGAGGACACACTAGAACTGGGCTTGGCTTGAGGGCCATGATAATAATTAACATTTAGATAACACTTCCTAAGTGCCAGGCACAGTGGTAAGTATTTTACAAATATTGCCTCTTTTAATACTCATATTAACCCCAGGAGGTAGGAGCTATTATTAGCCCCATTTTACCAAAGAGGAAACTGAGGCAGTCAGAAGTTTAAGTCTCTTGTTCAGGAACATAGAACCAGTGAGTGTCCCAGGCCAGATTTAAACCCAATTCTTCCTGAGTGCAATTACCAGGAAAACAGCTCCATCCCTCCCAGGTACCAGAACCCTGAAGGGGAGCTATAACCTTGATTGCCCGAATTTAGCTTTGTCAATAAGAGTGAGAGTTGAGATAAGGACCCCTCAGAACTTTTAAAGGCCATGCATTTTTTTTTTTTTTTTTTTTTTTTGCATCAGTATAATTCTACCTTACAACCACTATCCATTTGTGTTTGAAAGAATAATGATAAAGAATTGATTAAATATTTACTATGCCCCAGGCACTGTGCTAAGTACTAGAGATTGTAAACAGCAGAAAGCAAGACCTGCCCAGAAAGAGCTTTCTTTTGGGTGGGGGAATACAATGTAGACTGGGGAGCTGCCTGGGGGCAATAGAAATTGTTATTTTTATTGACAATCACTGGTTCAATCTCCTTATCTTTATGAGTGGGGTCCCTAGGCGGTTGGATCTAACAAGCCCCCACATAAAAGCCTGGAGATGTACTTGTTCTCAGAGTCCTTAAGACTATAAGGGAAGCCTGTGTCCTGTGACCCAATCATTAATAACTCCTTATTCAATTCATTACTCAAGCAGGTCAAAATCCGCTTCATCACAGAGATGTGGCAAAAATCTAGTGCAAGCCGCCTTTGGTTATCTCCAATCCAATTAGCCATTTGGAGCAGACAAAACCCTAACTGGATCCATGGGGAGGCTGATTAGTACCCCATCCATAATCGCATTAATCGCAATCTGTCCACAATGTTCCATCTGATAATTCCATTGGACAGGAGCAGGCCTTCTGCATCCAATTAGCTTATTAATTATCTCTCTTCAGTATCCGCCAGGAACTCTCAATACTCTCAAGAAAGAAAAATGGCGGCCGAGGTGCTGATTGAGAGCTTGTTGCCTGGAGATCCAGAACTCGCACCAAACTTTAGGCTTTGACAGAGACGGAATGCAAAGCTAATTAGGAGGAAGCCAGATACCATCTCCCTCATTACAGTGTTTAGAAAATGTACGACTTCTTGAGAGGCGAGGAGTGGAAGGATAAAATTATCCCCATTTTGCAGATGAAGAGACTGAGGCTGTCAGCATCCGAGGCAGAATTCAGAATCAGGACATAGGATTTCAGCATGGCATAAAGGGAGGAGGACTGTGCACTTGCTGGTCTGAGTCACTTAACTGGGCTGAATTCATTTCCTCATCTGAAAAATGGGCATCCCACCTAGGATAGCCTTTCTTACACAGAGGTCCTGTGTAAAGCTACTTCAGATGCAAGGCACTCTGTGTTCACACGCCCCCACCAACCTGCTTACTTTTGACATAACCACAGTCCTTTGCGCTTCCCTCTGGAGAACCTCAGACACAGCAACATCCCGGAGTTCTCCCCAACGCCCAGTGGTCCCTGAGTTCAGACAGGCCCCCACAGTACCAAAGTAAAAGTGGATGTGGTCATTCAATGGATGCGTTCATTCAAAACAAGGGCCTGTGATTACCCTGCCACAGGAAGCACCCCCGTGCTAAAACTCCCTGTACCCACGGGCACAACGGCACAGGGTTTGGCACACAGTCAGTGATTAACAAATGATGTAAGCAGGTTCTCCGAAATGTTCAGTTTTAGAGCTGCCTTGAGGAGCGACTCAAACTCAGTGAGAATGGAAGTCACTAAACCATATAGAAAACCACATATTAACATCATCTGTGTTATATTGCGTTTAAAAAAAAAATTGCCAAATATTTTCTGAGCACAAGGGCTGGTTGGGCAAACCTTGAGCATGTGACAGAAAGTGTGCAGCTAGGGGCCCTTTTGGACACTTCAGGCCTAGAGCAATGAAAAATTCATATCATGTTATCAACCCTGACCAAATGACCAAAGAGCAGCACCAGCTCTGCAAGTGTCATTAACTAAAAAAAAAAAAAAACAAAAAAAAAAAAACAAAAACTTTTATTGAAGCTTTCAATTTTCAAAACATGCATAGATAATTTTTCAGCATTGACCCTTGCAAAACCTTGTGTTGCAATTTCTCCCCCTCCCTCCACCCGCTCCCCTAGATGGCAAATAATCCAATATACTCCATTAACTTTTTCCCCCTAAGGCAATTGGGGTTAAGTGACCTGCCCAAGGTCACACAGCCAGGAAGTGTTAAGTGTCTGAGGCAGGATTTGAACTCAGGTCCTCCTGACTTCAGGGCTGGGGCTCTATCCACTGGCCACCTATTTTACAGATAAGGAACTCCTTCAAAGGTTCTGTATTTTCTCCAAGGTCCCCTGAGTAGTACCAAAGGAAGCAGGACCCCAAAATCCTGCCTCTATCCATTATAATCCTCCACCTCCCCTAAGAAAAGATGCCCCCTTGCAGATATAGGACGCCCCCCTTGCAGACACAGGACGCCCTCCCTGCAGACACAGGACGCCCCCCTTGCAGACACAGGACGCCCTCCCTGCAGACACAGGACGCCCCCCTTGCAGACACAGGACGCCCTCCCTGCAGACATAGGACGCCCCCCTTGCAGACACAGGACGCCCTCCCTGCAGACACAGGACACCCCCCTTGCAGACACAGGACGCCCCCCTTGCAGACACAGGACACCCTCCCTGCAGACATAGGACGCCCCCCTTGCAGACACAGGACACCCCCCTTGCAGACACAGGACGCCCTCCCTGCAGACACAGGACGCCCTCCCTGCAGACACAGGACGCCCTCCCTGCAGACACAGGACGCCCCCCTTGCAGACACAGGACGCCCCCCTTGCAGACACAGGACGCCCTCCCTGCAGACACAGGACGCCCTCCCTGCAGACACAGGACGCCCTCCCTGCAGACACAGGACGCCCCCCTTGCAGACACAGGACGCCCCCCTTGCAGACACAGGACGCCCTCCCTGCAGACACAGGACGCCCTCCCTGCAGACACAGGACGCCCCCCTTGCAGACACAGGACACCCTCCCTGCAGACACAGGACACCCCCCTTGCAGACACAGGACGCCCTCCCTGCAGACACAGGACGCCCTCCCTGCAGACACAGGACGCCCTCCCTGCAGACACAGGACGCCCCCCTTGCAGACACAGGACGCCCTCCCTGCAGACACAGGACGCCCTCCCTGCAGACACAGGACGCCCTCCCTGCAGACACAGGACGCCCCCCTTGCAGACACAGGACGCCCCCCTTGCAGACACAGGACGCCCTCCCTGCAGACACAGGACGCCCTCCCTGCAGACACAGGACGCCCCCCTTGCAGACACAGGACGCCCCCCTTGCAGACACAGGACACCCTCCCTGCAGACACAGGACGCCCCCCTTGAGCCACGCCGGAAGCCCCCAGTGTCCCGTGGCTGCTCCCTGCGCGGCGGCCCCGCTGGACAGCTCCGGGCCCGCTCCCCGCGGCCTCCTTTCCCCGGAAGCCGTGGCGCGGCCGGGGCGGCTCGAGGGCGTGAGTCACTTTGGCCGACGGGCAGGGGGAGGGAGGGAAGGCCGCCAGAGGCCTCCGAGCCGGGATGGCCTGTTCTTTCCCCTGCTTACGTCTGGTGCTAATTGGGGGCTATTGCTGCAGACCGGGAGAAGATTAAGGATCAGAAAAGTCTTTACAACCACCACTTAACCCGGCTGGGGAGCCCGAGTCCCGGGGCCCGTCGGGAAGGCTCCTCCCAAGGCCGGTGGAGGCTGAGGCCCGGGGTCTCCATCCGCGCCGGCTGGGCCCAGGTTGCTGCACGAGGAACCTAAAGCCGGGGGCTGCTGGCCGCCCTTTCAGCCCCAAACCCGCCCGCTTTATGTCAACGTCCCCCAGCTTGGGTGCTGGCTCCGGCGCCTACCCAGTGATATGTGGGGGGCCACATGGGGTGATGCGATCGGAAGGCCTTCAGAAACCTCAGCGTGCTCCTCTTATTGCGGAGGGACAGCAGTGAGCCAACGGGAGAGCAAGCAGGACACGGAGTAAGGAAGCTGGGGGTTCAAATCCTACCCCAGGAGACACGGGTTGTGTTATCCTGGGCAAATGACTTCACTGGCCAGTCCCCAGCCTGTGCATTGGGGGCACGAGCCACCTGGACAAGGGAGCGCCTCACTTCCCTAGGCCAATAAAATCAAAGTCCTGGCCAAAAAATTAAAAAAAAAGATTATTTTCCACTGGACCCTTACGGAGTCACAGAATTCTGAGCTAGAAAGGTTTTAGGGAGAGCTCTATGTAAAATGTTGGAAATAGTTCTGGGGTCTGAGTCAGAGGATATGAATTCAAAACCTGCCTCTGCCACTGACCATCCCGGTGACCTCAGACAAGCCACTTAACCTCCCTGGGGCTCAGGTTCCTTATCTGCAAAGGGAGGGGTTGGGACTGGATGTCTGGCTTTCCATGTCTACATCCATGATCCTCTATGTGACCTTCAGCAAATCACTTTAAACTCCTTGAGTCTCAGTTTCTTCTTCTGTAAAGTGAAGGTGGGGCAGACGAGAGAGCTTCTAAGGCTCCTTCCAGGTTCCAGATCTTTTCAATCTTTTTCTGACCCATATCCCAGTGAGCAGTACCTTTGAAACCATCTTCACTAAGTGGTCATTCCACCTGAATGGCCCTCCCCTGTAAATGGGACAGAAAGGATGCTGAAAGGGAGAGACATGGTGTGCAAGAGTGAGAGAAAGAGAGAAGGGGGAAAGGAAAAAGGGAAGGAGGGAAGGAGGGAAAGAAGGAAAAGGGAAAGGAGGAAGGAAGGAAGGAAGGGAAAGAGGGAGGTAGAAAGGGAGGAAGGGAGGGAAGGAGGAAGAGGGAAAGGAGGAGGGAAGGAAGGAGGGAAAGAAGGAAGGAAAGAAGGAAGGAAGGAAGGAAGGAAGGAAGGAAGGAAGGAAGGAAGGAAGGAAGGGAAAGAGGGAGGTAGAAAGGGAGGAAGGGAGGGAAGGAGGAAGAGGGAAAGGAGGAAGGAAGGAAGGAGGGAAAGAAGGAAGGAAGGAAGGAAAGGAGGGAGGAAGGGAGGAAAGGGAAGAGGAGAAAAGAGAAGAGAAGAAGCTGTCCAAACTTTAACACTGATGTAACAATAGACTGGAAAGATAAATCTTTCCTCCTATTCTCTAATGCATGACAAACTGTTTTAATTTTATAACGCACTTAATCCAGGGTTGGCTCTGAAAGAAATCACTATTGACTGCCTTTTGCAGCCTGCTGTGAAAGTCACATTTATAATTTGACAGATTCTGCAAATATTATGACAAAACCCAAGCCTGGGTCTTGGGCAAGGCTGGGAGGAGCCTATCGCAGGATTAGCTAACTCTGCTGGGAAAATAAGCTGAGTGAGATGAATCATGAAGTCGTGAATTGGATTCTGTCGGCAGCTGAATATGCACATGAGTGGAGAAGTTTGGCTGGAGAGAAATTTAACAAAAACACATCTGTAAGTAGGAATGCTATTTCTGAGGCTGAAAATGTCATTTAAATGGTTTGCTCCTTTGTTCATTGGAAATGGTGAAAAGCACACTGAACTTGGGACTCATCACCTGGATCAGCCCAGCTTTGTTACTATCTAACCACAAGACACTGGACAAGTCTTAAACAAGGACACTATATGGTGACCTTTGTATAGGGAGGGAGATTGGGCTCCATGGACCTCTAATGCCTCTTCCAATTCAATAATCATGGGATCACAAATCTAGAGCCAGAAGGGTCCTCAGAGGCCATCTGGAACAACCTCTTCATTTTAAGGATAAGGAAACAGGTCCACAAAGGGTTAAGTGATTTGCCCATGATTCCACAGGAGTAATATGGCAGAGGCCCAGAAAATTCCGACTGGTGGCCAACTATCTTGGGAGCATAGGTGACCTACCAATCCAACCACCATGAGACCATGGCTGACCTGCCAGTCCAACCACCATGAGACCATGGCTGACCTGCCAGTTCAGGGCTCTTGTATGTAGAGAGGTTCTGGGACTGCCTTTTCTTTTCATCTGTCCTTCTGGTAATCTCCTGAGTCACAGAATGATTTCTCATAGAACATACAACAAACATATATTTTAGCAAATGTGTATTTACTTATTCGGTTTCCTCAAAAGAAAACCACAGGTTGTGAAATGAGAGGGATAAGGAGGGGGAAGATAGACAAGACAGGCTGACGTGATTTAAGAAATAAAGGGAATTATTTGGAAGAGAAATAATTATGAGAAAGGGAGAAATGGAAGGAAGATAAAAATAAAAAAGAATGGAGACACTGATTTGAGAAAGAAAGGGAATGATTTGAGAAAGTGAAGGGAATGGGGATTCAAAAAAGACAAGGAGAGAAAATTATTTCAGAAAGAACTACTTATGTGTTTGAAAGAGAAAGGGAGGAGAGAGAAGAGAAGAAGAGAAGAAACAGAGAGGTTATCTGAAAGAGAAGTTGAGAAAAGAAAAGAGAAGTAAAAAGGGGAAGAAAATGAAGGAGAGAATAATTTGAGAGAACGGGTGTTGTTCAGTCCTATACACCTCATTGTAACATTGTAACCCTATTTGGAGTTTTCTTGACATTACAGTGGCTGGCCGCTTTCTTCTCTACTCATTTTACAGATGAGAAAACTGAGGCAAATAAGGTGAAGTGACTTGCCCAGAATCACACAGCTAATAGGTTTCTGAAGCCAAATTTGAACTTAAGAAGATAAGTCTTCTGACTTCAGGTCTGCCACACTATCCAGTGTACCACCTAGATGACCATCTAGCTGAGAGAAAGGGTATTATTTGATAAAGAAAGTAGGGAGTGTAAGGAGAGGGAAATAATTATTTGATTAAATACTATTTATGCATGAGTTGGGGAGAAAAGAGGGAGAGGGAAAGGGAGAGAGAGAGAGAGAGAGAGAGAGAGAGAGAGAGAGAGAGAGAGAGAGAGAGAGAGAGAGAGAGAGAGAGAGAGAGAGAGAGAGAGAACAATTTGTTTTAAGATCCAGAGAGAAAAAGTTCCATGTATAAGGTAACTGTTACTGCCTGCTCCCTGGCCTCAAGGCAAGCCTTTCCAAATAGGCCAGCCCCAGACTCCCAGAAGGTTACAGAGATCACCTTCCATCCTCCCTTTTCATTATTCTCTGGGGCATCGCCTAGCCCCAACTCCCTCTGAGGTCAGTGACTGAGAGGATGGAGGCTGGATGGGCCCCTTCTTCTGCTCCCTCTCAATGGCAGAATGATGGCTCCCAAACAAAGGAAGCCTTTCCTAGAGCTGACGACTGGAGAGGATTTGACTGGCCTGGAGAGATTCCATTGTGGAAGCCAAGGCTGACATTGAGTTATGGGTCACTCTTGACCTTTATTTTTTCCCCCAATAAAACTTTGAATTTGGAAACCCTGAGCTCGCCACCTTTGAAGGAAGCCCTGAGCCTGCATTAATCCCTTAAACAGTACTCCCTCTTCCCCAAATCCAGCCAACATAGCTTCCAAGTCCCCTTCTAGACCTAATTCCTGGGATCCACCAGTCGGGGAGGAGGGAGGGCTGAGGAAGAATAGAGACATAGAACCCAGTTTCCAGAGTAATAAGTTGGAATCAGAAGGTGGGGTCCCCATCCTTTCTTCTCACTTTAACTTGTGTGACCTTGCTTAAGCTATCTCTTCTCTGTGCCTTAATTTCCTCCTTTGTAAAATAAAGAGTTGGACCAGATAAGTTCTAAGGTCTAATTCCAGATCTAGTGCCTAGAATTCAGGAATCCTGGAAGCAGGAGAAGAGAAATCAGATCTAGTTCTCATCCCCAAGGATGTGTCAATCAAGACAAAGAAATTTAAGAACATACCACTACCCACCTCTCAGATTGGCCAAGATGACAGGAAAGGATAATGACGAATGTTGGAGGGGATGTTGGAAAAGTGGGACACCGATGCATTGTTGGTGGAGTTGTGAAATGATCCAACCATTCTGGAGAATGATTTGGAACTGTGCCCATACCCTCTGTGCTTATCCTCTGAACCAGAAATGTTACTACTGGGCTTATATCCCAAAGAGATCTTAAAAGGAGGAAACGGGACCCACATGTGTATAAATATTCATGGCAGCCATTGTTGTAGTGGAAAGAAATTGTAAATTAAATGGACACCCATCAGTTGGAGAATGGCTAAATAAGTTATACTATTGTTGGGTAAGAAATGACCAGCAGGATGATTTCAGAGAGGCCTGGAGAGACTTACAGGAACTGATGCTGAGTGAAATGAGCAGAACTAGGAGATCATTGTATACAGCAACAAGATTATATAAGATGATCAATTCTGATGAACTGGACTCTTCAATAATGAGATGATTCAAGTCAATTCCAATAGACTTGGGATGGAGAGAGCCATCTACATCTAGGGAGACAACTATAGCAACTGAATGTGGATCACAATGTAGTATTTTCACTCTTTTTGTTGTTGTTTGCTTTTTTTCTCATTTTTTTCCCTTTTTGATCTGATTTTTCTTGTGCAGCATGGTAAATGTAGAACTATGTATAGGAGAATTGCACATGTTTAACCTGTATTGGATTATTTGTTGTCTAGGGGAGCAGGGAAGGGAGGGAGAAAAATTTGGAACATAAGATTTTGCAAGGGTGAATGTTGAAAACTCTTTGCATGTATTTTGAAAATAAAAAGCTATTATTAAAAAAATTTTTAAAGAAATTAAAGACTTGATATTCACACACATGTATTGTACTTAGACTATATTGTAACACATGTAAAATGTATGGTATTGCCTGTCGTCGGGAGGAGGGAATAAGGGAGGGGGGGTAATTTGGAAAAAATGAATACAAGGGATAATATTATAAAAATATATATATATATATATATATATATATATAATAAAAAAAATTTAAAAAAAAAAAAAAAAAAAAAAAAAGAAATTAAAGACCATAAAGAATGTCACCTGTGCTTGACAAACCCCTAGTTAGGGCTCTGAGATCATCTGGTGTGAGCCTTTCCTTTTACAAGTGGGGAGCCAGACTGACGGACTAAGGGTACATCCTTCCTGGGCCTGGGCCTGCCTGGAGAGGGTGGGGCTTCCATATGACATTACCTTCATTTATGCTAAGTACATCAACAAGCACAGCATCGAAACCCATTAGAAAACACCAGGGAGACATTCTAGCCCCAACTTGGGCCTGGCTGAGAAAGGAAAGCTGGAGGGGATTTAAGGAGGAGGCTCCAGATGCATTATGGACCTATGTTTCCTAACCTGGTGTCCACAAGACGTCCCAAGAGAGATCTCAAAGGGCTGGTGAGGAATGGGGGGAAAGGGGGATGATTATGTCTTTATTTCCACTAAAATTGGTTTCCTTGCTAATCCTATAAATTTTATTTTCTGGACTTAAAAACATGATTCTGGAGGGAGGGAAAAGGGGGTCCATAGGCTTGACCAGCCTGCCAGAGACCTCCAGATCACCCAAAATTCTAAGAACCCCTGCTTTGGAGCAGAAAACATCAGAGCTGGAAAGGGAACTAGAACACAGAGCAGATTAGAGCTGGAAGTGCCTTTGGAAAAAAGAGCAGTCAATATTGGAGCTGGAAAATGTGTGAGCTGGGGGGAGGGGGCTTAAAACATAGAGCACAGAATATGCGAGCTGGGGGGGAGCCTTAGAGATTCTCGAAGTCCACATCTTCGCTCTATGGAAAAAGAACCAGTAACACCAAGTGAATACGGCTTCATTTATGTGGATTCTCTGAATTTACAGTCGCAACTCTGGATAATCACAGCAGCTAGCATTTTAAGCATTCTGAAGGTCTGCCAGTCTCTTTGCTTATGTTTTCTCCTTTGATCCCCACAAGCAGTCTGGGAAATGGGCTCCCCAGTATTTAGATGCAGTTTGATGACTCGCTCCCTGGGGTTGTACAGTCAGGAAGTGTCAGAGTTTGTTTTTTTTTTTTTTTTTTTTTTTTTTTTTTTTAGTGCCTATAAAATCTTTATTTGAACTCCCACTGACATGCTGAGTGACCATAGGTTGGCTGCTTGTCCTTTCAGCGTCCAGGGATACTCTTTTTTTTTTTTTTTTTTTTTTTTTTTTTTTTTTTTTATTTTATAATTATAACATTTTTTAACAGTACATATGCATGGGTAATTTTTTACAACATTATCCCTTGCACTTACTTCTATTCAGATTTTTTCCCTTCCTCCCCCAAACCCCTCCCCCAGATGGCAAGCAGTCTTATATATGTTAAATATATTACAGTATAATTTAGATACAATATATGTGTGTAGAACCGAATTTTTTGTTGCACAGGAAGAATTGGATTCAGAAGGTAAGTGTCAGAGTTTGTGATGAATTTTAATCCACCTCTTCCCCACTCCAGGCCAGCCCTCTGTCCTCTGCTCCCTTGTCCCTGCTTGTACCCACCTTCAGCTGCTTACTTCTCCCCACCCCACCTCAACCTCTTGCTTGGATCAGCCCTTTGCCCCTTCAGATTCTTGACCCTGCATCTAACCAGTTGGACAGTGATACTGCTCTCTGCCCTTAAGACTCCTACCTCTTGTCCCAAGGTTCATCCTTCTCCAAACCCCAACCCTGGGTCACTCCCCACATCCGCCTGCTCCTCCTGATCCGGTACTGCTACCCCAGCTGGAAGAAGTCACACAACTGTGCTGGCTGGGTCCCCTCCAAATCCATCATGGAGTCCCCACCCGGCTGTCCCAGAGTCCAAGCAGCCTTCCCCGATCCTCTCTCCATAGAATTTCCCACAGCAACTCTTTGGAGCATCCCTCTTCTTTTCTCTGGCTTTCCTTCCCACTCCCTTCCCCCCTTGCTCTTACCAGAGGATCTTGCCTCATGATTCATGGAAAAAAATGATGCTATTTGAGAAGAGCTCCCTCTCCTCCCCAACTCAATACTACAAATCAGCACAGAATCTTCCAGTAATCTCTCTCCTCCTTTGTTCCAGGCTTGGAGGAGAGGGTGGCCCTTCCTGCAGATGCCGACTCTTCCACTTCTACCTTGGATTCCTTTCCCTTCTCCCAGAGTTTGCTCCTTCCTTTCTTCTACCTAATTGTTTTCCTTTTTAAAATAGTTGTATTCTGAACTTAGCAAACATCAAATAAAATGGAAATTTCCTTGTGCATAAAAAAAAAAGAGCACAGTACATAGAACTAGAGATCTCCTGTATGCTTTTTCTTTTCTTAAAATTTATAATAAATTCAATCTGTAGCATTCAAAGCTTTCCTGATTGTCTATGAGTCTTTCTGGCCTGTTACCTTCTGCTCTCTTCTCTGTATTTTAAAAATAAGATCCCACAAAGATTCTCTTTTCTTTTCATTTCTTGCTTCCCTGTCAATATCCCTGCTTGATCTCCTTCTGTCCTGAGTCCCTCACCTTTCTGTCAGTAGCAAGCAATGTCATTAATCCTCTGGAGCTGGGGTTGGGCTGATCAGAATTCTCAAGTCTTTCAAAGCTGTTTTTCTTTAAGATGCCCTTAGTATCTACACTGCACTTCTTTTTCTTTTCAATAGTATTTAGTTTTCAACATTCATTTTTGTGAGACTTTGTGTTCCAAAATTTTCTCCCTCCTTCCTTTACATCCCCCCTTTCCGAGATAGTAAACAATCTGATAAAGGTTAAATACATGCAAAACTATAAAACATATTTCCATATTTGTCATGTTATGCAAGAAAAATCAGATCAAAAAGGGAAAAACATGAGAAAGAAAAAAAGCAAACATAAAAACAAACAAAAGGTGAAAACATTATGATCCACTTTCACTCTCTATAATTCTCTCTGTGTATGTGAATGGCACTTTCTAAACCAAGTGTATTGGAATTGCCTTGAATCACCTCTTTGTTGAGGAGCCAAGTCCACCACAGTTGATCATCACACAATCTTGTCGTTACTGTGTACAATGTTCTCCTAGTTCTGCTCACTTTACTTGTGTAAGTCTTCCTACACTTTTCTGACATGAGACTGTTCATCATTTCTTATAGACCATAACTTATTCAGCCATTCCCCAACTGACGGGCATCCACTCAGTGTCCATACACTGTTGTTCTTCTTGTTCTCATTTGCTCTGCATCAGTTCATACAAGTCTTCCCAATTTTCTATGAAACCATCTCTCTCACTGTTTTCAGTGCAAAGATATTCAGATGATTATATTCATCAACCACCTAAGCCATAATTAGTTTTGCCATTCCCCAATTTGTGGGTATGTTTCCCTAAATTCCAACCTCTTCTTATCCCTGTGGCTTTTTCCCCAATTACAACATTCTCAAATCTCTCCCATCCTTATTAACCTGCACTTGCTTACAGCACCCCTCAAACTATCTTCTCACAACCCTACTCCCTTTCTTAATCAAACTCCTAGAAAAATTTAACTAGGCTCCTGTTTTCTCACCTCCCACTCTCTTCTTAATTCCTTGTAAATAAGCTTTGGATCCTACAATTGGATTGAAATTGCTTTCTCCCAGGTTTCCAAGGAATTTGTGTTGTTGTTGAATAATATCATTCTCCTAGACCTCTTTGTAGCATTAAATACAACCCATTACTTGTTCCTTGTAGATACTCTATCCTGCCTCGGGCTTCCATGACTAGCTGTCCTGGGTCTCCTAACAGTCAGATCCTTCTCTCCTGGAATGGAACTTTTGCCGACTCATCACCAATGTTAAGTGAACACCCTCACACTGTGAATGTAGTCCCACATCTCTATTCAATTCCCCCTTCTTTCTCTTCTTTTCTCTCTCCATGTTCTCTTGATTACCTGGTTAGTTTCCAAGCCTTTGTATTTCGTTTCTCCTAGGATAACTCTAAACAACATATCTAAGCTTTAATCTCTCTCCTGGGCTATAGTTTAATTGCCTAATGGGTTTACAAAAGTGAATTCCTTATCTCTCTATCTCTTCCTCCTCCATCTCCTCCTCTTCCTCTTTTTTTTTTTTTTTTTTGGTCCAGTTGTCATTTTTATCATATTAGCTTGGTCAAACCATAAGCAATTGATCTTTTCCCCCAATTATTTAGATCAGACTTTATTTGTATTTGTGTGAGGGGTGTTTTGCAATTGTGGATTTATCTTGGCAGGTAGACACCCAAATATTTTATTTTGCTTAGTTATTTTAAGTGGAATTTCTCTTTCTCTCTCTTGCTGCTGGACTTTGTCAGTAATATATAGAAATGCTGATGGCTTGCATGGGTTTATTTTATATCCTGCAGTTTTGCTAAAGCTGTTAATTGTCTCAAGGAGGTTTTTGGATGATTCTCTAGGGTATCATCTGCAAAGAATGATAGTTGTATTTCCTCACTGCCTATTCTAATTCCTTTAATTTCTTTTTTTTTTTTCTTATTGCTAAAGTCAACATTTCTAGTACTATGTTGAATAATAGTATCCAGCTTCTCTCCATTATAATAATGCTTGTTGATGGTTTTAAATAGATACTGCTTATCATTTTAAAGAAAACTCCTTTTATTCTATGCTCTTTAGTGTTTTTAATAGGAATAGGTGCTGTATTTGTCAAAAGCTTTTTTCTATACCTATTGAGATTATCATATGATTTCTGTTAGTTTTGTTATTGGTTTGATCAATTATGGCAATACTTTTCCTGATATTGAACCAGCCCTTCATTCTTGGTATAAATCCCACTTGATCATAGTGTATTATCATGTTAATAAATTATTGTAATCTCTTTGCTAATGTTTCATTTAAATTTTTTTTGCATCAATATTCATTAGGGAGATTAATCTGTAATTTTCTTTTTCTGTTTTGGCTCTTCCTGATTTGGGTATCAATAGCATATTTGGGTCATAAAAGGAAATTGGCAGGACTCCTTCTTTACCTATTTTTCCAATGAGTCTGTCCTCCTCTTTCTCCTCTTCCTCCCCTTCCTCCCCCTCTTCTTCCTTCTCCTCCTCCTCCTCTTCATCCTCCTCTTTCCTTGGCTCCTTCTCACCAGGGAATCACCATTCTTTCAATCTCCCTGGTTCACAATCTAGGAGCCATCTCCAGTTCTTCACTGGGTACCTGCCCCATATCAAGTTGCTGAAGACAATTGATTCTGGCTTCATACCTTCTTTAGCCTTCATCCCTCTCTCTTTTCATATTACCACTCTAATTCTGGCCCTTACCATCTCTTGCCTGGATTATGGTAATGCCCTCCTCACTGGGCTCCCTACCTGCCTCCACTATTTCCCTGTCCAATCCATCTTTCACACACCGTTGCCAAACTGATCTTCTTAAAACCCAGGTCTGATTATATCACTCCACTATTCAAGAACTCATGGAAAAATACCCCCAAGATATTATAGCAAAAATATTGTTCAATGTATGGATTCCCTGCCTGGATCCTAACTGAGGAAGAGATTTTGAGGACAAAGTATTCAAGGAAATGTTGGCTTTAGCAGGTATCAAAGAGTCTAGCACTCCCCCTGAGCATCCACAAGGAGCTCCACAGCTGAATGATTTAATTGAACACTATTGAATATCTTGGAAACTTAGAGACCCAAAGTAAAGAGTTCAATGAAGTCGATAACCATCTTTTCTAGTTCATGGATGCAATCCAACCAGGAATGTTGCTATAGGCCCTACACAACTTGGCCTGGGCTCATTTTTCATCCATTAGCTGACTTTTGAACCTCTGACATTCCACCAGAGTTGTTTCCTTATTGAAGATCTTGACCATCATAACAAAACATAACTCTGTGCTTCAGTTTTCTAATCTGTAAAAGCAAACATTTATTAAAAAAATTAACATAACTTTGGTTTCTACCACAGGTTTCTAGGAGGGAATTTTTGGCTAATTTAAGCTTCTCCCAGTTCTGTGTCATATCAGTTTATGATGATGAATGAACATCAAGGATTTTTTTTTCCCTGGGATGACAGTGTTCATGGCTGTAATCTCTACTAAAAGGAGACATTGCCAGTCCACTTCCCCCTGAGGACTGTTTCCCAGGATAATGATGGAAGCCATTAGGCTGGAAGCATTGCTACTGGGTTCAGAGCACCGGGCTGTCTCCATCACAGTCTGAGGGGAAATGGTATCTTCCCTTCTTTATGGTTGTGGAGGATGGGCTGGAAGGAAGTCTGGTACTTAGTGTGTGGCACTCTTATTCCCAAAGCTTTTAGGTTCACAGGGTCACAGACTGTGACTCGCCCAGGATTCCACAGCAAAGAAAGATAATGAATCTGGATTTGGACCTAGCCCTGGCTTCCCAGCCAAAGCCTGTTCCTGCAGCAAAAATGTCTTCCAGGTGGGAAATTGCCTAAGAGTTCAAAAGAGGTAAGAAAAGAACATCATTTAAAGTTTGGCTTAGTTTGGGGTCCAGACACTAGGAGGCTGGAGAGCAAAGGCAGATGGGCTTTCCTCCTATGGCCCAGATCCATGTTCTTGCTCCCTGTTCTTCTACACATTAGCATTGTCAGCCAGGAGGAAACGATGGCCTGCGTTATCTCCTTTGTCTCGAATCTTTTAAGTACTTTCAGATAATGGAAAGTCCAGGTTATTAACAATCATATAAGTCCTGCCATTGGGGATCAAATAACAGATAACTCTGCTCAGGGCCTGGGAGCCACTAGTGAAACCATTCATTCAATCTTTATTGCATCTCAGGCTTTGGAAAATGTCCTATTTCTGTTTCCTGTCATCTCTGGGAGAAATGCTACCCTCCCCATGCAGAGGAGGAGGATTTTTTCTGCCCCAGGAAGTTTCCCACCCAAGGAGCAACAAGAAGCTTAGCTCTAAGGGCAGCATTCCCCGTAGATGGTCGGGGTTTCTGCTGGGGTTTTTTTTTGTCACCCATGAGATTCAGAGCAGGACTGCCTGGGCCCTGGGAGACATAACCAGACTAGCTGTATAACTGGCTCTGCCTGGAACTGGAGAGAAGGATGTTGGGGTTGGACCTAGAATGAGGGGTGGCGAGGACAGAGCAGAAAACAAGAATTGTTAGATATGAAGATGGTAAGAAAATTAAAGGAAGAGAGAGGCAGTGAATGGAAAAGGAGGGAGGGGAGGAAAGAAGAAAATTAAGGAAGGAAGAAGGAAGGAAGAGAGGGAGGAAGGGAGGGAAGGAGGAAGGAAGAAATGGAGGGAGGCAGGGAGAAATGAAGTGAGGGAGGAAGAAAGGAATGAAGGGAAGGAGGGGGAAAGGGAAAGAAAAAAGGGAGAGAGCAGGAAGGAGGGAAGAAAAGACAAGATAGTGGAAAGAAGGGAGGGAAGTTAGAAGAAAAGGAGGAAGGACGCAGGGAGGGATTGGGGCATGAAGGAGGGAAGGAGGAATAGAAAGAACTTATAAGTGCCATAAGCTAGTACTCTCAAGATAGGTCCCAATTCTAGCTCTTTGACTAACCCTATTGTACAAGTGGCCGGAATAATCCCTTCCTTTCTTTGAGGCTCAGTTCTTCCCCTGTCCTCTTCGGCCTACACTAGAGATCTCTAAAGTCTTTCCCAGATCTAATGGCCTATGATTTGATTACTCTTTTCAAGCAGTCTAATAAGCATCTGTTAAGAACCTGATATACACCCACTCTGTGCACTAGAAAAACAAAGACTAATAATAATGATGGTAGTCCCCGTTTCAAAGAGTTGACATTCCAAGGGAAGGCTGAGGGGTTCTTAAAAGCAGCATGTATCCAGAGAAATACACATGGCTTATATATAAAGTAAATTCAGAGTTATTTCAGGGGTCAGGAAGGGCTAACAATGAAAGTAAGCTTGAAAGTGGCCCTTGCGCTGGGCTTTGAATAGAACTAAGGGATTCTAAGAGCCAGAGGTGATGAGGGAGAGTATTCCAAGCTTAAGGGCACCTAGGCAAAGCCATGGGAGCTAGAGATGGATTGTCATTTAGAGGGAATGGCAGCCAATAGGAATAGGAAAGGAAAACCATTAAGAAAGGAAGAGGAAGTCCCAATTTCTGACCTCTTTTCCTACCTCTCAGCTTCTTCCCTTTTCCAGAAGGCTCAATGGTCCTATGGTCTCCCTGCCTTCTGTTTTCCCACAGGTGAACTGGTATGAATCATTGGTAATTTTTTTTTCTTCATTTAAAATTATTTATTTATGTTGATTGATTTAAAACAGTTTTTTATTCTTTTAAAAAAATTTTTTTTCAGTTCTAATCCTTGTGCGTAACATACTTTAATGTAACCCCAAATCTAGGACAAAACAACATTGAAATTGTAGTCAGTTCGATTTAGGAGACTGAAACCTACTTAGAAACATGTTCTACTTTCTCTTGTCACAGAGGTAAGGTTGCAGAAAGGGGCATACAGATTATGGGAAATGTGAGATTTGTTTTACTTCCCTGCACCCCTGTGTTACAAGAGAATAATCTATGTCCGTGGGAAGTAACAATAACATAAAATGGGAGAAATATTCCAATGCAATTTTAAAAAAAGACTTAAGTCTGGCTGTGAAGGAAGAGGCACCTGAGAGGCTACCAAATCTATTTAAAATTCTTTCTCAAAGCTGGTAGGATGTAAGTTTGTAGTGGAGGGACCAGAACAGAGTCTTAGGTATCTTAGAGAATAGGCAGATCTCTTAGGGATTGGCTTTCATTTTATAGAGAGTGGAACTGCGGTCCAAAGTCACATATTGAGTTTGTGATATAAATAGGACTGAGTCCCAGGGCCCTTTGCTCTCTCTTCCACTATCTCTAATGTTGGCTGAGACCTAAATAATAGTTTATGAATATCAATAATAATGGCACTGATGATTCATATTGCTGTAATCCTTTAAACTTTTGTTTAAACATAGAATTTCCTCCCATATACCTTTTAGTATTATAAGTAAACCTTAGAAGTATTATTGTCCCTGGTTTGTAGATGAGAAAACTGAGCACCAGAATGTTTAAAGATCTTGCCCTTGGCCACAAAGTTAGGAAGCTGGCAAAGTGACTCATGTCTGTGTTCATCCTTCATAATCTGTTATGTGCCAATGTGACTTGGGACCTAGAAACAAATTCTAGGATCCCTCCAGGAACTTTAGCCCAGGATTTAGGGGTCCTGCTTTCTGGGGTTGAGGGGTAGAGATGAAGAATGAAGAAACAGACTCCCCTTTCCCAAGGACCAAAGCTTGTCATCTGGGTGGAGACTCTCTTTCAGATTTGGTCTCTGTCCAAACTCCATTCTCTTGTATTTTTTTTTTTTTTAAACCAGATCTGTCCACTCCCTTTTACTGGCTAAGTCCAAGGGTGTGGCTCGGATATACGATAATCATGATGCAGTCAGCCTCTTGAATGTGATTGTCCATGGGCCAGCAAGGATTCAGTGGAAAGGTAAAGGATCCTCTTCACACCCTAACAAGAAGAGATCCTTATTTTGGCATTTAAAGCTGTCGTAATCATCTGACCCTATTCTACCATCCCAAGCTGCTTGTACAATACTTCCTTTCATCTACTTTCCAGCCAAATCTGCCTATTTGGTGTCCCCCAAATTCACATTCACCTCCTTTACTTGGAACACAGTCCATTTTCACCTCAATCTCTTAGAATTTCTAGATTCTGTAATGATTCTGCTAGGATGCTGCCTCCTCTAAGAAATCTTTTCTGATTCCCTTAGTTCAGCAGTGCTATTTAAAAATTCCTTGAGGATTTGATACATGGTCCAAGAGATTTGCACTAAAAATTCTTTGATGGAGCCTTAAACAGCAAAGAATTATAAAGGACAGTAGATTAAGTAACTCTGGAGATTCACAAAACATTGTTGTTTTTGTTGAAAGGGGTTTGAGAAACAAACAAAAAAATGGAAACCACTTCTAGGTGCCTTCTTCTACCTGGGCCTACCTAATGTATACTTATCTATTCACATTCTGAGTTCCTCAGATCCGACCATTCTGGAGAGTGATCTGGAACTATGCCCAAAAAATTATCAAACTGTGCATTCCCTTTGATCCAGCAGTGTTTCTACTGAGCTTATATCCCAAAGAGATCTTAAAGGAGGGAAAGGGACCACATGAGGAAAAATATTTGTGGCAGCCCTTTTTGTAGTGGCTAGAAACTGATAACTGAGTGGATGCCCATCATCTGGAGAATGGCTGAATAAATTGTGGTCTATGAATATTATTGTTCTGTAAGAAATGACCAGCAGGATGATTTCAGAGAAGCCTGGAGAGACTTAGATGAACTGATGCTGAGTGAAATGAGCAAAATCAGGAGATCATTATACATGACAACAAGAAGATTATAAATGATCAATTCTAATAGACGTGGCTCTTTTTAACAATGAGATGATTCAAACCAGTTCCAATGGTTTTGTGATGGAGAGAACCATCTGCACCCAGAGAGAGGACTATGGGAACTGAGTGTGGTTCACAACACAGCATTTTCACTCTTTTTGTTGTTGTTTACTTGCATTTTATTTTGCTTCTCTCTTTTTTTCTTATGCAGCACCATAATTGTATTAATATATATATAATGTATTTAACATATATTTCTATCATGTTTAACATATATTGAACTATTTGTCATGTAGGGAAGGACATGGGGGAAGGGGGAAATTAAAACAAAAGGTTTTATAAGGGCTAATGTAGAAGAATCATCCATGCATATGTTTTGAAAAATAAAAAGCTTTAATAAAAAATAAATAGTGAAAAAAAAAAACATTCTGAGTTCCTTCAGTAGAATATAAATCTGTAAATCTATATTGAGTTTGATTTATAGCTAGGTTTTCCTCACAGTATTTAACAGGATCCCAGATCCTTTATAAGTACTCAAAGTAGCAATGCATATGGGTAAAAGGGCCTTTATTTCACCTCACTGAAAATCTAGAAGATTTGAAGCTCTTACAAGAATGAGTCTTTTACAATCAGATAGAGACAAATATAGAGTTCAAAAAAGAATGACAGAATTTGAGTTGGAAAGAATCTCATAGTCAAAAGGTCAACCCATAAACAAAAGAAATCCCCACGGTACATGGCTAGATGGTCACCCAGTCTCTGTCTTGAAGAGTGCCAAAGGAGAACCCACTGCCTCTTGAGTCAGCACATATCTCTCTTGGACAGCTCCCATTGCCACATAATCCTTCCCAACCCCAAAGGATGTAGCCTTTGTAACTCTCTGTAGCCCCCATTGTTCTTGGTTCTGGATCCTGTGGGCAAACAGAACAGACTGAAACCTTCTCCCACAATACAGTACTAATAGTTGAACCTAACTATTATGTGCATCCTGTTTCCTCTTCTCCAGATTATGCTGGAGAACATCCTTTGTTCATCATCTGATCCTCATATGTACTAAAGGTCCTTTCCCATCTTGGTTGCCTATTTTTGAATCTTTTCACTTAATATCTCTGGGGTTTAGTTTTCTGAACTGAAAAATGAAGATTTAGAATAAATGCTACTGAAATCCTTTCCAGTTCCAGATCTAGAATTCTATGATTATCATTAAAGACAATGAATAGATACTGAAACTGTGAGTTTATTAATATTGGGCATTTCCAGGTAAGGAAACTGTGCCTACCAAAACAAATTGGTACCTTCTCTACAATTCACAGTCTTAAAGAATTCCTCAGAGTTTGAATGCTGAACTGACTTGCTCAGGATCACACAGTGACTCGCTCAGGGTTCAATTTGTGTCAGAGATGGTTCCTTGGTTTCAAAGGTTTATTCTTTGTTCACTACACTACACTTCCTTTCTATAGTGAGCAGTGCCCTTGTACTGATTGAACTTGAGGTGACTAGTGGGGTAAACTTTGATGGTAGATCCATAACCCTCCAAACAGGGTCCTACATAGTCTCTCCCAGGTTCATGGTTTCAGCTGTGCTTTGGAATCCCCCAACAAGGCAAATATATATTTTGGGGTTGCTAGCTGAGCCATCCCTGGATGACAGCATCGTCACTGTCCAAATGATCACTGTTTTTGATCATTAAGGAGTATGCTAATCAAGAACTAAATGGGAAATCTTCTTAAGTCTCTAAAAGCACTCCTCTCTACTCTCTCAAGGCTGACATCATCCAGGAATCACACTGTTGAAGGAATTCATATTTTCCCCTTTTCCATATAGGAGTTTTGGTCTGACCCTGAACTCTCTATCCCAATGGACACATATGTCTGCTTCACTTTCTGATTCCACAGAAAATCAACCAGTGATTGAGTCATTGTCATCTCTGAGATAGGACTTCAACGTTTAGAAAGCATTTTTTTTCACTATAACCAATAGATAGGTAATCTATGCAATGAAGATGGTCACACATCTTGCATATGGTCCCACACTTTGCATAAGTGTCACAAAGAGCTTGGTAATGAGATTCTAAGTTGCTTGAACAAGGACCTTTTCTTTTCTTTCCTTTTCCTTCGTTTCTTTCTTTCCTTTTCCCTTCCTTCCTTCCTTCCTTCCTTCCTTCCTTCCTTCCTTCCTTCCTTCCTTCCTTCCTTCCTTCCTTCCTTCCTTCCTTCCTTCCTTCCTTCCTTCCTTCCTTCCTTCCTTCCTTCCTTCCTTCCTTCCTTTCTTCCTTTTTCTTTCTCTCCCAATTTCAACCTGACTTCAACTACTGGTATATTTCATAAGCAAGAGGCTCAGAAAAGCAATTTTCTAGGAAGACTTCCTGGCTGAGGTGGAGGCAGCAGAGAGATAGCCAAGTCATTTCTCCCGGTATGGGCAGCAACACCCTAGGAACTAGAGCATTCCTCATCTGTCCCTGACCCATCACTTAGGACAATTTTAGCCCTTTTTTCTTTTCCCTGGGAAGTTTGGAGCAGCAGGGGATTCCTTCACTTCTCCAAGACATTTACAAGTCCCTCTAAAACATGTTACTACCGATGTAAAGTGAAGGGGGCCAAACTAGATCTCGGGTAAGACTTAGCCTAAGTGTCTTTTAAAAAGGTATTTTGATAACAATATAAATGGTTTCCTTTTTAATGGTATGCATTTAAAAACAATATTCTGAAAAGGGGTACCTTTTCCAGACTGTCACCCAAGGGGTCCAGCACAGAAAAAGATTAGAACCCCCTGGACTATGGGATCTCTGAGGAACCTCTTTCCTCTAACAGTGCAGCGATGTGGCTGAGTGTAAGAACACCTGGGTTCTCTTCCTGGCTCTTTTAAAAAAATAAATATTTTAAATTTTTTATTCTAAATTGACATTTTTAAAAAGGCAAGTTGAATAATTATTTGTATATCAATGCGACTAAAAGGGACGATTATATATGAAATTGCAGTCTTTGCTTTTTCTTTTTAAGAATAATTCAACCAACCTGTAGCTTACAAAGCTTCCTTGCTTCCTTTGGTTGTCTTTTTCTTTATCTTCTTCCCTCCCTCCCTTCTCCCTCTTTCTTTTCCCTTCTTTCTCTCTCTGTCTTCTTTTTCTGCCTCTCTGTCTCTCCACCGCTCTCTGTATCTCTCCTTTTTTTGTCTTTCTATCCGATTTTCTCTCTGTCTTTCTCCACCTTTCTTTTTCTGTCCGTTTTCTCACTTTCTCCCCCTCCCATCTTTCGAAAAAAGGAAAGAAAACCCACACCTCATCGGTAATAAATATGCAGAGTGAAGCAAAACAAATTCCACGAGGGCCACGTGCAAAGCCTCCCTTCTCATCCTGCCCCTCCCCCCACGGACCACTTCTTCCAGCCTCTTACACCCATTCTCCATTCGTCCTTAGGGAAAATCACTTCTCCATTCTGGGGCCTCTGAGTCTTAGGGCTGGACCTTAGAGATCATCTAGTGCTACGGCTTCCTTTTACAGACGGTTAAACTGAGGCCCGCTGAGATGAAAGGACTTGGCTAAGTAGAGGAGGCTGGGATCCCGGCTCCCGGGCCGCCCGGTCCTCGCTGCGGACCTCGGGGCCTTCTCGGAGTCCTTGATTTCAGGCCCGGAGCTGGAGCCTGAGGCGGGGCTGTGCCGCCGAGCTCCCGAGCAGCCCCCGCGCGGGGCCCTGAATTATTGATGGTCCTTCGGGTGACATCCTCTCCGGAGGAGGAGGAGGAGGAGGAGGACGTGGGGGTGGGGCTCAGCGCTGCGGGCAGGGTAGTCAGCGCTCCCTCCCCATCTCGGTTTCTCCGGCCCCCAGAGGCCTCTGGACACCCGCGGCAGCAGCTGCCCCACCCCACCCTTACCTCCACCCCCACCCCACCCAGAAGCTGCCCGTCCTTTCCCGGGCCCAGCCCCCACTCGGCCGGCTTCGTTTTGTTTATTTTTGATCGGAGAGGGAGGGAAGGGAAAAGCCCCGGCAGAGCCGAGGTATCTAGCCCCTAGCTAAGGGTAGGGGTGGAGTGCGGGGAGGCTGGGGCTGGGCGAAGAATAACTTCCATTTCCGTTGGAAAGGGCGCTGGGGAGACTCAGAGCCTCTGCTCCATTTAATTCCACGAGCATTTAGTAGGCGCCGGTTCCGTGCTGGGCACTGGGCCAGGGATGCGGAGATGGAAACGAAACCGCCCCTGACCTCATGGAGCTTTCGGTCTCGCGGGGGAGAAGGGGGCGGGGGAGGGGGAGACCCTATGTTGTCAGGTAAGCAATTAAATGATATCGAAAAAAAGGGGAAGAGCACTAGAATCCAGCCCCCAGCCTAAAGGCTAGAGCCGGGGAAGCCTTCCCTGTTCCCCTTAATTAATATCTGTGCCTCCCTTCGGCTAATTGCCTCCCTGGGATTATCTCCTCTATACCACTTGTTTGCACACACTTGTTTGCATGTGGTCTCCTCCTTTCCATTGGAAGCAATTCGAGGGTGAAGCCTCTTCTTCTTTTTTTTTTTTTTTTTGCCTCTGTATCCTCTTAGCATAGTGAAATACAGTAGGCGCTTAATAAATGCTGATTGATAAGAAAGGTCTCTTGTAGTGAGTGGCGTTTAGTTGAGTCTTGTCTCCACGTCCGAATTCTTTCCAGCCTCTCTTGGTCTGTTTCCTCGACCTTCTTTGTGCCCTGGATCCCTTTGATAGTCTAGAAAAGCCCTTCTCAGAATCATATTTATAAATACAGAAAATAAAATACAGAGGAAATGCAAATCTTGTGTCTAAGTGCGAAAAATCAGCTGCAAAGCAGCCCAACTATTGTGAAATGGTTATTTAAAATTAAAAACAAAACAAACAAACGAGTTCAAGGACCTCAGAGCTCCACATCTGGGTTTCTAAGATTTGCAAATAACAATACAGTGCCCGCTTGCATCCATTATTAGTTCATTTGATTTTCCCTAATGCCCCTCAAGGTAGGTCCTACTGGGCTCCCTTCCCTCCAGAATTGTTCTGTTCATTTCACTGATGAGAAAGCTGATTCTCGTCTGGCTGAAGGAAATTTCGAGACCTTTACTCTGTGTTCTGCCTCACGTTTCTAAATCCAGGGCCCATTGGAGCCTGGATTCCCTTCTGGAATAGAAAACCCTCGCTTCCGATCCACTCCGGAGGCAGACACTTCCCCACTATGTGAGAAATCGTTTTGGATTCTGAAAATCTAAAATGGAGTTCATGTGCATATGTACTGTCAAAAAATGTTATAATTATAAAATTAATTAAAAAAATTAAAAAATAAATAAAATGGAGTTCATGTGAGCCAGCCACATCATAGGGCTGTTGGAGAGTCAGATGAGCTAAGTAACATGCTTGAGAGAGCACGAGATCTGCGTACATTAGTTGTTATTAAGCTTCTTGTTGCAGTTGCAGTTGTTCTGCCTGGGTAGAGTCATTTTTAGGAACAGTGGAGTAGGTTAAATAAAGACACCAGGAGCAAGGGACCCCTAGAACTCGGCTCCAAGCTAAGAAGGAAGATGGGGAGAGGTGGGGCCCAGGGCAGTGAGATCTCATGACTCCGGAGTCACAGCTTGGATTCATCTTATCTCGGCTTCTCTTAGACTCTTCCTCCCGAATAAGAGGGCGTGGAGGAAAGTTTTTCTCCGGCGCTCCAATCAGGGTGGTATTCTCCAGCATCAGCAATGCCTTGGAGGGCTCTTCAGGGAAAGGTTTGAAATGAAATTAGCCTGAAGGCTCTAGAACACTCGGGTTGTGTAGATGGGAGGGAGGCTGGATGAGAAAAAGAAAAGAAGGAAAAAGGGAGAGGGAGAGGGCAAAGACCCTGAGTCAGACAGGACTAACGCAGACACACAGACAAGTTCAGAGATGGAAACGCGTAGTAGGAAGGCAGACAGACTGGTAAAGACAAGGTAAAAGGTACAAAGGTAAAAAGAGAGAAAATAAAAAAGAAAGATTCAATTGATTTCTCCTTTTGACAAATATCTGTGCTTGGGTCTGAAGCAGGAGCCCGACGACCTTTTAAAATGGAAACTACTTTAATGAAAAAAAAAAAAAAAAAGAAAAAGTAAAAACAGAACGGGGGGAGAGCAGTTCCGAAAGGTTGTATTCTCTCCCCTCTCCGAAGCCCCCATTGTACATGTTTACCCCGAGAATGAGTGAGAGAAAAGGCATTTATCCTCTTTTATTTATCTGCTTGCTCCCCGGCCTCAAACACTCCCTAGCTGTATGACCCTGAGCAAGTCATTAATCCACCGGAAAAAAATGGTAAATTGTCCCAGTATCCTTGCCACCGGGTCACGAAGACTCCGACTCGATTGAACGCCTGGACTACAATGGGCAGAAGAATCAAGTCAAGAGACATTTATTGAGTTTCTGTGCTCCAGGAAGTGAGCTCAATTCTAAATTCATAAATACAAAAGTCCTCGAGGACCTTCCCATCCCAAAGGGCCACGGAAGCGCTTTTGGTCCAGCAAAAACGGGGGTGACGAGGAGATTGACACACTCCATCCAGGAACAATGACACAGTCGATTACAGCGTCAGGGAACCAATCACCCTAAGTTAATACCCTCGTTTCATCATTATCCTTGCGGTTGGTTTATGAACAATACAGAATTGCTTCTCCAAAATAATTTGCTCTAAAAGCGAAAAGTAGCTCTAAACGCCTTTCCCATCCTTCCCAACAAGAAGTGTCATATTCTGCTAATATGTCCTAAAAGCATCGCATTTTGATCGAGACCATTTTCACCTTTAAAAAAAAGGAACTTTGGAAAACCAGCCTCAGCACCCACCCTAGCTTTCCTTCCCAGCCCCGGCGGGAGGACAGCTCTCTCGGCCCTGTCCAATGTCAACACCTACATCCACGTCGGGCAGATGTTGGGAGGGGGAAGGGAAGCTGAAAGAGAACGCGGAGATGCTTCCCATCCCCATGGCCCAAGTTCGCAGCCTCGGGAGGAAGGAGCAGGGAGAACTGGGAAGTGGGTTGGGGGTTTTCAAAGTCCCATCAAAACAAAGCCGGTCTTCCCCGGGAGTGGGGTGTGCGTGTGTGTGCGCGCGCGTGTCTGTGTGTGCCCCCCCCCGCCCCTTTAAAAGGCTGGGCGAACAGACCCAAATGGTGCCTGCGGCGCTGGTCTGCATTCCAGCTCTCCCCGGGGCAGATCATCTCCCGCCTGAGCCATAGGACCGCGGAGGGGAGGAGCGGCAGCCCGGGGCCGGCCTGCGCGCGGGGCTCCGCGAGCCACCGCCGGCCCTTCTCGGCTGACTGCCCCGGGGGAGCCGGGGAGAATTCTTGTAGATTGCGGGGAGGGGGGCGCCCGCTTCCCATTGTTCGCTGCGGCCAATCAAGTGGCCCCCGTTCCCCCTCGGCCAATCTCCCTTGCGCGCCCCCTCCCACTCCTTTCCTCCAGTCCCACGGCACCTCTCGGGCCAGCTCCCCGCCCGCCCCCACCCCAGTCTCTAAATCCTGGCGTGACGTCACAGGCCCCGCCCCCGGGCTCGGAGCCCGGGGGGGCTGGGAGCGTGCTGATGTCATGCGGCGTGCGGGGCCAGTGCAGAATTCTTCTCCCACCCAAGTCCTCCGGGCTGGAGGAGTTAGTTAGCCAAGAGCCGAGCCCGGACGAAGCCCACCATCCTCGCGTCTGCATCCTAACACTTCGCGCATGGTGGATATTCTTTTTAATTATCCTTTTCTGGGTGCTATGGGGGATCACTCCAAGAGTAAGTCCTTTTCTGTGTGTGTGGGTGCGCGCGCGTGCCTGCCTGCGCGGGGTGTGTGTGTGTGTGTGCATGATATCGGAAAATGTTTTCCCCACGTCCCTCGGTACGGGGAGATGCTCAGCAGCTTCTACAAGTGGCTTCTCTCTGACAAGGCAGCCGAGGTTCCGACGGAGGCTCCGGCCCTTCTCCGAGCCCCGGGACCGGTCCTCCCCGCGGAGGACATTGTTAGTATTTGGGCTGGGAGACTGAGTGCTGGCCCGGGGCTTCGCGCCGCGATGGGGGCGCAGGGAGGAGCGGGCTGCTTCTTGCTCGTGTTTAGCTCGCCTTTAGCTCTCCTTCCGTGCTTTCCGAAGGAAGCCTGTCGCTTTGTAACTGTGAAGCGGGCCAGCTCGCCGGCCGAGGGGCGAGTCCTCTGTGTTTGTGGCTAGTAAGTGCCTGGTGGCGCCCGGGGTGCACTCAGCGGGGCGGCCGGGGCTGCGGAGCCGGGCGCTCGGCGAGGCTGGCGGGAGCTCTCCGCGGCGCTTTCGCATCTCAGCTATCACGCAGCTAGTTCCCCGGAAAATAATCCTCCTCACTATAATGATAAAGAAAAATCCAACGGATCCGAAACGAAAATAGGTGGGGAGGGGGGAAAGGCCTTCGCAAATGGGAGGCTTGGATTTTTCTTTCAAATGACGGAACCTTTGGAATAGACTGCTTTTTCTGATGATGAGGATGGGTGCTCGTGGTTTTCTTGTGTGTGGGGGGGAGAGAGAGCAATAAATAAAAACACAAAAAAAAGTTGTGTTGCAAATACGTTGGGAAAGCAAGCAGCTGCTGGGCCGTTCCTGAATCTGCGTCCTCTGCTCGTTTTCCCCGCTAGAAAAGCCGGGGATTGCCATGTGTGTCGGCTGTGGGACTCAGATTCACGACCAGTACATCCTCAAGGTCTCTCCGGACCTCGAGTGGCACGCAGCCTGCCTCAAGTGCGCCGAATGCAGCCAGTACTTGGATGAAACCTGCACGTGTTTTGTGAGAAACGGCAAGACGTACTGTAAAAGGGACTATATCAGGTGATGAGCGTCGCTGTTTATCCCGGCAAAGAAAAGACCCTAACCTGCAACGTGACCTTGGCTGCCCCCGCCCCCACCCGTCCCCGGCTCCGTTTCTCCAGCGCGCGTTCCTAATTTGCCCACCTGGCCACGCTTGGCCCGAGTCGAGCCCCGCACCTCTGTCCCCGCGTTGCCTCCTGGGGCGCCCAGAAACTTTTCTCCCTCCTTGTCACCGCATGGCTCCTTCTCCAGTGTGTTCGCTGGAGCAGGGATCCTCTCCGGGCATGCCGAGCTCTTGTCGTTTGAAAACTATAGCTCCCCACGGTATAGCATCCGATGCATTCTGCCGAGCTTATCCCCCGTCCTCGGTCAGTCGAGACCTAGAAATGGTGTCCCTAGAACCGGCCGGAGTGACAGAAAGAGAAAAAGACAGGGAGAGAGACAGGAAGCAAGAGAGAGAGATCCTTACGTTTGTCAAATCGCATCTTGCATCTGTGTGACTGTGTGGATTTGTAAGAATGTATTATTGTGACTGGAAATGAAAATGGAGGCCCGTGTGTGTGCCTGTGCTTTAAGAAAGCGTGAATGTGTGTGTAAATGTGGCGATATTTCTTTGTAAATTGCCCGTGTGTGTGTGTGTGTGTGTGTGTGTGTGTGTGGAGACAGGCAGAGATAGAACAGTGACCAGATTAAATGGGGAGAAGCCGGGGATTTGCTTTTTCCCTTGCCGGTGGGCATGTTGCTGTGAGAAGTCGCTTGGGCCTACGGGAAGGCAAAGCCTATCCCGGGCCCGGGAGCAGACGGGAATGGTCGGGGCATTAGCCGCTGGTTCCTCCCCTCACTCCCATCTTCCTCCGTAGGTTGTTCGGCATTAAGTGTGCCAAATGCAAGGTGGGTTTCAGCAGCAGCGACCTGGTGATGAGAGCCCGGGAGAACGTGTACCACATCGAGTGCTTCCGCTGCTCCGTGTGCAGTCGCCAGCTGCTGCCCGGGGACGAGTTCTCCCTGAGGGAGCACGAGCTTCTGTGCCGGGCAGATCACACCCTCCTGCTGGACAGGGCCTCGGCCGAGAGTCCTCGGAGCCCGGGACACCTAGCAAGCAGCAGGAGTCTCCCCCTTTCTAAGGAAAGCACCATCTCCCTCCACAGAAGGGGCCCCTTTCACTAACTGAGAGCTTTCAGTGTTTTGGTAATTCAGGTATAGTCTGAAAGTTGGGGTTCGGCTTCTCTCTAGGTGAATGTGTTTAATTGATAACTAAACCAACCTTTGTTGTCTGTAATATTGGGGACACTGGACACTAGATCCCATTCCACCTTAAGGCAGCTGTTTGTCCCTGAGTTCCTGACATAGATAGGGCTGACAGAGATGCACAGTGGATAGAATTGTGTTGTGTGTGTGTGTGTGTGTGTGTGTGTTGGTGAACACTCAGGGGATAAGCCCGAATTCAGTGACTCAGACCCTATTTTAAGCCTCTCTGAGAGGCTCTCCCCGCTTCTCTTTGGTCATAAGCTCCTCAGACAGGCTCTTTCAAGACTACTCAACTCTGGTATAATGCATGGAACTGAAACCCTGCCTTAAGAAAGCTAAGGAGCCGGGGGTCTCAGGAGGCAGAGGCTGGGCTCTGAGCCTGAGGAGCCTGAGCTAGGGGAGGCCCAGGAGAGGGAGAACCCTGGAGAAGAGGAGGAATCTTAGGTGAGGAACAATTTGGAAGAGAACTAGCCTGGTTTGGAACAAGGAGCAAGAGAGATTTTAGGAGGCTGGCAGCAGGGGGACTCAGTGGCAGGAAGGGAAAGAGGGCCCAGGGAATGGGCCGGCTACAAAGGAGTCACTTTTGAGCCCTCCCAGAGAACGGAGGCATCTTTCCCCATTATCCCTTAACTCTGCCTGGATGGCACAGCATTATACTAAGCCCAGCATCTGCACTCCCTGAGGGAGAGGAGAGTTTAAAAAAAAAAAAAAAAATCAGCCCCCAGCCCGGTTGTCCTCTGCCCGGGAGGGGGAAAGAGATCTCGGGATCTCGACTTCCTCCCTCCCCGCCTCCCCTTCCATTCATCCTTCTCTCAGGCCAGAAGGGAAGCCCGGGGCGGCCAGAGTGCCCCGCTGCTCCGGCCTTGCAGAATAGAATGACGCTCCTCAGCACCCGAGTGCTTTAGCTGGGCTCAGGAAGAGGGAACCCGGGCAGGGCCAGAAAGATCCTAGGGCGACGTCTGCGGACAGAGCGGCCCTGACCAGCTGGCAACCCGACACCTTACTCCCTCCCCCGCTTTTGCCGCGAGGGCTGTCAAGGGCCGGGGCTACCGGGCACAGTTGTCCGGAGCCTGCGGAGGATTTTCCGGGGAGGCAAGAGCACAGGGCTCCGGAAGAGGAAGAGGCTGGGGATGAGGGAGGGGGCTCTGGCTAACTCCTTTTAAGGGCCGTGTGTGTGTGTGTGTGTGTGTGTGTGTGTGTGTGTGTGTGTGTGTGTGCGCGTGCGTGTGCGTGCGTGTGCGTGCGTGTGTCTGTCTGTCTGTCTGTGAGTGTGTGTGTCTGTGTGTGTGAGTGTGTGTGTCTGTGTGTGTGAGTGTGTGTGTGCCTGTCTGTGTGAGTGTGTGTGTGTGTGTGTCTGTCTGTGTGAGTGTGTGTGTGTGTGTGTGTGTGTGTGTGTGTGTGTGTGTGTGTGTGTGTGTGTGTGTGTGTGAGTTGAAGACGACCAGGTAGGCCGCTGGCAGGCGAAGTAGGGAAGAAGCAAAGGGACCGGGAGAGAGAAGAAACGGGCATTCTCTGAGTCAGTCAGGAAGCCTTGTTGAAGCTCTAGGGCCCGGGGCTCGGGCCGCTCCCGCCCCGCTCCGGCGCAGAGCGGAGCCAGACCCCGGCCAGATTGTCCTCGAAGGGGAAACTGCGGTGCAGTGAGGCGGCCTCGGCGGAGGCCCGCGGGCGGAGCCGGCGCTAACGCCCTTTGTCCCCCGGCAGAGCCGGGCTCGGGCCGCCAGCCGTCTCTGCGGCCGCACGTGCACAAGCAGACGGAGAAGACGACCCGGGTGCGGACGGTTCTGAACGAGAAGCAGCTGCACACGCTGCGGACCTGCTACGCCGCCAACCCGCGGCCCGACGCTCTCATGAAGGAGCAGCTGGTGGAGATGACGGGGCTCAGCCCCAGGGTCATCCGCGTCTGGTTCCAGAATAAGCGCTGCAAAGACAAGAAGAAGTCCATCCTCATGAAGCAGCTGCAGCAGCAGCAGCACAGCGACAAGACGGTGCGTGAGGGGCCCGGGGCGGGCGGGGAGGCCGCGCGGGGGTCGTGGGGACAGCGCAAGCGCGCGCACACCGGCTGCCACATGCCCCTCTCAGAGCCGGACACTCTGTGCGCTCTGTAGCGCTCTCCTTACTATTACTGCACTTTGATGAGCAAGGGGAGTACTTAAATTAAACCTTGGCCGGCCCACATGGCGTGGGGTCTGTGCGAGGGTCCTTTTCTCAGTGGGGCTGACACCGCTTCCCTCCCCTGGAGGCAGGGGAGCGGCCTGGAGGCCCAGCGGGGCCTGGCTGGGGCCCGGAGGCTGGGGGACATTTCCCTCTTCCTCCATCCCGGCCTTCGCCTTTTCCTGGGCCGAACCCCGTTGGAAGCTTTTGCGCTCCTCAGCCTCTTGCAGCTCCGACGGGGCCGGCTCCTCTTTGGGCCGAGGCTGGGGGCTGCGGGAGGAGATCGGCCAGGGAAGTCTGGGGGAGGAGCCATGCGGCCGGGCTGCTGTCGGGATCTCAGAGCCCTCCAGGCCACCCGGAGGCGGGCTGGGGTTAGGGGATATCGGCCACTTTTTTTGGGGGGGGGTTCTCGGCAAGGTTCTGAGCGCCTGGGATCCCGGGCACGGCCTGCAGGGGTGGGTAAGTGAAGTGGGTGGGCCGGCTCCCCTAACCCGACTTTTCTGGGTGCTGATCTCAGAGCCTGCAGGGCCTCACCGGGACCCCTCTGGTGGCCGGCAGTCCCATCCGACATGAGAGCGCAGTGCAGGGCAGTGCCGTGGAGGTCCAGACTTATCAGCCCCCCTGGAAAGCACTCAGCGAGTTTGCCCTACAAAGTGACCTAGACCAGCCAGCCTTCCAGCAACTGGTAAGGGACCCCGGCCTGAGCCTCAGCTTCTCTCCTGCCTCCCCAGCCTCTTCTCTCCAGCAGGGCTCCACCAGGTCTAGTCCATGGCAGGATGTGGGGAGGAGTGGTGGCCCATGATCCCCTCCTGTCTCAGTGGACCTCCAGCTAAACTGGAAAGGGGGATGGCCGGCCTCTCCTCCCCCACAGAAGTGTGAAGGAACTCTGGGAAGCAGGTGATAGAGTGGGGGGGGGGGGTAGTAGGTGAAGGCCTAGACTAGCCCTCCCCCCTCCCTCAGAGCTCAGCTCCAGCTGCTAAATGCTGCTTAGCTTGGGATTGAAAGGCCCTTTTGGGCCAAGGGACCCAACCTCCCCCAGCTGAGGGTGCCCAGCCCAGAGGGATTAACCTAGAGGGAGAAGATGGCTCTAAAAGGGGGGAGGGACTCTGCTTCCTAAGTCCCTCTTCTTGCTGTCAGCCCCTGGGTGGACGCCATTAATTTTAAAAGTCATTTGATTGTAGCTCCACGTGGCAGAGTGATGGGGTGGGGGCCGGCAGGAGGCCTGCCAAGCCGGATGGCCTCTTACCCCCTCCCTCTTGCCTTCCATCCCAGGTGTCCTTCTCTGAGTCAGGCTCCCTGGGGAACTCCTCTGGCAGCGACGTGACCTCCTTATCCTCCCAGCTCCCGGACACTCCGAACAGCATGGTGCCCAGCCCGGTGGAGACGTGAGGAGCCTGGGGCCTGTGGGCCCCTTGTCCCGTGGATCTAGCATGCTCCCTGCATGAGACTCACCCATGCTCAGGCCATTCCAGCTCTCTGAACCCTCTCTCCTTTTAATTATTATTGTTATTTAAAGTAAAGAGAAAGAAAACGAGAGAGAGACGCGAGAGATACTGTTTTGACTGCCAAAAGCACCAGGATGTGACCTTCCTTCTGCAGACCGGAGAACCCCTTCTCTGCTGGGCTTATTTTTGCAAAACCCAAATTGAGGATTTACTAGGATTAGGCCTTCCCTCTCCCTCTCCTCCCCCAGTACACCTTGTAATCCGGCTTTCTGACTCCCTTCATCCCGACTCACCTGGTGGCTTAGAAAGAAAAAATCGATTTCCAGCCAGAAGCTGGGGAAGGCTGACCTCTCCCTTTCTCCCTATGACCCACTCAGGGCTTTGGGGTCAATTTGGCTTCAACTGGCCGATCTCTTTTTGGTTTGCTGGTGGTTGTTTTCTTAAGTGCTTTTGTTGGTTAGGGATGGGGGGAGGGCTAAGGAAGAACAGAGAAGGAGAGAATGCCCAAAGCCCTAAATCGCATGATTGCTGGAAAACCAAAACGAAACTGAACCAAACCCCAAATATATGGAGAAAGAGACTTTTCTTGCAAATGTTTTAATTTATCGGTGGACGGAGGACCGAGTGTGTGAGCCTTTGCAGAATACACACACACACACACAAACAAATGTAAGTTATTGCTATTTATTGAGAAACAGCAAGTTCATAGTGGGACTAATATTTTGATCTTAATAATAAAAAGCAAAACCCCCCACCCTCTGGCCTTGCCCCGGTGTGTCCTGTTGGCTCAGTCTGAGGGTGGGGCCCCACAGCCCTCAGGGGCTGGAGGTGGGTTGGGCCACGTGGAGCTGGAGCTAGTTTTTTTGGGAAAGGAAATCGAAAGGGAGGTACAAATTGTAGCAGGAGGGGGTAAACCGCCTCCGGCGCTGCCGTCCGTCTGGCTCGGGGCCCTTTACGATGAGCCCCTTTTGGTGGGCCCGTAAAGGGGAGGAAAGGCGGAGCTGTCGGAGGTCCCCACCCAACCCACCCTCCGCCTTCTAACCTCTCACCTCTTTCTGAGGTCACACCTGCTCTCCACCGCCTCCTCCGCGGAGGTCACAGCCCCCTCCTCCCTCCCCTCCTGTCCCGCTGCTCCGGGGTCGCACTGCAGCCGGCCCCCTCCTCCCCTCTCGATCCCAATCCGGGCCTAGACTCTAGCCTGGAGACCTTAGTCTAGTTCAGGGGCGACTGCCTCCGAAACCAGCCAACCCTCACTCCGAGGCCTCGGTTTTCCATCAATCCCTCGAGAAAATACGAGTACCGAGACGCTCCGAGAGCGGCGGCTGGGCTCGGCCTGGAGGGACTGTCCGGCCCGTTGGGCAGCCCTCGGTTCCTCCGATCCTCGCCCCCGCTGCCCCCCGCCCTCGGCCCGCTGCATTCATTAAATTCTGTCTAGACAGAGGCGAGGCCGGCGGCCCCTTATCGGCCCCTGGCATCACCTGCAAGCGAGACCCCCGGGACTCCTGCGCCCCCCACGAGCAGTGGGCCGTGGCCGCCCGCCGAGCTCGGCTTGCTTTCCTGTCCGGGCACGGGAGCCGCGGGCCGCGAGGGCCTGGGGCCGCCGGGGCCGCCTCAGCCGGTGTGACATTTCAAACCCGCGCTTTGGGTTCTCGGGGGTGGCCGGAGGGGAGCCACGGGAGGGGGCGGGGGGACCTCGAACCTCCGGGGGCCCCGGTCTAGCTCGGTCTCTCCTAGACACTAGGGTTTAACCCTTTGGGGTCGGCGTATGTTTGGGGAGAGGAGGCAGTCAGGACGCTCTTGGCGGAGCAGATGCTGGCCAGCTCCGGGGGCGAGGGGCAGCCCCCTTTCCCCCGACCTTCCTAGAAGCTAGGGCGCGGGATGCTGTCCGGCTCAAAGCTGCTTTCTTTTTCCTCTCTTCCCTTCTTTTCCTTTTTCTCTTTCCTCTTTTGTCTTACTCTTTTTTCATTTTTCCCTCTCTAGTGAGGAAATCTGCACATAAAACCTTCAATTGCTTTTTCATTAAATCTTTCGTTTTCGTTTTGTTTTGTTTTTCCCCTCTTTCATTCTCTCTTTCTCTTTTTAAAATAAGAAATTTTGTTGGGGACGGTTGATTGAAAGAAAGCATGAGGTGGGAAAGGAGATCTAAGTTTGTTTTTTTTTTTTTTTTTAAACTTCCTGAAAGTCAAGGTGACGCTAGTGAAAGAATTAAAGGGAACATTTTCCCTTCTTTAGGATTTAGGAAATGGTGCTGCTAACGTAGAGATAAGGGAGGAGATATGCAGGGTTAATGAGGACCAGCTTTACCTCTTGAACTGCCCAGATGCGGTTTTAATAAACAGGGCTGGGTTCTTGGAGGCATCTTTTTCCTTAACTGAGACCATTCCCTTCTAACAGAAATACAGACCAGCTCTTCTTACCCCTTGGGCCAAGCCACTGGATAGAGGGGCGAAAGTTCAGGGGAATCATATTTTCGTTTCATACTATTATGGGCAATCAAAGCTCCGGCTGTTCTTTCTTTCTTTTCTTTCTTTCTTTCTTTCTTTTCTTTCTTTCTTTCTTTCTTTCTTTCTTTCTTTCTTTCTTTCTTTCTTTCTTTCTTTCTTTCTTTCTTTCTTTCTTTCTTTCTTTCTTTCTTTCTTTCTTTCTTTCTTTCTTTCTTTCTTTCTTTCTTTCTTTCTTTCTTTCTTTCCTTCTTTCTTTCCTTCCTTCTTTCCTTCCTTCTTTCCTTCCTTCTTTCCTTCTTTCTTTCCTTGTTTCTTTCTTTCTTTCTTTCTTTCTTTCTTTCTTTCTTTCTTTCTTTCTTTCTTTCTTTCTTTCTTTCTTTCTTTCTTTCTTTCTTTCTTTCTTTCTTTCTTTCTTTTTCTCTACCTGTCTTTCTCTCTTAGTTTTTCTTTCCTTCTTTCTTTCTTAGTTTCTCTCTTCTTTCTTTCTAAATCGGAATTTGGAATGAGGACGCAAATAGGTGCGGATTCTCAGATATTTTGATTTGCATCGCAGCATTTCCGTTCTGTGAATGCAAACATTTCCTACGTACCTGTCGATTGCTGCTTTATCACCTTAAAATGGAACTCTTCTCTCTTCTGTTTGGACACCCCCACGAACGAGGGTAATTTGGGGCCGTGAAGAAATAACGTGGCCACCACATCGCTGAGTCTGTACCACAGCCGTTAACGTCACGTTCTTGCGTCTCTGCAATTGGTTTTCCTGGGCAGGCAAGAAGAGAAGGCTTCTCTTTCAGCGTGGGTTGCCAGGGAAAGGGCTAGATTCTGATCAGCCCTTTTTACAACAATTCTTAGTGGGGTGTCAGATCTATGCTCAGGGGGTTGGAGCAAATAACGAATAGCAATTTTACTGCTCAGATCATCTTGAAACATTTTCGGTAATACAGGAGGGATTTCCCTGTAAATTAAATTACCTGTGGCAATTACAAGGAGAGGATTTTATGCTTACTGACGTGAGATACCCATTCCCAGAGTAGACTCAAGCTAATAAAGAAGGGCATAGGGGAGGAGGAAGGGAGTTATCTAGGCAGAGACTTTAATGTTAGATCGAGTAAGATTCAAAACAAAGTCTTAAGCAATTTCACGTCATCTTTGTGGGGGGATATTTTACAGAGAATAAAAGTTTGTAGGAAGGACAACATGAAGTTGGCAATTTGGGGGAAATAAAAACTGAAGGAAAATTTCCTTCTGGGAAACACCTAAGAAGGTCCGGGGCCGGTGAAGCTGTAATCGAATTGCCTTTTTTGTGAGCAAAGAAGCCCAGGGAGGCAGGCTGGCAGCGAGTCTCTGGAGTCTGCTATTGGGCCAGGCACCGTGGACTAAGTGATGGGGATACGGAGCAGCAAATATTGTCTACACTGGAAAAAAGCTGGGATGAACGAGTTGCTGCACATTTAGTCAATTCTGCTCACTGCAAGGGTGAACTTAGGGAAGATATTAGGGGTAAAAGTGCATGTTTGCAGAGATGTGTCAGGTTGGTAATCTGAAAGTGGGTCAATTGGAAATCAGATTTTATCAAGAGAAAGGATTGTGGAGTATTGTGTTTTTTTTTTTTTAAGTCAAAACTTAGAACGCTCTCTTTTTTGTCTACTCTGTCATTCTTATTTTTTCTTTCTCCGTCCCTCTCCTTCCTTCCTCCCTCCATCTCTGTCTCTGTCTGTCCCTCTATCTCTTCATTTCCTCTCGTCTCCTCTCATTTTTATCTTTGTCTCCATTGCAAGCCCAACCTGGTGAAATGAAATAAGACTAGGGAGACTTTGACCCTTGGGCAATGGCGACTCTTCATGGAAAATATGGATCAATGGGGACAATAGATAACTATGAAATTGGAAGTCAAGGAAGGAAAGCTCGGGTCGAGGATGAGAGAGGGAGCTTTGCGGAGTAATTTACAGCAGTTAGATTGGAAGACCAAGGCGATAGAACCCCCCCCCCCCCCAATTGAACGAAAGCGCCTTGAGGTCAGGGCCTGTTTCTCCTACTTGTCTTGGGGTCACCAGTGCCTCGAACCGGAATCACTCGGCCACCCAGGAGGCGCTTATGGAATTGACGGCTAACGAGGAGAGTGAGTCCCGGAAGAGAAAGGGAGCTACCTGGCTAAGCGGCCCGGTTCTTTCCGCTCTGAGACCTGATCCAGGATTACCTGAAGCGGGAGGTGACGACTGGGAGAGAAAGCCCCAGACAGACGAGAGATGGACCAGTAAACGAGAGGGGGGAGGGGAAGAGCGAGCGAGACAGAGAGGAGACAGAAGATGGACTGAAGAAGAGAGGAAGGCACGGGGAGGGGGGAGAGGCACAGAGAATGAGGGTGGCCGGAGGGGGGCGGGGGCCGGCTGCAGGCTCTTCGGCTTGATTAATGGAACCCTAGGGCTTCGACTCGGCGAAAGGAGTCCGGGAGGAAGTGACAGGGACGAGGTCGGCAGCAGACAGGTTTTATGGGCGAGGGCAGGGGAGTGATCGAGGTGCTGACAGGCAGAGCCAGCCGAGGGGCAGGCTTCCGCAGGGGGAGCTTCGCGGGGGTGGGAGCGGGCTTCCCCGGGCGGGCCTTGCCCGAGGCTCCTCGGAGGTGAGCTCGCCCCGCGGGGGCCCGGCCTCCGCTCCGGGACGCGCCGCCACCGCGGCTGGGGGACCGCACGCCGGAGCCTCGGTTCTGGGAGGCGGGGCCGGGCCTCGCCGCTGAGGGAGCCCGATGTGGGGGAGACCACCGAGTTTCGGGACCAGATTGAAACAAGATGTGGCGGCCGGCGCGGCGCTCACCTGGCCCCGCGGCCCCCGGGAATGTCTCGGAGTCGTAAAAGCGGGGAGCGCGCCGCGGCGGGGACTTTAAATCACGTCTGCCGGGGGCGGAGAGGAGCGGCCGGCGGGATGGGGGAAGGTGGGCTGGGGACCGCGGGAGCCCGGGGCACCCCCTCCACGAAGCGGAGTCCGGGGAGCCGCGCACGTTGGGGCCGGGCGCTCCCCTCTACGCCCGCGGCCCCCGACTGCCAGAGGGAGAGAGGGGACGGTTCCGTGGCCATTTCAATTAAATGTTTAATTGCAAATCCTGGTCCGCTTTCTGGGAGGTTAATCACAGCTGTCTCAATAATTTATGGCTTTTTGGCAAAACCCCGACCAGATAAGAAATATATTCTATTGTGAAGCGTCTTGCAGGAAATCTTATAAATATTTGATTGTGCCTTTCCCCCGAAAGCCTTCCTCAGCCTCTCCTAGAAGGCGCGGGGCGTCCTCGGCGCGCTCTGGCCCGGCGCTGCGCCCGCCCTGGACGGTAGCAGCTCCGGGGCCTCTCGGGCCCGGGCCCTGCAGGCACCTGCCTCGGCTCTTCCCCGACGGCCACGTCCCTCTTCGGCCCGCGCCGCCCTATCGAGAGGCGGGGGACCCCCAGGTGCGGAGCCCGGAGCCGGGGCGCCCCCCTGGCCATCCAGGCCCACGGGTGTTAAAGGCTCGGCCTCGGCCTCGGCCTCCTCTCCGGGGTTGGCTTTCCCCGGGAATAGGGCCACCCCTCCCCGGCCCCTCTTCCCTCCTCTCCCGGATTTTCCATTTAATAGAGTAAGGGAGGGGAGAGCCGGGAGGCCCCTCCATGAGGAGGCAGAGGGAGACGGGGCCCGAAAACAAACTTCGATCCGAACGGAGGACCATTGTTTTAGAAGGGGCCGAGCTGGCGCGCGCGGCTTCCCAGACTGGCTGGAGCCCCGGACGCTGCTGCTCAGTCCCGGGCCTAACGCCGGCGACAAAATGCATCCTGGGGGCTGGGCGAACCCCAGCCAGAGGGCAGTGACAAAGGCTTTCACTCAACTTTTAAAATCAAACAACGGACCCAAAAGGATTTATTCATAAAACAAGGGCCAGCTTGGTGGGTCCCGGCACTGTCGGGCTCAAGTACCTGCCCCTTCTCGGCCCTGTCCCTCCAGCCCACTTTCTTTTTCTAAAAGGAAGTCTGGCTTTTGGACAAGAATCCTAAACTTCAAATGCTGCTGCAGAGGTGACCTGCTAATTACTGGGGGTGGTGGGGAGGAATTCGCGTTTACTGTGTTAAATAAAGCTAGGATTTGCAGCCAGTGAGAAGGGGATCTGAAATAAACTGGAGGAGAGCAAGCTCCCGGCTCCAGTTCCTCCCAAGGCCTCTGCAGGAGCCAGAGAGAGGCCGCAGGTAAAGGCCTTGAAAACACTGCTTTTAGCTGGAAACTTACTTTTTAGAGCTAAACCTGTCATTTCCTCTTTCCTTGCAAACAAGTCAAATTTAAAATAGAAACAAATACAAAGTTTTCTGAGGAGCCCAAGTTGTGAAAGTGCTTGGTTAAAAATGTTTTCTGCATTTCTTTTTTTCTTTCTTTCTTTTTTTTAAATAGCCATGACTGTAATTCATACATCAATTCCCACTTGTTTTGATTAATGTTAGCGTGTATCGCCTTTTACAATGAGCTGATCGTGAGGCTCACAGTGAAGAAAAATTAACCTTAAACTCTGGACAGGAGCAATGCCATTAAAAGCCCCTCTTCCTCTCCAACCTCCCAGTCAGACAGAAAAAAGACTCCAGAAAGTTTGATAAGCAAAGGAAGCTAACTAATCCTTGAACCCTGCTGTTCTCCAGAACGTGGATAAACATGCAATCTGGCCCAGTGTTCGAAGACTCCAAAAACAGGTTAGCAACTTAATGTCAAACAATGGCACTTTGCAGCAGTTAACTTTTTAAAAACATTTTTACAATGACCTGAGATTTGATTCTAAATATACATGCTAATAAATGTTATTGATTAATGGACTAATTTGATGTTCATTTACATAATACTAGAAAATAGTCAATTACTATTTTTGTTTGAGATGATAAATTCAGTCCATTGATAGATACTTAAGGGAGGTTCTGGCTAAGAAGAAGTGCGCTGACTGGCACAGTCCCAACCCCAGTTGGTTTCAGTAACTACAAATATCTTATCCCAGGAGAAATGAACAAATAGCCTTCTTCTCAATTTCAAAAAAGAACATCCAGAAAAAGAGTTTAAACTTCAATTTTGAATGACTTGGAGTTTCAGAATGTTTTAAAATCTTTGTTTCAAATTAAGAAATGAGACCAATGTTTATTCAGAAACGCTGATGCTGAAATACAAAATCACAATGCAAAACGGAATAAGTTATTTTATTACAAGATATATAGAACAGAACTGATCTCATTTTTAAGCCTAATTTCACCAATATTATAATGCAAGAAGTTTACCACCACAGGGCTCCCAAACCCTACCATGTTATACATAAATGAAACAAATTCAACTTGCAAAATTAGAAACCAGAACATGAAAGTATCTACAATAATTATAAATAGTGCAAAGTATATGTCATATCTACAGTGCAGGTATTGAGTATCAAAATTTTTTTTGTGTGTGTGTGGACAGAATGTTTGTTTGTTTTTTTTAACAATGAATGTATCAGAATGTATTCAAATCCAAAGCGACCAAAACAAACTTATTTTTTCTCTTTTTTCAAGAAAAATTGTCGGGCTTCTTCCCACGCTTGCTCTGGAAATCTGTTACATAACTCAAGGTAATCTTGGGAAGTGAAAAATTTTTCTGTCAGAAAGAGAAAGCATAACATTAGATTAAAATTTGGGGTGTGCTAAAAATAAACTTATTTTAATATTCAAGAGGCTGGGAATAAAGATAATCAGCTTTAAGAGAAATATGGATATCTGCTAAATTCATTAAAAAAACCTCAAAAATGTCAAAATGTTTCCTCTGTATTCAGATAATATTAATTATGAAAGTATTTTTAAAAATGACTGCTTCTTAAAAAAAAAAAAAAACGAATGAGGACAAAAACACTATTTATTGTGCTCCTTCTCAAATTACCAGAAAAAAAGACTATTTGTCTATATTTTACTACAAAGTTTTGAATTTCTTTTCTTTTAGGCAAAAACTTAAACCAAGTTTCATTTTCAGAAGATGTGAAACCTAATTTTAAGGTCAAGTTTTGATTTTAAGTGTAATTTGTAATTTTCCCCTACTTCCATATTCAGCTTTATATCTAATGACTGAGGAGACAAATGAGAAATCCTCATTTATAAAAGAGGACCTAGAGCCCACCAGCTTTTGAAAACATGCGTATTCAGCCGCTTTAAGGAACCGTCGCCCATGAGTGTGCAGTTGCATGAACAGGCTGCACTGCTCATGGATATAAAATGAACTTTCATAGACTTATCAGATAAGAGGAGTTCTAAGAGTCACTCTCTGAGCCCAGTGGCCATTGAGTCAGAACTCTTTTGGGGGACAACTGAGCATTGACCAGTTGCAATTTGGTTCCTGTTTAAAACCTTAAAAAATTTTTTTTTAAAAATTAATTTTATAATTATAATTTTTTTGACAGTACATATGCATGGGTATTTTTTTTTTTTTTTTACATTATCCCTTGTATTCACTTCTTTTCCAAATTTCCCCCTCCTTCCCTCTACTCCCTCCCCTAGATGACATGCAATCCCATACATTTAAAACCTCTTTCAAAAAACAACGGTGCTGTCTCTGGACTTGGTGTCTTGCTCTAGAAGTAGCAGACTATCATTAACTGGCCCCCAAAAGCACATCAAAGAAGCCATGGGGGATCTTCTCCCAGATAAGGGCAGAGGGGATATCATTTGTTTCATGAGAAAATAGGAAAAAGGAGTGCTGCTAGTTTTTTTCACCTTAACACAAAATTTGTTCTATGACTGAAAATAAAAACCAGCAATGATATCTCCAGGTGTTATTTCCACATGGAGAATATTGGGGTCTGGGGCCTCCTAGGCAGGGAGAGCTTGTCCTGGGGTGACGGCTTGATGCTGAAAAAGGCCTCTTTGGGCAAGATGAGGACACGCTGCCCTGGCCTGGGCCGTGGGTACTGAACAAGAGGGTGTCCCCTCTTCTCCTTATTTGTTTACTTCTTCACTCACCTGGTTCCACAAAACCTGTTTTTTTTTAAAAGGACAAATGTAACCACTTCAGTTGTTGTTGCTTTTTCTTGTTGAAACTTTTCAACACCTGCTTATTCCAAATGACTTTTTGTTTTCTTTGCAAAAGAATCCAACACACACCAAATATAGGCTTCAAGGTTGGGGGCGCCAGAAGGGCACACGGCTAAGAGATAGAATTTTCAGTGTTTTAAAGAATTTTTTTTTAAAAAAGAAAAATTGGAAAATTTTACATCAAGTTTTTCTAAATAGGATGTCCTACAACTATCACAAAACAAGGTGATACAAAGAACTAGTGAAGCAATGCTTTGGTTTTTTAAATCACAATCTAAGAAGATGATTAAAAAAATACAATTTCAAATCATCCTAACATTGGACTCTGATCAGAGGAAAATGTCCCAGCAGGAGAGCAACAGAAAGAGGCTTGTAAATCTTTCAGCCTCTGAACTCTGCTAATTTGATGGCTTTTTCTACATGTAAAACAAATATTTTCAATAAAAAAGTTCAAGGGTTTAAATTCACCATTGGGGGACTTTCCCCCACTTCCTCGGCTAAGCCAGATTACATCTTATCACCAGGCAATGAAGGAAAACTAAAATCCTCTTCCTAGCATTTTTCATTGGGGAAATGTAAACTAATATTTATTATCCTGAATATCTGTTTTTATCTAAGGTTTTTTTAAATAACACTTGTTGACAGCAGAAAGATGAGCTAATTAATTAGCAGTATAGAAGCTCTTCAGAAAGACTTGTAGAAATTAGATTTTTCTAATTCCCTTGTATCATGCAGGGACTGGTTTCTCTTTATCACAGCCATGAAAAGGCCATTTTGTGAAGGTAACAAAGGTACCACCAAGATTTTCTTGGAATCTTTTAGATTTCTCGGAAAGGCAACATAGGGATTCCTGCTTAGGGGTAAAATCCACAATTACTTTTTGCCTTGAAATATATTAGTTGGCCCTTGAAAACTGAGTCCTTGATGCTAAAATAATGGGAAATTATAAGTGATAGAAGATGGATAATAAATATGGAGGTGAGCTATCATAAATGATGTCTTAGTTTTCAAGAGACATACTTACCCCTTGTTTGAGGATACAAATCTTCGGTCTGACCTGGAATTGGTTCAAAGTCCTGGGTAGACAAAAGAAAACTCTACAGTGAGAATAAAACCAGTAAGTTTTGATGAAATAAACTCTGAAAATCCTTATGAAGCAACCGATCTGCCATCCTTTTTGCCTAATAAGCCTGGAATTGAATATAGAATCTGAGGAATTTTATAAATGGATCCTGGGCCTGGATTACTATAAAGGAAAACTAAATGATGACACTTAAAATCTACTACTACATGTAACTGCTTTCATCTTAATACTCTCCATAAAACACTATTCATGTTACACAATTATCACAAATTACTGTCTACTATCAGCAAGCACTGTGATATTCCCCAAACTTTATTTTGTATAAATCTACCCTTTTGCGTGTTATTTTGTTAGGTTTAGCAACTTGTAGTTTATAGCCTGGCTTAGTAGTGAGCAGTTTTGCTTGAGGGAAACATTCCCAACTATCCTGAAAAATTTTGCTGAAATTTCAGTAACCAAAAAATATTAAATTTATATCTTAACAACATGGTATTTTAAATGGTGAACTTGAACATTAATATATGATGAAGGGAACAGGCCAGAATCCTTAATAGTTTATTCTACAGATAATGCGTTGCTATAGATTAAAGTGGTAGTCCAACCAAGCCAGGAAAGTAGCTTATCTAATTCCCTCCTCCTCTTCCTCTCTTCTTTTCCTCATCACAGGCTTTAGGAGCTGGAAGGGGGCTTAGAGGGAGTTCAATCCCTTCATTTAGCAAAGTCAATGTTTAAGGCATCAGGAAATTCTCAGTAACCACAATTAGTGTCACAAAGAAGTTTTTGCCATTTTGGGAAAATTAATTTCTTTCTAAGATGTGCATTTTTGGGGGAAGATAGGATCTCTCCCACCTCAGAATGTGTAAGATCAAATGAAAGTGCATATTAAAGGATCTGCTATGTGTGGATTTGTTTTTATTTATCATTTGACATCCCATGGAATTCTGTTAAGAAACTGATATAATTTCTCAGGCAGCTAAAATTTTAAATAATCAGAAGATATTGTTTGGCCCAGCTGCTTATGCTAGGGTTTTAAGTTCCTGATATAGTTCTTTATCTTACATTAAAATTTTCAAACTTTGTTTTATGAATGACACAAAATGTTCAAATTTATCTAACAGATTCTCTTATTAATATTTTATTAGAAAAGCACTTCTGAAAAGCCAATGGTTCTGAAGTGTTTGAGTTTTCAAACTATTTTGGAAAATGAAGTCCAGAATTACAAATAGAATAGCTGGGCTGAAAGATTTTTTAAAGTGATTGACCTTTAACTTTGTTTATTCCCTCACCACTGAATGTAGACTGTAAAAAAAAGAAAAAGTCTTTCACAAAGAAAGTGTCATAAATCATTTTTAAAAGTCCTTCCTTTAAAAACGCATTTAATAATAACTTACTTACTATCAAACAAATATCAGAAGTCATCTGTATTAGCCAGAATAAGGTACAAAACAAAACAAAACAACAACAAAAAAAGGAAAAACCTCCCTTTTTTGAGGTTTTTTTTTTTTTTTTTTTTTTTTAAATAATACTACAAGCAAGAAGAGGTCTGGAAAGCAGTTCCCACATTTGTTCCTGAGCAATAGTAGCATTTAATCTTACAGTAGAAAATATGAACCAAGCTGAAAGATGAAAACTTTTAAAAAAAGCAATCACTAGATTAGGCAACAAATACCAGGTAAGCAATTTTGACTTTGTGTGTCCAGTTAGTTATATGACTTTGGACGATGAGAATGTTACTTATACTATAATAGGAGCTCTGACTTACAGACACATTCACTGTCTGAAGGTGACATCACATGTCCAAGTTGGGGAGTTTTTTTAAGCCTCACACAGAGACAGTGAATTTCAAGTCATACCAAAAAGCATCCTGGAGTTGAACTTAACATTTTTTGGCTTTTTTGACAGTTTAAAGTCACAGATCTAGTTCTTTTTTTGATTGTGTCTAGATTGTGTTCTCCACAACTTGATAAAACATAAATCATTCCTAATGTAGCAAGGAAAATGAAAAAGAATCAAGCAATCTTTAAAAACAGTAATTATCAACTGTCTTGAGCCAAGTTGGCCATTTTGTTCACCCTAGAGCTACTTACTGCTGGCAGCTCTGCTAAGGTGCAATCTGTTTAACCTGGCCCAGTAGAAAGTTCTCTCCAAGCATAAGAACAATGGTTTTTTGGGTTTCTTTTTTAGAGGGATGCCAGGGATACAGCAATGAATAGTCTCTAAAGGTTTACTTCTATGTTCTTAGTGAATCAGGTAAACAGAAAGCCAGAAGCCTAGACCCACAGGGAGTAATGGCCTAAATGGAAGTTCCTGGTGGAATGTCTGTACCTGAATGAACGTAGCAAGCAAGACACAACTCATCTCCTGCTCCAGGATGATCTTGTTCTGAGGGTTATTGTAACAAGCTGCGATTAGTGAAGGAAAGAGCACTTTGATGAGTCGAGGATCACTAAAATACTGGAAAGGCAACTGGCAAAGCTTCTGCAGCACCGTAGGGTGGCGGCCGGACTGCACGATGACCTGGGGACAAAGAGAAGAAGCTGAGCTCAGCTGGTCCGGCTTCCCAGATCACGGCCCGACTAGCAAGGCTGCTCCTGAGAGTGCTGCGCAGTCCATGCCAGGCGGCAGGACCAGACCAATGGAAACGCCCCATTCCTTTCCCTCAGAGGGAGGAAAGGCCAATTTCCCAGGGCTCAGGCAAGCTCGTGCTCGCTCCCTCGCTTCCTCGCATGCACGAGCTCCCCGGCTGTGCCACAGGCTAGAGGGGCAGCCAGGGAGAGAGCCAGGCTTCCTGCAGAATGATCCAGGATAAACATTTACCCAGACGGGGCCACTGGGCCTGCCTCCCGCCTCCTGGCCCACTTGCTCTTCTCTAACAATCTCTTGGACGCACGGAATGCACACTCTACTAGACATTTCATTCAGAAGCTGAAAAGAAAAGCTGATTGTAAGTTCCTTTGCCACAGTTTCTGCAAGTAGAGAGCCGGAAAGATCCTCCCCTCAGTCTTCCTTATCTTCATTTTTATCACGGCCATCCAGTCTAAAAGGAGAATTGTTTAGATAAATGGGACTGTTGTCTTGAAGTAGGCTAGGTTTATAGCTGTGTACATCTTAAGACACGGAGCAATTAATGGGGCTAGCTGGAGAACCCTCTTAATTTACTCCCCAGTCCTACAAAGTCTCCATGATAAACTAAGACATGTCAAAATCAGATCTGTTTCAAGTAACCTTGATTAGACAATTAGAATATGAAAGGGTTGGGTGACCCACAGTTGGCTTCTCAGTGGAGAAGGAAGCTTCTCCAAGGTTAGGGACACTGTAAAACCTAAGGTCACGACTGTAAATTGTACTTGGAAAAACACAATTTTACAGGTACACACCCAGACAGGACTGCATTCAAATGAAAACCAGAAGGAGAGAATGAAGCAGGGGAGGCTGGAGGAACATAAATTACCGGGATTTACAAGTTTTGAAAGTACTTTTAACAATACACTAAGAACACACTCTCCGTTGATAATGCAGTTTGGTTTAAGGACAAGATCAACAAAGTAATAGTTCACATTTTTTAGTTCAATAGCTAAAATGACATCAAAAACCCTTCAGAGGATGTTGATAGGGACTTGCTAATACCCGCAAATCCAAGTGGAATTTTAAAGACTCTTACTCTGTGACAGTCTAGCTCATAGTCAGGTAGCGCCATTCAGATGTTTAGTGATAAATGTGATTTTGTTATTGATTTTGAGAAACCATTTACTTAAGCCTATAGTTTAATTGTTAGCTACATAAAATGTAACCCATCCAAGCAGACACTATTTGGGATTTGAAATGGAAGAATGATTTAAAAGTCTTTCTTTTTTTCACTCTGGGAAATAATTAAGATCAACTTTTCCCTTAGTAAATTCATTAAGCATTTACTGAGTATCTACTATGTGTAAGATTTTGGAATGGATAACAATAAGTGACGTTAAGATATATGAACTTATAGATGTAGATATACAGAATAGATAGCTAGGTAATTTCAGCTAATCCTAACAACTCTTAAATTTTTTTCAAAAATATTTTATTTTCCAAATACACCTAAAGATAATTTTCAAAATTCATTTTTGTAAGTCTTTGTGTTCCAATTTTTTCTTCCTCTCTACTTTATTTCCCTACTCTTCAGATTACAGCAAATAATCTGATATAGGTTAAATATGTGCAATTCTTTTAATCACATTTCCATATTTGTCACACAACAACTTTGGAGGTTCATTAATTGCAAAGTTCTAATTCAGGATGATCTACCTGGCACATTTTGACCCCTGCAGACATCAGAATGACAGGAGGCAATTTTGAATTTTACTGAGCTTGTATTGTTTTTTAAATTTCATTTTTAAAAATTAATTTTTCTCTCAATTAGATGTAAGAACAATTTTTAACATTCATTTAAAAATTGTTAAATTGGGGCAGCTAGATGGCACAGTGGATAGAGTACCAAGCCTGAAGTCAGGAGGACCTGGGTTCAAATCTGGCCTCCGACACTTAACACTTTCTGGCTGTGTGACTCTGGGCAAGTCACTTAACCCCAACTGCCTCAGCCAGAAAAAAAAAAAAATGTTAAACGTCTTCCAAGGCAATCCCAATAAACTTTGGATGCAAAATGCCATCTGTATCCAGAAAGAGAACTATGGAGATTAAATGTAAATTAACACATGATAATGTTCACTTCTTTTTTTTCTGTTTTTTTTTTCCCTTTCCTGTGGTTTTTTTACCCTTTTTGTTCTGAATTTTCTCACTCAACATGATTTAAAATGTTAATGGACATGTATAACCCAGAAAAAAATAAGATAAAAATTAAATAAAAAATGAAAAAAAATTGAAGTCCAAATCCCTGTCTCCAGCAACTTAATATCAATTGTATGTGTGCAATCATACAAAATGTTTCCATATTATAGAAGAAAACACAGACCAAAAAACCCTCAATCCAACCTAAACCAAACAAAAATAAAGGATACTTCAACCTACACTCAGATCCCTTCAGTTCTTTCTGACAGTCAGCACTTTTCATTAGGAGCCTAACCCATTTGTCTTAGAATCGTTTTGGATCAGGGTACTGCGGAGAGTATCAAAGTCATTCATAGATGATTATCATATAGTATTGCTATTACAATGTGCAATGTTCTTTTCACTTTGTATCAGTTCATATAAGTCTTCCTAGGTTTTTCTGTAACCATCCTTCTCATAGTTTTTTAAAGCACAATAGTATTTCATCACAATCATACACCTGTTTTCAACTTGTATTCTAATAAATGCTGACATACAAATTATTGGTAAACATGGACTTTTAAACTCAGGTGAAATTAACATTTATTAAATGAATCGACTATTTGATTATGTTCACATCTCAAGACTCAGTGTAAAGCCAGTCTTAAGTACTGGGAGTTCATTCAGTTTAAGTCTTTTCAACAATACAAAAGGGAGTTAATTTAATCTTTTAGTCAATTTGATTCCTAAGAGGGTGAGCAGGTCTACACTACAACTGGAAATCCATTCTCGGGCTCCTAAGTGGTGGTCACAACCCCCCACCCCCAGCCGGCGTTTTGTCAGCCTGGATAGAGAAGCCCCCTCAGATCCCAAGGGGACTGAAGAGCAGCCAGGCTCTGTGTGGAAGCTGTCTGTTGCGCCTGCTCTGGGTGACACACAGCAGGGCCCCATGGCTTCCTTTGTAATAAGCTGAGCTCAGAGATCTGCCTGGATGGATTTGGGCTATTTGAAAGCCTCACTTTCATTAGGGAGGTGGCAGAGCTGCAGATAATAATTCACATTTCTACAGAGCTTTAAAGCTGAAAACATTTTCTTTAGAACAAGCCTGTGAGTCAGTCAGGGCAAAGATTATCATTTCCATTTTTACAAAGGAGGGAAACAAAGGCAGAGAAAGTTGGAATGACTTGTTCCAAAGGTGGGATTCAAAGCTGGGCTGGCGGCCCTCCTTTCCACAAGGCCGCTGTTGCTCTGGGGAGCGGGCCAAACCTCCCTGTTGGAAGGGAAGGAAAAAGGATCAAGGAATGGCTAGGAAAATCTGTCTAGCAAGGCTGAAGCAAGAGCCCAACTGAACCTGGGGCCCACAGGGAACAGCCTGAGAATCCCGGGCAGTTTATCAGATACCTACATTTATTTCTGGGAAACAAAAGGAAAGAATAATTGTTTCCTTGGTTAGCTCATGTTTTCTGTAGTTGGCAGAAACTCATACTGAGTCTCTAGGAGTATGCTATCTATAAAGTCTTTCTCTCTCATAGATATTTCTGTTAACACACTGAAACCGTTTATTTGAAGTTTGGATAAAATCTAAACAATTGGAAGTTTGTAGCTGGGAGCTAGTCCCTACTGATCTCTCCATCCGTGCCCAGCCCCCAGCCCCAGCAAGCTGATCTTCAGATAATTCTTTGAATCTCCCCCATGGACCCTCCGTGCTCAATTCCCTCTCCTATGACTCAGGAATTCCAGCAAACTAGCTGCTTTGGAGCAGCCCCGGTTCCTGGAGGCCTGAAGAGCAAACACCACCCATCGGCTGGGAAAAGCAGTATTTCTCGAAGGGTAGAGAATGGCTTGGGTAATATTAAAAATGACAGGACATGTCCTTTTTAAAATATAATTTCTACTTTTGAATCATGAGTTATCTAAGGTGAAAAAGGAAAATGGGTTCAGGATGAAGAGCTCTAGGGGATCTTTGAGTGTAATTTCCCGACTTTATCACTGGGGTAACTGAGGCCCAGAGAGATGTCACACAGGCAGGAGGCAGCCCAGTCAGATCTGGATCTCCAGGTCCTGTGACTGGTGCTGAGGATGTCTGGGCAGAGAATCCTGGGACAAACTGGCCTTTCACAGCTGTCACATTCAACCCGCACAAGTGGCCTGCAAAGTTCCTGAGGATACTGGACCAGGCTAAAATATAACTGAGAAGTGTTTGACAAAATCACAATAAAAGCCAGAGGATGCTCATTTGTGGCTTTGTCAGTGAGCTGGGGTCTCTCAGTCCTGTTTCTTTGAGTCCGACATCTGCGCAACACTGGCTGGTGGGCACAGCGATGAGACCCTCCTCTGTCCACTCCCAAGCTGGAGGCCTCCCACCTCTCTTCTAGCAGTCCTCCATCTTACCTGACCTGGGTTCTATCCTAGCTCCTTCTCCTGAGCTCACTCTGACCTCTGTCTCCCCTTCTGGTTCCTGCTTGCATTTGCACTCCCAACCCTCAGCCCATGCCAGCACAGAGTAAGGACTTAAAGCCGGTTGGCTGATACTTGGCCTGGTTCTCCTTAACTTTAGTGACAGTGAGCTCCATCACCCCCCCCACAAGCCATGAGCAGGGCCACATCAGCTACAGAACCAAGGGCTGGCCCAGAAGCCTCGAAGCCTGCCAGGGCTCCACCACTGCCCTCAGACTCATGGCCCCTTTTGAAAAATGAGACAGTACAGTTGTCAACATTACAACAAGGGTTTTTGTCCAGTGTCTTTTGGTAAATCTCAGGACAGATATGCATCCATAAGCTGCAAATATAACCCAGTGATTAACAAAAAATTTAGGAAATAAAATACAAAAACAAAGTGCAGAGCTTCCAAAGCCTTACAAAAAGGGCAAAGAAGGATCTTCTTCAAGAGGGAAGATCTTAAAATCAGGATTACAAAGGGATTCTAACATGACAAAGGGATTTGTGCTTTATTGATCTGAGTTCCCCTGACCACCTATTGGTCTTTCAAATTCCACTTTTTATTCCCTTCCTTCATTGGTCAATGGAAGACATTTTAAGTAATGTCAGAGCTAGAAAAAATTTATAAGTGATCTTGCCCAAGTTCTTACTTTATAGGATGACCCTGGGTTCGAGAGGGAAAGTGTCCTGATGAAGGTGACACAACTACAGACTAAGTGCAGGGCCTTCTCTCCGGAAGCCAGAAGAGACTCAAAACGGCTAATATTACCCCCCCACCCCAATCCCTCTCTGGTCAGTGCTTAGGCCTGGGAGATAAGTCACTGTGCAAAGCCCAGAAGTCACTGAGTATTTAATGACAAGGGAGCCACATAAACCTGCCGCCAACAGCAGAAAACAGAGATCCTGAGGTAAATAAGCCTTCAATGTAACAATAGCTTTTAGAGGTAGAGCCAATATGCTGTAACCACATAGAACTGCTGCTGGCCATTCTTGGCTCAGTAAGCCCAGAAAGGTGTGCAAACAACTGGGGGGGAAGAGGAGGAGCACAGTGTCAGTGAGAAAGGAAATGCATTTTGATAGCTCTGAAGAGAGAATCCTATCGTGGCTGCCGTCCAAGGAATACAGGTAAAGTGGTTTCAGAAAAAAACAAACTCAGATGAGGGAAGTGGCAGACACTGTCACCTTCCCCTTCCCTCAAACATATAAATACAATGGAAGACTTCCCTGATGAGAAGGGTTTGCTGCCATTCCAATGGTGCTGGTTTTAATATCAGGAAGAGACTCATTTAACCCAGGGTGTGTTCAGTTTTTTCCACTCTCCACCCCCTTTCGCCTGAGAAATATTTACTTGACGCTGGATATATAAGAATATAAAATAGGTAATCAACCAAACATTTACTGATAATAAATCACAATGCTATTTTAAAACAATTCTTTGGGATACTAATAATTTTACTATTTATTAAAGATAAAAGCAAATTTGCATTTGAGATAGATGTGCATGTTTATTTTTACATAAAGAATTTTGCTAAATTTTTCACAATCCCCACATTCCCTTTAAGAAGTTTTGGTTTAGCCTGTAGGCCCTGGCCCCACTCTCTTAAGGCCAGATAGTTTACATTAACCCTCAAGGTTCTGGGGGTTCTGAGGGACTGATGTCTTTTTTTCTGACAATAGGAGCCAGTGACTAGCACCTCCAGTTTCATTTAACCATTTAACAGAGAATTTTGACAAAGGGATATTTACTTCAAAGATGTAGCAAGATCAAATGTATAAACATTCCCCCTCAAGAACTTAGGGACCAATCATCCCTATACTACCCCAATCCCTGAGAGTACAAAACTATTTAGCACTGGTTCCACCAAATTCATGTCTGTGTCATAGCTACCACTGGCTTAGGGTCCCAAGAGAACTCCCAAAAGTCACTCCTTGTTCCCAAAGGCATTGAACTTGTGTTGATTTTGAAATATGGACTATGGAATGACAGAATGTTGAGAGGTTCCTTTGACCTTTGGAACTCTCAAGATTACAGCCTCTAACTACTTCACTGGTCATCAAACTTTGTCAAGAGTGTGAAGAAAATAGCCGTGGCTGATAAGAGTTATTTGATTATCTCCTGTGGGATAACCCAAAAGCTCTGGCTCATGGTTACTTAGCTAAAACCAGTCATGGAAAGTTGATGCAGGTCCTGGAGACTCCCTCTCCCAGATACTTCCTTGAACCCCATCACGTTTCCCCAAGATTTCTCCTAGAAATCCATATATAATATTACAACATAGCCATCATATTTCAAGAAATTATAAAGAAAATTCCTAGATTTTCCACATGGAAACACCAAACTAGATGTGCTGTGCATATTAGAGCCCCCTTACAGTACCCAGAGTGAGGGGCCTGTTGACACTAGATTCACCATTCCTAGAATAGCTCTGATTATTCTAATGCTGGGCCTTAGACTGCACCTTCTGCCTAGAATGCTTAACTCTTCTCCATTTTCATAATTTGTTTACTAAAATTTTACCTCAAATATTTATTGCACATCTCACCTCTTCCATGAAGACTGTACTGATTGTGTGTGTGTGTGTGTGTGTGTGTGTGTGTATTCTTCTCTCCTTTAAACCAATTCAGATAGGAGTGACCTGGATAGGAACTTGCAGAGCTCAGACCATGAGGGCTGTGAATAGACCTCTCCTCAGATCACACCATCTTAGACATGCTGAAACTTTCAAGCCCCTCGACTGAGCTGTCAAATAGTTAAAAGTCATAAAAAGATAGAAACTCAGGCCAGGTGTCTGCCCTCAAGAAAATAGCTCAGCTTTAACATAAAGTCCAAAGTTAAGATGAATAAGCAACAACAACAAAAAAGAGATCAACCATAAAGGGCTACTATGGTGACTGGAAAACTTAGGATGCAAAATTCAGAAAAAGATAATAACTTGAAAACTTCTACAAGCAAAGCCTTAAAGAAAAATGCAGATTAGACACATGTCCAACGAGAATTTTTAGAAAAGTTAAAGAAAGCAATAAAAAAGATGAACAAAATTATTTTAAAAACCAAATAAGTTCAATATAGGAAAAAAGGGGAAAGAAATGAGAGCTTTGTAAGAAAATTTTGTAAATGAAGAACTAAAGAAAATGATTGCTTAAAAATGAGAACTGGTAAAACGAAAGCTAATGATTCTATGAAACATTAAGAAACAGTAAAACTAAGTGAAAGGATTAAAACATTTGAAGAAAATGTGAAATGTCTCATGAAAAAAAAAACTGACTTGGAAAAAAATTTTGAGGACAGATCATTTAAGAATCATTGGGTTACCTGAAATTCACATAGCATAAAAGAACCTACCCATCATATTTCAATAAATTATAAAGGAAAACTTCCTGGCTGTCTTAGAACGAGTGGACAAACCAGAAATTGAAAGAATTTACGAGTTATCTCCTGAAAGAAACCCCAAAATCAAAACTCCAGTTTCAATATACTTCTTGGGTAGCATTATTCACTTCATCCAATGAAGAAGACTTTCAAGCATGAAAAGACTAGAGCTAAATAGGAAATCTGGCATTCAAACGAAGGACTCAAGAAAAGTATAAAACCGTTAAAGAAAAAGGTCTGTGTGGTCTGTGTGTGTGTGTGTATGTGTGTGTGTGTGTGTGTGTGTGTGAGAGAGAGAGAGAGAGAGAGAGAGAGAGAGAGAGAGAGAGAGAGAGAGAGAGAGAGAGAGAGAAATAATAAGTGATTAATTAAAGTCAAACAGTTTATATTCATATGTGGGGAATATGTAACCCCTAAGGATTTTATCATCATTAGAACTTTTACTCTCATCTCAACTAGTTCAAAGAGGAAAGAATAAACATACACACATAGCTGAATACAGAAATTCATCTTAACAAACAGGGAAGTAGGAGGATTTGTGTGTATGTGTTTTTGTAGGGGAAGGTAGGGAACAGAGAACAAGAGAGTAAATCAAAAGAGGCAATAGTCACAAACAAAATATTTTTAAAGAAGAATGAATTCACAGGGTAAAAAAGAGAAGACTGAGTATTAAAAAAACAGGGAAACCACAACAATTATAACTGTGAATGTGAGTGGGATGAATTCAACCATAAAATGGGACCGAATGGATTTGAACAATCTAACAACATATTGTGTATAAGAAACACACTTGAAACAGAAAGCTACATAGAGATTTAAAATAAAGAGAATCTATTATGAAAGAGTGCCTCAGCTGAAGCAAAAAGGCAGGGTGGCAGTCAGACAAAATAAACATAGACTTAATAAAAGAGAGTATCTAGAGAAGCTACATCTTGCACAAAGGCATTTTTGACAATAATTTAATATAAAAACTAAACCTATATGCACCAAATGACATAGTTAAATGAATTACAAGAAGAAATACGAAGTAAAAACTAGAACAGGGCTTCTTAAACTTTTTCTACTTGTGACCCCATTTTGCCCGAGAAAAATTTTACATAACCAATTTAACCCTTTTAGTGAGTAAATTTTAAAAAAAATAATTGTAAAAACATTGTCTACTGACTAATTTTTGTCTCTTTTCACAAGTTTCTTTTTTTGTATCTATTTTATAGTGTATAATTCATTCATATATATATATATATACACATATATGTATATATATATAGTTTATAAATAAATATGCTTATGTTGGTTGTCAGAGTTTAGGGATTAATACATCTGTGTCTTAAAGATAGATGAGTTTGAGAGGGAATTAAAACATTCTTCATTTAGAAATGAAATCTTTGGGAATGAGAGACAGAGTATCATGAAGAAAAAAAAGAAGAACTGAAAAGAGAAGTGGCTAAGTAGCACAGCATTCTGATGAAAAAAAAAAGAAAAAGAAAAAGGCAGGAGCCGGAAATTACAAGGGAAGATTAGTACAAGTTGGATTTGATAACATACCTGTGGGCTACTAATAAAATTAATTAAATTAAATTAAAGGGGTATATAAATCAAATGTTTATGGATAATTAATCATAATTTCACAATCCCCACATTCAATTATGTGATCCCATATTGGATCACAATCCATAGTTTTAATAAGCTTTGAATTAGAACAGTAGAAGATCTCAATTTACCTCTCTCAGATTTAAATAAATCTAGCCAAGAAATAAAGAAGTTAAGGATATAAATAGAATTTTTGAAAAATTAGATTCTGGAGAATGATGAATGAGAATAGAAAGGAACATACCTATTCTCAGCTGTGCATAGGACCACACATGCACAAAAATGGACCATATTAGGGTATTTAAAAAACTTCAAATGCAGAAAAGCAGAAATATTAGTTTTCCTGATCATAATACATTAAAAATTTCACTCATTAAGAGGGTTTCTGAAGCTCTCTGAAGAGGAAAAAAGAATGATCTTTGCTGTTTGTACAAAGCGTTACCATTTTCAAAGTACTTTTACATACATTTCTGGGAATGTAGACTCTGAGGCCACTAACTCAAAGTGTTACTGATACTGACAGGTTGGGAAGTCAGAGGGCAGCCAGCTGCATCTTCCCTCAGCATTCTGGGGCAATAGTGAAGGATGGGGGTTCTCTTTCTAGTGTTAATTGTTCACCAGTCCCTACCTGTGTGACCTTCCCATTGATTTACCAGATGATATCAATTATACAGATAGACTTAATTAGCTTTTAGAAATGAATATTTACTGTAGTAGTAAGAGAACATTGGTTAGTGGTAAAAAATATTCCCCAAACTAGACACTCTTCTACACATACATATAAATTCAGGCTTTTAAAGAACACTTATGGCAAAAGTGGAACATGGATACTACTTTTTAGAGATACCTTTCTACTATTTGGAGGAATAGAAGGATAAAAAAAATACTTGTCTTCCCTACCTTCAGGTAGGGCACAGCCTTCAGCAGGCTTCCTTATGGAGTCCTAAAGCTGCCTTGCCTCAATATTTCTAGTTTGTCCTTGGCTTCTGATTCAGATCCTTCAATCACGTATGGCAACACTGCTATGTGATAGTGATGCTGCCAGCGTGAACATGGAAAGTCTAAAATCTTCAAAGCTGTTACAGTTCACAGAATCCCCTGGTCAAGGGTGGGTGTGAAGCCAGAGATTTTTTCCTTTGGTTTTGGCTAAAGCTTGTTCCATGGGTGGGCCAGACAGTGGAATACTGGATTCATAACTGTTTTGTTCTTTATCCAAGACCAGAGGACATCACTGAGTTTTTTTAGCCAGTTTCAATATACTTCTTGGGTAGCATTATTCACTTCATCCAGTAACTTTCAATCCTTCCAAATAGATCAAGGACTTTTTTGCTTCTAGATTAATGCTCATGATTGATCGATTCAAGAAACGTGTTTTCATGTAAAAAAGACATTTGTGCTAAAGCATCTTTTAGTTTAAATGATTGAACAAAATTCTCTCTTTATACAAGTAATCCTCACAGCAACTATAATGTATGTTGAGCAAAATTATTTCTAAAATGTAGAGAGGGCATTCAAAGTCACAGTCAGAAATAACAGAACTAGCCTCAGAACCCAATTAACTGCAATTATTCTCATAGTTAAATATTTGGATCTGATTATAACAGATTAATTCTAACTTGTAAAAAAGACAAATAATTTTGTAATTAATTTTATTAGTAGCCCACAGGTATGTTATCAAATCCAACTTGTACCAATCTTCCCTTGCAATTTCTGGCTTCTGCCTTTTTCTTTTTCTTTTTCTTTTTTTTTTATCAGAATGCTGTGCTACTTAGCCACTTCTCTTTTCAGTTCTTTTTTTCCTTCATGATACTCTGTCTCTTATTCCCAAAGATTTCACTTCTAAATGAAGAATGTTTTAAATCCCTCTCAAACTCATCTATCTTTAAGACACAGACGTATTAATCCCTAAACTCTTTTGACTCAGTAAAAATTTTTTAGCATATAACCGATATAAGCTTATTTATTTATAAACTATATATAAATGAATTATACATTATAAAATTGAGTCAAAAATTAGTCAGTAGACAATGTTTTACAATTATTCTCTAAAAATTTACTTACTAAAAGTTTAAAAACCTTGTGGTCCAACTAAAATCAACTTTACTATTATTACTATTATTTTTGGGAACAGGATGCAGTGTAGTGTATTTTTTCATTCAAATTAATCTTGGCTAGAAATTCTGGGACACCTTACAATTTGAAGGTAGGTTTATTTCTTTTGTTGGTTTTGATGACTATAGCTGACTAGAGACACAGAGATTCACATAGGAGAAGGGCAGTTCTGGCCGCACTGACAAAAATCATAATCATTTTCCAGTAAATTTCCATCTTCATTCTATCAATTAATTGTTCTTATAAATTAAACATAATGTGTTGCATTTTTTATATTTTTTAATAAATGGTTTTAAAATTTATTTAAATCCATATATTAAGTATTAATAAAACTTAATTTTTCCTTTTTCAAAGATTAAAAAATATAAACTGAAATTCTAATATTTTTTCCCCACATTCTAGGGAACTGTCTTATGTTCTCATTTTGGAGTAGGTAATCTCTAAGGTCCTATGAAATCCCCCAAACTATGCTTTATTATATACAGTTCCTCAGAGGGTTAGTTTTACACTTTAACAAAACTACCGGTGGGATTTTTAGGGCAAATATCATCTTGCTATGTAAACACACATCTTTTCCCCTCAAAAGCCCCGTCCAAACATATGTTAATTCTGAAAAAAACATTTTTGTTGTGCTTTTTATTTTTCTCTTGGTTATAAAGTAAAAAAAAAAAAAAAGAAATTTATACTGAAACCAATAATTCATTTTAAGCAGATCACAAAACAGAAGAAAATTTTGTATTCTGAAGTTCATTTTTAAAATTTCATTTAAAACAACAAATTTGGGTGTTAGGAAAAAATCTGATTAGATTATTTAGAAATAATATCACATCAATATCAATAAAATGCCTCAATATTTTAAACATTTTTGTTTATTTGCATTTTGTCTGCCTTGAGAAGGTAGTGCAGCCCATCTCATTTTGGGGGTCGACATATGGTAGAATTTCTGGGTAATTAAATAGCAAATTCACTAACAAGCTTTCAAGAGAGCATGTTATATTTCACTCTACAGTTCAGGAAACTGAGGCTTGGAGAGAAGTGACCTGTCCACAAGCGGAGAACTGATACCTGTCAGCCTCGGGACTCAGACTTGCCATTGGACCTAAGTCCAACGCTCTTTTCATGAACAAGATGCCAATTTCCCCAAGCTTGCTGAGACCTTGTCTGTGGGAGTGATTTCTAAGGCTCCATCCTTTGCAGTTCTGAAGTTCTTGTGGATACAAAGATGCTTTCTGTTTGCCAGATTTGTTACAAACAACAAATGTAAACACAACATAAAAAGCTCCACAGATTTTCTTCTAAAGAATGGAAAAAAATCAACAGATAAATACATGCTTCCTAGCACTCTTCAGAGTGTAGCAGATTTCCTAAGAGGAGCTCCACTTTTAATGAGGGCCAGCTAGATCCCTGGAAAAGTGACCAATGTTATTTCACAGCAGCGAGCAGACCCGTCCTAACTGTACTCTGGATAACTTCCCTCAGGAGCACGAACATGGACTCAGCCCAGGAGGGTCTTCTCAAGTTGACACATTCTATGGGGGTACAGAAACAACAGGGCTGGCACATGCTGAGCATCTTCTGGCCTCTGTTTAAATGCCCAGCTCCGGACACATCCCATAGTGGTTTTATGGGATCCCTGCATAATCCTATGACTATTCTATTAAATCATAAAAATATAATAGTAGCCAAATCTTTTTGTAGTTTCAGTTTATTGCTTTCTCAAGTGAAATAAATGGTCTCTCAGATTTCTTTTGCTTTCATCTTTCTGCATTAAGTACAGTCGGATGAGGTTCCAATTAGGGTCCATTAAATGCTCAAACTGATTCATGAGTCATTTTAAAGTTTCTTTTTCTAACCATGTATACATATGTGTCTGTCTGTCTGACTGTCTGTCTGTAGCACATTGCTGGGTTAGCGGTGACCCCTGGAGAGAGACGACTTCTGGTTTTTGGCCTCTCCCACTCCAGCACCCGCCAAGGATCATCTGCTTGTCACCTGCTAGGTATAACCATTTGAAGAACAGTCACCACATGTGGGTTCCCTCTTTGGGAAAGGAGGAGGTGAGTAATGGAAAGCTGGCAGCTAGCAGACATTTATCTCTAGGCAACAAACCCTTACCAGCTTTGGAAAAATTGGAAATATTAAAGAGTTTCGAGATGTTGCTCCATATAATGTGGAAGCATCTTCTTATGGGAATGGTTCTTCTAAAAATGGCAGACAAGACCCCTTCTAAGAAATGTCAGGGGGTACTTTCCTGGGAATTCAGAGCTTTTTCTCTTTCTCTTGTGGTCTTACAAATAGAAACAGGATAGGGATAAGCCTTCTAGCTTCCATTAAATCATAATGAGTAACTGAAGCTCACAGAGTGCAAATGGCTTATTTAAGGTGACAAAATGTTCCAGAGCTGGTTTATCATTCCAGTCTTTCCTATTAGAACACATTATGGCCCACATGCCTTAAAAGGGAAGCAGTCCAAGAATTCACAAATGCTATTGGCAAAAAAAAAGTACTTTTTGTTTTAATTTTCCAGTCAAAGTAGTATCAGGGATGAGAGGACCTGAATGGACTTTCTTGTATGCTAGATGCTAAATAATCAAATGACATACAAATAGGCTCCAAAATTCAGGAAAACGGAAATTTTTAAAATTCATGTGATTTGAACTGATCCATAAAAACAAAAGATTAACATAGTATTCTTTAGAGTAGCATAGAGTATAGGCCATGATATGGCCTGGTAGAAAGACCATGACATTTATTATTTTAAGCTTTGTATCAAACACTATCTGTTTTTTATCCCATGGCACTTTGTTAATATGCTCATCTTTCCCTGAATAAACCTTTCTGGGCAACAGAGGAAACCAGTCACAAAATGGCCTGGAGAATGATGGTCTTTGTTGCATTCTGTTCTCAGAGTCCAGAGGAGATGACAGACATGGAATTTAGGTGGAACCAGATGCAAGTTCTAATTCTAACTTGCTATAAAAACAAATAATTTTCTTTCTTTGAACCCATTTCTTATCAAGAAGAGGAGGGGGTTGAAACTCTTAACATCTACAGTTCCTTTTAATTGCAATATGCTAACAGCCTGTTATATTGATATATCTGGATTGGGTTTTATATTTCTCAAGTTCTCAATGGGTAGGGGAGGAAGTTAAGGAAATGGGGAGAATCTGAATCTGAAAATTAAATAAAATTGTAAGATGAAAAACAATAAGCTGAACGAACGAATGAATATATAAAATTATGTTGCTTAAAAAAAAAGATTATGATATTCCATTAGTGGGCTGTGCTTTACTTTACACAGGATGGGTGTTTCTGAAAAGTTGTACATAGATGTTTTGAAAAGTAAACAAAATCACATTATTTAATGACCTCAAAGAATTCACTATTACAAAAATTAATCCTATGATTATTTTATTCTTATAAAATATATTTTTTCTATTATAGTATTTTATTTTTTAAAATATTTGCAATGATAGTTTTCAACATTCACTTCTGCAAAACTTTGTGTTCCAAACTTTTCTCTTCTTTCCCTGCTCTCCTCTATCTAAGACAGCAAGCAATCTGATATAGGTTAAGCATGTGCAGTTCTTCTAAACATGTTTCCCACATTCATCATACTGCACAAGAAAAATCAGATTAAAAGTGAAAAAAATTGAGAAAGAAAAAACCCAAGCAAACAAACAATAACAACAAAAAGCAAAAATACTATGCTTTGATCCAAATTCAGTCAAGGACTCATTATTTAAAGGCAAAGGAGTGGAAAGGTAAATTCTCCCATAAAGTAAAAAGTCAATGATCGATTAATAAACTTTCTAGTTTGGTTTTTCATATATCAGGTTCTCTTCAATGGACATGCTTTTTAATTTGTGATAATCCAGGTTATTCGGTCAGGGATGATTTTTTTTTTTTTTTTTTTTTTTTTTTACTAAGTTTGTAAGTTAACTATCCAGTAATAACAAATCTTGTCTAAAAGGGCTCATATAAGCGTGCATCCTGATCCCTGGCTTTCCTTTGGCTAAAGCAATCACAACTTCAATCAAAACAAAATTAGAAAACTCTTTCTATAATTGGATTCTAAGACAAATCAAGAATCACAAAACCAGAGAAACAGGTTTGAAAGCAATTGATCTCCTTCTCTTACATTTTTAGCCCCAGATTTAGTTAAGGAACTTTGCCAAACCCAGTAAAATGTTTTAAGGCTCATATATTCAAGGTGGTGATAATCTCTCCTGCGACAGCACTCCTAGAAAGAGCTGCTTGTAATGACTCACAGTCGAACTCTGGATTAATCAGTTCAATCCAACAAACATTTACAAAGTGCCTAATAACCTCAGGAAGACAACTAGTACAAGTGCTAGTAGACCTATTTTGTAGATAACTCTCCTCCTCAAAAGAACCCTGAAGTTCAGAGATTAAATGATTTGCCCTGTCCCCAAAGCTGGAAGGTGAAGTCAGGTGTTTCGCTTGACTTTAAGGGCAATACTATTTCCTATAGATCATACTGCTGCACATTTCCTACCCTCCAAGAATTTACAGTTTAGTCTAAGGAGTGATTTCTTTATTTTTTTTTATTTTTTTTTTATTTTTATTTTTTATTATATATATATATATTTTTTATAATATTATCCCTTGTATTCATTTTTCCAAATTACCCCCCCTCCCTTATTCCCTCCCCCCGACGACAGGCAATACCATACATTTTACATGTGTTACAATATAGTCTAAGTACAATACATGTGTGTGAATATCATTTTCTTGTTGCACAATAAACATTAGAATCCGAAGGTACATGCAACCTGGGCAGACAGATATTAGTGCTAACAATTTACATTCCCCTCCCAGTGTTTCTTCTCTGGGTGTATCTACCTCTGTCCATCATTGATCAACTGGAAGTGAGTTGGATCTTCTTTATGTTGAAGATATCCACTTCCATCAGAATACATCCTCATACAGTATTGTTGTTGAAGTATACAGTGATCTTCTGGTTCTGCTCATTTCACTCAGCATCAGTTGATTTAAGTCTCTCCAACCCTCTCTGTATTCCTCCTGCTGGTCATTTCTTACTGAGCAATATATTCCATAACTTTCATATACCACAATTTACCCAACCATTCTCCAACTGATGGACATCCATTCATCTTCCAGTTTCTAGCTACAACAAAAAGAGCTGCCACAAACATTTTGGCACATATATGTCTCTTTCCGCTCTTTAGTATTTCTTTGGGATATAATCCCAGTAGTAGCGCTGCTGGGTCAAAGGGTACGCACAGTTTGATAACTTTTTGGGCATAATTCCAGATTGCTCTCCAGAATGGCTGGATTCTTTCACAACTCCACCAGCAATGTATTAGTGTCCCAATTTCCCCACATCCCCTTAAGGAGTGATTTCTAATCTGAACATTTTAGTATGGCTACATTTCTGGCTCTACTGACAGCTTCTTACTAGTTCTTTGACTCAGTTCCCTCAGGATGATTGGTCAGTCTTGTAATGCACCAGGTCTTAGGGAGACAAGTCCCTCCTTTGAATTCTCTCTGGAGGAAAAGCAGAACCATCCAATACTAGAACAAGAACAGACTCTGGATGTGAAATGAGGCCCCTGAAAGTAGAAAGTAGAAAGAACTTGCCAGGGGTCATCAAGGACCAGCCCAGCCCAGCCTCATATCTGCCAGTTCAGCACTCACTCTTCCATGATAAGATTCTACTTATGAATGAAGTTGGGTTTCTGTTTTTTCCTCCAAAACTTCCTGTCTTGACAGAGGTGTTTCCTATGTCCTAATAACCTATCCTCAAGTGATTAATTTGAGAGGCTCCTTTTATTTTAGTCCCAGGCAGGGCCCAGGACTGTTTAGATTAACTAATGGTCTTTGGTTAAACTTTGACTCAAGATTCCTCCTACCTTCATTTACTTGATGTCCATTTGACATCAGAATCACAGACTTTCAAGGGAGCAAACAATCAGCTGCTGAAAATGTAATCCACTATTCCCAAATTTCCTGTCCTTCAGACCTCTGCTTAAGAGGTCTGGATTTGTGTCTCCTGAAAAAGTTGCTACTTTTTTTGTGAGCAGCAGCTCCATGGCAGGAGGTGATAAATCAATTGGATGTCAGCTTTCAGTCCTGGGCTAGTGACTATCCTGGCCTTTTAGTGTTTCTGCTGTGGACTGCTGATTAGGGAATGTGAAGCTGTCTACAAGCTGGCCTCTACTCATTTCTAGCATCTTAATTACAGGGAAGCAGCAGTATGTAGGGGAAAGCCATTGGAATGTGGGGATCCAAAGCTCTGCTTCCTTTTATACTTACTATGTGCCATCTGTAAAATGGGAAGATAAAAATCCCTGCTCTGCTTGCCTTATTAGCATTCATATTTACAAGATTTTGAGTTCTAAATTTTTCTCCCTCCCTCCCCTATACACTCTCGTATAAGATATTTTCATATTTGTCACAGTTGTGAAAGAAGAAACAGATCAAGAGGGGGAAAATAATGAGAAAGAATAAGTGAAAAAATTGCTTTGATTAGCAATCAAGGTCCATCAATTCTTTAACTGGATGTGGACAGCATTTTCCTTTGTGAGTGCTTTGTACTTTTCTTGGATCACTGTTGCTGAGAAGAGCTTCATATTTGATTATCATACAACGTTGCTAGATTGTGTACAATGTTTTCCTGGTTCTTCATTTTTTCATCAGTTTATACAAGTCTTTCCAGATTTTTCCAAAATCTGTCTTCATTATTTCTTATTGCACAATAATATGCCATTACATTCATATACCACAGCTTATTCAGTCATTCCCCAATGGATGGACACCCTCTCAAAATTTCTTATATTTCACATCATGGAAAGAGCTACTATAAATATCTTTTAAAATGTAGGTCTTTCTCCCTTTTTATGATCTCTTTGGGAAAAAAATCTAGTGGTGGTATTGCTGGGTCAAAGGGCATGCATAGTTTGTCCAAATTATGCACCCATTTTGACCTTATCTTACTATACAGCGTGAAATATTGGTCTATAGCCATCTTTTGTCCTATTGTTTCCCAGTTTTCCCAGCAGTTTTTATCAAATAGTGAGTTTTTATCCCAAAGGCTGGAGTCTTTGGATTTATCAAACATTAGATTACTATGGTCATTAACTACTGTGTACCTAATCTATTCCACTGATCCACCACTCTATTTCTTAGCCGGTATCAGATAGCATTTATGCTTTTAATACAGTTTGAATTCTTTTTATTTTTCTAGATGAATTTTGTTATTTTTTTCCTAGCTCTATCACCTAAGTAATGCTCTGGCTGCATCTCATAAATTTTGGTATGATTTCTCATTGTTGTCACTTTCTTCAATGAAATAACTGATTGTTTTTGATTTGTTCTTTGATCCACTTATTCTTTAGGATTAGAATAATATATCTTTCCACAGTTCTTTGTTGAATATGATCTGAAAAAAAGAATACATTTAATATTTCTGCCTTTCTACATTTGCTTTTGAGATTTTTATGCCTTAATACACGGTCAATTTTTGCGTAGGTGCCATATGCTGCTGAAAAAAGGTGCATTCCTTTACATTCTCATTCAGTTTTCTCTACAGGTCTATCATATCTAACTTTTCTAATTCTGTTTATTTCCTTAGTTTCTTTCTTGTTTATTATTTTGGTAGAATTTATTGAGTTCTGATAGTCTTGCTATCTATTTCTTCCTGTAACTCACTTAACTTCTTTAAGAATGTGGATTAGTAATACTTCATTGTTTGTCACTGAAGTCCCTTCTCAAAATAAACTGCCAAGCAATCAAACTCTACTGCAGAGAGCACAACTCTGTTAGGCTGGCCACATTGTTCAAATGTCAAATGTATGCTTGTCTAAAAAAACATTTTATGGAAAACACACAGGATGAGTGCTCACAAGATGGTCAGAAAACAACAATACAAGGATACTCTCAAGTTATTTCTTAAAAACTGTAGAATCAATTGTATGACATGAGAGACACTGGCAAAGGCTACCCAGCATGGAGATCCCTCATCAGAGAAGGTGCTGTGTTCTATAAGCAAAGCAGAATTGAATTAGCCCAAAAGAAACACAAGATGCACAAAGTTAGAGAAACTTCCCCAAATGTTCATATGGACTATTTGTGTCTGACCTACGGTAGAGCACTCTGAACTTGTATTGGACTGATCAGCCACAGTCGGACATACTGTAAGACTAACTTGACTCTAGCACAGTGATGTTATTTTGGTCCTGTTTGAGAACAAAGGACAATAACCAACCTTTTAAAGAAGAGTTTTTGCTAAGATTTCCTTCCTTATCTCTTTTAATTAGATCTATTTTTGCTTTTATTTTGTCTGAGGTCAGGATTGCTACCCCTGCTTTTTCATTTTTTTAAACTTCAGCTAAAGCATAAGAGATTTTGCTTTAAAACATTATCCTCTTTATGTCTCTCTGCTTCAAGTGTGTTTCTTGTAAACAATATGTTGTAGGATTCTGATTTCTGATCTATTCTGCTATCTGATTTCATTTTATGGGAGAGTTCATCCCATTCACATTCAGTTATGATTACTAACTGTGTATTTCTTTCTATTTTATATTCCTCCTATTTGTCCTCTCTTTTCACCTTTTCCCTGCTCACTGTTTTACTTCTATTAGTGCTTTTGATCTGTTCTCCCTTGTCAGTTTCCCACCTTCCTTTACTTACTCTCCTAACCTTCTATTTCCCTCTTAGATAAGATAAATTTCTATCTTCAATTAATTGTGTCTATTATTCTATCTTTGAGCCAATACTGAAGACGGCCCATTGTCCACCCTCCCATCTTCCCTTCCACAGGTTTTTTGCACTTCTTCATGTGAAATAATTTAATATATTCTATCTCTCCTTTCCTTCTGAACCCAGTATATCCCTCTTTAAGGGATAAGAATGCCTTAATTATTTTTTCTTGTCATTCTCTCAAATTCACCTTAAATCTGAAGTCTCTATCTAGGTATACTCCTTCTAGCTTTTTTATTAATGATGAAATTTCTAAGAATTACAAAATAGCACTTTCCCACTTAGGGATGTAAACAGTTTAGCTCTACTGAATTTTTTGTTTCCTTTTCCCTTTTTACCCATTATGCTTCTCTTTTAGTCTTATTATTAGAGACCAATTTTTTGGCTTAATTCTGGATTCCTTATGAAAGCTTGAAACTTTTCTATTTCATTGAATGACCATCCCCTTCTCTCCCCCCTCCCCTCCCACCACTACAATATATTATATTTAGTTTTGCTTGGTAAGTGATTCTTAGTTGTAATTCTAGCTCCCTTTGTCTTCCCAGGATATCGTGTTCCATGACTTCTGGTCTTTTAATGTTGCAGCTACTTAGTCCTGTGTAATCCTGTTTGTGGCTCCGCAATGTTTGAATTGTTTCTTTTCTGGCCACTTGCAATATTATTCCCCTTGACCTGATCTGAAACTTGGCTATAATGTTCCTTGAAGTTCTCATTTTAAGATCTCTTTCTTTAGGTTATTGGTGGATTCTTTCAATGCCTATTTTTGTTCTCTGGTCCCAGAATATCAGGGCAGTCTTTCTTGATGATTTCTTGAAAAAAATGCTGTCCAGATTTTCCTTTTGATCATGGCTTCCAGAGAGTCCAATGACCCTGATATTATCTTTTATAGATCGTTTTTATTTTTCTCCCATGAGGCATTTTATATTTTCTCTCCTATTTTCCATTCTTTCAAATTTATTTGATTGATTCTTAATGTTTCATAGTCATTAGCTTCAACTTGTCCAATGCTAACTTTAAAGGACTTGTTATCTACACAGTATCTTTTGTATTTTCTTTTTCAGTTTGGCCAATTGTACTTTTAAGGAGTTGCTTTCTTCAATGGATTTTTGTACCTCCTTTTCCATTTGGCCAAATTCTACTTTTTTATGCACTTGTTTTCTTTTTCTAATCTGTTGATTCTTTTATCATAATTCTTTTGTATCACTCTCATTTCTTTACCCAATTTTTCTTCTATTTCTCATATGGTTTTTAAGTTCCTTTTTGAGCTCTTTCATGAGTTCTCAGTTTGAGATGACTTCTTGTTTTACTTGAAGGTTCTACTCATAGATATTTTGACATTGCTATTGTCTTCTGAGTTTGTGTCTTGATCTTCCTTGTCACTATAAAAATTTGTATCATTAGATTTTTTTTTTTGCTTTTTTACTAATCTTTTTTTGATTCTTCTCTTTCTTCCTTGTGTTGAACTAATGTTGCCATGAGATCCATGGATGACCCTTGTATTTGATCCTGCACTGTGAAAGTGTAGTGCTATGGGAGTGTCTAGGAGCAACTTATCTGTTGCTGAGCTGGGGTTCTAGTGCTGGAACTCTGGCCTCTGGAGGCTGAATATTTGCCTAGGACTATGCTAAAGCATGGGACAATTCTCAAATGTGGAATCTGCCTATTCTCCTTTTTATTTTCAAAATATATAAATAGATAATTTTCAACATTCACCCTTGCAAAACCTTGTGTTTCAATTTTTTTTCTACCTCCCTCTCCCAGCCCTTTCCCTAGATGGCAGGTAATTCAATATGTGTTAAACATGAGCAATTCATATATATATATATATATATGCACATATATATATATATATATTTCCATAATTATAATGTTACACAAGAAAAGTCTGATGAAAAAGGAAAAAAAATGAGAAAGAAAAGCAAGCAAACAACAACAAAAAAATGAAAATACTATGTTGTGATATACACTCAGTTCCCCCAGGCCTCTCTCTGGATGCAGAAGGCTCTTCTTCATCACAAGATCATTGGAACTGGTCTGAATCACCTCTCTGTTGAAAAGAGCCACATTCATCAGAATTGATCATCATATAAATCTTGCTGTTGCTGTGTGCAACGTCTCTTGGTTCTACTCACTTTACTCAGCATCAGAGTATAAGTCTCTCCAGGCCTTTCTGTTTATTGCTCCTTATAGAACAATAATATTCTATAGCATTCATATACCATAACTTATTCAGCCATTCCCCAACTGAAGGGCGTCCACTCAGTTTACAATTCCTTGCCACTATAAAAAGGGCTGCCACAAACATTTTTGTACACATGGGTCCTTTTTCCTTTTTTAGGATCTCTTTGGAATACAGACCCAGTAGAGACACTGCTGGATGAAAGGGCATATGCACAGTTTGATAGTCCTTTGGGCACAGTTCCAGAATGGTTGGATCAGTTCAAACTCCAAGGAGAGATAATTTTCAACATATACAGATCCTTTTCTCTTTCTTTCGCTTTTTTAGTTAAGTGCTTTGTAAATGTTAAAGTATTAAAGAAAAATAAGTTATTGTTAAGTAAGCACATGTTTTTGAGCAAAACTGGGGGAGATACAAAGATAGGTAAAATTGGGCACCTGCCCTCATGAAGCTTCTTTGACTTGATTTGGAAATTTTAAATTAAATTTGTTGAATTTCTTAGTAACCCACTAGTAGTTCAGTGTCTATTAAAGAATAAGTCTAAACCACCAATTCTTTGTGATAGTTATCACTCATATTGAGCCAAGGATGATATGAATATATTAGTCATATTCTTGGTGACTCTAATGCTCAGAGAATTAGAATTTATTGGTAGGATTGTCTGATCCTGTGGGGTAGACTGGTGATGGAGATGGGACCTGAGCACTGATATAGAGAGAAACAAATTCACCTGGCCTGAGGAAGAGAGAATTGTTCTGGAGATGGAAGGTCCAATCCAAGTCAAGGACTGCATCTAGGAGAGCAAGCAGAATGTCAGGCCAGGCCAAGTGAGAACGACCTCAACTTGGGAGCCTTGACACAAAGCTGGCAGGTCATCAGGACCTCACAGAATCCCAGAAACTTAGAAAAGATTTCAATAAGCACAAAGGAATCCAACTTAAACCTTACTGAGAAGTACTTGGAGGATGCAGGAGTCACTAGAAAAATGGTCAGCTCTCTCTTAAGCACCTTTTCTCATGGGGGTCATGCTCCTTGTGTGCTCTGCAGAGACACCAAGGTCAAAAAGTGACTTCTCTATGAACCACAAATGAGTCCAAGCTATGAAGGCAAATCTCTGAGCCTGGCAAACTGTCATCTCCGCAGAGGCACTGCATCGTGGGCACCAAACCAAGGCCACTCTGGCCTTGGGTGCCTTGGCTGACCGCCCCCACAGATCTCAGCTGGACGTCCCTTTCATGTCCTGCTTATTCCTTCCAGGCAGCTCCAATCCTAGGTAAGTTGGTTTCCTTCAGGATGGTTGACAAGTAACCTCACAAGTGCTTCTAAACACTTGGAAGAAAAAATCCAGTCCCTTGGGGGAAGCTATGGCTCATTCTAAACTTCTCCACTGTGAAACTTGCTGAGAAAGGAGGTAAGGCAATGAAAAGTTCATTTTGCCTAATGAGAACTCGGTGACTTCTCATACAAATAGCTTTTCTTTAGGCTGGCTGTCAAATTTCTGCATCTTGAAATTAGCTAAGTCACTCACAGGATTTGTGAAGGCAAACAAATCCACAAAAATTGTTTTCAATTAGAGTTCTACTTGGTAGAAAAATAAATCACATTTTTCTTCACTGTACTAATATTGAGGGTAATTTAGTTTCTGAATGATTACACCTTAGCTCTTTCATTGGATAAAATGTATTTTTGTTTAATGAACAAAACCTTATCACCCACAGAATGAAAACATAGAAAGCTGGATATCTGTATGACAACTTAAGAAGTCGCTGCCAACTCATCATTTGACAAATAAAGTGAAAGCCAGACCTTGGAGCCTGTTCTATTACAAAGCAAGTTTGCTTTCAATCTCTGCTACTCTGGGGTTCCATCTCATAGAATTGGTGCTGTAGTTTACAAAATGGGTGTGACTCTGAGCAATTTGCTTTTGAGGAGAAGAAATGGATAAAGTAAGATTGTTTGAGCAGGTATTAAGCATCCTCTGAACAGTCAGAAAGCTGAAATCTATTTTTGAAGAACTTTGCCTTGGAGCACAGTGTCTATCTCTTAGTACCAACAGATGTTTGCAGGGTTGGAAATCAATGATTTTTTTTTTTTTTTTCACTTTGAGGAAATAGTCTGAGTCAAAGTTTCCTTGGATCATTTTTAGAATCACAGACTGTCAGAATTGGATGGGTCCTTGGAACACACCAAAGCCAAACTCATTTTACACCCTTTCCTGGTCGATTGCAATAGGCTCCCCTTAGGTTCCCCCACCCCCAAGTCTCCCTCTGCTCCAATCCAGGGCTGGCAAGCTATACAAAGTCCCCCCCCCAACTTCATTGCACCCCAGGGGCTCCTTGTTACTTTTAGGATCAGACACCGGATCCCTGGTTTGGCATCTAGAGAGATTCATAACTCTGTCTCTTTCTACTTTTGTAATTCTGAGCGCTGCCCCCTCACTCCACCTTCCAGGCATCTTGGGCTGTTCCCCCTCTCCCTCCCCTTCACCTCTGTATCTTGCCTTTTCTGGCTTCCTTTAAGAGCCAGGTCAGATTCTACCTTCTGTTTCTCCTGATACTCCCAGGTGGCCTGTGCCTTGCCCTCCAAGATGACCTTAAATCCACTTTGTATGTGTTTTGTATATGGCTATGGAGGTTCCCGGCTGTCTCTCCCAAGAGGATGCAAGTTCCTTGAGCGCAGGGACCACTTCACTTTTGTCTGTGTTTCTCCACTGCCTTGTATAATGTTAGATACAAAACAGGTCCTTAATAAATGATCAGTCTTTGAGTAGAGGAAGAGCTGAGGCCCAGAGAAGGAAAGGACTTCCCTCAAATGACACGGATCTTTTGGGGAGCAAAGAATAGAATCCTAGTCTTCTGACTGCTGGTCTGACAGGTCTTTCCCCTTCACCACACTGCTTCCTTCTTCATATCAATTAGTTTGAATTATCCTTTGCTTACGTGGTCATTTCTTTCTTAAATCTCTAGTTCTTAACTCATACATAGTGACTAAAGGATAAAACAATTCCTGAAAATCCTGAAGAGTTTGGGCAAAGGGGCCACTGGACTCTTGCAGAGGAATCTCCAGTTCTGGCACCCACAACTCTGTACTGGCTGCCCTCTGCTGAGACGTGCCTGGGATGTGCCCCTTACTCTGTACCCAGGATGTTCCCCTCCATCCCATGCCCAGGATGTGCCTAGGATGTTCCCCTCCCTCCCTTCTCCCTTCTGAAATTCCTGGCTTCCCTCAGAGCTCAGCTCTCCCAGCCAGCCTCCCAGGGAGCCGATGTGGGTGCCAGGACCTTCTCTTCAGAGCATGTGAACATGCATTTGTTTTGATTGTTTTTGGAGATGGCACTGTATCCCTAGCATCATTTCTGGCACACAGTAAGTACTTAAAAATTAGTCTTCCCTCAACAAACATGCAGAGACCATCCTGGATTAATTAATTCAGTCGCCACAGCGCAAATTTAGAAGCACTTTGAGGTTTCCAACAATCCAGAGAGGCAGGTCATACAAAACACTCCCATTTCACAGATTTGGAACAACTAGTTAGCAGTGGAGTCCAACCACAAGTTTGGATTTCCTGACCCTTATCTTTCAAGGTAAGAGGATTTAGCAAGTACTAGTTTTGTAAGGAGTAGATAAATAAATATCTAACAGTGCAACCTTTTCTAGAAAGCAAGTGGTTTCGAGGCTGGCAGCTCCAGAGGGGTGTCCCCTGCCCTTCTGAGCCCTTTTATAGAAGCAATAACCTTCACGAGTGATATGCATATGCAAAGTCTCTTATTCCCAACATGGGAATGTGCAGACAGGCAAATCATCTGTCATTCCCTTAATTTAATTATCAGACCACATTCAATCATCTAATATAAAATGCAAATGAAGTGAATGGCTGACAGCATATCCTAATTATGTTCATTATAATAATTAAATAGGACAGAATTTAGAAACAGAAATGAAAGAGCCATAAAACACATGGAGATTTTTAATTAAATCAACAACATTTTAATTAGAAACTGTAACACTATAGTAAATAGATGATTGGCTTAATCAAAGATAAGGACATTAATTTTATTACACAGGTTTCTCTTCTGTGGCCATGGTTAGTGCCAGGGGACCTGTCCCCTTCAGTTAATAGGCTAAATGGTGGCAGATAAAAAAGGATCAATTTAATGGACAATCTTTGATGCACAATAGCTGCATAGTGAAACTACTTTCCTTTACAGCCCTATATCCCAATCCCCAGTTTTATAAAAATAAAAGCACAATCTGCCTTTACAAAATGTTGTGTCTGAAAGGGGGCTAATACAAGGTTAAAAGGACTAAAAAAATTTAAGTATTCCTCTTCCCACCCCCAAACAGCTTTGATTTCTTGATAGTTTGGAAATCTGCTTTCAGTTAAAAAACCCCAAATATTCATTGCAGAGTATGAGTTTCAGATTAGGAGTCAGGAGAACTGAGTTCCTTTCTTAGCTCAGACATCTAATTGCATTGTGACTTTGGGTCTCAATTTCTTCACCAGAAAAATGGAATTATTGATTTTGACTTGGATTGACTTGACTTGCTTAACCGGATCACTACCAGATGTAAGAACACTAGAATCCAAATCCTAGTCCTACCTTTATGCCATATATGAGCTGGGGCAGGTTCCTTCTTGCTAGCTCGCAAGTCCAGTGATTATCTGATCTTGACTTATTTCCAAGGTCAGTGTTTCTTATATCAGGTAGCTTATATTTTTGTCTATTTTTTTCAATCTTTTGATTTTGTTCTGGTATTTCTTTGTTTCTGATGGAATCATTGATTTATTTGGAGTTTTCAGAATCTGATTTGCCATTCTGTCTTTAAGCTATTTCTCCACTTCTTTCCTTCAGAGCTTTGTTATTTTTCCAATTCTTTTCTCTAGAACTTTTGTTTCACTTTTTTTTCTTGCTTCCATTCATTTCCCTTCAGCTACAGTGCTCTCTAACATGTCCTTGTTGCGGATCCTTCTCTCTACCATTTACCCTTCAGAGTGCATGTTGTCTTTCTTCATTAAACTGTAAGTTCCTTAAAGGCAGGGATTTTTTTTTTTTTTTGGCCTGGCAATACTGTTTATTAGTTGATTAGTACTAATAGGTACCATAGGTACTATCTATGTGGCCCTTGTGAAAGATTCATTTTTGCTTTTGAGTCACTTTTTGCCATTATTATGGAGTCTATCACGCCTTCCTTTGTAAGATCTTCAGAGTCACAATCATTACACTCAGAGGTGTTTTCTTCTTTGACGCAGTCCTTTCTCCAGCTCTTGCTCCTGATTACATGGCCACACTCCTGCTCTTCTTTTTGCCTGAGGAAACTATGGAATAAGTGGGAAGTTGGCCCTGCCTGACATCACTCGGCATTTTCTGGCTTCCTGTGCTGCCCTATCTCTAGGGCTTCTTATGGCATCTCGAGAGAGCGTGTGCTGGCTGGAGATCTGGAGCGTCTCAGGCAAGACACTCTCACAGCATACCAGTGGCAGCTTGCTCCCTGGGTAATCCCATATTCCCTCTTGAATCCAGGGCTTTCTGATTTTCCTGGGTTTTTCTAAGGAAAATCTTGCCATGTCTGAACCCAGAGGCAATTCCTGTCTGCCAAAGCTGGGGGCTGTGGCCTGGACTTCGGGCTGATTGTGCATTCCGATGGTCAAAGAAGTCACCTACTGTAATTAATCAAGTATTTACTTCAGATTTGTAAGATCTGGGTAGTCCGTTTGCCCATCAAGTATGTGTTTCAGTCCGAAGGCCTGCAGACTATTCTCTAGGTCATATTAGAGCTAGGAGAGACCTCAGTGAGATATAATAGTATAACCCCCATTCTGCAGATGACCAAGGTCACAAAAGTAAGTAGGGCAGAGGTGGGATTTGAAGCAGGCCTTCTGATTCCAAGTCTCTCTAATGCTTTGATGGGTCCCAGACCTGGGGCTTCGCCATTTCTGCTGGGAAGCCAAGCAATAGTAGTGAGTCCTCTACAATGTGATCTCAATTGGGCCCTCTCTGCAGCAAGGCGATCTTTGAAGTCTCTCCCCAATTGACTGTATCACACTTGAATGTTGCCTTTTCTTCTCTCGAGCCTCCCATATCACACTTTCCCTTTGCTCTCTCAGCTGCAACCTTGCTTCCTCTTTATGAGAAAAGAGAGACCTTTTTTCCACGATTGCCTTCTGTTTCCTTACTCTACAAGTCTGAATGCTCTTCCTTTTTTCCAGTCTTTCCTCTGTGTGGCACTTGATCCCACCCCTGCCTGCGTGCCAAAGGGGGCCTCCAAAGTCATTTCCCACTCTTTTCCCAATTTCTAATCTTTCTCTATCAATAAGCTCATTCCTTTTGGTTGTTGTTGAGTCATTTCAGCCACATTTAACTTTCCATAAGCCTGTTTTGAGGTTTTCTTGACAAAGAAGCTCATTCTCTGTTGCCTTCAAAAATACATGCTACCCTCACTCATCCTTAAAAAACTTTCACATGGTCCTACCAGACCCTAAAGATATCACTTTTACATGCCACTTCACCACTCAGACTGTCATCTTATGACAGGAAAAGATAAATGTTGGAGAGGATGTGGGAAAATTGGGACACTAATTAATACATTGTTAGTGGAGTTGTGAACTGATCCAACCATTCTGGAACTATGTCCAAAGGACTATCAAACTGTGCATATACCCTTTGATCCAGCAGTGTCTCTATAGGTCTGTATCCCAAAAGATCATAAAAAATGGAAAAGGACCCACGTGTACAAAAGTGTTTGTGGAAGCCCTTTTTGTAGTGGCAAGGAATTGGAAACTGAGTGGATGCCCATCAGTAGGGGAATGGCCAAATATGTTATGGTATATGAATGTTATGAATATTATTGTTTTATAAGGAATTAGCAGGCTGATTTCAGAAAAGCTTGGAAAGATTTACATGAACTGATGCTGAGTGAAATGAGCAGAACTAAGAGAGTACATAATAATGTACATAATAACAGCAAGATAATGTGATAAACAACTGTGATAGACTTAGTTCTCCTCAGCAATGCAGTGATTCAAGACAATTCCAAAAGACTTGGGATGGAAAATTCCATCTGCACCCAGAGAGAGAACCATGGAGATTGAATGTGGATTGAAGCTCAGTATTTTCATCTCTGTCTTTTTGCTTTTTTTTCTTATAGTTTTTTCCTTTTGGTCTGATCTTTCTTGTAGAACATGACAAATATGGACATATGTTTAAAAGGTTTGTATATGTTTATCTTATATTAGACTCCTTGCTGTCTTGGGGAGGGAGGAGGTAAAAGAAGGAGGGAGAAAAATCTTACCAAAAATGAATATTAGAAATTATCTTTACATGTAATTGGAAAAAATAAAATACTAATGACGAAAAATAAGATATCACCTACAGCTCCTTTTCTAGACAATTCCTTGAAAAGATGTACAATTTCACAGTATCCATGTCCCCTGCTTTCCCCCACTCCTCAACCTTCTGCTATCTGGCTTCAGACCTCGTTGCTCCCCTGACACTGAAGTTGCCCAGTATGAGGGTCCTGACCTAGGAGCTGCACCAGACAGCTACCTCTCTCTCCTCTCACTGCTGTCTGCAGAATGGGAGTTTTTGCCCATAGAAACGTGCTTCTTTTGGTCTCTGTAGTTGTAAGGCTTGATAATAATGATGAAAAACTCATTACTGTTGATGACAACAAACAACAATAATAAAAAATGACGATGGTGGGTGAGAGGTGTAACGACAGTGATGGGCGTGGCGGTGGGCTAGCAGAATGAGAGCCGGACTCCAGGCGGGAAGGCCTGGATTCCAGTCCTGTCTCAGACATGCTACCTTGTCATCAAGCATGCATCATTCACTCTCTCAGTGCCTAAGTCACAGAGGAGATGATGATCAGTAGTTTGAGGAAGGAGTTTCTACCCCAGTAAAATCAGAGATCTAGACCAAATAATGAGTAATAATAATGACACTACATTCTGTTACTTTTTATTAAGCTATGAAAAAGTAAGCTATTTTATCCACTGCCCAATAATCTATAGATTAAAAATAATATGGTGATGTGTGCTAGATTAATTTTTTAGCTGAGCCCAATAAAAAGATGAGAACTAGATTATGAATAACAATCATAACCAAAACCCCAGAGAAGGAGGATGTGGAAATTTATAGTTATCTACAGGCATACTTTGGGAAATATTTCAGATTATGTTTCAGACTGCTACAATTAAAACAAATACCACAATAAAATCAGTCACATGATATTTTTGATTTCCTAGTGCACATAAGTTGTTTTTTCACTTTATTGTAAACTACATGTAAACTACACCTCAGAATTTCAAAGTGTAAACTCGCTCTAAAGACCTGAAGCAAAGGTGTGAACTCCGAGCCAGAGAACTGTCCACACAACCTGAATTCTCACCTTGTAATCCTAACATAGTATTACACCTAAAAACACCCAGGAGAGGGAAAGGGAGAGATGGTGAATGGCCAGTTGCTGAAGGAGTTGGAATATACACGTTTATTAAGCTTGTAGTTTTATAGCAATGAGAAGATAAAATTATTACTCTTTATAAATGACATGATGGTATACATAGAAAATCCTAAAGAATCAATCAAAAATTTACTTGAAACAATTAAAAAATTTAGTTAAGTTGTAGGACATAAAATAAACCCACGCAAATCATTACCATTTTCTCTGTTACTTAGAAAGCCCAGAGGTAGAAAAATTTCATTTAAAATAACTGTAGACAAAATAAAATATTTGGATGTCTACCTGCCAAGGCAAACCCAGGAACTATATGAACACAATTATAAAATACGTTTCACACAAAGTCAGATTAAATAATTAGAAAAATATCAATTGTTCATGAGCAGGCTGAGCTAATTTATGGTAATTCTACTTAAATTAGTCTACTTATTCAGTGTGCCATACCAATCAAGTTGCCAAAGAATTAGTTTGCAGAGTTAGAAAAAAATAATAACAAAATTCATCTGAGAAAAGAAAAGGTCAAGAATAACGAGAGAATTAATGAAAAAAAATGCAAAGTATAGTAGCCTAGTAATACCAGACCTAAAATTCCATTATAATTATTATAAAGCAGCAGAAAACTGGGAACAATATTTTAGAAACTCAGCATAGACTTACATCTCATACCCCATACCAAGTAAGGTTAAAATGGGAATGTGACTTAGGCATAAAGGATGATACTATAAACAAATTAGGAGAGCGAGGGGATAATTTACCTATCAGATCTTTGAAAAAGGGAGGAATTTATGACTATAGAAAAACCAAAGAACATTATGAAATGCAAAATGGATAATTTTGATTACATCAAATTAAAGTTTTTGCACAAACAAAACCAAGGGAGAATAAAGATTCAAGATTAGAATGGAAGCAGAAACTTTGGAAATAATTTTTATAGCCAGTATTTCTGATAAAGGCCTCATTTCTAAAATACAAAGAATGTAGTCAGATTTATAAGAATACAAATTATTCCTCAATTGATAAATGGTCAACGGATATGAACAATTCTAAGATGAAGACATTAAAGGCATCTAAAGTCCTATGAAAAAAATTGATTAGAGAAATGCAAATTAAAGCAACTCTGAGGTACTACCTCACACCTATCAGATTGGTTATGATAACAGGAAAATATAATGATAAATGTTGGAGGAGATGTGGAAAAACTGGGACACTAATGCATTGCTGGTGAAGTTGTGAACTGATTGAACCATTCTGGAGAACAATTTGGAATTATGCTCACAAGGCTATGAAACTGTGATGCCTTTTGATCCAGAAATGCTACTATTCAGTTTGTTTCCCAAGGAAATTATAAAACAGGGGAAAGGAACCACATGTGTAAAAATGTTTGTATCAACTCTTTTTGTGATGGCAAAGAATTGGAAATTCTTTGTCCACTACGGAATCCACTGAGAAATGGCTGAACAAGTTAGATTATATGAAAGTAGTGGAATATTATTGTTCTATAAAAATATTGAACAGGTTATTTTAGAAAGGCTTGGAAAGATTTACATGAACTGATGCTGAGTGAAACAAGCAGAACCAGGGAAAATATCATATACAGTAAAATCAAGATAGTGCAATGATCAACTATATAAATTTGGTTCTTCTCAACAGTTCTGTCATCCAAGGCAATCACAATAAATTTTGGATGGAAAATGCCACTCGCATCTAGAAAGAGAACTAGGGACACTGAATGTAAATCAACACATTCTAGATTCACTTTTTTTCCTTCATTTTTTTTTCTTGTGGTTTTTCCCTTCAGTTCTGATTTTTCTTTCCCAACAAGATTCATATGGAAATATATGAAAAAGAAAGAATATACATGCATAACTCCAAAAATGTTATTTTGCATGTAACTAGGGAAAATAGAAAGAAAAAAAGCTTGTCATCCTATATAGGTATAATTCTTGGCATCTCAAAACAATTACAATAATAACATCATAGCTCACTGATTACCATAACAGATACGAACGGGTATAAAAATAACGAAAAAAGTTTGAAATACTGTAGAATTTTTAAAAGACAACACAATGTGAGTATGTGCTGTTGGGAAAATGGCACCAATAGCCTTGTTTGATGCAGGATTGCCACAAACTCTCAATTTGTTTAAAATTTTGAATCAAATGAGAAACAGAAAAATTGTGCACTTTTGGTATAAAGAATGACAGAAGAGTTAGTCAAAGGAGGTAATATAGATTCTATTTTCACTCCATACATGGTGATTTGAACACATCATAGCAGCACACAAATTAGTAGCAAAACACTTTACTAGTTTTAATTTCCTCTAAGATTCAAGATTGATAGCACCTGTCTTAACAGAAGGTACCAAATGTCTATTAACTAAAATGAGAGCATCAGTGGTCCCTTCAAAGAGAGAATAATTATGTGTTTTTGTACTTTACACAACATATTCATAGATTCTACCATTAAAAACAATTCTAAAAGCATCTACAAAGGCAAAAATTCATTGGATGAGAAGCAAAAAAAGAGCATGTCAGAAAGTCTCAGTGAGGAGATAAGCACTTGCTATTGATTTGGCAATTACTGAACAAGTTGTCTAAAAGTGCTGTGACATTTAGAGTGTCTCTATGGATCATCACAGTACACATGACCTAGTTCACGGATATTAGAATGGCAGAATACCCGACGGCCACAAAGAAAGCACCCCAGCAGCACAACGCTATCAGGACAACTCATGTAAAACAGGGTAGTTTTAGGGGAGACAGCGTGGGTCTCCTCTGGTCTGGCTTCTTCTCTTAAGCCTGTTCATCTGGCTATGGACTGTGTCCAAGTTGGGGAGTTCGCAGTGCACTTGCCCACCTTCCCTGCCTCCTCTCTAGGTTTTTGTGACACGGGCTCTCCACCTTCATCCACCCCCGTTCACTCACTGTGAGTGTCCTGGATCCCTAGCCCTTGCTCCTATAAGCTACCTCACCAGCCTCTGGGGACCCGAGGTCATCTCCAGGCAAAGAGTTCCCAGGCCCTCTTCTCCAGCCCTGACCCTGGGCTCCGTTCCTATATCACCACTGCCTTTAGGGCGTCCTGAGGATAGCTCAAAGGCTTCCTTTGTTCACTGTGTCTTTCCCCCCATCCTCTTTTCTTCCCCACAGACCGACTATCACTTTCCCAGAAGCATGGCTCACATCCTCGCCATGCCCCTTCCCTGCTGCCCCATGGCTAATCCTTTGGCTAGCCTTCATTTTTAGTTTCACCACATCTGTTTTTCTCTGTTCACCCCTGGTCTGCCGGGGTGGCCTCCCGATGGTCTCCCCTCCCCCAACTGTAGAGGTGGTTGTCCACACACTCCTGTGGGGGCTCATCACCTTTAAGGCCCAACAGAGAAGCCTTCCCAGCCCAGCCTCCTTCAGCCCTTCCCTTCTCTCCCATACTGTGACTCCATGCCCCAGACCTTACCCGATGCTCTATTGCCACACTCTGCGTCGCCTCTCCCTCCTCCTCCTTCCCGGCTCCTCTCAAGACTGCAGTTCTGACCTCTGAAAGGGGCCTTCCATCGTCCCTCCCTCTGCCAGCCTCTTCTCCCTGAGATGACCTTCCGTTTTTACTAAGTATGCACAGATACACAGACTGTGTCCATACAAAGAATATGTTGCCTCCTGCATGAGAACGTGAGATTCTTGGGGGCAAGGATCCCATCTTTGCATTTCTTTGTTTCCTCATCATTTACCTAGCACCTGGCACAAAGAAAGTGCTTAACGAAACAAATAAAAAAGTGCTTGCTGACTGGCTGATGTATGTGGATGAGCAGGAGGACCGGTATTTCATCTGCACAAGGATGATGGCTTCACTATGGGCAGTCTCTTCTCGCTCTATCCAAGCTCCCCTTATCACCAGAGAAAGGTCCCATCATGACTTGAAGGAAACCTTCGAGATCACTTAGTTCAAGGCTCTCCTTTTACAGACAAGGAAGCGGAGGTGCACAAAGGGACAGGCTGCCCCAGGGAGGAGTCAGAAAGATGCACCGGTCCCTGAATCTTACCTGGTTGTCTGGATGGTTTACAGTAAAGTAGCCCACACAGATGATGACTTCGTGGAGCAGGACTTCGCAGGAGTGGTGGGCGCAGTGCCATAGCAGAGAGCTGAGAATGTGCCGGAATGCCAGGGACAGCCCTTCTGCACCTACAATGGACTGACAGAGGGCAAAAGGGGTCATTTGTAATCGAAGTGGTGGCCCCTCCTACCTGAAGGAGCAGAGGAGTTTAATTAAAATAAGTAATGCCATTTTAAGATGACTTCTCATTGCTCTTTCAAGGGAACCTCAAATACCAAACCTTCATGCCAGCCCAATCAGTAATATATAATGTCACCTTTCCAGCAAAATCTGTGACCTAATGCAATCATGAGTGTGGGGCAGCTCTCTGCTTCTCCTAGTAATCACACATATGATTATGAGACACATCATTTAACTGGAAATCAGAAAAAGAGCAAAGCTCACGTGGTCACCTCTCAGAACTTAACTGACCACTGTCTGCAGGCTGTGCTGAGTCATTTGGGGAACGGGGCAAGTGCAGGACATACTGAGTGCTCCAGGCCCTTTTAGTGATACTATGAAGCAAGGAGAAAATCCTCATTTCTGTACAAGGGGCAAATCCTGTTTTCATTGGTTACCTGTGTGTTGCAAACAGAAGAGAAAGAAGAGGAATAATGAACAGTTTTTCAAATTCCTCTTGTCAAGTATGCTGTCCACAGCTTCCTGTTCAGGTCTGGGTTGGCCAGAAGGCCTTAAGGGACCGGCCGAGCTCCAAGACTTGGAAATAAACAGTTTCAAAAGTGGGAGGTTTCCAAGAGGGGGTGGGGTGGGGAAGGGCAGTTGGGACCTCTCAGCTTTAAGGCTTTCTGGTGTACTTTCTAAACTCAGTCAGTTAATGGGGGTGATGGACGAGAATCCAAATGTACCTGTGGCCTCTATTTAGTAAACATGTCAAGCAGACAGAGTGACCCAAGGTCAAAGGAGAAAAGCGAAGCCCAAGGACTAAGTTTAACTATCTAGAAAATGAAACAAGGCGACGGTGTGAGTCTTCAGGAAAGTGGTTCATCTTGAATGTTCCTTGACTTTGTCTTTGTTCAGAACAAATCTGTCGTGGTGTACAAGTGATAGAAAGCATTGTCCCCGGTACAATTTAGTCCAGGCTGTGAAATATCGTCATTTTAGCAAAGACTTCTGAAATGAAATGAATACACATTTCTGAAAGAAATGCCTGGCTAAATAAATCTTCAGCATTAGGGTCACCAGCCTGAGCAAGAATGACACTTTCCAGGTCCCAAGGCGAGTTTGGGTGCATTCTGCTCTTTGACATTTCTTCTGGCCTGTCCTAACTTCATTACTTATGTCCACCTGTAGTGTAACCTCATGCTCTCTGTTGAATTATCAAGAACAACAGATCCAGGGACATGTCAGTTTGAACAGAAAAATTAAACCTATTTTTAATTTTTATTTTGTTTTTTTTTTTTCCTTTTCCTTTTATTTATTTATTTAAAATTAAAGCCTTTTGTTTTCAAAATATATGCATGGAGAATTTTTCAACATTAACGCTTGCAAAATCTTGTATTCCAATTCCCCCCCCCCCTTTTCTCTACCCCCTCCTCTAGATGGCAAGTAATCCAATATATGTTAAACATGTAGACCCATTTTTAAAGGAGACGATTTCCTCTTTAGTCTCTGGGAGCAGTGCTGGATTTAGACTCAGGAGACACAGATTCACATCTTAGCTTTAACATGTATTTTGTTGTCTGACCTTGAGCAAAACTGACATGGGGAAGGCCTTCTCTCTGAAAATCTTAAAGTGCTTTGTAGATAAGTGGGATCTGTCATGATTTAGGCAGAATTACCCAATCAGTACAGGGCTCATCATCCAGTGGTTAAAGCTATCCAAAGAAAGGAGATCTATATTATCCTAGCTTAGGGCTCAGCGAGCCAGTACTCATCCTGGAATTCAACTGTTTTCTGAAGCTAGGAAATACTATTCCTCTTTTATTGGCACATAATGAAATGGGATCAGAATCAGCAGGTGGTGTTCCTCAAACTGCTCCCTTCTGTCCCCATCTTCTACTTAGTCTAAACCGCGCTTGGCATTTTTCTGTCTCCCCGTCTTGAATGTAGCTTGTATAATCTCATTTTCTAGAGAGAAGAGCCCGGGCAACATCCTCAGAGATGTTTGTTGGAAGGGCTTTGGATCTCTCCTTTGCATCCTTTACTTTGCTGTCTGAATTGTTACAGGATCTTAGGCTTAGTTTGAAGAGACCCTAGAAATCATCAGTTCCAATCTCTTCATTCTTGAGGAAAGAGCAGCCTGGAGAGTGGCGGGAGAGGCTGGCTCCCCTCATCAGGCTCCCTTCTGGAGCCCTTTTTAGTCTGCTCAGATCCCACCTCCTTGTTGCTCAGATTGGGTCGTCTGTCTCTCCAGAATCCATCAACAAGCTACTTTTATTAGTCTCCTCTTCTCCCTCTAGACGATGGCTTTTGTGTCATAGACCCCTTTAGCAATAGTTTGACTCTGGACCCTTTCTCAGAATGATGCTTTTAAGTGCAAAAAACCCACACAGGATCACAAAGAAAATTAATGATATTGAAATATGTTTGCCAGACTGTTTAGAAAACAAGTTCTCAGGCCAGAGGCTCAGAACTCCCATAGACTATCCGAATAGCCCTTACTACTTCTTAAGGTCTCTTTTCCAATCAGCCTTCTTAATATGAGCAATCTGACAAGAGAGTGTAAGGAAAAGCCGGAGGGCAGCCAGGTGGTACAGTGGCTTAAGCTCTGGGCTTGGAATCAGGAAGACTCCACAAAATTATGCTGTCATAATAACATTTTTATATTATCTAATTATTACAGTGGATCAGATCCTGCGCATGTCTGGAAAACGGACTCTTCTATTGCTTCTATCTTTTATTTAAGGAGATTATGAAGTGGGCACCTTTTTTTGTGACGCTGTTCTTCACTAATGGAAGTGCATTTAAAAACATTCCACCTTCTACAAATGATCTTTCCTCACTCACCACTCCCTAAAATGCTCTGAATCTTCCATTACCCAAAGTAAACACTTTTCTGTTTAATCTGGAAACATCTTCATGTTTAGTCAGTGGTCTGTCCCCATCAGGGAGCTCTTTCGGGAGCTCCTTGAGGGCAGGGCAGGGTTCTCTCTCTCGTGCCCAGTGCCGGTTCAGGGGCCGCAAGTCAAACATGACACGTTTTTAATCACGTCAACAGTGAGGGTGGCCCTTCCTGCAGATGCTAAGGAGTGACTGCCTGCAGTGGTCTAAGGGCCAGGGTACAGACATGTACTGGCAGCGGACCAGGGAGGATGACGGCAACAGGCTCTCTCCCGGGATCTCCAGTTTTGGGGTCCCGGTTTATTACAAGACAGAGATGGCTAACAGGCTTCAAAGGCTTCTTTTAAATGGGCACTGGCTGTCCAAGGAAGTGAGAGGAACCTGGAGATCCACTGGGCTGGGGGGCTGGGGAGGAAGGGGAACCAGGAAGCTGCAGAATGGGGATCACAAAGAAAGGAGCCCAGAGAAGTGCCAGGTGGCAAGCAGAAGGCCAGGGAACGCAAAGTCCAAAAGAGCCTCCTGGGGGCAGGGCAGCAAGCCGCTCTCAAGTGCACCTGGCAAAGACACAGGAGGCAGTGTCCTTCCTCCGGGAGCTTAACTTCCACAGAGGAGACACAACAGAGCCAGGTAAGTGTGCTAACTAAGGAGATGAGGAAAGGCCAGGGCTGAGGAGGTCTGGGGGAGAGAGATGGGCTGCATTTCAAGCAGGGCAGACAGCCTGGGGAGAGGCCACAAAGGAATGGGAGGCTAAGCAGGGGGAATGACAAGGAGGCCAGTGTATCTGACAGGAGAGGGCAAGAAGGGAAATGATGTGGAGTGAGGCTGAAGAGAAGTTGGAGCTGGATGGTGAAAGCCTTTTGAGGCTCTCGAGGTCGGCCAGTCCAACCCCTTAATTTTACCATTGGGGTAACTGAGGCAGAGAAGGTGACCTGCTCAGGTCTGAAGCAAAATCTGAATTCAGGTCTTCTTTATTTTATTCCACAGGTAGCAGGGGATCACTGATGCTTCTTGAAGACAGACATGACATGGGAAGATTCTTTTGGCAGTTTTTGTGGAAGAGAGAGTTGGTAAGTAAGCCATGCAGTGAGGAGGCAGGGCAGATGTGGGAAGTGCCTGAGTTAGGTAAGGGGGCTTGTGAGTGGAGAGAAGGGGGTGTGTGTAAGGAGGGGATGGGATAACAGCAGAGTCCAGACCATGGAGGAGCTCATGGAGGACTGGAGACAACTGGAAGAACGCTCTCAATGGAAGCAGAAAAGTCAGGAGAAGAGGGGGCATCTGGGGGAAGAGAGTGAATTCTCCATCAGACAGGGTGGGCCTGAGAGGTCTAGAGGACATCCAGCCAGAGATCTTCAACAGGTGGTTGGAGATGGGAAAAAGGAGATAAGCAGATGCTAGAGCTGGCTACACGGACTTGGGAAACATCTGTGTAGAAACGTTCACAGAACCTGTGAGAGTTGAGGAGGTTACTGAGGGGAGGTAGAGAGAGAAAGAGCAGAGCTGGGGGTCCAGGAAAGAGCCTGGTGCCTTCACTTGGGGGACTGGACAACTGAGGTTGAGGATAATGGTACTGTACAGAAGACTGAGAACTAGTCAGCCAGACAGAAGGAAAACCAGGAGAAAGCCACATCACAGAAGTCCAGAGAGAAGGGTGTCAAGGATTCAGAGAGCTGATGACAAAGATGAGGAAAAAGGTCATTGGCTCAAAGAATCAGATCACGTTTGACATTGAAGAAAGCAGTTTCAATCGAATGGTGAAGCTGAAAATGAGGCCGAAAGAAATGGCGGCGAGGAGGTGACGTGTGCATCTAGATTTGGCTGGGAAAGGATGAGAACTTGCGGGACGCTAAGGAAAAGCTCATGAACACATTAAGCTATCAAGAGCACAAGGGATGGCTTTGGGGTGTCAAATCGCTTGTCAGACAGTGGGCGGAGAGCTTGGCTTCCATTCAGATCCAGCCTGGAGGTCCCTTCTAATTATCCTCAGGCGTTAGGCAGACTACAGCAATGGAGTTAAATAAAAGGAGACCTAAACCTGGAGCACAGAGAAATCTGGATTCAAATTCTATCTCCTCATCAGTTAACCTCTCTGTGCCTGTAAAATGAAGATAGCCTGACCTCAGGTTGTGGTGAGGTCAAATGAGAATTTGCAAAGCTGAAAGCACGAGAGAAATGCTAATATTTAGCATCAGTAAGTATTCTTTCTCTTAAAACTCAATTCATGGCAGTTCAACAAGCATTTGTAAATGGGGCCAAGAAATAATAAAATAATAAAAAGCCTCATCAATGTGATAACTTGTAGAATCTGTCCAACAGGCCCCCATGAGATGCTGTCTATAATGTGAACACTAAAGATGCTCCACAAATTCCTCCTCTTCTCCAGTAGGGGAGAAAATACATTCTGACAAAATAAAAAAATAAATGTCTTTCATCAGCAAAATTTCTTTAGACACTAGGGGTCAGAATAGATTATCTCTAAGGTCCCTTCCTGTTCTGATTCTTAAGATCCCATGACGACTGCTGATCCAAGTCATTATAAACGCAAAAAGACTACACAAAGGGTCTCATTGCAGTTCTGCTGAATTATTTGTGTTCTGGGTTCCATCTCAAGGTGTAAATATTTTAAATGTTGTATTTAGTTTTCTAAGCTAGCTTCAGATAGGTAAAAAAACAGCATTTCTTGATGACTCCGTTTCACACATTTTCTTTCACATTTAGAACAGAAAAAATATCAATTAGGTAAATGCATGTTTGTCATCAACTATTTTTTAGAGATCTAATGTTTTTTATATAAGGACAATTGAAGGCCCAGATTTTTAGCATTCATATCTTTCCACCTTTTCTCCTCTCAGCAAAGCAATTCCTCTAAACTTAAAGTCCACATCACTTGCCAAATATCTTCATTTTAAATGAATCCATTTGCTAAGAAATTAACTGAATGTAAGTGTTCATTTCTTGAAATCTGGTTTGCTCCAAAAGACCGGTGTTCTTGAAAATTAAAATTCCTGTGTAAGAAAGCCTATTTTTGTGTTTTGAAATTCTAGTATAAGGCATTTTTTTCTTTGTTTGGTTACAGGGATTTGCACTTTTGACTATAAATATCTTTCAGAATGAATAAAAAGTTAAATCTTCCTTAAACAATCTTATCAAAATAATTTATCCAGTTTTTGTGTTCTGTTTACATACAAACCCCACTGTTTCCTTATATTTAAAAGCTGGTATAAGATATCAAATTGCTTACTGTCCCGGGAAGGGGGGAGGTGAAGGAGGAAGAGAGAAAATTTGGAACTCAAAATTAAAAAAAGGACTTTTTAAATTGTCTCAACGTGTAACTACAGAAAAAATATTTTTTTTAAAAAAAGGTTGATACAAGGACAACCCTTTGATGTGAAGAAGCCTGATGGAAGGACTTGCTCCATCTCTTGTTGGCTACACAACATGGCTTCTTGGGATTCAGTGATCTAGAAACAAACCTTTGTGTCAGTTCAGAATGAACAGATTAACTTCTTATAGTGCGGAGCACAAACAAAAAATGAGGTTGGTTACCTGAAAAGCTGGCAGATCAAGGACTGCAAAGCTGTTGAAGAAACGTAAACTCTGAAGGGCAACTTGGAGAGTGCTCTGGGCGTAGCTGTCTTTGGGGCTGGCGGTAGTGGGGTCTGAGATGGTGCCATGGAAGAGAATACAGTAGAGCATGTGTAAGACTCCAACTAGATCTGTGGCTTGAAGAGCTGCTGCTAATCCTGTGGGGTCCTGACGTATTTTATCAAATATGTCCCACGACCTGGACAAAGAAACATTAAACTCTTTAAATGGAAATCAACTGTAGGATGTTAATGTTTTATTAGGTCAAATGGAACAAAATAAGTAGACCGTTAAAAGGAAACCATCTGAGTTGTATAATAAGGTAACAAGAAACCACAAGGAAGAAATCCAGCACTTCCATCAAATGTCTGTATGTATGCTGCTTATTGAGACATTCTGCCTTGTACCTTGCAGAAGTCCCTCACTGCTCAGAGGAGGTAACCAGCATCTTGGGGTTAAAATGCATGAATGTTACCCTCCCCATGCAGGTATCATCAGGGCAGACTCCAGAAGACCCGGGGTAGAATCTTGGTTCTGCTACCAATCAGACTTAAGAGGGAGGAAGTTCTTTTCTTTCTGAATCTCTGGGTCATCTCAGAAATTAGGGTAATCAAAACAGAAAACCTAAAAAGTCCTTTCCAGGCCTAAGTTCTATATACTATGAATGCCATTTGGCACTACTTCTTTCTCTAATCATATCAGGTGAGTATTATTCTCCCTAATGCAAGGAGCTACACACGTACACAATAGTGCAGACCTTTTTTAAACACACACACACACACACACACACACATACATATATCTCCTCTTGGAAGGAGGTAACCAGAAGTTTTCAAAAATCAAAATGTGAACTTGGTTCATCATCCTTATAGCCCTTATGAGGAGTTATAAAAACAGAGGTGATGGCAGCAGAAAAGGCTGAGGTGGGGAGGGTAACCCAACTATGCTCTGGACTGCTTCTGTAAAAAAGCATTATTAAGCTCAACTTAGTGCTGGCAAATAGGTTTAGGGTTAGCAGTTTTTGAACAAGAAGAGTATTGGCATTTGTAGCTCTGTTATGTCAGACTTGGTCAGTACTGACCAAGTCAATAACTGATAATGGAAACAACCACAGGCCATGTTTACATAGGCTTCAAGATCTATACAGTACTTTACAAATGTTATCTCACCTCATTTTCACATGGACCTTTTATAAAGTAGGCACTACAGCCATGATTTTCCACATGGTAAAGAAACCGAAGCAGGTGAGTGACTTAAAAGATCATAGAATTTAAGGCTGGAAAGGGCCTCCGAGCTCATTTGGTTATGGAGAGGAGATAGACCGAGATTTTAGTTCTTTGACTTAAATTACTGGACCTCTTAGGAGCTGTTTTCTCCTCTAAAATATGAAATGTTTGGACGTGATAGGCTTTGAGATTAATTTGAGCTCTAAATCCTAAGAATTTATGTGGTAGCACACAAGATTTAAACCCATGTTTAATAACAGCAAACCCAGCCTTCATTTCTTTATATCACACGTTGTTTAGTTATCAAAGTATTTTTGAGGCAATGTCACTTATGAAATCCCAGCTGCTCTCGATGTATGGGGACCTTGGTTCCCACCGGTGGGTGTCCACAGCGAGGAATAAGATGAAGAGCTTCGGCTTCACACCATCCCTTCTGCTCCCTGGGCCCTCCAATACTGAGCTGATCTCCCTGCTGCTTCAGCCACAAGAATCCATTGGGCCCCTTCAATTATGCCATTGATTAGTGTTTCAGAACCATCTTACTGGAGTTTATTCCCTCTTTAATAACCTGTACTGATGGTCATCCATGCTCTAGGGAAGGGGAACTCACATCACTTCACTGTACTTTTGGGCAAGCCACTGCAACTAACCAACTATCCTCCTCACTCAGCCGATAATATACCATTTTATAAAAGTAGCTGTTATTTTTAGAAGAAAATAATGCTCTTAACCATTTCTTAGCAAAAACATCGCTCCCCAATATATTCCACCCAACTCTCCCTTGCACAAAGTAGCAGTGCTAAGCCAAATAAATGGATGCTTTGGCCTTGCCTGGCAATGTCAGTGGCTCATTATTTCTCTACCAATTGTTTCTGCTTTGGCCAGAAACCCTTCTCCTCCCAGATTGTTATTTGTTTTTGTTTTTCACTAAATAAAAGAAATCATTTTCTGCCTCCTTTCTTAGCTGGCCTTAATCACTGATTGGGCCTACCTCAGACAAACTGAGACCTGTTGAAGACCTCAGCTTAAAAAGGCCAAGGTCTTCCCCTGCATCGAAGGCGTCCTCCAGATGTCCTGTTCTGTCTGGCCATTGGACTAGAGGGCTCTGGAGGGGACAGTGAGGCTGGTGACCTTGCCCAACTCTCTCTCCTTTTTGAGAAGGAATGAAAAACCGAAGCTGAAAGGGGGTAATTAGGGTTTATCAGTCAGTCTGGCCAGTGCTGGTCAGAGAATTGCTATGATGTCCTTCCAGGGCTTTCTTCTCTGTTCCTGCGGTCACTGTGCACTCAGTGCTCTCTCTCTCTGAACATGTGGTTTCATTGGTAGAGGAAACTTTCCATGGAGAAACTCCCTTTGCTGAAGTGGGTCCACATTTGCCCTGCTGCATGGGGCACCAAGGATAAACCCAAGAGGTCAGCCTGCATTCAGGTCCTCTTGATTTTGTGTCATTCCTCCATCCCCTCTAGGAAACCATGTTCTTTTTGTTCTCTTGGTTTTGCTTATGATGCTCTACATCAGTTCAAGTCTTCTTGATTTTCTCTGGATTCTGAGCATTTGCTTGATCTCTCTTCTCTCTTCTCTCTCTTTTCTCTCTTTTCTCTCTTTTCTCTCTTTTCTCTCTCTCTCTCTCTCTCTCTCTCTCTCTCTCTCTCTCTCTCTCTCTCTCTCTCTCTCTCTCTCTCTCTCTCTCTCTCTCTCTCTCTCTCTCTCCCCCTGAGGCAACTGGGGTTAAGTGACTCGCCCAGGGTCACACAGCCAGGAAGTGTTAAGTGTTTGAGGCCAGATTTAAACTCAGGTCCTCCTGACTTCAGGGCTGGTGCTCTATCCACTGGTGAGTCACTGGTCAGTCACCTCTCTCTCTCTCACACACACACATACACACACACAGAGCTCCTTTAGATCAGGGAATGTTGTTTTGCCATTCCTTGCCTCCTTAGGCAAGTATCTGATATATAGTAGGTACTTAATAAATAATGGTCATTTCTGACATAGCAACATTATATTCCTTTACATTGATACATGCAACAAGTTGTTCAGAAGGTCTTCAGTCAACAGGTAAATACTGTTTCTAGTATTCTAGACAAAAAGGCTATGAATATTTTGCTTTTTATCAGATCTTTTTCAATGTCTTTGACCTTCTTGGGGAATACATCCAGTAATGAAATGAATAATTTTTAGTAACTTCTAGGACAGTTGCAAAATTTTCCCCTAAAACAACTGCATCAAATTATAGCTCCATCAACATTATATTTGTGATTGTCTTCCATACATCTTTCCATAGTTAAACTTTCCACTAAGTACTTAAATAATGTTAAACTGTGAGCCATGTGCACAGATTACTTATTTACTGAATTGCTGGGTACCCAAGCATTCGAGACCTTTACCTCACTTTCCCATAGGCCACTGATAATCTGCCAGATGGCAATGATTTTCCCTATACAGCAGGGTCACATCAGAACCAGTGACCCAGAGGTGAGAGGGAAGAAGTCTAATGCTGTGTTAACAATGTCAGGGTAACAAAGAAGCCTAATTCAGTTTTTGCACAAAAATGAAAAACTTTCAGAAATAGTAGTACTTGTTCTTTTTGTATGAAGGTTTTCCAGATGATCAGGGAGTCTTTTACTCTGTTGTGGCTTTGTATATTTTTAACATGGTAGCTTGAAATTTTCACAGTGAAATATTGTTTTATACTTTGATTAGATGGATTTCACCTGGCTTCTCATTTTTTCTGGGAAACAAATGGCAAGATATGGAGGTAATTCAAAGTTCAAACTCATGACACCAGAATGAAGAAGAGATAAAAAAATGGGTTAGTTATTTTACAAAGCAGGAAGGAATCAATCATGTAGTGTTCGGCTTCTTCAGATTCTGGCGCGCTGCTCTATCTTGTGCTGGCTGTTCCTGGAAAACATATTCAGGATGCTCATCAAACCAAATTGAGTCTTATTGGTCATGGTAATTTATGATGTCAAACAAAAAAGGCTTCCATTAAAAAGACAGGAGACTCTCGTTTTAACCTACCTTCTCATTTCAGCTTAGCATCTGCAGATTTATTATGAAGCCTACACTTTCTTGGCTAAACAAACATGTAAACTGTTCTGAAATATCCACCTCACAAAAACTCCACCAACAAACATGGAGTGAGATATTCTGACACAATCTGTGTGACTGTGAGGAATTCTGTCAGAAAAGGCGGCTATAATTTTGTTTCTTCCTGGGACTTATGGGTTGCTATCCACGATGGTTATGTTTTTAATTATTTAGTCTTAAAGAGTTCAACTAAATTAGAAAACCAAACTAGCCACTATGTCCCAGTTCATAGTCAGACCGCACGCCCAGAAGCAAGAAAGACAAAAACAAAGTACAACTGTGCAACTGGAAACTCTGAAAGATTTTTAAAAATAAGCCGAGGGAAACGGATTTTCAGTTTCGCTCCTCTTCTCTGTCTGATCGAGCTGTAAGAGATTGCTATGTGTATTTTGATCCTATGTATATGTTACTGTCACTAGTGATTGCCTTGAAGAGGTAGCTTGCGGCTCAGTGAGCCTAGAGGCAGGGAGACCTGAACTCAAGTCCAGCCTCAGATACTTCTAGCTGGGTGACTCTGGGCACACTTACGCTCTTCCTGCCTGACTAAATAGATCTTTTGGATCCAGGATCTGCCAAGAAGACCCCTAATGGAGGACATGAAGGCCCAGAAACAAGAAAAAATGACAGCCTCAGGAGGCGTCTCCTCGTGGCGCAGTTCTCAGCCCACTCCTCCTCAAGAGTCCATGATTTCTAGGCACTTGTGAGCACGTCTACCCCCTCCCCATCAGCGTGAGCTGCCTCCTAGCACAGTGCCTTCTGCTGCACTGAATCTGAATCTGTCACCACAACCTTTCCTGACTTCTGACTTGGGCTGTCCAGGCTCTGGCAGGGGCTGCCCCCGAACTGGAAAGAAGTCAAATGTGGGCCTGGAGATGGAGCGAAGGTCTGAAGCACAGCCTAGCTCAGCCTGGAGAGCGTCTTCACCAGATCAGCCACAGGGTGATTAATTTTTTGGCCACGGTAACTGTCTAAGACCATATACTAAGTCGTAGAGGGGTGGGTGTTGGCAGAGAGAGTGCCCACATATCAAGGAAATTACAGATCTTTGAATTATTGAAGTAATATAATTTAATTATAGTTTTCATAGACACATGATTTAGAACTAGAAGGGACTTTAGCAAGTCACTTAGTTCAGCACCCTCATTTTATGGAGGAACAAAGTGAGGGCTTGGGAGGTCAAATCCTTCCCTAAAGTCCCACAGGCAGAGGAGGCAGATCTGCAACACGATTGACAAGCCACGCTCTCTCCACGCCCATCATGACCGGCCAAATATTGCGATCTGGACAACTAGCCCTGCCAGGGTCGGAGGTACGTCACCAGCAAGCCACTCGATCACTGGTGCATTCTTTGAGCAGGGCAGCCCATGAAACAGAGAAATGTGTTTTCTTATTAGGCAGAGACCATAGCTTTGTGATGATCCCATTTAATTAGAAGCTTCAAATTATAAACTATATATTACATTATTATACTATATTTCTATATACAAATTATTATGCTATAAAATATAGCCTTTCTCTGGTCTCTACTGAAGACAATGCAAGTATTTCTGTTTAGAATAAATTAGGATACCTCTCATTGAGGTGACTACCATCAATATCCACAGACCTGATACAGCATACGGTCTCATACTTTTGAGGGGTATCACTTAAAAGACGCACACAGTTACGCAGCTGGAAGGGTCCCTAGAGATGAACTGCATGTCCTCAGGGACATGGGTTAATGGATACAACTTTGGAACTGGAATCAGGGGAGACATGAATTTGGATCTTACCTTTGACCTCCATTAGGTTTGGGATGATGGGCAAATTCTTTAACTTCTTTATGCCCCAGATTTTCTGATCAATTAAGATAATGATAATTTTAGTACCTACATAGGTTATTGTGAGGAACAAATGATAGAATCTATGCAAAGTAGTTTTAGTTTGTAAATATCAGTGATTATCAAGGTCACATTGTAAAAAATAGAGGCAAGGTCAGGGACTGCACCTCGGTCTCTTGACCTTTTGTCCAGTGCTCTTCCACGGCACCATTTCATTGGCAAGGCGATTCCAGAGTCAGTTTTGTTAATCGAAGGTTTAGGGAACCATGATGTCTGCCAAATGCATACTGTTTTTGAAGTTGTGAAGGAATGCAACATTTAGGAGGGAAAACATTCTTCCATTCCTTCTAGGGACATTCTTCTCTTACAAGGACACCAACACACAAAGTAATACTTGAATCCTTCAATGGATTCACGAGCTCATGGATGGATACTCTCTAACCACAAATCCCTTGAAACACCTTTTCATTCCTTTGGATTAGTTCCCATAAATCTTCCTTCAAGGATCTACTCCTTGACACATAGGGGGAATTTCTCTTCTGGCTCTTTTTTAATATTTGATTGAAATTGATGTAGTGCCTGGCTATCCATGTACTTATGGAGCAAGATATGAAATGATAGCACTGCGTATTTGTCTTGTATTTTGGAAGATACTTCAAATCTGTTATTCCATTTCAACCTCACAAGAACCTTAGGAAGAAAATATCTGATGGACTCATGATACACCAGAACAGACTCCGAGCTGTCTCAGTTTGAATAAGTTTTGTCCACATTTGTCTATAAATTCTCCAGAGATTTCCCGTAATAAGCTAGAGGACTTCCTCATTTCCTTTAGTATTTTGCAGATAGAGCTCGTGTTGTCTGTTAGATCTTACTCTCAATGGACACCGTGACCACCTTCTCTGAGCATATTGTGCTAGATGGGATCTTTAATGCTCCCTATGGAAGAAGGCTCACTGCAATGGGAGTGACTTGCTTAATGGGAGTTAGTCAGTGGTGGAAGGAGAATTCAGGGGATCTCTTAACCACCAGGGACCGTGTCCTTCTGCTTCTGCCTTCCAAAGTGATTCCAGACCTCCCAGATTTAAGTTGGTGCCTCTATCCAATCCTAGGAATAACTGAACAGTGTTACACCAATTACCTATAGGTCATCATTTAGTGACCTAAAGCCATTTTAGAGAGACGCTTCTCCCAGCTCCTCAGATGTGACTCAATAGAAACAAAAGGAGGAAGGGGACATTTATTTACTTATGGGTGCCATCTGCCCCCTTATACACACTGTTGTCAAGCGCCACTCAGCATCTTCCATTACAGCCACAGAAGTTAGAGGCTCAGGCCCCCGGTGGAGACTTGAGTAGAGATTAATGTGTCTGAGTTTATTGTACAGGTTCCAAAAGGGGGTCTGTGTTTGTTTAACAGTGACTGCCTTTAATAACCAACTACAACTTAGAAGACTTGTCTGAAGGCCCTTTTCCACAAAGCAAACTTTCAATCGGCTCCTAAAACCTTTTAATGAATTTTATCTTAGTGTTCCCATCCCTATCCTTATCAGAGCATCATGCAGGATGGCAAAAGTTTTACTGCAAAAAAAATTAAGATATTATATTTTTGCCTTAATAATGAGTTTACTGATCATTTTTGTATCTCACATGACTATCCTGGAATATTGTCTCACTGATGAAAAAAAATCCTTCCAATCCTCTCCCCCATCCACATCCAGGGAATGAACTAAACCCTCTATTTAGGATTTCCATCTTGCTTCACCAGAGCATGGAGAGGATTTCAAAGGCTGGGTCCGTGGCAGGCAAGCTCTGGCTGAGCTGTGGGTACATGTGCAGCAGTTTTACAAGAGTGACTCCCTCAGAGAGGCTGCTCATCGAAGGCTATTACCAAAGGAGAACTGCTCTTTGGCTATGGTGACTCAATCAAGCTTAAACATCCAAGAATTCTGACCCTCGACCACAGCTCTGACTTTGGAAATGCTATATACTTTGTACATATTTTGTTTTTACTGATCTGTATTAATCTTGTTTCCTCCAAATAGTTCCTGGAGGGCAGGTATTTTCCATTTTTGTCTTTATATTCCTAATGTCTGGTCCATTTTAAGTGCTTAATAAAGGAGGGAGGAAGGAAAAAGGAGGAAAAGCCTTCCCTGGAGGTCAACACCATAACTTTATTTCTTAAATAATTAAAAAAGAGTCAAAAATAAAACCCTCTACTCCCAACTATGATGAATTGGGGAAAGGAAGAGAAAACACACTAAATTTTTTTACAACAATCTATTTCTAAGACTTGAATAAGCTCTTTGAAAAAAAAATAAACTGATTAAATATATGTATATCACCTATACACAAAAACAAATCTACGGAACTGATTCAAAACGTATACATTATTGTTTCAATAAAAAGTCTACATTTTAATACAAACCAACCAAGAAAAATGGATCCATTTGCGGTTTAGTTTCTAAAAAATTCATGTGAACCTGAAGAAACTTTGGGAAATGTTTACTTTTGATTTTGTCTTATAATATCGATAATTTGTAGCCTAGGCCCCCTGGCTTCTGTTGGGCTTAACTGTCAGGTATAATCACTTTAAGCCTAAATGTTTATAATAAAAATGTAAAAGGCTGTATTCATATCAGTCATGGGACATAGTTTTCTGTATTAAAAAAGTATAGGAGACATGGAAAAATCAAAGATTAAGCTTTTATAGATGTTGTTCTGGGTCATGTCATTTGATCCAGTAAAACATAAAATCTTTTCAATTTAAGATGATTTCAAAGTGTTTTTGTTTGGTCTTCAATAAGGGAGATTCTAGTAGCATATGCAGTTATGTTTATTAACAGTCAGATTCAATTTGTAAGACTACAATTTGCTACTAAGGCTTCTGTTATGCTGGAAAATCATCTACTGATTTATATGAAACAGTTTTTCTATGCAAGGACTAATAGTTCTCTAAGACTGCAAACATTTAGTTGTCCCTTGACTTGGCCTGAGAGGCAAGAGAGTGCGATTTATGACAATGGCTTGTGACCTCAGGGATCAGGGTACAGCTCGGCTATTAACTTTCTGGATTCCTCTGGCACAGAAATTCATGCCCTGTCGGAGTTGGAAGAGGGCTTAGATTTGGTCCAACTAGGTCATTTTACAGATGAGGAAACTGAGGCTCAAATAATGAAGTGGCTTTCCCAAGATTACACAACTAAGTCAAGAAGTAGAACTATAATTGTTTTTCAACTACAGATTTTTCTTTATCTGAACTTACCTTGGTTGGCCTTTGGAGAAGAAACATAGTCTGGGTGTTACTGGCCTATAACCTAATTAATTTATTTAAGTGTTAGATCTTAGGGATAGAGATACAAAAAATAAATTTACTGAAACTCTCGAGGAGTTCACTTTTAACAGGGGGAAAAAAAACACAGATAGGGAAATGATTACCGGAGAAGGAAGCGTTGGTCAAAATAGTCTTAGAAATGCTAAATGATGTTTGGAGTGGACAAATTCAAGATAGCTTCAGCCTGGCAGTCCACAGTGGGTTAGGTAAATTTGTATTCTTTTACTCACCAATCCAGAACTATCAGGGATAAGGCTGTATTCTCTGGAAGTCTGCTCCAAAGAATGCTGCCCAGGGTAGGGAAAGGGGACAAAAGCAGGACAGATATCAAAGTGGGTCAATTGGAGCTCTTCCAACTTAATAGGGCTCGTCAAAACTCAGGCATATATTGGTATATTCTTAGAAAATTCAAATATTATCTGTAAACCAGGATGATACATTGAAGGAAGACTTGAGTTGAGGATGGTAAAGTCACATTGAGTTGAGTACCATTATAATGAATTCCAAAAATCTGTTCAAAATTTTGAATTATTATAATTTCTCACCAGATTATCACAAAGGACTTTCTAGAGGTTCTGTGGGGGGAAATCAAGGGCAAAAGAAGCAGAGAAAAGTTGGAGAGACAAGTATTGGTCAAGTATCCAAGATAGCGAAGCTTGATGGGGAATTCCTTAGGAATAAGGAGGTAGAGATGGTTAATTGAGAAGGAGTCTGTGTCTGGGTGGGGCATTCTATGGTTAGGAGAAGAAGCTGGGTCTAGGCTAACTACTGAGTCTTTAGAAGTAAATGGTAGCATCTGTGGTTCTGATCCCAGACAAGGAGCAGAGTCTTAAGTTCTACTCTTAAATAAGAAACCTAATATGGAATATCCAAAATAGGAATCTCAGACCAAAAGGAAGCCTATAGTTCTGCCACTGAACCAGCAAAGCTTCCCAGCTAGCTGAGCCCAGCAGAAACCTGCCAGCACTCCAGTGAGAGCAAGTCTGCCAGGTATGCAGCTATGTGGCTCAGACTTAAATTTCAGCCAGGAACTTGCAGGTTTCTCATAGCAAAAATGTCTGACCTAGAAAACAGATCAATGAAAGATAATTTAAGAATCAACGAATTACCTGAAAGTCATGACCACCAAGGAGCTGAGGCATCATATTTTAAAAAATCATAAAATCAAAAAAGGAAATTTTACAGATCTTTTAGTACTAGAAGGCAATAAAAAAAAGAACCCACCAAATACCTCCTAAAAGAAATACCAAAACTAGAATTCATAAGAACAACGCCAAAATCCAGAGCTTTGGGTCAAAGAAAAAATATTTCAAGTGGTAAAAAGAATTTAAGTGCCAAGAATCCACAGTCAGCATTACATATGATGTAGCAGCCTTAACTATAAAGAAGGATATAGACTCACACCAAGAATAACTTGGCTAGCAAAACTGATTGTAATCCTATAGGAAAAAAATATATGTCTAATAATCTAGAGGACTTGAACACTTCCCGATGAAAAGTCCAGAGCTGCATAAAAAATCTGAAATGCAAACACAGATGTCAAGAGAAAACCTAAAACCTGTGCATGAGCAATCCTAAGGGATTAAATAGTTGACATTTTAATATGGGGAGATGATACATGTATCCCCTCCGAACCCTATCATTACCAGAGGTCACATTAAGAGTAGTGGGCACTGCTACTATATGGAGCACTTTTACTCAGGCAGGGAGGGCTGTTAAGTCTTGACTCCTTCAAAGCCTCAGACTATCTTATGTTGTGCTTTGTGTCCCTTTCTCTCCTTGTCCTATCAGGGCTAATGCTCCAACAACCCTTAACCCTGGGTCACTCCACCTTCTTCCTTTCTACTTCTTAGCTGCTGAGCCTTGCTCCAGAAAACCATGAGACCAGAGCAGCTATCCACTACTGGTTCATGTTACATAATTCCAACTCGGTTATCACTGCTGCTTGGCAATCCCTTTATTCTTCCCCGATCGACTCTATCATACTCCCAGAAGTGGCTGCTTCGAATCTTCTCCTTAAGCTTTGAATGACAGTCTCATTCTGTCCCTTTCTTTCACCTCCCATTTTACTGAGAAAGTTGGAGCTACTGGTCATGTACTTCCTCCATTTCCTTATTCCATTCCTCAGACACATCTTTATTCTCCTTTCCTCTTCTCTTTGCCAAGTCTTCTTGTGCTCTGCTCTGTCTGGGTCATCCTGGCTTATTGCTTATTTTTTTCTTCCTCTCATCTTCAGTCTCTCCTATATCTTATAGGCAAATTTTAAGAGCTTTACAAACCTATTCAGTTTTTAACCTATACTTGAAAAACGTTCCTACAACCCTGTGACCCTCTTAAACAATCATCTAACATCTCTTCTTTCTTACTCTGCCATATTCCAAAAAAGAGTTGTCTACATTTTTTGCCTTCACTTCATCCTGACCCCACTCAATTTCTTGTAATCTGGCTTATGATTTCAACACTCAACTGAAGGAGAACTCTTTAAGACCACCAAAAATTGCTCATCAGCTAAATTATATGACTTCTTGTCTTCCTCAACTATCCTTCAGCTTTCATACTACTGACCATTCTTTCCTGTTGCTCTCTTCCATACAACTTTGTGATATTGTTTTCTTCAAGAAACTAACAATTTAATGGGAGAGAAAACAAACAAATACTATATACAAATACCATATACAAACAAGCTATACACTGGATAAATTGGAAATAATAAACCAAGGGAAGGCACAAGGATAAAGGGAAACTGGAAAATGCTTCTTGTAGAAAGTGGGGTGTTAGCTGGGACTTGGAGGAAGCCAGGTAAACTAGGGGGTAGAGATGAGGAGGGAGAAGACTCTATGCACAGGAAAGAGTCAGTGAAAATGACCAGAATCAGGAGGTTGGATTTGGGGAGTTTGTTTGAGCAACAGAAAGGAGGTGAACGGATCACAGAATACATAGCAGAGGGGAAGTTCTAAGTACAAGAAGACTGGAAAGATAGGGGAGGTGGTCTTTGAATGCCAAACACAGGACCTTATATTTACTTCCAGAGGGGATAATTGAGGATAGGGAAGATCAATCCGGCAGTTGTGCAGAGGATGGACTGATGTAGGGTGACTTGTGGCAGGGAGGTCAGATAGCAGGTATGGGGTGAAAAGGGCCTGCACTAGGGCATTGGCAATGGGAAGGGAAAGATGGGGCACTGGGGAGAAATGTTAGGGAAGTAAACTAGACTCTCTGTGGGGACAATGAGAGGGAAAGAGCGCTCCAGAGTCTGAGGGAAGGAAGCAGGAGGCCAGGAGCTAGACAATCTTCCTCCCAGATTGTTTGGATGTACTGCGAGTCCAGTGGACATCCAGTCGGAGAAGTCTGGAGGGCAGCTGGACTGGGTCTGAGTCCAACAGCCACCTGTGTCTGGGCAGTCAGGAGGGTGTTACCATTCTAATCAGCTGGTCTGAATCAATAAGATCATCTGTCTAGAATATTTTTTCTTTAAGCTAGATTGTGCTCCCTCTGAGGGTAGGATTTCTGCTTCTTTTTATCCCTTCCTAGAAAGCTTCAGCCCAAAACTCTGCCCATTGTCTTCAGTGAATAATGGACTGAACCATCCCAAGGTCTGTACTCTCAAAGATTTATTTGTCATGATACTGGTAAAGCATTCATATGACAATTAAGACATTTCTTCACACTGATTCCAATACAAAAGTATGGACAATTAATAAAAATAAACCAAGAGAAAATAGATTCCCCCCTCCAAGATTAACCACTGCTAAACAATGAGGTACTGTTTGTTTGTTTTTAATATATGTAGGTGTATATACACACAGAAGTGAAGGGGTAGATTCCAAAGATGCAAAACCTGCTAAAGAGGAAGCTGGGAACACATGGCACAACCACATTCACTAATGATGAAGCCCTGCTAAGGAAAAGGTGGCCAAAGCATCTGGGGGGGTGTCTAGTCTATGAATGACCAAAGGAACTTAAGGCTAAATTGCTAAGATGATGATGATAATGACGGTGATGATAATTTATATTTGATGGCTGGAACCTTCTGACAAACTAGAAAAGTATGTTTAACCAAATGTTATGATTATACATCATTACATCCTATAGACAGACACTAGAAGAAGCAAGATGTTATTTTGGTTTTCTTTTTCTTCTCACTATTGACATACTTTTTATTATTTTTTTGAGGGCCTATTAAACTAGTACTTTGTTGGAAGAGACTATATACATATATATACATATATATATTAAATATATGTGTATCATGAAGCATTATCATTTGAGAATAATTGCAATGTTAAATATTAGACACAAAAATCCATTTTTTTTTGTTATAGGAAGTAATTTTTAGTTTTACTTAAAGAAACACAAATTTTTAGTTTAGGGGAAAAACCCTCAATGCAAAAAAATTCTCGAGAAATTTATTAAAAAGCAAACTACTTTTTTTTTCACTATGTGTGAGTGGAGATTAACCATACTAATTCTGTCTATCCAAAAGGTTCTTTAGAAAAGCTAAGTAAAAAATAGTAGATTAAAGGGACAATGAAACCAGCCAATAAGCCCTGCACTAAGTGGCAGGACTTTTTAAATTAACACTATAAAAGCCAGAACCACCACAATGCAGAGTATTTACAAAAGTCGTGTGCTCTCAATTATTCCACTTCATTACCCTCCCATTCTCAGTCTGTATTGATAGTTAGTAATACTTAGGCAGTTCTCTTGCTGAAAGTTTTTGTTCTCTTTTGGCTAGAACTTCAAGTACTTGTAGGACAAGAAGTACTCAAGCAAATTTTACTCCTGCCTGATTTATTTTATTGCCAAAACAGGCATTATCTTAATTACTGTAATATAGCAGAAAATAAAACTGCCAAGCTTCTTTGGCAAACACTTTATTTTTAATTATTATATATAACAAAGTGTTCAAATAGTCAAAGTAGGATACACCAATGAAAATCATTTCCAAGAAGAAACTAGAATGAGATCTAACCATATAGAATTATTCATATACCATTCGGCCTTTGGATGCAAAAGGCAAACTCGTGCTTGGAAATTTAAAGATCAGACAGGAAAAAAAAAAGGAAGTGGAGAATCTATTAAAAGTTCATAACAGTGGGTGGTATGAGTTTACATTGAAAGCTCTCATCTATTCTCTCAGATAAGCAGCTTATACTGCTGTCAAGTTGGAGTTTTCTTGGTAAATTAAATTAGGAAATCACTTGGAACATTCCTCTTGCTTTAATTTATTATTTTCTGATAACAGATGTTGAAAATTCTGAGCAAGTAAACATTAGGAAGAGACATTATATAGAAAGATGGATGAGTTGACAAATCAAAGCTTAAAAAAACTAATAAAATTTATGAACTATTAAACAATTATATATTTTTAAAAGGAGAATACCACATTATCAAGATAAAATGTAACAGTGGAGAATTCCCAATTTTAGAAGAAAAAACTAAATACGACAGACATGAAATCAAAAAGGAAAAAGAAAATCTTACTGGGTACAAATGAATTTTACAAAACATTCAAAGAATAAATAATCCCGATGTATGTAAGACTCTCAAAAATAGGAAGTTACCTCATCAAACTACATCTAAGAAATAAACATAGTCCTAATCCCTAAGCTAAAGAGGGATAAAACACAAAGAGTATTTTGGACCAATAACGCCAATGCATACACTTAAATATTCAAATATTATATATGAATATAAAACTGTTAGATAAAATATTACTAAGGAAACTCCAGCAATGAAGTGCCAAATTTTCATGATGAATTTATAACAGAAATGAAGCATGAACCAACATTTGGAAAATGATAGTATTATTAAGTTAATAATAAAAAATCAAATCATTATGTGAAGAGATATAGAAGAACCAAAGTTAGCATTATTTGTAAGTGAAGCCTCAGAAGCTTTCCCAGAAAGATCCAGGGGAGAGCGAGCATTTCCACAGGCTCCATGATTGACTGACACGATCACACAAATGCTGGTGATGGTGACAGGACGGCAATGGAGACAATGGGCAGAGGTAAGGAGGAGGCAGGTGACATGACAGTTTGCTTAGAAAACCCCTGGGAATCTCCAGGAGGAGGAAGTCATTCTTTAAAGCGCTATCGAAGGGTGGTACTCCACACTCCTGCCAAGCTCGGTTGTCCCGGAACCTGAGGAGAAGCCCAAGTGCTTTCCACTTAACGAGGAGAGAGGCTCTCTCAGTGAAAGGAAAGCTATCAGTCCCAAACACCAGTGCTCAGATTCTGAATGAGGTTCAATGGATCATATACGGAGTCAATTGTTTGCCCATCTGTGAAATGGGGATAATAATGCCCTTGTAGCTACCTCTTTATTTATGTTAATGTGAGGAAAGACCTTTAAAGTGCTACATATTATAGGGGATAATAGAAGACCTCATTTATTGGCTGGGAGAGCTACAAAAGGTGTTTAAGACATGGTCCTGGCCCCCAAGGAGCTAACAGCCCAGTAGAGAATGATGCACTGGTAAAAAGGAGAGGCTTAAATTCAATCTGCTTCTTGGACATGCTACAGGTTGGGATTCTCCATGAAGGGCCAGCCAGAGTTCATTTCAATTTTTCTCATGTGTTCATTCTCTACCTTTCCTTAAGTGCCAAGGCCTGATTGAGGGACGTTTTCTGAAAGCATTTCCCTACATATGTTCTGTCACACACATTCCCCTCTCAGCCCAGACGCCATTTCTTTTCGGAACTTCACCCTCGGTGCCCGAGGCCTCCTTTCCAGGGAGCATCTCTCTCCAAGGCCTGCCTCCTTCCCACAAGGGGGAACCCGACCTCCCAGGAGGTCTCTCTCCCAGAACACTCTTCAAGTCCTCATTGTCCCCATTCTGCCAGCAGAATGTAAACTCCCGGAGGAGAGGGACTGCCCTTGTCTACCGGGCTCAGCACAAGGCCTGGCTCCTCATGAGGGCTTAGTCCTGGCTTCCTTCCTTCCTCCTACACAGACACACGCTCAAAAAGGTGACCACATCTGGCTTCTGAACAGAGTATGCAGTAAATCTCCTCAAAAACGATCGCCTGCACAGTCGTTAGTGGCTGGAATGACACTGGGGAAGACTAAAGATTGGTGACACAAAATAACAACTATTTAAGTGAGGATGGCAAAGGGATAAACCCTACATCTGATACTTGCCAGTTACATGACAGGAGTAAATCCTTTAATCTCTCTAAGTCTAAATGTCCTTCTTTATAAAATGGGAATAACAATAGATCCGTCACAGGAATCTGAAAGGACCAGAGGAGATTACATGCAGCACTGTGCGAATGGCCAAATTCAAATGGCCAAATAACTGTTGGCTACATCAGGACCAAAGCAACAACTTCCCTGTCCGCTCAGAACCACAATCCCTTCAGCTTCATAACAAAACTCCAAATGATTGTTTGAGAAAATGCTCGACACCAGAGAATCCCGGGACCTGGAACGTGCAGAGCCCAGGCGAGGGTCGGCTTTGAGTTCTCGTCCGGGAGCTTTTAACTGCACCAACGAGAAAAACCAGCCCTGGGCAGGCCGTGCGGCCAGACTAAACAACCAGGGGGAGATGCGTCTTGGCCTGGAATGCCGAGCAGGGACAGGGAAAGGTTACGTCTGAGAGCGGCTCCGATGGGAGCTGTGATAAGAGCATTCCTAGGAAACCCCCCTCAGCCAGGGAGCGGGCGGCAGGGCCAACGAGGCCGGAAGGAGCCCGGCAAGGTCCCAATGTTTGTTAGCTTAAGGAGGGAGAAACAAAAGACAAAAATGCGTCCTGATGGACAGACAGCGTGGAGCATTTTAACAAACACACTGAGAAATCTCACACTCACACTCACTCTCACACACACTCACTCTCTCACACACACACACTATCACACACACATACACTATCACACACACACTCACTATCACATACACTATCGCACACTATCACACACACACTATCACACACTATCTCACACACACTCACACACACATACTATCACACACTATCACACATTCACTATCACACACACACATACTATCATACACTCACTATCTCACACACACTATCACACACTCACTATCACACACACACTATCGCACACACTATCGCACACTATCACACACCCACTATCACACACTCACTATCACACACACTATCACATACACTATCGCACACTATCACACACACTATCACACACTCACTATCACATACACTATCGCACACTATCACACACACACTATCACACACACACTCACTATCACATACACTATCGCACACTATCTCACACACACTATCACACACTATCTCACACACACTCACACACACATACTATCACACACTCACTATCACACACTATCACACATTCACTATCACACACACACATACTATCATACACTCACTATCACACACCCACTATCACACACTCACTATCACACACACTATCACATACACTATCGCACACTATCACACACCCACTATCACACACTCACTATCACACACACTATCACATACACTATCGCACACTATCACACACACTATCACACACTCACTATCTCACACACACAGTATCACACACTCACTATCACACAAATACTCACTATCACATACACTATCGCACACTATCACACTCACTATCACACACACACACTATCACATACACTATCACACACACACTATCACACACTCACTATCACACACACACACTCACTATCACATACACTATCGCACACTATCACACTATCACACACACACTATCACATACACTATTGCACACTATCACACACACACTATCACACACTCACTATCACACACACACACTCACTATCACATACACTATCGCACACTATCACACACACACTATCACACACTCACTATCTCACACACACACTATCATACACACACACTATCACACACACACACTATCACACACTCACTATCACACACACACACTCACTATCACATACACTATCGCACACTATCACACACACACTATCACACACTCACTATCTCACACACACACTATCATACACACACACTATCACACACACACACTATCACACACTCACTATCACACACACATTATCACACACTCACTATCACACACACACTATCACATACACTATCGCACACTATCACACACACTATCACACACTCACTATCACATACACTATTGCACACTATCACACACACACTATCACACACTATCTCACACACACTCACACACACATACTATCACACACTCACTATCACATACACTATCACACACTATCACACATTCACTATCACATACACTATCACACACACACACACTCACTATCACACACACATTATCACATACACTATCACACGCTATCACACATTCACTATCACACACACACTATCACCCACTCACTATCACACACACACACACAATCACACACTCACTATCACACACACGTACTATCACACACACTATCACACACACGTACTATCACACACACACTATCACACACACACACTCACTATCACACACACATTATCACTACACTATCACACGCTATCACACATTCACTATCACACACACACTATCACCCACTCACTATCACACACTCACTATCACACACACACACTCACTATCACATACACTATCGCACACTATCACACACCCACTATCACACACTCACTATCACACACACTATCACACACACACTATCACACACTCACTATCACACACACACTATCACACACCCACTATCACACACTCACTATCACACACACTATCACATACACTATCGCACACTATCACACACTATCACACACACTATCACATACACTATCGCACACTATCACACACACACTATCACACACTCACTCACTATCACATACACTATCGCCCACTATCACACACTCACTATCACAATCACACACACACACTATCACACACACTATCACACACTCACTGTCAGACACACTATCCCACACTCTCTCACTCACTATCACACACTCACTATCACACACACAATCACACTATCACACAATCACACTCACTATCACACACTCATCACACACACAATCACTTACACTCACACAATCGCACACTCACTATCACACAATCACACACTATCACACACACACTATCACACACACTATCACACACTCACTGTCAGACACACTATCACACACTGTCAGACACACAACCGCACACTCACTATCACACAATCACTATCACACACTCACTATCACACACACAATCACACTATCACACAATCAAACTCATCACACTATCACACACTCATCACACACACAATCACTTACACTCACACAATCGCACACTCACTATCACACAATCACACACTATCACACACACACGATCTCACACAGTATCACACACTCACTATCACACACACACTATCACACACTGTCAGACACACAACCGCACACTCACTATCACACAAACTATCACCCACACGTTTGTGTGTGAAGCCGGCCCCTCCCCCGCCGCACGGACTCACTTGCTGTTGACGGCGAAGCAGAGCTTGCACATGCCATGTAAGACGGCCGTGGCGTTCTGCAGGAACGAGGCCACTTTGGGGTTCTCGTCGACGGGCCCTTGCACGGAGAGGAAACAGCCGCAGAGCTTGTCGATCAGGCCGATGTTGACCACATAGCTATGAGGGGGGAGGAGACCGCAGGTTACCGAATGGTTCAGGCCGAGCTCCCACCGCACTTCCCAGCCCTTTCTGCCTCTTGGGGCTCAATCCGCCCCACAGCCAGGTCTCACCCTCACAAACGCACAAACACAGGAGAGGTTTAGGGAGGACATATCGAGTTACAATTCCCTTAGTCCGGCTCTTCAGAGGTCCGAGGAGGTAAGGACGGAGTCGCTCCTCGGGCTCTCCTGAAGCTACTTCTCAGTAACGTGCGGACAGAAACACCCCTCGGTGGCAATGATGTTAGAACCTTCATTCCCACACCCACGTACATTTAATAAGCATGTAAGAAATCCCTAAGAAATCCCTCACGCTGACTTCAGTTTCTTGGCTTTTTTTCCCTTACCTTTAAGCTGGTAGCTGTGGCAAGACTATAACTTTTTTATGTATGAAGAATGCTAATCATCATGCCTACAACTGTCATGTAAGAAGTCACTTTCATCTCCTCCTGGCAGCAGACAGTTCTCTGGGGCTGTTTAAAAGTCTGGCCTGACAGTAACAGCTCTTTTATTAGATGTAAGAATGGAAAAAGAAGCTTTAAGACTGGTCAAAAGACTGAACAGATAAATCATTCTCTGCTCTGAGAAACTCCACTATTGATTCCCGGCTACTGCATTTGAATTTTTAATCTGGAGTAAACTGGAGATTGTATTGAAAGCTCCCAGTCTTTGGGGATGGATCACTGACACCTTGTTCCCCATTTCTCCTGCCCAGTCTTCCTCCCGTCACCACCCAAGCAAAGGCCGGTCTGCCAGTGTGGCCTTCGAAGGCCCCCGGCTCTTCTCTGTCCAGCATCCCGACTTGTCTCCCCAAAGTAGGGATTGGTCCCCGGATGCTTCGGCTCAGAACTCTCCCTCAGAGAGCTGCCCACCAAGGAGAGCTCAAACTCTTGAGGAATTTCCATTCAATTGAACTCAATGCACATTTATTAAGCGCCAACAATGTGAAGCACTGTGCTCAGATGGGGCTGGAGGATCAAAAAGCCATAGACTCCCCGTGAATGGAAGCTCCAGGAGGCCACAAACTGGGGTGTGTGGTGTCCCCCGCCCTACCCTTCAGCAGGCCAGGCAACTGGAGGCCAGTCCAACTGTCGGGGAGGGACCCTGGTCTGATCCACACAGACAGCTAACTCCTCTAACCTGGGGTCTGAGGCTCCAGAGCTTTCCCTGGACTCTCTGTGCTGCCTCGTATTTTTCCGCCTCTAGCTTAATTTCATCCTTGCTCTGGTCCATTTTTCCCAGTCATTTCTGATGAATGAGGCCCGGATTCTGGGAGTGGTTTTGTGCCATCCTGAATTGGATGGAGGAATTTAAAGTGGATTCTCTTTACTTTTCTTAATTGGATGCATTTTTAGTTTAGTTTAGTTTTTTTTTTTAATGGAATATGGGTTCCTCTAGTTCCTAATATGCTACCATGTTGTCAAGTTATCCCAGGACTATGTCCTTATGTATGTTTTAAAATGTATAATAAATTCAACATATTACAATCAAAGCTATGTTGTTCATCAATGGTTCCTCTTGGGACTTCCTTCTATTTTTTATGTATATGTTTTAACAACCATTTCTTTTTTGGGGGGAGGAGGAGCAGCCTTATTCTTTATTCTTTCTTCCCTTCTTCCCCCTAAAACCAGCCACGCTATGACCACAGGGAGAGGAAGAGCGGCCTCCTGGCGCGGGCCGGCGTCACGTGGCTTCAGCTTTTGATGCTGGTGCGCTGATGAGGGCAGGGAAGGGAGTCATTTTAGATTGGGGAGAAGGGAGTTTGAATCCCGGCGCTCTTGCCTCCTTGCAGTGGAGACGACCGCCCCGCCTACCTCCCAGGGCTGTGAGAAACTGCTTTGTAGACTCTGAAGCTCTCCAGAAGCGGCAGTCCTTCTTACCAAACACAACGGTGCCCAAGGGTCATCCCTTAGACAGTGAGAGGAAGGACTGGCACCTCCCCTTTGTTAGAGCTCATTCGCCCCTGCCATTTTCTGAAGGAATCCCACACTCCGAGGGCAGCGCTGACCAACACTTGGCAATCTGGGTAAAATCAGCATCCTGGGGTCAATGCTGAGTGTCTCAGAGGTCTGATATTATCTGAGACACAGAAAGAACTCAGATTTTCTAATGAACCCTTTCATTTGACAGAGAAGAAAATGGAAGCTCAGTGAGGGGAAATCATTTTAACCAAAATCAAAAAGGGAGTTAGGAGGAGAACAGGATCTAGAGCTTAAATCTTCTGTCCATCATTTTTTTCACTGTTACAAGAAACTGCTACAGCATAAAATCATCTCTTTCAAAATCTCAATTAAAAATGCATCTTGATTGTCTTGGCAGCCTTTTAAAAAAATGTCTCCTCCCTGTTTAATCTAATTTGCCTTGCTGTTCACAAAGACAAGACATTAATACTGACATTAATCCTTAAGATAAGGATGGTCTATATTCTCTAGAGGGTAGCAAATTATGTTTTTTGTGTTTTCCCATTCTGAGGTATATGTGTGTTTTATGCAAAAGAAATATAATTTAATTTTAGGATTAGAGGAGAAATAAAAGGAATAATCTGTATCCTCAAGATTTATAAGTTTGCTAGGAGAAGGGGGTATGATCTGTATAAACATGAAAAGCTAACACACGTAGTTGGACATCGCTAGGTATTAAGTGCTTTCCAAAGGAGGGGAAAATCCCTTTCCTGAGGGGGTAAGGGGCTTGCCTCAGATCATACAAGTAACTGGGAAGGGAAGTGAAGAAAACCAGAGAAGTCCTTATTCAAGCTTGTAGGTCCTAAAAGAAATCTCACATACTTTGCTTCTTCTACAGCATTCTACAAACAGAATGTCATCGCACCTCTTCCTGCATTTTGTATCTGAAATAACATGTTAATACGTGTGCACAAGAATCAAATCATCTCACTAAATGCCAATAAAACCAACTGCTCGCACCTAGGTGACACAGACATCACCTACAGCCAGGGATCTGAAGATTTCTCAAAGTTCAGGTGAAAGTCTGGCAATGCAAGGCTCCCCTGCCTAATTTTTAAAACAGGTTTAAATCTGGGGGAGCTGACAGCACAGCCCATCTAGGGATGAGGCTCGGGCTGGGGACTGACAACCCAGAGGCCACAGGGATCAAAGGCACAAAGGTTTCACAATGAGGAGGAGCAGACTTGGGAATACAGCAATTCAAGCGACAGAAAAGTTCTAGGGAAGGCAGGTCGCCTCCCACGGGATGCAGGCATTGGGGATCTCATCCCTGGGTCAGCAGCAGGCCTGTGGGAGCTTCCAGCTTCATTTCCCCGGTCTTTCCCGGTGTTGCCTTAGCTTGGGATATTGGGAGACCAGGCTCTCAGGAGCCCTCCGTCTCTGAGACCACACACCCTGAATTTTAATACCCCAAACCTCAAGCCTTCGAGAAACATCATCAACTTCCTTTCCCAGTGCAGGTCACTTCTCCCCTCCTTAGGGGAAGGGGGGGGGTCCAATGGCCACAAACTTTCTGTACAACTGGGATCAGGTCACTTTTTTACCCTGGACCTCAGTTTACCCATAAGATGAAGAAGCTGGCCTTACTGGAATCTAGAGCTAGAGAAGTTCTAGGGGAACACGGAGTTTAATTCTCTCCTTTCAAAGATTAAAGTGACTAATACAGCAAGGGGCAGAGCTGAGATTTGAACCCAGGTCCATAATTCTAAAACCAGCAGGCCTTTTCAATGCACCAAAGCTTTTTCCTTTCCAAATCTAACAGTCCATGAAGCTTTAAGAGAATCTCATTAGGAATAGCAAAGTTAGGGACATACTCAGATTTAATAAACAGGATATTTATAACAATGGTGTTCTCTCTTTACAGAAGTATAACTCAGAGGATAGTTCTAGTCTTATGAGAAAAAGCAAGATTCAGCTTAAATACTATTTTATCACTTCAGAGTTAATGACTGCTTGGTTAGTAAGCCTACTGGTGGTAGCAGTTAACTAGTTGTATTATCTTGGTCCTTGCCAAAGGGCCAGTCCTTCACTTGCCCTAATTCCACATCTCTTAAATTGCTCTTTAGATGCAACTCACAGCTCAATTCAACAAGTATTAAGTAAGGCTTCCTCTACAGAGAAGACCTTGGCAAGAGCTGAGGATACAAGGAAAAGCACAACTAAGTGCTTGTCCTCCATAAGCTTCTAGTCTCACGAGGGCAGTAAGACAGAGAGATATCAAAGACTATAACAACCAGCAGTGCACATGGAGTACTGGGAGAGATTTTAAGGAAAACCTCTGAACTTAGAGGATGAAGAAAAACTTTCCGGAAGGGGCGATAGCTTGAAGAACTGAAATTTTTAAAGAAGTAATTTATTATGAATTCATTTAAAATAACAGATCTTATATACATGTACTCGAATATTAAAAACGTGAAATCAATACTTCACTTCTTTGTAGAATTTTAAGGTTGACTTTTTAAAATTAAAATTTATTTTTATTCTGCTAGCCCCTCAAAAAATAAAATGGAAAAAATTGGAAAAAAGGGGAGGAAAAACTTGTACTTATGTATTCGGGCCAAATTCATCCATGCATTGCCCCTGTCTAAAGATGTATGCCATTCTGCAGGGAAACCCTTTATTTCTGGTCCCCTGTAGCTGTGGTTCATAAGTGAGGAAATGTCCTGTCTTTCGATTATTCCTTTTCTTTCAATGTTGTTGCTTGGATTGTTTTTCTGGTTCTGTTCACTCAGCATCATTCAAATCTTCCTTTTGTCAATTCTCAGAGCACAGTGGTGCCCCTGACAGTCGTGGGCCACTCCCCAAGGGGTGAGATCTCCTTGGTCTTTGCTTTTCTGCAACAAGATCTGCTGCACAAACAATTTTGTCTATGTGGGTCTTGGGCCTCTCCCTTTCATCTGTCTGTCTGTGTATATATATGTATAGGGATATGTGAATGAATAAATTCTTTATGTATCTTGAATGAGATTTTAATCAATTTGTTGCAATTTTTTTCAAGTTAATTATTTCTCTTCTCAATCAATTGATTAACATGAATTCCTACTATGTGCCAGTGCCGTTACGTGCTGGGAATACAAATAGGCCAAAGACAAGGCCTGCCTTCAACAAGCTTACAGTCTAATGGGGGAGATGTTATTTAGACAAATCTGTACGAAGCAAGCTGCCCATAGGATGGATGTGAAATAGAAAACACCAGGGCGTGGGAAAGACTCACAGCAAAAGATGGGATTTCAATTATGACTTAAAGGAAGCTAGGGGGGCCAGTTAGCTGAATGAAGAATGGGGAATGTTCTGGACATGGGAGAGAGTACTCCAGAGAAAATGTCTGGAGCGAGAAAAAGATTGTCTTGCTCATGGAACAGCCTGGGGACCAGTGTCACTGACCCAAGAAGACAAAGGAAGGTGGGAAAAGCCTGAAAAAGGAGGAGGGGGCCACATTATGTAGGACCTTGAATGAAAAAAAAAATGCCAAAGGCAATAGGGAGTCACTGCAGTTTAGTGAGTAAGGGCAGTGTCTGGCACTGAGTAGACAGGTGTCCTGGATCTGAGTAGAATCTGTAGTGACTGAGGAGCTGACAGCTGGCACCTGCCTCTGTCCCCTGCACACCCTGGAATGGATATTTCCTTGGGTATCCCTTTCAGGAAGCCTCTTCCTGCATTGGAGTGCTCAGTTTGATGATCTTGGTCACAATCAGTCCCCAGGGTCAACAGATTTTATTTCTTTACTTTCGTTTATCTATGTTGATCTAGGCTGGAAAAATGAGCCACTTTGATATTCTTTCTTTCTTTCTTGTGTTTTTTTTTTTTTTTTTTTGGCTGAGGCAATTGGGATTAAGTGACTTGCCCAGGGTCACACAGATGGGAAATGTTAAGTGTCTAAAGTTACATTTGAACTCAGTCCTCCTGACTTCAGGGCTGGTGCTCTATCCAGTGCCACCTAGCCGCCCCACTTTGATATTTTTCTTGCATTTCCTATCAGGGTTTGGTTTAGTACATTATCTACATCTGGAGGAAAAATTTCCTTAAATTGGGAGTAGGGGGAACTTTCTACTGAAAGTTCTCTGTCAATCTTCCTCTTGCTGGGCACCTATATGATCAGAAGGATGACAGTAACCTGGTAAGAAATGGGGAGGTGCAGAAGAGAGGGAAATTCTGGGGAAAAGAAAATGAATTCTGATTTGGACACACTGAGTTTGAGATGTTATGGGATATCTGGGAGACTATTTCCATTGGGTCTCTTGCAACATTCCTGACTGTCTTCCTTCTCGATTTTCCCTGGTCTGTTTTGGAGGTCAATTGCTTTCACCTTGCCCCTGCCCTCTCCCCTGATTCTCCTAGCCTTGGACAGGCTTCTTTAGTTAGGTCAAATACCTTTCCCTCAAACATGCCAAATAAACTCCTTTCACATTAGCTAGCTGGTCATGTTCTTCTATGAAGCCCCAAAGGCCTCTTCAATGGGATGGAACCATGGGAAGAGAGAGAACTTTGCTCAAAAGGGATGCTTTAACAAATATACCAAGACCCTCTTACAATCGAGCCTTAACATACTGCGATAATCGACAAGACTTTAAAAAGCACTTTCAGATGACCCTAAGAGTCAGACAGTGCAAACAAGCACATTATTCCCATTTTACTTGTGAATAAACTGATGGGCCAGAGATGGGACCTCAGTGTCAGACCTTTAACTCCAAGTTCAGTGGTCTCCCCATACACTAAGCTGCCTTTCCATTGTTATCTGCTGCCACGCCAGCCAAACTGCACCGCCCCATTCCCTGGACATGCCGTGCACTTTCCCCTCTTTGGCCTTTATGCCAAAGTCTTTTTCCTACCAGGGATACCCATCAACTCGTTTCACTAAAATCGCACTCATCTTCAGGCTTGCTTCAGCTCCAAAGCCATCTCCTTCAGGTAGAGAATTCCCCTGTGCTCAGTTCGGAATTCATCGTTCTCTCCCCACTTCTGTAGTAGGTAGTTTGTATCTAACAAGTTCCGCATCATGTGACATTTTTAAAAGAACTGTCCCAGGCCCTCCAGTAGACTACAAGCACCTTGAGGTCAGGAATCCTGCCTTTTCCCCTCTGTATCTAACACAGGGCCCGGCACATCATCAGTAAATGTTCGGGAGAATTACGAGTGACACTTTCTATGCATATGCAGCCAGTTGGGTAAAGATGTGGGAAATACATTTAATGAAATGAAGCTCCTGAGGGAAGGACCCCAGGGGAAAAGGTCACAAGGAGATAAATGGCAGCCCAATAAGATAGATGGTTATAGTTCTAAAGGTTATGGGCACCATAACTTGGGAGATAATGCATGAATAAGTTAAATGGAAAAGGTCATTGGTGGTAAGGGATCCACTGAAAAAAAACAAGTGAGTCTTAGAAAGCCCTACAAAATCAGGGGAAGAGAACAACAAAGCAGCCAAATGCAGAGGAGAGGGCTTGTGTCCGACTGATGCTGGGCTCGTGAAAGAAAACATGGTTGTTGCATCTCAAGAGTCAGAGGTCGAGACACCAGGAAAAGGCTGTGGAAGGAGCACAGGGAAGGTAATGAATTATCACCAGAGATAAACCTCACTGGAAAATTAAATGTATTCTGCGGCCAGTGTTCACAAGAGAAGGGGGACAGGGACACATTTCCCTATGAAGAGTGATGTCAGAGAAGATAAAACTTGTTCCTAGCAGGTGACCCAAAGAGGATCCTGTGACATCCAGCCACAACCAGGGCCAAATGTAATCTCCTGAAAAAGACAGACTGCGAAAGCACTTTTACTTAGAAAGACAAGTACAGGACAAAGTAAAATTTGTGTAAAAACAGTTAGAGAGTAAGATATTTGAAATTCTAACACGGCTTAAAAAGTTTCCTGGCGAGGAAACTGTCTCTGAGGACACAGATCCGAGACCATTCTGTAACTGACCGTCGCAGAGTTGTGAGTCACTGAATGGGCAATGACTCCCCCAGCGTCACGGAGCTAGCACGTCTGAGATGCTCACTTTCTATTCCTTGCAGCATGCCATCTCTCAAATCGACAGCTGGCTCTGTGCAAAGCAGCATTCCCTGATCATTAGTGCTGCTGTTAAAATAATACCAATTCCTGTGTGCCAAGACCTGTGCTAAAGAGCTTCACAATGAGTATCTCCTCTGATGCTCACTCAATAGCTGTTATTATAGCCCCATTTTGTAGATGGGGAAACTGAGGTTATATTTTATACTGAGCAGTTACTGAACAGGAATGTGGACAAATGGATAAGCAACCATTTTTGATGACGTAGTCCTTGGTATTTCTGTTTGCTCTAGATTTTTCAGGAAAAAACTATCAAAGAAAGAAGTCTACCCCACTTTACCTGATGAGATCCTGAACGCGGCTGTTAAAAGCATCAGCGGGCGAGGGCTTGTTCTTCATTTCCTGTGCTGATGATACTTTGGGGGCAGTGAGGCGGCTGTTTCCATCTGGCATATTGGAGATCAAGCAGCCAAAAACCACAGCACTAATTCTGAGAAGTCCAGTTGTCAAACCTTCAAATACTTGTTTATTTGCATTTCTTCCCAAAATAGCATTATTTTCATCTGGAACATAAACCTAAAGAAATATGATAAATGCATCTTAATAATTGTTTTGAAAGAAACTGAAGTGATTCTGACAATCTAATTATAAATCCTTAGGAAATTTTACAGACTGAAATCTAAAATGCACAAACTAGCAGATGAACTCTTAATATATAATAATGAAATTAGAAAGCTAATTGAACAGAACGAATTAAACATCATTAAGTATCATTAAATTATGCTTCTGAATTATGTTAGGACAACCTATATTCTTCTACTAAAATGAATTTTGGAATTCACTTTTACTATGCAAAGACAAAACAAATAGGATCAGTGACTTTCACATCCTAAGTTTAAAAAATTTTGTGTTTTCCTCAATTCTTTCCTAGATCACTGACTACAAACAGAGGAAGACAATTATGTAAATAGTCTATCTGGCTGTTTTAGAGATTTGGGGCTCAAATCTGGGGACTTTGTTCCCCCAGTCCCTCCTCTGTGCTTGGTATGACCAATTGATGAATTCCTACCAATTTTGTAGAGCAACTGAAATGCCACGTCTTTCAGAAACTCCTGCTCTCCTCAATGAGTCATGACTTTTCTCTCCGTAGTCCTCAGAAAGTCCTCTGGTTTCTCTTAGTCACTTATCATTTTGTGGTAAAGTTATTTGTGTGTACCGAGGAAGTTAGTCTTTGCCCTCACAGTTGGCTGGCTTTCCTGCAGACAAGCACTTGAGGACGGCTGGCTCTCCCCCTACTAAAAGCAACCCAGAGGGAAGGGGAAGACCATTGGAGAAGGAGGGATGCATGTCCCCGCTAAGGTCCAGGGGAGGTGCTGGAGGGAGAGGCTCAGGACAGGCCTGATGGAGGAGGCACAAGGAGAACAGGGACAGATCACCAAGACCCAATTGTGAGTAGACCAGACAGAGCCTTGTGTGTGTGTTCTTCTCTAGATCCCAGAGCAGGTCCTTGGTGAGAGGGGCTGGGCTGACTGATGGGCTTTTAACCTAGAGGCAAAAGGCTTAACCCCAGCAGTTGTGGACCAGGGAGGAGGAGAGCACCCTCAGCCAGAGAAAGGGCTCCTTCGAAGGGTGCGGGTGGTGGTAGGAAGGCTGTGACTGTGAGGAAGGGGTCTCACTGATAGAGAACAGGGGGTTAAGAGCAATGTGGTCTAGAGGGCTCTTCTAGCTGAGTACCCATCTCCAAGCACAAATTCCAGATTTCTGCTTTTTGGGGGCCCTCCTTTGGGGGGGACATCCCCATGCCTCTGAGGAAGGAGCAAGCACTAGAGAGGGTCTCAACTTCTCTGGGCGTCCTTTAATTTGCAAATAAAATTGTTCTGTATTCAGGGAAATGATGCTGTGTGCTGGATCCTAGTGCTCCTTAACATACCTGACCTTTAAAGTTTGGGAGCAGGGCTCCAGGCTATTGCTGACCTGCAAATATTCACCTTTAAACTCATGTCTCTTGGCTCTTCTCTTCTTCCATCCTTTCCTTTGTCTCTCTATCCTTTATTTTTTTATATTTCTAGTTTTTCATTTATTAAACAAACTATTTATGCCGGACCAAATCCCCCTTCCTATCTAATAATGACTACATCTTGCCTGGCTTCTTTCCTGAAACTTCCAATATTTGTGTGTTGATAATCTTCTAGTCCAGAAATTCCCTATTCCTTAGCTGGCTGACAGCCCCCTCGCTGCAACCTAGAGGGATAAGAAACAATCGGATCCATTTGTGTGAGATCCTTCCCTTCCCCTTTTTTTGGTGGCTTCTTAATAATAGGGCCTGCTTTCTATTCCTGACCCTGCTTTCCTTCTGAGGGTCACCTTGGGGCCGATCTTTCCATGCTCTGAAGCATGGCACTGATGCTGAGGGGTTTGAGGATAATCATGAAACAATTCAACTATAAAAGGAGACGGGACTAGCTTTCACCCCAACTTGCCTTGCCAAGTTCTGAATTCCCCAGCACATGGTGGGTGGCACAGTGGAAACAACGAGGGGCTGGAGTTAGAGTCCCAGAGCTCAGAGCCCACCTGGGAAAATCACTGGGTGACCTCCAGGAGTCCCAAGCTGGCTCTGAGCCTTTTCCTCTTTGGCCCAGATGACCCCTGCGCTTCCTGCTCTAAGCCCACCACCCCCTCTTCTTTCTATGGCCTCCTTGCTCCCAATGTCTGGATCACCTTTAAGAATTCTGCCTTGGTTAGAAAATCTTTTCAATCTTCAGCAATTCAGAGCAAACTGAAAGGGCTAATTCCTTTATGACAATTAGGGGAAAGAACGTTCCAGTGAATCGGGCTTGTTAACTCCCAGCAAATGGGAGCAAGGCAAGGCTTTTATGACTGTTTAAAGAGAAGTGTCTTTCTAAAGGAAACACACGGCTAAGAGAAGCTGGACAAACTAATGAGTAATGACAAATTAGATAACACCTCCTCATAGCGAGAGGGGCTTCAGAGGCAGCAGGAGGTGGGGGGAGAGCGCTGGGCGAATCCCAGAAAAGTCCCGGGTGTCCACCTTGCACAAGTCAGCACAAAAGACTACAGCGCATCACCCGGGCACAGAGGCTCGACCCCACCCCACGGATGGCCTATCTCACTTCTTCCTTTCCTCCCTCTTCCAGCCCGAGGGCAGCCAGATGAGGGGAGCTCTCTCAGCAGCCCTCCCCAGCTGCTTCTCAGTACCCTGACTTAGTCCTCTGACCACTATTTCCTATTAGGGCTAATTCCTACAGTTGGATCCCAGAGCCCAAAAGAGCAGGCAGCAGCTGCACCTCTTCAAAAACAGAAGCCATGCATGCATCCAATGGGGCCCAATGACAGAGAAGGCAGAACTCCTGCAGGGAGGCCTCCTTAACGCCTAGTGTTCCCAAACCACTCAGCCTGCTCAGGGTCCAGTGCCCAAGCCCAGGGCTCCAGGTTTGGTGCAAAGCGCTTCAGTGCTCGGTCCAAAGCCACTGACCCTCAATGGGGCTCACGGGTGCGGGAAGGAAAGGAACACAGAAGGGTGAATTGGACAAGGGCCGAGAGGGCGGCAACATAGAAGAGGCGCAAGTGTTCCCAGGAAAAGGAGGATTGGGTCTGGTACAAAGGGGGCTCTCAGTCCAGGGCTCAGCTCTTCCTGAGTCCACAGAGCAGAGGCTGGGCCTGGTCAATTCACCTCACCCCCAACGGGAGCAACCTGCGACCAGAGGGGAGAGAGGTCTATGCCACAGAGGGCTCTGGGAAAGAGGGAAAACAACAGCCAGGCAGACAAACCAGTGGTAGGGATCTCAAAAACATGGAGGAGGAGGAATAAAACCTCAGAGATACTGTGATACGAAGGGAAATATAACAACATATCCAGTGAGAAAGAGAATGCAACAGCACAGTCCACCATGATGGTGACAAGGATGTCCAGGATCCCCAACCCTCCTCCAGGCTGTGGCTCCTCCAGGACTTCAGTCACCATGTAATCTCTTTGGTACATCTTTGATCCCTTTTTCCTGGTCCTTTCCCCAACTTCCTTCCCTCTCAGCCTGCTACAGACACAGAAGAGCTTTCCCTCAAAACTTCTTAGTGCATTCAGTTACCATTTCATCTTGATTCTACCCTTCAAAGATTATCTTCTGGTAAAAGTTACCTACAGGTGCTGAGTCTGCTTCCTCATTACTACTTTTCTAGCATGACCATTGTCAAGCTTCTGACACTAATGACCATCCCTAATAGCTTGGAAATCTTCTCCCTTGGCTTCGGAGGTCTCATACTTCGATCTCCATCTTGACTGTTTTGCCTCTGCATCCTCAAATGTTTGTATTTGCCATCTTTCTTCTTCTGTCTTCTCCACTGGGTAATAAGCTCCCTCCTTGGATTTCATGTAGCAGTTTGTTTTACAGCTTTGAATCTCATAATATTGTATATTATACATGCCTGCCTTATTCCCTACGGATCCTAAGCTCTGAGCCATAGAAAATCTCATCTCCCATTTCTACCCCAGAGTTTCACATATAATAGGTATTTAATAATATTTTCTCAATTAAGCGAAGTCCTTTTTACCTCTTTTACCTTCAGTTTCTTCTGAAAAAGGAGGAAGATGGACTAAAATCAGTACGCATGATTCTTAATCAAATGAAATCTGAGCATTTTGCCATGTTCTACAGCCATCACCCATAACTAGAAAGCGTGCTCCGATTTCTCTATGAATGAATTCACTGGGCTCCTACAGAACCATCGCCTTCTGGCTCCCGTGAGGAGTTTTTGTGGTGATGAGTCCAACAAAGTGTATTGCTGGTCATGCTTTGCCTTCCTTCCATCCATGTGATAAATTTCAGTGACCAGAAGCACATGCTGATTTTGTCTGGTCAGTCCCACTTGAACATAAAATTGCCCAGAATACTAGCAAGCGAAGCATAGAAGGCATATAGAGAGAATAAGTAGAAGCCCCAAGAAGAGAATCCTTGGGTCCTTTCTCAGGCTTCCTGCTTTTCAATCACCTCCATGCTCCTGTCTCTCTGGCCCGCTCTGCGCCAGCTGCCACTATGGTGGACACGCTCCCCTTCCTCCTGGAATCTTCCGGGCTTCTCTGATTCCTTGTCCCTTCTTAGAATGAGAACTCGAAGGGACCTGGGGGATCACTCAGTCTAACCTTTTATTAGTCAAGGGAGACCCAGAAAGATCACAAGGGAATAAAGAGTGGAGCCAATCTTTGACACAACTGTGCTAACACTGTAAACTGCTACTTGATCAAGAAGAGATTTTGGCTATTTTTGTTCCTGCCCTGAGCAAATATGTATTAATAACTACTGATACTCATTCAGCAAATATTTATTAAGTATCTTCTACATGAGAAGCACTGGGCCATACAGAAGGATTCTAGTTTTCCTATTCTGCCAATCATTTTTGTTGTACATTCCATAAATTCTGCTTTCATAAATTCTTTTCTCTTTTAAGACATATGGGAGCAGCTTGCCACGGTCCCATTTTCTCCATTGGATCCTCATTGGTACCGGTTCAATTTCCTTTGTCTCATAATATTCTTGGATGCCTGATGCTTTCTCCTGATTCTGGAGGTATAGCTCCTTCTGTTCACTCTTTAGCTAGGCTTCTTCCTCCTGAGATCTTTCCTCTTATTTTCTCCTGTTGCTCACTTTCTGACTTTCCCCCTCCAAAGGTAGTTGACCAGAAACTGGATCTCAGACAATCTTAGCCTCCTTCCATGCTAGGCAAATTCCCAGCTTGCCAGCCTTCGTCTCTGTCCTAAGTGACTTCTGGGAGGCAGAATTCACTTCAGCACACTGCACGCTGGTGGAAAGCTCACTTTTGCCCTGTCCCTCAATTTCCTGGCCAAGCTCTCCCGCAGCAGGTAGCGTGTTGTGACTGCAGTCTGAGCAAGTTCCTGTTGTTTGGATCTGTGGCAATGGCAGGAGGAGGGAGTGGGATGATGGCTTGAGATGTGGAGTTTGAGTTGCAAGTAAAGTGGGCCGTCATGGGAGGTCCTGGTTCTGGGAGCATTAAGGCTGATGGGTGGTAAGGGAGAGGGTCCTGAGGAAGCACATGCCAAGTCCTAGAGATCAGCCTTCTCTGCTGGGTGTTTACCTTTTGAGGGTTCGTGGTGTCCTGGAAAGTAAAGATGACTGAATCTCTTTACACCTGGTACAAAACACGTATTTTACAGAGATCTCAGAGGTCTGAAGGATCAGAGAAAATACCTACTCATCTCAGGGCTCACAACAATATAAGCTCCAAACATCTGGAGCTTATATTCTAATGGGGGAAGAGAATACACAAAAGGAACTGAAAAGTGGAGGGGGCAGGAGGAGAAAGAAAAGAATGGTGTCCATCTGGGGGAGAGGTGGATTATGCCATTGGTAAGGAGGTAGAAAAGTATAGAGTCTAAAATAAGTTAGAATTGAGCGACTGGGGACTCTCTTGAAATAGAAAATAGTCTTGGCTGCATAATCACCCTTTATAGGAATGAATAGAGGATGGGCTGGAACTGGCTCACATCAATTTGTAAGAGAGCTGAGTGTTAAATTTTCAATGTGAGCATTTATACTTAAGAAATTAGCAAAAACTACAACTTAGCTTCTTGTTAATAGTCTAGACTTAAGAAAGTGAGAGGGAAAATGTTAATAATGCCTATTAACCTTAAAAGGTGTTGTTTCCCACCCTCAAGCTGGATATTAAACATCTACCAGCAAATCTGAGGGCCTAAAGGTGGGAGACTCTACTTTCCTGGAGTGAAATTCCAACTGGAGGCAATGAGCCAAAGAGAGAAAACGAGTAAGAATTTCACTTATGGAAGTTGGGAGACATAGAAAATCATGTCTCAAGAGAATGAAATGTCTTCCTCTCCTACAGCATCAGCAAGTACACAGATTCAATGACTTCTGAGCAGATTTCAGTTTCCTGGTCTCTCTACTGCAGGATGTTGGCCCAATCAGAGTATCTCAGCCTTCAGAATTCACAAACAGTGAAGTGAGTAAAAAAACAGCTGATGAGTTGTCAGTGTTCCAGAGAGGTAGGTAGCCGCTAAACAATTAGAAACAGCAGAAAAGCAACTTTGCTGTCTACTTCTAGGCTGACCAACCTTTATTAATTAATTAATTAATTATTAAATATGTATTTATTATTTATTGAAAAGGCTCAAGTCAGACCACCAAATCAGTCTTACAAAGTATATCTGCTTAGAAATTATTAATATGAAAAACACAATGTTTAAAATGGTGTGGGGGAAAGCGATTGGATTTGGAGCCAAAGGAAGCAAGTTGGAATGATGATCTTAACTTCCATGACACCTGGGACTCAGCATTTTCTAATTCAGCTCAGTTACCTTCTCTACAATAGGAGCTTTCCATTAGTTGAGCCCTAAGGTCCCCTTTCAGTCCTAAAATACAGTGATCCTATGTCCGACTGAGAATCAGTGCCTTGACTGATCCAAAATGGGGGCCGCATTAGTAACTCTGGGATTACTTTGGGATATGTTTATTTCTACAATTAATAGCTGCTATCTACAAAGTTAATTGTTTATTTTTGAGGAAAAGATAACTTGGCATAGTAGAGACCTAGTCTTAAAGTTAGGAAATTTGGAATTCCATCTCCAACTTATACTATGCCCACGAGTGCCTAACTCACTTCTCAATGCCCCACAGGGCTCTGTCCATGTTAGCCCCGCATTGTGCCAGGCCCGGAGAAGCCAAAGACACGTCCAGGCTTCTCCCATCTGTAATTTACTGCTTTCTGCCACCTTCTTGAGTCAATCATTCAGAATCACTGGCTCCTCAGAAGATGGTCAGGTATCCCATCCTGCAGAAAGTCCTTTCTAATCTCTTCCTCATTATTAGCACTCTCTTAGAAGTGACCCTATACTTCCCATGTAATTTGTCATTTATAAAATGAGGGTTGGGATAGATACTCCCTAAGGATTAGGGATACTAAGCTGTCACAAAATTAGGTGCGGGACAAGTCACTCCTAGCTAGAAGTGTAGACTTCGTACAGGGATCCTGGAGCCAGATCCCTCTAACTATGTGTAAACTTTATACTGTGTCAAAATGGATAACAAAGAGATTTTAACTCTGGTTTAAGTTCTCTTACTCTATTCAGTAAATGCTGATTAACTGGGAAACCATTAAGCTCTTAGTATATGTAAAGTATTGTGCTGGGCAGTGAGGGATTTCCAAAAATGAGGGAAACCTGCTCCAGCCCCTGGCCCTTAGTCAGAACTGATCCAGCCTAGTTTTCACACAGTTCTAAGGAGCTACTGCATCTGACCACCAAATGTGCCCAGAGTACCTGAAAAACAGGGGCAAGGGAGCAGGAGGGAAGTTCATTCAGAGCATGCCTTTGAGACAGAAAAGGATCACAGAGCGAGACTGAAGCTGGAACAACACTGGCCTAGTCTAAGAAACAATACAGGGCAACAAAAGTTCCAAACTCATCCTCTGCTTTACCCTGACTTATTTGGACAGCTATGATCTGGTGGGAAGGAAAATTGTCCCTAATACATTTCCCATCTCAGAGGAGTAAAAACACTTAGGTGATGCCCTAAGTCTGGATGTCTGTGTGGGTGTCTGGGATGGCAGAGGGCGGCCTGTCTCACAATTATATGTGTTTCCAGGCTGTTTTCCTCCAAGCATAAAGCTGGAGGTCTCTGTGTCCTTGGCGATAGATGGGGTTCTTTACAGAAAGGAAAAACCTGTTTTCATTATTTTGGACTGCTATGAATCTTTCATGTGTCTTCTATGGAGTGACATAAAGGCTATGCCATAACCGATTTTAGGTGCTCAAATAGGAGCTGCTGACCCTTTTGCCCTTGATAAGGAAGAGCTTAGACACAACTTATATGCTGGATGTTTCTTGAGATTGTCTCCCTAGAGGGAACTCTAGGTGATAGAAATATGAAGCAAATAGAGAATGATTTCTTACGTAACCCCTAGGTTGAATGTGGTCTGTGTAGGCCCAGAGCCTGGGATGTTGGGCTATGGGCTACAGGAAGGTAATTTTTTCCCTCCTAATGATGCCCCATTACTTGTGAAATTGAGTTTATACCACCAGTTCTCTTTGTTTCTTTCAAATGGCTAGAATGTAAAAAATATATCAAATCACTAATATTTTTGTTGGTGGAAAGTAAGAAATAAAGATACACTTTTGTCTATCTAAACTGACTTTAATATTTTAACTAACTTTGTATCTGGGCTTGAGACTATATGTGTCAAGTTTTTGCCTGGAATGCATTTTACACCCTATTCTAGTAGCCTGAACCATGGAAGTTGTGGAAGGAACATCGTTTTGGAAGACAAGAACTGGTTTTAGGTTTTTACCTTCAGGTTAAGGGATTGGAAATGCCAGAAGTTCCGAGCCACGGAGCTGGTTCTTCCAGGCTAGGTACAGCTGGGCAGCTGTGGCATGAGTGACCTCAGCCCTGACCTCCAAAGACCACCCACTTTCAGGGACCGGTTCCAGATTCATTTGAGGAGTGTGTGCTCTAAGCCAGTGGTTTTTTTTTTTTTTTTACTACAGACTTTTACCAAGCTGCACATTTTCTAGAATGACTCTGTTCAGGCAAGCCCAGAAACTCTGTGAATTTTAAGTGGAACAAACACTAGTGAATGACTTTAATGAGCAGATATAAGAACAAAAGGTTTGCATTTCACCTATTAAATGTTCCCTAAGGGCAAGCTGCTTAGGAGACACTTTGACTTGTGCAAAGATCAGTAATACCAGAAGATAAAAAGAAATACAGTAATTTCTTCATCTGTAATAGGGCTGTGAACAAACCTCTGTAATACAATGGTCTTTGCTGTGAGGTTTTTTTTTTTTTTTAAACAATCAAAATATCAGTACTGAGGGCCTAAAAGGCCTTAAAGTCTCACTTACATATAACAGCTTCACTTGATTTCATAAAGCTTTACTCAGAGATTCATTACAGAAGGAAACATTACAGTTACCAAGATACAAATCTGGAGCATAAAGCTGGACAGAAGGACAAAGAGAATCTGTGAGTGGCTGTAACCCTGAAATGAGTCCACGTCTGAAGAGGACAGAGCCATAGAGGTCTCTGGGGTGTCAGGAGAACAAAGGAAGCTTTTTAGCTCCTCTTCTTCCATCTGTGTTAATTCCCTACATCTTCAGGGAATCAGAGATGCAAAAAATTTTTTTCTTATCGATGTTTTCCCTTTTTAAACTAGTGCCATTGATTCTGTTTATGGCAAAGCCTTTTCGATCTCGCATAGGTAAAACTGCCGATCTGATGTTTTGTGATTGTCTTTAACCCTTGTTTGGTCAAGAATTTTCCCTTTAGAAACGTGAAAGGTCCATGACCTTGTTCTTTTCTTGTGGTGTTAGCTTTCTAGAGGAGCATCAAGGCTTACCATAGACTGCTAAATAAAATGTAAACTCCTTACACAGGCATACAAAGCTCTCCACAATTTATGACCACCATTAGGTCTTCCGTTTCATCTCATATTATATTCCCTTCCACATCACTCTGAACTGCTCACCCAGTCCACACACACCCCTCCCCCACTCTTTTGTTTACCTTGTTCTCTATGCCAGAATGTCTGCCTTCCTGTTCCATCTGGATTCTTACCTATGCTTTAAAGTTACCTCTTCTATGGAGCCTTAATCTTTGTTCTTGGTCATGATCTCTCCCCCCAGTCCGCATAGAGCACTTGTGCCTTTCAGATGCACTTCACATGCATGTATTAATGGCATTTCTCTTTGTTAGGCTACAAGACACAGGAGGGCATTTAGGTACCCAAGACACTACCGTGGTCCTTCTTCTCTTCTCCCTCTGTATTACTTCACTTGGTGATCTCTTCAGCTCCCATGGACCAATTTACCATCTCTGCTGCTGATTCTCAAATTTACCATCCTGACTCATGCTCTCAGTTGACCCTTAATCTTGCATGTCCAACCGCTTTTCAGACATCACAAACTGGATGTCCGGCAGACCTTTTAATCTCAATCCACCCAAAACAGAACCCATTACCCTTCCCCCAAATGCTGCCCCCTTCTACTTTCCCCATTACTCACAGCGCAGTCCCTCAGGCTCACAGGCCTGGTGGGATCCTGATCTCCCTCTCTTATCTTTCTTACCTGAGCTATCGCCAGACCTGTCCTTCAGCTCTGTTCCACCTCTGGCCAGGCCTAACCAAGTCACATACACAATAAACTCCATTTCTTTGCCTCCAGGAACAATTATAAAGCATTTTCACAGCCCTTTATCTCCTGGCCCCCTCCTACCTTCCCAGCCTTACACCTTATTCGGAACATGTACTCATCAGTCCAGGGATACCAGCTCCTGGCTGTCCCATGAACAGTGTGCTCCATCTCTGGGTTCAGGGCATTTTCTCTGGCTGTCTCCCATGTCTGGAATGCTCTCTATCTTCAACTACCTTTTAGTGGAAGCATTCTCCAACCCCTGTGCCTTCCCTTCATCATTTATTTCTTATTTATCCTGTATATAGTTTGCTTTGTGTATATTTGTTTGGATATAGTCTCCCTATGGACGGTTAGGTGATAAAGCGTGTAGTGCGCAGAGCTTAGAGTCAGGAAGAATGAGTTTGAATCTTAAATTATGTCAAATTATAGAATATCAGAGAATCAGATCATTTAGTCCTATTCTGTTATACTGAAGATAATTCTTATTTGTGATAGCTCTCAAAGGCAGAATGAAGGTCAGCAGGGAGAGTTGTGAAGCTCTAACCTTCCTGGGGAATAATGTGTAATTATGCAAGAAGAATCACTAAACTGTTCATATCCTTTGACTTAGTCTATGTCTCACTGATGGGACTCTTCCCCTGAACTCAATAAAGTTCAACATATAACAGTTCTGAGTAATATTCTTCGTTAGAGCCAAACAAACAAACAAAAAAACACCTGGAAATAATGTGGGTACCCATAAATTAGGAAATAGCTAAACAGATTGTATATAAATGTCATGGGATATTATTGTTGCAAAAGGAAGGATGAATATGAAGAATACAGAACTGATACTGAGGGAAAAGGACAGAATCAATAGGACAATATACACAATGATTATTATGTCAGTTGGATTTTGCTAAAATTCCTAATTGTTACAAGTAAGGATTCAATGGAGCAGAAATATACTGAAAATGATTTTTATGTTTAAAAAGGTATAACAATCATACATTTCCTGCCTTCTTAAACAAAAGATGGTGAACAAATTTTAACATTTCTTGATGATGCAGATTATAATTTATAAACATGAAATGAATAATTATATAGTGAGTAGATACATTGGGAATTATTATCTGTGCCCCAGAAAAGTGCTGTAGGGCCTATGCCTCCATCCTGTCTTGCCTCTAAAATTTCTGAAGGTAGGTCTATCCACTAAATTCTAGAAGATAAAAAAGCTGAAAGATTGAGGTTGAACTGACATAAAACACAGCTGGCAGACATTCAAGAAGAGAAGGAATATCCCTCTGTACTCAGGACTGCTCTTTATTCATTCCAGCGCTTCACTAGTGATGAACAGAAGAAAAAACTACTGGCCTAGCCAACGGGGAGCCATTTCTGCAAACAGTCTAGTCTCAAAGCAGATTTGGAGAGCCCGGCTATCATGGAAAGCAGTATGGAATTTTCCCCTTATGTCCTGACTTCCCTCCCTCTCTGGACACTGACCTTTCAACAGGCTGTGAGTAGAAAAGCAGACAGGATTCTTGTTAGCTCCTCATGGAAGCCTACATGAACCATGTCGGGGAACTTCCACATTTGAGGTATTAAGGGTAGTCTTGGGGAAACCCACAGTTGTTCTATTATATTTGAGTTATTATTTCTGCTTCTGTGGTCATAAGTAAAGAGCTATCCAGTATAATCAAACTACACCTGTGTGTTCACTCCAGGAGCACAACGTTAGGGTCTGAAACCCCTTTACGTCTCCAAACTGAGAGCTGCCGTATGGGTGATGGTTACACATAAAGCTGTTTGTCTAGGAGTTCTCCATAATGTGTTCCAGTCATTAATAGCAAACATTTGCTCAGAAGGCAATAAAAGCCAGCTTCTTGTTATCTGGAAACAAAACCCACTGCAAAAACACAGAGAGGAAAAAAACAGATACAGAAAGAGCATGACACTCTAGAGGATAAATGATGTCAATTTGCCAAGTAGGAATGGGGCAGTGGAGAGGGGACAGCTCATCAATCTCAGGGGGCTGGCAGATCATCCCTGGAGTCACTCAATGGGTTAGAAAAGACTGAAGCTGCTCAAGATGACATGGCCAGGGTGGCTGGTCTGGAATGGCCCCCTGGGGTGTCCAAGGTACCCAGCTCCCCACTCTCCACCTTCCTGCTCAGCTTCTACTTCTCATGATCCTTGAGTCCCTCCTCCCGACTGGGAACAAGTACTTTTCTTCAGTCCCCCTTGTTGTCCACCCCTCATTTTTAAAGAGGCTCCATGATGTCATGAGATGATGTCTTGACTTATGTAGGAACTGTATTTAAGTGAGGCAGTTACACAAAACCCTCAGCCTCACTCTACCTTCCCAGTGGCAGGACAGGGGTCAAGATGATGGGCGATGGCCAGGACACAGTGGGTGCCTCTGGCTGGTTCGGTCACCTTCATGATCACCTTACTTGACCACAGAGCTTGGTGCTCCCCCCGAAGTACCCTTTGATATACATCAATGCTGGAGCTAGCAGAGGACATGCGAGACCAGGACCCTTATCAAGGAATAGGATCAGGTCCTGAGGAATCAAGATTTCAAGATGATTAAACAAGAATCACAGAATCTCAAAGTGGAGAGAGAAGGCATCAAGTCAGACCCCTACCATAGCAGGACACTATTCCTTTGACACTTATAAGGTCCACCAAAAGTTTTTAGGATAGTGGTTTGATTGATACTTTGTAGTGATAATGGTTTATTAAACTACAACATGGAAGTAAACAGCTGTTCCTGCCAAAAACTAAAGGACTCTTCAGTGCATAAAAAAAATGACAAAACATTTGACATGGCCAGTTAGGAAGAACAGCTACCACTACAACAAAAACCCCAAAGGCTAACCAAACAACAAAAATCCCGCTGTATTCAATGTCCGAGGAACTATGTTGTGCTTTCAAGTGTCCTGAGTGTCCGGCTGCTGCTACAAAAGCCCCTGTGGGTCTCCTGGTGACCAGTGGGACTCTTCCTCCCTCCTGTGAGATCATGGACTGACTGAAGGGCTGAAGGAGATGGGCCCGACAAGCTTTGCTCATCCCAACACAAGAGAGAGTCCCATTGCTGCTAAGGGGACGAGCTTGTACTGTAGCAAAGGTGAGTGGATGCTTCTTATTTTCCAGCAACTTAATGATGATTTTTGGGTGCAAACTTTTGGGGGAGGCCTAATGTTTCTTATAGCACTAAGATTACTTATCTTTACTTTATTACTTTATTTCATTAAGAATAAAAGCAACAAGAACCAAGGCAGACCATACTCTTCAAAATAATAAAAAAAAAAAAAAGATTTTTCAGATGATTCAAAATGGGAATGCTTTTAAAACACAACTTTCTTTTCCCTTCTTTCAATTCCAGTGATATACTCCAAATTGTCTACCATATTATTCATTTATTAGATGGAGTCTTATATTCAAATTAGCGTACCTATCTTAAAAATCTAAGCATCAACAGGGTAGGGACCATTTATTTATGCTGACTGTACAATCAACTGAAGGTTTTTTTCCCCCCCCCAAACTTTCAATTTTATTGCTCTTTCCTTTGATTTTCTTTGATTTCCATTTTGCTTTATTTCCACATGCAAAACAATTTTTTTTTGCACGTTTGTTTTAAAAACTTTTAAGTTCCAGATCACTAAAAGGCTTTTGCCTCCTCAGCTCAGTGAGGCTGTGGATGGCATCCTGGACGCAGAATTATGATCTGGGCACAAACCTGGTCTTAGGTTCTCCCTGGCTAGGTGACTGTGGGCAAATTCTTGAATCTGTTTGCCTGAGTTTCTCACATGAAAAATGGGGTAATGGCAGCATCTACTTTGCAGAGTTTTTTTTTTCTTAAATTAATTAATTTTATAATTATACATTTTTTGACAGTATATATGCATGAGTAATTTTTTAATAACATTATCCTTTGTATTCATTTTTCCAGATTTTCCCCTCCCTCCCTCTACTCTCTCCCCTAGATGACAGGCAATCCCATACATTTTACATGTGTTACAGTATAACCTAGATACAATATATGTGTGTAAATACCATTTTCTTGTTGCACGTTAAGTATTAGATTCCGAAGGTATAAGTAAACTGGGTAGATAGACAGTAGTGCTAATAGTTTACATTCACTTCCCAGTGTTCCTTCTCTGGGTGTAGTTGTTTCTGTCCATCATTGATCAGCTGGAAGTGAGTTGGATCTTCTTTATGTTGAAGATTTCCACTTCCATCAGAATACATCCTCATACAGTATTGTTGTTGAAGTGTACAGTGATCTTCTGGTTCTGCTCATTTCACTCAGCATCAGTTCATTTTGCAGAGTTGTTGTAAAGATTAAATGAGAAAAAAAAAGTCACCTTGTGGGCATCATATGTTTATTCTCTTCCTACCACAGACCCTTTTCCAGTCTCCTCACATCTAAGAAGATCTTTGATATTTTTTTCTCTATCCATTCTTCTTATTTATGTTTTCTTCACATAAGGCATTTTTTCTTTTAGTTATTTATTAGCTTCCTATCCATTAAAACTTCAATTCAAAATTCAAGAACAGAAAATGTTTTAAGACTGACCCTGACTTCCCCAACTGCAATAATGGATGCTATGGGCACCCAACCTCTGAACCTTTTTAGTCAAGGCCCATTGAAAGTGGCTATATAAACAGCCTGTGGAAGGGGCACAAAAACAGAGCCAGACACCCCAAGACAAGGTCACAGACTGGTGACAAGGTCACAATGGCTTTGGACAAAGCATCTAACTCTTCAGGCTCAGTGTTTTCTGTAAAATGATAACAGTGACTATCCACTCTGCATTTGGGGTAACTATGAGACTCTGTTGTAAATTCTTTGGTAAAATCCAATACTCTTTAATATTTACATAGTTCAAGAATGTGGATGGGACTCTAATCACAGACAGGAACAACCCTCTTCTGATTTCTTGCTTTGTGGGTAAATGTTCAGCACATGGTAACAATTTCTTGAACTAACTTCAAGAATTCAGTCAATTGTCTGATGCACTGAGGACTTGGAGGTTGTACTTTTGTATGTGAAAAACAATACAATGTTATCATCATTTTTATCTTCCTTTTTACCTACTTATGCTTTTCTTGAATTCTGTATTTGAAGATCAAATTTTCTGCTAAGCTCTGGTCTTTTCATTAAAAATAATTGAATGGCCTATTTCACTGAATATCCATCTTTTCCTCTGCAAAAAAAAATGCTTAATTTTTCTGGGTAGATGATTTTTGGCTGTAATCCAATCTCCTTTGCCCTGTGGAATACCATATTCCAGGCCCTTTGCTCCTTTAAAGTGGAAGCTGCTAGGTCCTGGGTAATCCTGATTGTGGCTCCTTGATATTTGAAATGGTTCTTCTTGGCTGCTTACAGTATTTTTTCTTGATCTGATAATTCTGAAATTTAGCTATGATATTTCTTGAAGTTTTCATTTCATGGCTCTTTTAGGAGGTAACTGGTAGATTCTTTCAATGGCTATTTTATCCTTCGGTTTTAGGATATCAGGACAATTTTTAGTGATGATGTCTTGAAAAATGTTGTCAGGATCTTTTTTTTTTTTAATCATAGTCTTCAGGTGACCCAATAATTCTTATATTGTCTTTCCTGGATCTATTTTCCAGGTCAGCTATTTTTCCAATGAGATATTTTACATCTTTTCCTATTTTTTAATTTTTTCCCTTTGGTTTTGTTTGATTCCTGATGTCTCATTGAGTCATTCACTTCCATTTGCTCAATTTTAATTTTTGGTGAATTATTTTCTTCAGTTAGCTTTTTTTTTTTTTAACCATCCTCTTCCATTTAACCAACTGAACTTTTAAATGAATTGTTTTGTTCATTAGCTTTTGTTTCCATTTCACCAATCCATTTTTTAAAGAGTTGTTTTCTCCAGGCAATTCCTGTGTTTCCTTTTTCAAAGCTCTCATTCCTTTTCCCCATTTTTCTTCTAACCTCTTTTAAGATCCTTTCTGAACTCTTCCAAGAGAGCTTTTTGAGTTGGAGACCAACTTCCATCACCTTTTGAGGCTTCATCTGGAGATGTTTGCCTTTAGTGTCCTCAGAGTTTGTTTGAGGTCTGTTCTTCCCTGTTTCCAAAATGGCTATCAATTAATTGTCCAATTCTTATTTGCTTTTTATGCTCAATTTTAAAGGTTGAGGCCTGCTCTTAGGGAGAAGGGGAAATTGTCCCAAGCTTCCTCTATAGGGGGTACTAGCATCAGGCTGTGCTGGGGCTGTAGTAGCCAATGATGTTGTATTTTAGTTAAAAGCCTCTCACTAGAGTTCCCGTGTGTGAAGCCTGTCTACTCTGGGCCTCCATGCATGGTGCCTGCACTGGGCATGTATCTCCTGGCCTGACTGAGTCAGACCTTTTCTGAAGTCCTCCCAAGATATCTTCTGCTGGAAATTTGTTATACTCCAAATATTTGTGGGTTCTCTGATTCCAAAATCCATTCAGAGGCTTGATCTGATGTTGATTCTGAGGGAAATAAGGAAGAGCCTTGGCAAAGACCTATCCTCTCTCCACCAGTTTGGTTCTACTTATTGTCATCATTTTTAATAAAATTTAAATTCTAGGATAAAGAATTTGTATTGATTTTTTCCTTGCAAATCTTTTTATTGTATTGTATTGTCTTACACAAATCACCCTTAGATGTTGTATTTTCTACTATGAATATTTTCCCTTTCCTCTCAAAATAGTACTCTTCCCTCTAAGGAGAAAAGAGTTATTAAAACTTTATCTGAGGGGCAGCTAGGTAGTGCAGTGGATAGAGCACCAGTCCTGGAGTCAAGAGGACCTAAATTCAAATTTGACCTCAGACAGTTAACACTTCCTAGCTGTGTGACCCTGGGCAAGTCACTTAACCCCAATTACCTCAGCCAAAAAAACAAAAACAAAACGGAAAAAACCCTATCTGGGTCTGAGACTAAAGCTCTAAATATTTCCACCAAAGATATTCACAATATTAAGCATTTGGATTGAGAAATCTACTTCAGTGTTCTCATTTTATAAGTGAGAAAGTAGAGAATCAGAGAAAGGAAGGGACATGACAAAACTATATGGGCAGCAAGCAGCAGAGCCAATATTCACAACCAGATCTAATTCTAAATCCATTGTCCTCCAATCCATGCAAGCAAACCTGAGAGAAATCACACCCCTCTATTTCAGGTAAAGGACAGTAAAACTATGGTAGGACAGGACCTGATGGATAAGTACCTCTAATTTAGGAGACAGATTTGTTTTATTTGCATTTGATTAAAATACTGCATTTTAAAAAACCGCATTTGATGACAGTATTTCCCATTTCTTTCTGTCATTTCTCCTTGTTTAGATTCCTTCTAACATCCATGTGTTAGCCCAAATCAATCCAATTCAAATTAAATAAGCATTCATTATATACTTACTATATGTTAGGCCTTATTTACCAAAAAATGGGGGAGAGAGGGGAAGAAAATGGAAAAAAAAAGAAAAGAAAATTGTCCTTGCTCTTAATCTCATTGATTTTAATATTAAAAATTGAAATTTTAAAAAAGTAGATATGAGATATCCTGAAACGAAGGAGATGCTTGAGACCAGGTCTCCATATTTTGGTGAATAGCTGCCAAGTTCTAGGGCCACACAATTCATCTGTATTTAGGAAACACCCACTATGAAGAAAGAAGAATTAAGTGCTAATCAAAGAGAAGGTGGGAGCCCCTGAAGACTGCCCCCCTCCCCCAGCTGGAGAGAGCACTCTGCTGGGGACATCTCGGATACGAAGACAACAAGCACAAAGTAGAAGATGAGAGCTGACAACCCTAATGGGTCCGGGGCCTAAGGAATGATTGGAGGAGGTGGCTCTGGAACAAAGCTTCCAATGAAGGAACTAAACAAAAAGAGCCCTAGATTTGGAGTCTAGAATACTGAGGCTTAGTCCTAAAGCTTATTAGCTGTGTGACTCTAGGCTTGTTTCCTCATTTTTCATCAGGGATTGTTATGGATGAGGAAATGGAGGTCAACAGAGGTAGGGGGCCTGCCCAGGATCACTTTGCCTATATTGGTCTGGAAGTAGGATTTGAATTCAGATCTTAAGCAACTCTCAGTAGCCCTCTTAAGAAGGGAGGAACAGAAAAGACCTTTGACTTTAGAATAGATGTTATCTCTTGTCCAGATTGAAGAAGGCTAGCTTTCCAGTAATTAGCCCCAGGAGCCATTCAGCACAAAGAGAACAATGCTAAGACTGGGCAAGCTTAGCCAGGGATTAGAATGACAATCTGTCCTTGGAATACTCTCTAAATGATTCACAGAAAAACTAGACACTCTTGTTGCAAATGCACGGACTTTTTCTTGGCATTCCCTTGTTTGATACTTTTTAAAAGGTTCATCTACAGTCGCTAGGATTCCAATAGAATCATGTAAATTATTTAAAGCCTCTATGTCATTTTTCAATGATCAAAATGCTTGGCTCAAAAAACCCCACATATATTCAAATTAAAGTGGGATCTTTCTACAAAATATCTCAAGGTCAGAAGGCTATTATGAAGTAAAAATAAGTTTTCAAGCAAATATTTAGTGACATTGAAGTGAAGTTAAACCCTGGGATAAACTATAATGTTCTGGGTTAAGTATCTACTATACTGTATAAATCAAATTAAATCTCTACTCAGATGACAGAATTATATTTGTACAGAAATTAAGACCACAAAGAAGCTAATTTTGGTACTGACTTTCCAAGGTGAGATGAATGATGGACCATGAACCTTGCCTTGGGGCAGCCCTCAGAGGGACTCAGGGCACAGTGCCCTGGCGTTTAGTCCCCTTAGTGAAAACTCCACCTCCATTTGTGTCCCTACACTGTGGACACTTCATCTCCTTTCTTCTGCTCTATCTCCCCATCTGTAAAAGAAACAGGGAGGACTAGAAGGGCTCTACAACTCCTTATTCAGTGCTACAGTTTTATGATCTCATTTTAAGAACATTTAAATTGCCCCCAATTGTTCTTCTTAGGCATTTCCTCTAATAACAATAATGATAACAGCTAGCATTTGGATAGCACAGTGCTGTACAAACAGCATCTGTCTCCTGGGATCTGCACAGTGACCCTGGGGACTCCCAGCAGACTTGGCCTTTCTTCCTAGGAGAAGTGACCCGGCCTCAGCTGCTTTTATGGCCTCCCTTGGGACACCAAGTGAATGCACTGAGCTAAGTGAATTTGTGTGGAATAATGAACTTAACTTTGTTTAGCTCTTAGTTTCTATAGCTCTCTTGGTTAGAATATATACACCCCCCCATATATATACCTATACTATTTCTATATCTACATCTAAATATCTGTATTTCTTAAAGTTACATCATGAAGACTGTTGGAATAACTTTTTTATCTGTAGACTTCAGGCATCCACAGCCAATACAAACAGTACTTGCAGAATGACATTTTTCCTTTATTACTCTACCTAGAGAAAAGCTCTCTGAAGATATTCTACTTGTTGTTATTGCCCTCATGCCGATTAATAATTTGCAAATTATGAGAGTAAATGTGTACAGAAGTCACAGCACAATAATGAAGCTCTCATTTATTTGGTGCTTCAAAGACCCCAAAAGGCTTTCCCAACTTTAGCTCATTTTGTGATCACAACAACCCCAGGAAGTGGTTCTGAGATTGAAAAGATTTGGATGAACAAATCTAAGGTCATCCAGCTAAGAAGGGTCTCATCCCAACTGGGGGCTTCCTGACTCCTGAGTCTAGCACCGGACTGCTTCGATAACCATGCAATGTCTAGGACTGGAAAGATTATCAAAGATTATCTGCTCAATCCCTCTTATTTTCAGAGAGGAAAATTTAGGTCCAGAGAGGAGAAATGAGACCCTATCTTTTACTCAAGATCATAAGACTACTAATAAGCAAAAGCCAGCTCTCCACACTTCTGGTCCAGAGCTCTCTGGGACACCCGCCCCACAATGACTCATGCCAACTGGCTTTTCCCATGTGAAGAAGAAAAGACAACGACTAGAGGGCTTTCCTGCTGCTGCAGACCTGGAAGAGGGGGGTGGGATGGGCTCCCAGACATTTTACAAATGATGCCGTATTCCTCTGATCAGTGTTTCTGACCCGGTTGGCTCATGTCTTTCAATCTTTCCCCACTTTGATCCTTATTAAAGAAGCGGGGTCAAGCATCTATGTTCAACCTTTCAGTTACAGTTGTGCACATTCTTCAGAATCCAAAAAAGATGCTTAAGACCCCCAGAATAAAAACCAGCCTATCAGCCCTCCCTTCCTGTATTATAACTGCACACGCTGTACTTGGTGTAGAAATAACAACTCGAAAGGGGAAAGTGAAGAAGAAAGGACATAAGACAGTGGCTCGCTGCAAAAGCAGGAAGAACAGAGACAGGGTCTTCTCAGTTTCCATCTCAAGAAAGTGCATAAAAGAGATGGAATCAAAGCTAGTGGAAACCACCACACACCTGCTGGAAGATTGTTTTGTAGTTGCTAACAATTTGGTGCACAGCAAATAAAACGGCTGCATTATCAGAGAGGCGGCAGCGTCGATTTGCCCATGAGGGAAGGGAAAGTAACCCCCATCTTCACTTGGGGTGCAGAGGTGGCGTACTACAGTTCAGCTGTTTTTTGGTCATGACTAAGTCTTTATGTCCTATGTGGGGGTCTCTTGGCAAACATACTGCGGTAGTTGGCTATTTTCTTCTCCAGTTCATTTTATAGATGAAGAAATGGAAGCAAACAGGGTGAAATGACCTGCCCAAGGTCACATGGCTGGTAAGTGTCGGAGGCTGGATTTGAACTTAAGAAGAGGAGCCCTGATGGGTGCAGGCTGGAGTGCTTTGGGCATATGGCATCTGCCTAGTGGCTTGGAGAAGGGAAGACTTCTGGGGATCTGGCTAGAGTTCTACAATTAGGCAGAGGGTTAACATGGAGAAGGAGCTTTAATGTTGTTCTGAAGAACAATGCTTGGAGGGTGCAAAGAGAGAGGTGGAGGCTGAGTTAAGGAACTTTCTGCTTGTTGGAGCTGGCCAGAGGAGGAGACTGCTGGAAGGGCTGCTGGAAACTTGACTGATAGAGGGCAATGTTTGGGTTCTGCAGTGCTAAGCCTGGGCTTCTTTGAAATAAAACAGGAGGTCTATGATGGGGCTTTCAGGAGGTGTGAGAAATTCCCCTTCTTTACCCTAATTCTGGTCTGACCACTTATGCGCTCTGCAACATTTCACAGCATGACCTTTCTGCATAGGCACGGCCCTTACTCACAGGTACAGCCTTTACACACGGACACGACTTTTTCTCATGGGCATGACCTTTATATACGAGCACGGCCCTTCCTCATGGGCATAGCTTTTACTTTAGGCACGGGCACAGCTTCTACACAAGGGCACAACCTTACTCATTGGTCCACCTTTACTCACACACAAGCTGTCCCCAGCTGTCTGGCTCCTACCACCCTGCTTCTCCCAACCTGGACCAGCATCTCAGGACTGGGCTTCCAAAAACCTCGTTCCTAAGTTCCTAGAGAAGGGTATCCATTTTGAACTGAAGCTCCTGTCCTTATACCGAGAGTGAATTAGTGCAGATTCCCCTAGACTAGATTCCCTTCTTCAACCCATGTTTCTTATTCCATCTAGCCATTTGCCTCGGCCATCTTGATCCCACAAGATGCAAGCCTCCACAAAAGAAGGAACCATTGGCTTTCTTATCTCTCTTAAACATCTACCACAGAGCCCTGTACATGCTGCACTCATACTACTTCCCATTCCCACCTCCTGCTCTCTGAACTATCTGTCAGCTTCATTCACCATCTCTCTGCTTTCCTGGCCTAAGACTTCTTTTTTGGCCCATATTCTGTGTTTTGTCTTTCCCTATTTGAATGTAAGCTTTTTTGTGGTTTGGGACTATTTTACTTTTGTACATGTTTCCCACCACCTCCAGAACTTAACACAGTAGGTGCTTTTACAGTATAGAATGACCCCTCTGGCAGCCAGTTTTAGCTGACACTCAGCAGATCATCACTAAAACTAAGCAGAGGATGAACTTGGGTCTTTTCCTTGTCTTCCTCTCACAGACATACAGTATCACCGGAATTTTCAGAATTTAGGAAGTATTATCAGTTTTATTTCAAATTATTTTGAAACTCAGGCCATTCAGTCACATATTCTTTGCTTGTGAGTTCATTTCTAATAGTCATACATCTCATAGGCCTATACAAACATGTATGAATGAATGATAATACTTTATGTCTTACAGAATACTTTCTTTAAAAAATTCTTTAAAAAATCCAATAGGTAGTGTGGTAATCAATAAGCACCAGTTTAGCATCTACTATGTATCAGGCACTATGGTCACTGATGGGGATACAAAGATATAAATCAGTGGTCCTCAAACTTTTTAAATAGGGGCCAGTTCACTGTCCCTCAGACTGTGGGAGGGCTGGACTAGAGTAAAAACAAAAGCTCACACTCTGTCTCCATCCCTCAGCCCATTTGCCATAACCCAGCGGGCGCATAAATGTCCTCAGCTGGGTGTATCTGGCCTGCGGGCTATAGTTTGAGAACCCCTGATATAAATGAACAACCCTGCCCACAAGGAGTTTCTATTTTGTGGGGGAAAGAATCTCTGTTCCTCCATGAGGATTACATTGGTGCCTGTGCCCTTACTTTTTCAATATGTTGATGACTATTTCAATATCATCAGCTTAAGCTCTGCATTTATTTTCTGAATTTAAAATCATGATTCTGAGAAAGGGGCTTGGGTATCACTAGGATGCCTGTCTGGGGTGTCTGTCTGTTTACCAGATGAGGAGGACAGTAAAAAGCTTTTTGTCAAAAAGGCTAAAATGGAACAGCACGTACCGTCAGCTGGTGTATCAGAAGGTCCATTAAGAAAGTGATCTTGTTGCTGAACAGAACATAAGCACAGTTTTCTGAGCAGTTGCTGCAGGTGAGATTGTATACATTGATGGCATTGCTGAGAGACCTAAGAGAAAGAGAACATTTCATTTTATAAAGTCTGAGCAATGATTCTCCCAGTGTCTTAACAATCAAAATCATAGCGACACAAGTAAAGTCCCTTTCTCCAGCACTCTCTCAGTGCTTATGACAATAACCCAGGTGTTCACCCCACTGACTCCTTCCCAAGGGTGTTGTCTTTTAAGCTTAGCTCATAATGTAACAGTGCGTTTTCAATATTAAAAGCTGTTTCCACAGAGTTCTGTCCCCACTTGACAAAGTCCATGATGGCAGGAACTCTCATCACCCAGTGCAGGGTTCTCTATACAAGTAGGCAATTAATAGACATCTCAGGGCTCCACAAAGAGCAGGTATTTAATAAATACCTCAGGGGTCTGTATCCAGAAATGTCTATTGAGTCTATTGAATATCCAGAGTTTTGAAATGTTTAGCTGTATACAAATAAAAAGGTATTTTACCTAAGATAATCAAGTGATCTCTTGTATTTCGACTCAATATGTGATTGATTACCTTTTGTTAGCTTAAATTTACTTCAAAAGCAGAGAGCGAAATCTTAGCACCCAGGTAACTAGGAAGCCCAGTGGATAGAACTCTGGGCTTACAGTCAGGACTCAAACCCTGCCTCAGACACTTAGTATCTCAGCTATGAGACCCAGGACAGGTCACTTAACCTGTCTGCCTGTGTCAGGGGTCAAATAGGCATAATAATAGCAGGCTGATTGTGAAGATCCAATTAGATTACAGTTGTGAAGCACTTCACGGGGTGCCTGGCTCACAGCTGCTCTGGGTTGCCAATTCTTCATTTTTGAAGAGGACTAATGAAATCATGGGGTAATGTTTTGACTCCCATACAAACTGAATTTGTGAGGCAGATCTGTACAAAGTCGGCCCCACTCTCTCTTCCACAATCTTCCATGTCTAGTGGCAAAGCAAAAGCCAGGATGACTGGTGATGGTCTGGGACACACTGGATGACCTTAATGTTCATGGTGCCCGACCAAGCTCTAAACACTGCCTCCAGCCTGCTTCAGCTGCCTTCAAGGCCACTGGAACGACTGTTCTCATCTGTCCATTTCTCTGAGGAAGTCTTTTCTAGTTGAGGCAGACGCCCCCTAACTCAGCCATGGGTTTGAGGCTTATCCCTTACCCTCAACTTGGCTTACATTATCTTACCAGGGTGTGGCTGATGCTGTACATGCAATATTGTGGATTTATGGGTGAGAAATGAGTGGCAGGAGGGCACCAAAGGTGATGAAGACTCAGCAACATTTCACACCCATGATGCTTGTCCTCCCTGAACATTCCATATACCCCATGACACACAACAGATGCTTAATGAAGGCTTTCCTCCCTGTTTTCCTTCTCTTCCCCTCTTTGTCCCTTCATTTATTAAGAAGGCCTTCTAATTTTGGCATTTTGATAGAAGTATGGTAGAAGGGATATATAAGAATAAATTCAAAGCATGTAATGATGGGGGGGAAAGGAATGCTTTTGTGAGCTTGACAAGGTTTTTTCATTATTTTATTTTCTATAAATGTAGCTCAAGTTCATACACACAGACCTCAAAGTCATACTTTTTGATAAATGCAGAGCCCCGACAAGCAAAAAAAAATTTTTTAACTAGTTGGAAAGTTTGACTTTATTAGGCAAAGGCAGGCCTGACACTTAGGTGCCTTGGATGGGTGGGTTCACTTCTTTTTCACCACCACTGGCTTCTGGCTCCACAGGATGGCACTGGCCGGCGCAGAGCTCTCTCCAGGATTCATTCTAATGGACACTGACACTACTGAGTAGGGCCTGAGCATTTTTGTTGATTGTGCTCCTCACATAGGAAGTGGCAGGCTTCCTCTGCCCTGCCCTCCACTCATCACTGCCATGATGTCCTTGCCATTGGTGGCTGGCTCAATGCCCTCCGTCTTCCAATCAATCAGAATGAATTTGGGGCCTTGTGGTTGTTGGTCTCCATGCTGTACATCTGCTTGTGCTTGATGAGGAAGCTTGAACAGTTCCAGAGGACTATGCACCACAGATGGACCGACATGGCAGCATAGACCTTGGGCGATGGGCAGGGGGGACTGTACTGGTGGCTTCCAGAGACAAAAAAAAAATCCCTATTTACATCTTTAACTTAGAGAGAACCTTCACAAAAAATTTATCATGTGTAAAATTAAGGGACAAACTAAACAAGCTCTAAAATCCCTTAAAGTTCAAAATAGCTGATCTTAAGACTCTGGAAAAATTTAAGACTGGATTTCTGATTATCTAGACTTCCAGACCTGGGAAGAAAGCTGCAATAGATGCCTATAGCCAGGGGAAGACCTTAGGAGCACCTTCTAAGGTGATAGATTACATCAAGTAAACATGTGGAGAAGCCAGTTTGTGGCTGTCTAGTGGAATTTGAATTCTCTTTGGGAGACAGAGCTTTATGACACATACTAAATGTTTTCTTGCATGGATGAAGACACTGCAGCTGAAGGAAATTAGTGGAAAGAGCCTGACTGAGAAACCATCTAGTGGCCAATGGTTCATGGCACTGCCTCTGCAGGCAGAGGGCACCGATCTTTCAGTTACCTCTCAAAACTTCAGTTTCCTTCTCTATAGAATATGTGGAAGTGGTTCTTGATAACAAGTTGTCTTCAGATATAATCTGTGTAACTATAGCTTGTCCCTAGATGCTCAAAGCCCACTGATAAATTCAGGTCCCTAAAAGGGGGTGCAGGATCACTGGGGTATTATTTGGGGAAAAGAACCATGTATAAGCCTTCACATGTTATAGAAATGATTACTAATCTTATAACAGTCTGAGGATTTGAATTATATTTTTGCCAGAGAGTAAATCAAACTAGTATGATGAGAAGGCCGTGAGATGAATCAGGAGAACCAGACCCCAGAGCAGGCTCTCCTATGGCGATGGTGGGAACTGGAGCAAACCATTTAATTTTTTTGGTGTTTCTATTTTTCAGCTGTGAAATTTAAGAGCTGGACAGGACTCTCTAAGGGATCTTTCAGGCTTGACAATCTATGAATCTGAGAGGAAATGCTCAGTGTAGGCAAACCTTATATAGTAAACACATTCCTGAAGGGTTAATTTTTTTTTTATGGATTTAAAATTCAGTAGGAAAACTAATATGTAAAGGCACCACCTATAAATCTTTTTAAAAATGTGAAGTCTTTCATTTTTTGAAGCAGGTAAGTAATTATCCTCTGGTTGATTTGTCTGGGATGTTTCGACTGTAGTAAGTAGCTTTTCTTAAAAATCAGGGCACACCAGGACTGAGTTTGCTCTAAAGTCATTTATGATTTCTTAAACAGAAAATTTCTCACTTTTTTGCTATGAAATGTACCTTGACACTGTCTTCTACCTGCAAAGCTGTCATGGTTATTTTTCTCATGAGAAATGAAGGGGGAGGAGGGGAGAGAAACTGTGACTTCAATGTCAGGAAAAACTTGCCCACAGAGAGAAACCTGTTTAAGAGACCACCTGTACTTGAGGACCACCTGTCAGAAAGCTCACTTTTGTGTGTAGCCAGCCCTGGGTGGTCTTCCTAAGCAGGTTTCACTGTAATTTGAGACTGGAGCGACTGGAAGCCTTGGCAGGGTCAAACAGAAGGCAAGGCCCGGCACCTAGGGTGGCTTCTTCAGGGAAGGACTAAAACATCTCCTAGTGACAAGCTCTCAATAATGTGGTTAGTTGGGCCGGGAGCTAAATGACACTTCTGTTTGTTGAGAGGACACTGAAGCTTAGTTTATTCCTGGAAAGACTTCTGCTGAAAATCCAGAAATCCCCCCAAGGAGGTGGGATACACTCAGAAGACTCCCTGTGGAGTAGCCAGCAATTGGGCAGCACATTTTATGGCACTTAGCTTTTCACCAAGTGATAATTAAATGGAGTCTAAAGGGGGGAAATGGGGAGGCAATAGGTATTTACTGAGTCTGTCCAAGGGACTAGTACTGTGACTGGTCAGGAGCAGTCATGATTTTCCAGCCAAAGGCTCTGCCCTCTTAGTTAAACAAACAAATTTCCTTGGTATAAATGATATGATAGCAATTCCGAACAAAGGGGCTGAAATCTGACTTCATGAAATATATTGTTCACTGTAGATAATCCCTGAAAACTCTTTCCTGAACATACAAGCAATTTACAAGTTTTAAGTAAAACGTCAAAGAGCAAAGGTGGCTTCCTACAGCATTTGTGATGATGAGCAGCCATCCACTGGTCAAATTTTCTACAGATCATTTTATGTCAAACACTTTCTGACCTGGATGATCAGTTTAAGTTTGTGAATTTTAATTTTAATTTTCCATTTAAATTCTGACACCAAAGTAAAATCTCTTTTTAAGGAGTCGATACCCTTTGTCATTTTATAGCATTCATTTCCAAGCAGGGCTCTCCTTTCTTCCAACCCAGCAAACTTTTCCTTATAACAAAAATCCAAAAAGGAAAAAGGGGAAAAAAGGGTAGTTCCACACAGTTGAGGAAGACTAACTGGTCTGTCAGTATCTGCATCTCACAGGTTGGACCTCCCCCACCTCTGCCTCAGTTTGGAACAAAGGCAGGGAAGCACAGTTCCGGGACAAATTTTGTTGTTATGATAACACAGAAGAAAGCCTTTACTTTTCCTGGCAATTAGGAGCAATGGCTAAGATCAATATGAAAAGCTAAAATGGATTTAAAAACACTGAGGTAAATATGTAGAATCAATTATTTTGGAACATGATGAATGAATTATGATTAAATCTCTTGGTGCTGGGGAGACGGGCTATGATGACATCTTTGTAATATCTAATTTTTATTGTTTATACCCATATTCAAGTTACATTGTCATATTTTAGGTTATATATACTATTATTGTACATACATTGTATGTAATTGTATTATTACTCATGATCTGAACCACAGTATATCTGATATGGCTAAGAAAAATCTATGTGACAATAAAGTTCTATTATGGTGCTTTGTAATAGCCATCAAAGCTGTGTTTGAAGTTTTCCATATATAAAAATTCGTGTTGGGACAGCTAGGGATTCAGTGGAAAGAGTGCCAGCCCTGAAAATCAAGAAGACCTGAGTTCAAACACAATTTTGGATATTTTACTAGCTGTATAACCAAGGGCAAATCATTTAACCTTGATTACCTCTCCTTCTACCTCTTTACCTCCTCAAAAAAAAATCTTGACATAGAATTATTGCAGGATCACAGGGTTCAAAAACAACCTGAAGTGAGGAAGACTACTGGAGAAAAAAGATAATGCTCTTCTCATAGTGCAAATTCCACTAGAAAAAGCACTGCTTTAATAGACACTAAAAAAGTACATAAAGTCTGTAATAAGAAATCTTGAAAACACAAATCAAATGAAAAACAAATGATTGCTGAAATTATTTCACAGGCCATCGCTACTAAAAAGAAAACTGAGCCAACAAGAAGGGTTCATAGGCTAAGAAGAGGAAGAGAAATGATTTAAGTTTATGCTTGTAAAGTTACTTTGCTAAAATCTCACTAGAGAGCAGTCCACTGATGCCACATTAACCAAATACTAAACTGTTACCATGAACTCCTTTGGGTACTTTCATAATCAATGAAATATGAACATGGTTGGGTGAGGTTGAGACTAACTCCATTTTTGTCTGATACCTTAAGGAAGAACACACTGAATTTATTTGTTTTTTGCAAATTTTTAAATTTTAAACAAATACCAAATTAAAAACAAAAACACTGCCATATATTTCAGCAGACTATAAGGGAGCATCCAATCTAAAACAAATCTCCCTTCTAAGAAAACATCTAATAAATGCTGCACATTATCTTCAAAGTTGAGCCCACTGACTTTAAAAGACCTTAGATGATATGTGAAAAAATTTTAAGACATTGTCTGAAGTGAACCGGGCCAGAAGAGAGGCTCATTCCAATAAAGCAGAGGCCACTAGGCCACGGTCCGCAGTCCGTCTGACAGTCCCTGTCGGGCTGAGAGGGAGCTGACGCAAGAGGCTGAAGGGAGGGGTCCCTGGGAAGGTCCCCCTGGGGGAGGAAGGACTTTGATTTAGCCTTGCCTTACCCCGTTAAGGAGGGAGTGTGGGCCTCCGAGGGCCCGCTCTGCTGCCCAGCTTCCCAGGACTGCGCGTGCTCCCCGGGACACGGCGCCTTAGAAAAGATTCCTTTTTCAGAAGGTCCTTCAAGGCTGGCTAGTTCGGGGTTCTCTCCGACCTTGTGAGGACTTGAGCGCCAAACCTGTGGGTGCCAGTAGAACAGTGCCGGACGGGAGAGAGGTGGGAGGTTCACGGGTAAGGGTGTGAGTTAAAACAGGGACCCTCAAAGTTGATAAAGGCTATAACAGAAAAACTAAAATTAGTTTAAAATTCTATTTTCCCCGGTCTCCATCATGATTTTTTAGGATAATGTGTAGATATTTTTATCTGCATGAGTTGACTCCAGTTTTTCATGTAAGTGGTTCCAGTTCTCTGCTGTACACAGTGGGGTTCCACATATTCAGCCTCATTTTAGTTGTTGGAAAGAATGCAGTTGTTAAATGTCAACAGAAATAAGCAAAAACTGGTCTTTCTATATTTTCCTCAAATTAACTTTCTTTCAAGGAAGGTAAAAGTAATGTACCTGAAAGTATGCAATAAGAAACAGGGAAGGTTGATTTTTAAACCTAATGACAACGGTTTTTTGAAAGCGCCGAGGAGAAGCTAGTTAAGAAAAACGTTTCCGGGAGGAGAAGGCGCTTAAATGCGGATTTGTTGGTTCGTAGAGTTAAAGGCAGATGGAAGCCGGCGGGAATCCTTACTCTAATCTTGTCCGAGGAACAATGGCTGTCGCCCGAACAATTTATTTACACACCTTTCGCGAAAGCTGCAAAATGCTTTAATACACCCGAGGGGGGGACCTCCCAAGCGGCTAATTACGTCACAGAACGGTCCTGCTCAGGATCTCTGACCGAGAGTCCTCTGAGCCTAACCCTCCTGTCTGCCCAGACTAACATTTTGCTTCAGCAGTCTGGAAGGGCAGAGGAGATGTAGCCCAGTCACAGTCAGCGCCCGGAGAGCGCGCCCGCATTGAACGTGTCTCTACTGCGGTAAGAGGCCTGACGTCCACAGTGAATTCCGGAGCGCGCTGCAGCTCGGGAGAGCTTCCTCACGTGGCACCCGAAGGGGCACCCGCGGGGCACTTTTGTCACCCAGCCACGGAAGTCCCGAGAACGCCCGCATCTGTTACCCAGAACTTGCGCTGCTGCAGCCCGGCCTTCCCAGAGCGCGGGCTGCGGCGGGGACCAGCCCACTCCTGTTAGCGGCCTGCGCCCCGCTTTGATTCCTGGCCTGGGTTCACTGGGCAGACCCCCGGAGCGCCTTCCACTTCTACCTTGTGCTAGTCCACAAATACGAGACCAAGCCACGTAATTAACATCGGAGAACGGGAGGGGGTTTTAAGAACAAAGTGCCCCAGCCCGTTGTTAGTTTGTCAGAAACAACAATCACCGTCGGTTTTAGAAAAGCTCCTAACTCGGACGCTGGCGGCCGGGCCCTCGCGGGCGCCCCCTTCGGTACCACTGCCGCCAGAGCTCGCCCTGCCCGGGACGGGACCGCTGGGCGCCTAGTGGAGGGGGCGCCAGGCCCGGAGTCAGAGCACGAGTCCCGAGTTCTAATGTGGCCTCAGCCAGGTCCGAGCTGCGCCCTGCCTGACTCAGGTTCCTCATCTGGAAAAAGAGCGGGAGAAGGGAGTGACCCAGCACCCGTAACGTGCCGGGAAAACCCCGGAGGGAGCCCCGAGGGCGAGCCTCCGCAGCTGCACCGCACGTGCGCGGCCCTCTGCCAGGGCTGGGGACACACAGGGAGGTGGGGCGCTGACCCTGCTCGGGAGGAATTCGGCAAGCACAGCCGGCTGAGAAATCCGCGCAGAGCAACGGCAGGAGGGGGAGGGGAGAAGAAAAGGGACACCGGCAGCATGGGGCTGGAGGGGAGAGACCGGGCGGAGCCTTCCACGAGTGACCTAACAAGTGTGGGGGAGGGGGCGGCAAAGTGCCAGACACGGGAGGCTGTGGAGTGGGGGGAAGACCCGGGCACCGCGGGCAGAGGCGTGAGAGAAGGGAGCTGCGTCCCCACAGCGGTTCCCTCCCGGTCCTCAGGACAAGCACTCTCCTCAGGTCTCACCAGAGGAAGCAAGGAGAGGCGCGGGCTCGTGCGGGCCCACGCGGTGCTCACGCGCATGGCTCCCTGCCCACCTCTGCAGCACAGGCATTTCCTCTTCTGCAGAGGTCCCTAGTGCCGCCATCTACAAGAAGCATCTTCTGACTGAGATCGTACAGACCAAAAAGCTCCCTCAGATGGCGCGCTATGCCCTGAAGTGAATCTGGGTCCCGGTGCCCTCCCGCCAGGGTCCCTTGTCCTGCCAGGACAGCCACTCTGGGAGCACAGAGCCCCTCCTCCGAGGGGCCGTCCCTGCAGCTCCTGCGAGGGGAGGGGGCAGTCCGGGTCAGCTAGTCCGTCCAGAAGGAGGCGCAGGGTCTTGGTAAGGCTCGGAGGGGGGTTAGGAGGTGGGCTTGTGTCTTAAGATAAGCATAAAGGCCACTCCTCATCCTCTGGAGGCTGATTTTCCTCCCCCAGAGGAATACGTGGCCCTAGGGGTCATGCGTCCCATCCTGTGGCACTGCTCCTGCCAGGGGCCTGGGGCTGATACCCATCGGTTGGAGAACGGCTGAGTAAGTTATGGTATATGAAGATTATGCAATATTATTGTTCTGTAAGAAATGACCAACAGGAGGAATACAGAAGGCCTGGAGAGACTGACAGGAACTGATGCTGAGGGAAACGAGCAGTCAGGAGATCGTAATACACGGCAACAAGATTAGGTGATTTCCTCACAAATAAAATAAAGATGTTTGAGCAAATGAGGATCCCTTTTCAAAAAATTTATTTATTTATTTATTTATTTTAAAAGAAGGATCCCTTTTAATTATAAATTTATAATCCTGTGATTATAGGGATTGTTGAGTAACTGATAATGGAGAAGGTCTCCTTGTATTGAACCCAAATATCTCTTCCAATTTCAGGTCATTATTCATGATTCTGTCTTCTAAAGCCAAAACGAGCAATCTAGTCTTACATTTCTAAGTCTTTGTAGGAAACTCTGTCTATCCCTCTATCTTTTTAAAATAGTTTTTTTCTGGTTATACACACACATTCATTTTTTATAAATATGTATTTCTTTGTGAATCATGTTGAAGGAGAAAAATCAGAACAAAAGAGAAAAACCAAAGGGAAACACCAAAGGGAAAGAAAAAACACCAAAGGAAGAAAAAAAAAAGTGAACACAGTATGTTCATTCAGTCTTTTACATTCAGTCTCTCCATAGTTCTTTTTCTGGATGCAGATGGCATTTTCTAGCCAAAGTTTATTGGAATTGCCTGGGATCATTGAATCTCTGAGAAGAACCAAGTCTTTCATAGTTGATCTTCGCACATTCTTGCTATTATTGTGTGCACTGTGTTCCTGGTTCTGCTTGTTCCATTCAACATCGGTTCATGTAAATCTTTCCAGGCCTTTCTAAAATCGACTTGTTCATTAATTTTTTTTTTTTTTTTGTAGAACAATAGTAACAATAATTTCACATATAATTTATTCAGCCTCTCTCCCACTGACGGGCATTTGTAAAGGGCTGAAACTCTGAGAAAGTGCACTTGGACAAACAGGCACTTAAGGCTAATTACTGATTGGACAATACTCTATAAGAATATGCTTGAAAAATGGCCCTTCCCACTATTCTGTGCTGGCTCAATCGTTTGGTGTATACAGAGAATTGGAGGGACTAGGGGATGCAGTAAGAGTCACTTTTGCTGGTAGACAAAGAAAAGGGAGGTCGTGGAGATCCTACGTCCATCCAATTCACTTCTACCCCTAAAGACCAAGAATAAAGACCAAGGATTTTTGCTTATCCTAACTTTGGCTGATTCTAAGGTATCCAGGGTGCTAATTTGGTCTTCACAGGCATCCACTCAGTTTCCAATTTCTCACCACTATAAAAAGAGCTGCTACAAACATTTTTGCAATGTGGGTCCTTTCCCCTCATTTATGATCTCTTTATGATACAGACCCAGTTGTGATACTGCTGAGTCAAACAGTATTCATTTTTTATAGCTCTTTGGTCATAGTTCCAGATTGCTCTTCAGAATGGTTGCATCATTTCACAACTCCACCAACAATGTATTAGTGTCCCGGTTTTCCCAAATTCTTCCAATATTTACCATTATCTTTTCCTGTCATCTTAGCCAATCTGAAAGATGTGAGGAGGTATCTAAGAGTTGTTTTAATTTACATTTCTCCAAATCAACAGTGATTTAGAGTATTTTTTATATGAGTATAGATGACTTTAATTTTCATCATCTGAAAATTGTTCATATCCTTTAACCACTTATCAATTGGGAAATGACTCGTATTCTTATAAATTTCACATCGTTCTTTATATATTTTAGAAATGAGACCTTTGTCAGAAACACTGGCTATAAAAAAATTTCTCCTGGTTTTGTTCTATCCTTTTAATCTTGTTTGTTTTGGTTTTATTTGTGCAAAATCTTTTAAATTTAATATAATCCAACTTGTCCATTTTGTATTTCATAATGTTCTCTACTTCTTTTTTGGTCATAAATTCCTCCCTTCTTGAAAGATCTGATAGGTAAACTATCCCTTGGTCTTCTAAACTGCTTATGGTATTACCCTTTACGCTCAAATCATATACCCATTTTGACCTTATTTTGGTATGGGGTACGGGATGTAAGTCTATGCTGAGTTTCTGACATATTCTTCTCCAGTTTCCCAGCAATTTTTGTGGAATCAAGAGTTTTTATCCCAGAAGTTGGGATAATACTAGATTATTATAGTCATTGATTATTATGTCATGTGTACCTAACCTATTCCATTGATCCACTACCCTATTTCTTAGCTAGTACCAAATGGTTTGGGTAATTGCTACTTTATAATATAGTTTTAGGTTTGGTATTGCTAGGCGATCAACCTTTCTATTTTTTTCTATTAATTCCCTTGATATTTTTGACCTATTTTTCTTCCAGATGAATTTTTTTTCTAGCTCTATAAAATAATTTTTTGGCAGTTTGACCGGCATGGCACTGTACAAGTAGACCAATTTAGATAGAATTGGCATTTTTATTATATTAGCTCGGCCTACCCATGAGCAATTGATATTTTTCCAATTGTTTACATCTGACTTTATTTGTATGTGGTGTTTTGTAATTGTGTTCATATAATTCCTGGGTTTGTCTTGGCAGGTAGACATCCAAATGTTTTATTTTGTTTACAACTATTTTAAATGGAATTTCTCTTTCTATCTCTTACTGCTGGGATTTGGTAGTAATATATATAGAAATGCTGATGGTTTGTGTGGGTTTATTTATATTGTGTAACTTTGCTAAAGCTGTTAATTATTTCAAGTAGGTTTTTGGATGATTCTTTAGGATTCTCTAAGTATATCACCCTGTATCTGCAAAGAAAGATAGTTTTATCTCCTCACTGCCTATCCTAATTCCTTTAATTTCTTTCTTTTTTTATTGCTAAAGCCAACATTTCTAAAATAATACTGAATAATAGTGGTGAAAATGAATATCCTTGTTTCACCTCTTATCTTAATGGGAATGCATTGAGTTTCTCCCCATTACAAATACTGCGTTTTTTAATAGGAATGGGTGCTGTATTTTGTCAAAAGCTTTTTCTGCATCTATTGAGATAATCATATGATTTTTGTTAGTTTTGTTATTGATATGGCCAATTATGGCAATAGTTTTCCTGATATTAAACCAACTTTGCATTCCTAGTCTTTGTGTTCAAGGCCTTATAGGTGGTGCAATGAATGGAGCACTGAACTTGGAATCAGGCTGAATGAATCAAAACCTGAAATTTAGCCTGCTTGAAGAAATATCAATAAACTCAGATAGACAATACTACTCTGATGGCAGAAAGTCAAGAGGAATTAAAAAGCTTCTTGATGAAAGTAAAAGAGGAGAGTGTAAAAGCTGAATTGAATTTTAACATTGGAAAAACCTGGGCTTTTGTCAAGTAGTCCCATTGGTTCCTGGCAAACGGAGGTAGAAGCAAGATTTTATATTCCTGGGCTCAACCATCAGTATAAATGTCATATAGACTGCAGCCATGAAATTAAAAGATGCTTGCTCCCTGTAAGCAAAGTAATGAAAATCTGAATGGCATGCTAAGAAGCACCTTATAGACAAAGGTTGTATAATCAAAACTATGGTTTTTCCAGTACTAATATAGTACTTTGAAAGTTGAACTATAAAGAAAACTGAGTACCATAGAATTGGCACTTTCAAATAATGGTGCTAGAGAAGACTTTTGAGAATCTTGGATAATGAGGTCAAATTGATGAATACTTAAAAGATATTAATTCAGGCTATTCAGTATATTATCAAATACTGAAGCAGAAATTTAAATACTTTGGCTACATAATGAGAACACAGAACTTACTGGAAAAAATCCTGATGTTCAATTGACAAGGAAAAGGAGATGGTGAGGATGAGATGGATAGACAGTGTCATGGAAACAATGAACATGAACTTGGACAGACTTGGAGAGATAGTGGAGGACCATGGGGTCATAATTAGACATGTCCAAACAACAATAATGTGTATTCAGTCATTTCTCTCGTTTTAAACCCATCTAACTATACTATTGTCTTGATCAAAGATACAATGAGATATAATATTAAAAGTGTTGATGACAATTAGGCACATTATGCATGTGACCTTCCCATGATCTACTAATCTAACAATCCAATCAGAAGAAAAAAAATCAGGTTAGTCTGGAAGGACTTATTCTTGACAAAGTCACTCGGACTCTAACTTTACACCACTTCCTTTTCTAAATGGCTAACAAATCAGACATTTAATGATATATTCTAGAATTTTGCCAGGAATTATGTCTTTAATTTCCAGACTTTTCTCTAAAAAAACAATCTGAATATTTGCCTACCTCTAGTCTTGAATCACCTCTCCTATTCTTCATGATTGTTCAAAGATCACTGACTGATTCAGTAATAACATCTGCCATTATTTTCAAAAACCTGGAATGTATTTCTTCAGAACCTCATAGCTGAAACAAAGGAGTACAGTTAGGTGCTATCTTTCTATCTGCTTATCCTGCATTTTAAATCCGTTAGCCATTATTGACATAATCTCCCTAGTCTACGGCTTCACTTTTCCTTGGCAGAAAAAAGAGGAACAAAATAAAAGCTGAACAGTTTTTAATTCTCTCTATTAAGTCATTATCATTCTCCCCTTTCTGATTCTTTCCCCTTTTTTTGTTTCTATCTCTCTCCCCCAATCTAGCTTTAAAAAGTAATTTTTTTCCCTTTTTGTCCTTTATATTCATTATCACTCTCAAGGCATTCTGAACTTTACTACTGATACTATTCTTAAATGAATATGTTATTCATTTTCCTTTATAAACCCCTGACTCTATCATTTGCACTTTTTTTTTTTTTTTTTAACTTAAACTGGTCGGTGAGTTGTCAATGGTATACATAGTCAATCTTTTCTTTCTCACTGAAAGCATGTGTTAACATTTTTAGAATTTTGTTATTAAGAGCTTCTCAGTCCTTCATGAGATGAATTCCCTTGTGGAATTTTAGGCCAGGGGATTTTTCCTCCAGATCTAGGGTCTGAATCAGATTCTATTTAGTTTGTTACTTCCGCCTTACCATAAAGTCTAAGATGGAGTAACTACTTCCTTTCCAGGTTCCCATAATTTCTACTTCAATAACTGTTTCTACTTGTTAGTCAGAGTCAGGTCTAGAAAGTAGTTTTCTTCATCACTTCCTTTACTTCTTAAAGAGCAAAATTATTAAGCAAATAGGGAATTGATGAACTCTTGTTTTTGGATAAAAACATTTCATCAGAAATCCTGATGAATGAGGTTCTTTCTTGGTCATCACTCCAGCAGTGTTGTCTTTTCTCAGCTCCCTATTTCCTCCTGTTTTCCAGGTGGTCCATAGGATATGATTATGGCAATATCACCTATTTTTCTTGGTTATCCTTATCTGGTAATGATTTTTCTCCTTAGGTTTATAAATTTTCTCCCATGAGGTTATCTTTTCACTAAACAATCTTATGCTAGTGTCCTTTTTATAGATTGTATTCTTTTTGAATAAAGTGGAACCATAAAGGATCCTATCCTTGTTCCATTCTACCAAATCTCAGTGATATTTGACAAGAATAACTCATATTTAGTAGAGTTTGGAGTTTTACAAAGCGATTTTCTCACAAGCAATCCTGCACAGTAGAGAGTACAAGTATTCTTATTTCTTTATTTTTGTTATTTAAAGATAAAGAAAAGGAGAGTCAGAATGGCCAAATGTTTTTCTTGGTCACACAATGAGTGTGGTTTAGACCCAGGTCTCAGACTTAAGACATAGAGGGTGGGATTCCAGCAGCTGTATTCAATTTCCCTCCCTCTTTTTTTTGGTTGTTCCTACTATATTTTATAGGAGCTGGCTTGATAATTTTCTCTTTCCACTTCCATTTTCAGTTTATAGTTTTACTGATCAGGTTGATAAGAGTCCGGTGAAATATATATTTAAGTCTCTCATCAGATTTACACCATTCTTGGCCAACCAATCAACAAACATTTATTAAATGCCTTCTATATGCCAGTTAATACAGATATGAATAATGAAGTGATCTTTATTCCCAAGAATCTTATACTCTAATAGGAAAACAAGTAGACAAATGTGGACAAATATATACAGAATAAATGTAAGGAGAAAAAACACATACAAATACAGAAAAGGGAGTTTAGTACATTATAGATACGGTGAATGGCCACAGGAGATGGAGTATTCTATGTGAAAAACAGAGAGAAGGCCCAGTTAATTCATTTGTGGAGTAGGAGGTGAGTAGTAGCATATAGTAAACATGAAATGCTAAAGTGAGGTCAAGATGTGAAAAGCTTTAAAATTAAACAGAGGGGACAGCTAGGTGGCATAGTAGAAAGAATACCAGCCCTGAAATCAGGAAGACCTGACTCCAAATCTGTGTCAGACACTTAACACTCCCTAGTTGTGTGACCCTGGGCAGGTCACTTAATCCTAATTGCCTCAGAAAAAAAAAACCCAGGAGAAAGAATCCATCAATTTATTTAGATTACACATTCATCATGTTATCATTTTATATTAGTTATTTGTCTCATATACGCTACTATTTGTATTCCCAGTCCTTAGTACAGTACACTAAATAGTTGCTTAAGAACTATTTCTTGAGCCAAGTTAAATCATATTCTGATTCATCCATAAAGACATGATTTAACAACATCATCTGTCATCCCTACTTTATCATTTATCTTCAGTTTATCCCTGCCTCTTGGCTAATTCCCTATTATCTACAAACTCATTCACATCTCACTTCTCCTGAAAGAACTCTCTTGGATTCTTTCATCCTCACTTAGTTGTCTATGTCTATTTCTTTGGCCTCTTAGAGTTAAATTCCTTGAAAAGGTCATCTATAGTAAGTACCTCCACTTTCTCTCTTCTCACTTAATCCCTTCAATCTGGTTTCTGACCTCATCATTTCAGTGACACTGCTTTCTCCAAAGTTATGATCTGTCAGTTGCCAAATCCAATGACCTAGTTTCTTTCTCCTTGACCTCGACCTGGCTTTTGACACTACTGACACCACTCTTACCACTGAATATCTTCTCCCTTTGAGGATCTTTTCTCTCTAAGTTTTTGAGGTACTCCTTCTCCTGATTCTTTTTCTGTTCTTTTGACCTCTCCTTCAGTCTCCTTTGCTTGACATTTACGCAGATCATGCTCTTTAACCACAGTATCCCTCAGGGTTCTGTCCTGGGAACTCTTCTCTCTTCCCTGTATATATACTACTTCATTTGGTGTTCTTATCAGCTCAGATTTAATAACTACTTCTGTATTTATGATTCTCAAATCTAAATAACCTGTCCCAAATTATCTACTGACCTCCAATCTCACCTCTCCAACTACTTTTCAGATATTTCTAACTGAATGACTAGTAGACATCAAAAACTCAACATGCCCCAAATCAAACTCCTATTTCCCTCTAAGGTCTCTCTCCTCTTACCTTTCCTTTTAGTATAGAGAGAAACACCATCCTCCCAGCCCCTTAGGTTTTCAATTTAGGGATTATTCCAGAATCCCCACTATCTCTTCCCACCTACTACCCACTCTTAGCCCCAATCTATTGGATTGTTGAGCAGGGGATTTTTTTCTTTGCAACAACTCTTAAATACATCTGTTTTCTACCGTTCAGTTCTGCCACCATGTTGGTGCAGGCTGTTGTTATTTTGATTGATGACTCCCAAGACATCCCGCAAAGTTTTTCACTTTGTGGACAGGCTGGAGTGATATTGGCTGGGCTAGAGTATATTGGGAAGTGGCTGAATGATTGAACAAAAATGGTAGTCATCAGTATATTCATCAGTGAGTTGATGCCAACAAGGAAAGTCACTAGATAAAGGAATGTCCTTTGGTGCAGAGATATTCAATGGAAATATCACTAATTTGGTTAAAAGCATAGATAACATGTTTGCTAACTTTGCAGATAACATAAAGCTAGAAAAAAGCCAACAAATTCAAAGACTCTCAGGAGTTGGAAGATGCCTAGGAGGACATCTGAACAAGAGCTGTGTCTACAATATATCTGAAAAGTGGTTATCCAGTTTCTATATGAAGATCTCAAGTGAGGGGACCTCTCAAGATACTTTAAATATTATGACTTTTAACCTAAATTTTCTTCTTTGTAGCCTCTACTCATTGCCATAGTTCTGCCCTAGGTCCTCCCCAAAACCAGTTCAGACCCTTTTCCATATGGCACCTGTTCAGATGCTTGAAGATATTACTATGTATCCCTTAAATCTTCTCTTCTCCTGTATAATCAATCTTCAACAACACAAAACCAAAAATTGTTACTTTTATAGTGTACTCTACTCTGCAGGGTTGTTGTGAGGAAATTGTTGTGAGGAAATGACTTTGTAAACTTGTAAGTTTTATTAAATGAAAGTTTCTCTCATGTTAGATATCCCTGACAAAGAGGAAATAGGGATTTGAGATAAATCATGAATAAGGCAAAGAACTATTATATAGTGGTGATCAGGGACTGTCATCATCTGCTGTAGTCCATAGTCACACACACACACACACACACACACACACACACACACACACACACACACACACACACACTTACATACACATACACAGAGTTTTCTTTTTCTGCTTTTTTCTTCCCCTACATACCAAGACCAAATTTGTATCATAGAAAGCACTTGATAAGACCCCTTTCCTCTCCATTTTTTCTAATACTTTATGTAATATTAGCATTATTTACTATTTGAATAGTTGAGAGACTTCCCTTCTAAACGCATTTAGTCCTGAGGCTGTTTTCTTTGAAAGTTTCTTTATGACTTGTGAAATTCCTTTTTGTAAGATTAAGTTACTTAATTAAAATAAAACACCAGCAATATTCACATAAGATAGAGGCCCAAAGAATAAAGTTATATAAATAGGTAAAGGGATAGTCTAAAGAAAACAAAAACTGGAAAATTTTAATGAACATTTTTGTAATTTGGTGGGGGAAGAAGAGTGTTTGTTGATTTTCATCTAAAAAGGAATATAGCCAAGTTTCAATTCCTGTTAATAGGCAGTAAGGGACATAGATAATTGGAATTAATGGAGGATAACTCATTTTTACATAGCACTTTAAAGTTTACAAGGGACTTTTGCTCATAACATCCCAGTAAAGTCAGTAGTGCAAACAACACCCCCATTTTACAGATGACAAAACAGGCTCAACAAGGTTGTCACTATGTAACTATGTAATAGTTAAACGTCTCAGGTATGATGTAAACAAAGACCTTGTAACAATAAGACCAGTGCTTATAAACTACAACATGCTGCCAAAAACAATAAAAGAAGCACTAGCTTCAATCTCTTCCCTCCAAAATCTTGATCCAAGCTACTGCCAACTAGCAATCTAGGCTCATTTGAGCTTCACCCTATTAGATTTATTCCCAGAGCACGGATGGAGAGGCAAACAATTAAAAAGAAGATGATTAGTAACAGGAAGAAAGAAGTCCAGATCCTACACTCTCACTAACCAAGTTCATGGTGCTATGAACTATCGGCTCGACTCTTCATAACCCTAAAGTAGGCTCATGGGAAAGTCTCTTTTGCTGGAGTGTGAACCTTTAGTTTTGAGCAGTATCGTGGAGATGGGCCAAAGGTGATGAAGGGTTCTGCAGTTGGAAGGTGCCAATTTTTATCTTAATTGTCATTTCTGCTACATAAACGTAATAAAAACACAATATGAGATGTTTGCAAAAGACTCCCACTATAGCCGATCCATCTACTTATTGACATAACACAAGGTGGCTTTCTTTATATTCAAAAGAAAACTACATTTCTTTCCAAACAAACATTATGTTGTTTAACAAATGTTAATAATCTCAATCAAAGAAAAAGGCAAGGCTATGCCATTTACTCCTTTGTGGTTATTCATGCTCTAAGACTGATGTATTGAAACAAAATAACATGTGCCACAGCTGGAATTTAGAATTTCCTTGCTTCAGGCTGAATTTTCTTGGCATTGAAAACTTTCTTCTTGTTAAGAGAGCTGAATGCTGAGGAGAGCATTTACATAAATTTCTATCAGTGACAGCCTCAAAATGACTCCAGTGCAGTAGAGTCAAAAGACCCTGCTCTCAGCTCTAACTCTGATGCAAATTAACTCAACTCTTTCCATCATGAGTTTCCTCAAATGTGAAGTGAGGAAGTTGGCCAACATGATCCCAAGCAAGAGCTTGACAAAGGCGACATTCTGTGACGTGGCAGAGCCAGCACTCCTACTGTGGCTTCAAGGAAAAAATGTGGTGATCCCAACTTGTTTTCATGAGAAATTTGTTAAGGTCCCAAGATACCTATATCAGGATCATTTATTTACAATAAGAAATGTACTTCCTGCACATTTTAAAAGTCTTCAGAGATTTTGATTCTTGGTAATGCAAGCAGACACAAATGCAAGAAGGAGCCTAAAAAGTTTGCCAAAGATTACTCTCTGAAGAAGAAAGCTTTAAGACTGTATTTTTCTCCCTGCTGCCCATGAAAAAAAAAGAGATACAAATGAGAAAAACTGACTGGGAAAGTGAACAACCAGCTAAGAATATGGTAACTTCAGAGTATGACTTGGCCTTTGGTTTAAACCTTAAAATGTAGGGTGAAAGACTTCTGGTCGAACATGGCACACACCTGAGGAGAGCTAGTGTTTTTGGATTTGCTAAAGTTGTACTAAGTGATTGACAGTTGTCCTTCTTTTTCAAAGAGGAATATCATGACATTGGGATCAAGATATCATTTTTCTGATCAGACCAATATGAGCTCAGAAGGCTCTATTATAGGTTGGGGGCAAACAGCCTGTATAAATATTTGGGATGGAGAAGTCTTCAAATTTGTGCATCTCATGTTTCTTTTGAGCCATTCCAATTTGGCTTTCACTATAGAGAACAGCACCTTCTTTGATAGGGAAACACCATTCTGGACCATCCTTTGCCAGCATTTTCTGTCACTCTCAATTCCAAAGTTCTTCAGAGAAACCTTGAGTCTGTCCTTGTATTGCTTCTTCTCACCACTATGTGAACATACTCCCTGAATGGGTTTTCGGTAAACTAGTCTTTTAAGTAAGTATACCTTTGGCATATCAACAATGTGGCCAGGCCTTTGAAATGTGCTCTCTGCAGTAGAGTTTAGACGGGTGATACTCGAGCTCCTGAAAGAACCTGAATGTCTAATACCTTATTTCACCAAGTCATCTTCAAAATCTTCAGAGGACAATTCAAATGGAAACAATTCAGTTTCCTGGCATGGTGCTGCTATGCTGTCCCAAGCTTTCAGTTTGATAATCAGTCTAAAACCTTTTCTCTACCACAAAGGTAAAAAAAAAAAAAAAAAAAAAAAAGGTTAAAGATATAGCCAACTGAATGCAGGATTCCAGAGAACAACAAGGAGAGATAAAGATTTTCCTAAATGAGAAATGCAAAGAAACAGAAGAAAACAATGGAATGGGAAAGACAAGAGATTCTTCAATAAAATTAAAGTTATCAAGGGAACATTTCATGCAAAAATGAGTATGATAAAAGACAAAAATGCTAGGGACTTAACAAGTAGAGGAAATTAAGAAAGATGTCATGAATACACAAAAGAAATATACAAGAAATATTTTAACACCACCAATAATCAGAGCCAGACATCCTAGAGAATGAAGTCAAGTGGGCCTTAGGGAACATGGTTAGCATTATTGCTAGTGGAGATGATGGAATTCCAGCTCAGCTACTTAAAATCCTAAAAGATAATACACTTAATATGCCAACTAATCTGAAAAACCATTTGATTGGAAACAATCAGTTTATGTTTCAATTCCAAAAAAGGGCAATCCCAAAGAATGTTCAAATTACTGAACAATTGTGTTCATTTAACATACTAGTGAGGTTATGCTTAAGATTTTGCAAATTAGGCAGTACGTGAACCAAGAATGAGCAGAAGAGCAGCCTGGTTTTCAGAGGCAGAAGAACTAGAGACCAAATTGGCAACATTCATTGGATTATGAAGGAAGCAAAAGAGTTCCAGAAAAATATCTAGTTCTGCTTCATCAGTTACACTAAAGTCTTTAACTGTGCAGATCACAATAAAAAGTAGCAAGTCCTCAAAGACATGGGAATATTAAGTCATCTCACTTGTCTCCTGAAGGACTTACATGTGAGCCAAGAAGCAATAGTTAGAACTAAACAAGGAACAATGGATTGGGCTAAGATTGGGATAGGAGTATGTATAATGCCACCTTACCTATTTAACTCACATGTAGAACCTGTCATGCAAAATGCCAGGCTGGACAACTCAAAAGCCAAATTAAGCTTGCTGGGGAAAATAATACAAATTTCAGATATAGAGCTGATGCCATACTGATGGCAGAAAGCAGAGAATAATTAAGAAGCCTTTGTTTACACCGGCAATTGTGGTATTCAGCAATTCTAGTTTTGGACCTAGATGAGGTAGTATCAGGGTCTTCAGGAAAGGAGGGCAGAAGACTCTCAAGGCCTGCTCTTTGGCTGAGTTTTAAAGTTCTTCTCCATTTTCTTAGCAGCAAGTGATAGTGAAAAAAGTATCTTCTTCCTACTTTTTTACCCTGGATGACAGATAGCAGAAGGCAATGCAAAGAGACAAAGAGCCTCTTTCAACAGTAAAATTTTCTTGACAAAGAAAAAGTTCTGAGGTCTCTTTTGACTTCCACAAGAAAGTTATTGCTGTGCCTTCCCACCACTTTGAAATATGTTCTTTGACTTTTTGCTTCACTTGGTTTGGAAATGGATTGTCCCCTTACGCAACATTACTCTAGTTCATCAAAATTAACCAGATTCTTATCTCTGTTGGCTAAAACATGATCAGGTAAAGCATATTTGTCCAGTAATCATAAAACAATTCTAAGTTTGGGTTCTCCGGTTATTAACTCCAAAGTTCTTCAGTCTATTCTATGAAATGAGCAACTGAAACACAGAAGCCTGAGGCAGTTTTGGCCCTGGGTAAATGCAGTGACTCTGTGGGCTGCTTTTTCGGGGCTTCAAAATTGCATCTTTGTCACTTCCAATTATCAAAAGTATTTAATGTCAGAAAGGGTTACTCCCTTTTACAGGGATCTACACAAAATGGAAACCAGCACAATATGGGCTTTTAATAAATTTGGAATACTAGAAAAAATCTAAATTTTTTCTGTATCCTTAACTTTTATTTTCCATTAAATAAAGTCTACTAAGCCTCTGTCTAATATGCTTTCTTTGCCTACTAAAAATTATTGTGAATAAGTATACCAGATGGAATATTTTACTGTAGAGGCCACCAATATTTATCAATGTCACAGCTTTTATACTTAGCAATATCTAATTTCAAGTTAGCACATGAGGAAAAAAAGAGAACTCTTAAGGTTGGCTTGAAAGAGATATGATGCATGCAGGTAAATTGTAAATGGGAGGAGGGGAAGTAATTTTTCTCTGCTCCTTATAATTATAGGTAGTTTTCACAGAGCTACAAGTTTAAATACAATTTTCTCTGCAACAAAGTTCATTTTTTTCAAACCTCTCAGCTTTCAAACCCAAAGCAAAGTCTACTGTCAAAACCCAGAATTGTCATATTCTGTCCACAGAATAACTATAGTTAGCATTCCATCCCTTGTGGCCTAGGAACAAAAGTATCTTCAGAGCACATCTAGTTTCTAAAAGGAGGCAAGGGCTCTCTATGACAAAGACAACTGGTGATCACAAAATAAAACTCAGATCTGACATCTAATGGGAGCTCTTTCCTATGGAAGTTTTTGCCTTGGACTGCATTTTGTGCACAGAGGGGACCCAATCAAACCCCACACTTGGGCTTCTGTTACAGCATTTACATTCAGGTCCTTAATTTTTCAGGCTATAAGAAATCAACGTTCTGTGCTACAATTATTCCCTTTTGTCCCATTTCAAGGAGCAGTTAGAATTGTTTGGTGTTTCAGTCATTACTGAGTTAGCACCGGTGAGGATCATAGACTAAGGAGGTTTCCTTTAAGAAGGCTCTAGGTCTCATTTGATTTCAGGAAATGAAGTAGAGTTGTCTGTTTTCCCCTGCAGGGAAAGCAAATTTCTCCTACTTACACCTGAAAGTAACATCTCACTCAGGATGTTTCTCTCAAATGCCCCCAACTGGAGGCTAAAGGGCAGCAATAACTAAAAAATATAACACAAAAGAATGCACTATGGACTACTCACTTGGGAGGAATTCTTGAAACCGTGTTCACACTGGTGGTGGAGTTCACTACCTGAAGGATATGTTCAAGGGCTGTCAGTCCTCCAGCAACTTGAAATGCAATCTGATCTGCCACATTCTGGAGGAAAAGATAAAATGCAAATTAGCCAAGTTTTGAAAAAATATATTTTCTAAAGGGAATGGAATATTTGATGGAAATCTGAATCTATTTTCCTTTAAAGAAAACAATGACATTAGTCCAAATGCAGAATACTGTAAGCTAGCTCAGTAAAAACACAAGCATTAGAAGAAATAATGGCTGCTCACCCAATTCATCTATCTAATCAGTCAATTAGCATTTATTAAGTATCTACTATGTGCCTGGGACTATGCTAAGCATATACAAAGAAAGGCAAAAGGCAATCTGCTCTCAAGGCACTCACAGGCTAATGTGGAAACAACATACAAACAACTATGTACAAACAAAATGCATAGAGAATAAATTGGAGATGATCAATTGAAGGAGGACAAGAGGATTTTTATAGAAAGTGGGATTTTAGCTGGAACTTGAAGGAAGTCAGGGAAGTCAGGAAGGGAAGATGAAGTGGGAGAGCATTCCAGGATGGGGAAAAGCTGCTACAAATGCCTGGAGTCTGGAAATGAATTCCTGCAAGATCCACATTTCCCCCTGAAAGTTAGGATCTGTTTTCTTGAAGCTTTTCTTAAGGATATGAAGATATAACTTCTTAGTCTGCTGTTTACAGAGCCTAGTAAAGAAATATTGTCTTTTAAAAAATATTTTGAGGTAAGTCATATTGCCAGTGCCACCCATGGAGCACACATGGCCACTTAAAGGGATATTGCTCTGGCTAAGGTTTCTCATGGAGTACAAGGCCTGTACCACCTCTGGCTGTTGCTTGGGTACACCCTTTATATCAAGAGTCCAAAGCATCGGGAGGTCTCTAGGAAGATAATGGAATAGGGTCAGTAACTTTCAAGCTTTCCAGATTTCCCCCACAAACAGAACAAATTTACACTTCAGGGTGAACATAGATTGGTAAAACACAAAGAAGATGAGGCAGAACAAGATCCTTTTAGAACAACCCCAAAAGATCCAAGGATCCCATGCCAGGAATTAGCCAGTGTGAAATGCAGATACCTCTGGGCTAGATTCACAAAAACACCCAGTAGGAACCCTTGGGTCTGGCTAGGTCGGACTGGCTTCTCAGCAGGAACCACAGAGCCTTTCACCTCTGGATGGAGTAGGGGTCTGAGTGCAGGCAGATGGAGGAAATTTCAGTTGATTGGGAATGCCTGGCCCAGCATACCCTGGGTGAGGAAGCAGTATATTGAGAGTGCAGGAGCAGTGGGGCAAGAATGCTGCTGGCTGTGGACACTTGTAGGAGTGGGGAGTTCTTAGTTTGGGGTTTCAGGTCAAAGGAGAGAGCTGAAGGGAAGCCAGAGGTATCATCCTCCCAACCCCACAATTAGAGATACACTAATACCTTTTATTAAAAAAAGTAAATTGGCAAAAAAGAAAACCCCACCATAAAAACTTACTATAGGAATAGGGAAGACCCCAGGGTTCATGTTCAGAGGAGGGCACTGAAGTAAAAAAATCATCTTCTACCCGAAAGAGTAAATGTTAAATGGCTCCCTGCTCAAAGAGAATTTATAGAACTCAAAGAATTTAAAAACCAAATGAGAAATATTGAAGAAAACTAAAATTAACATAAAATACAATAAAAAACCATCCAAAAAACCCCACCAAGATTATGGGGAAAAAAGCAATCCAACTAGAAAAGGAAATACAATCTTAAAGAAGAAAATAATTCTTTGAAAATGCGAATTGGGCAAAGGGGAAGCCAAGGAAGTTATAAAAAACCAAGAAATAACAAAACAAAATATAAAGAATGAAAAAATAAAACAGATTATGAAACATTTTATAAGGGGAAAAATGGATCTGGAAAACAGATTAGGAGAAAATATAAGAATAACTGGATATCCTGAAAATTGAGACCAAAAAAAAAAAAAGAATGCCGACACAATAATTCAAGAAATAATTCCAAAAAATTGTCCTGGAATTGTAGAACAGAAGGAGAAAGTAGAATTTTTTTTTTTTTTTTTTTTTTTTTTTTTTTTTTTTTTTTTTTTTTTTTACCAATCACTACCTCAAAGAGATCCTTTGTAGAAAATACATAGGAATATTATTGCCAATTTTGAAACCCTCAAAGCAAAGAGAAAGTTTTGCAAGAAACAAAAAAAAAATTCAATTATGCTGGAACTACAATTAGAATTGTACAGGACTTATTAGCAGTTACAATTCACAAAATTTACAAATTGTTAGGACTTTCACAAAATTTACAAATTGTTAGGACTTTCAAACAAACCCAAAGTTAATAGAAAATTTAACATATAAGAGCCAATTTCAAAGATTAATTTCAAGGAACTTAACATGGACAAATTGTTTTTGCTTTTTACATGGAAATACATACCATATATTTAAAATTGACATCAGTAATTGGGTAGCTCAAAAGAAAGACTGGAGCAGTGTTGAATATTATCTGACTCTAAAAAGCTATCTGTCTAGGAAAATGTAAAAATAGTAATTATGTTATACGAATGAGGTGCAGAGGAAGAAAAGACACAGAGGCATTAGAAGAGGGAAAGCTTGTGATTCTGAAAACCCTACTCACATTGGGAGTGGGTTCAACAGGTAAAATACTACATATACAATGAAGGGTATAGCACCTTCTAAAATCTATAAAGAAATAAGGGGGGGGGAAGGATGGATAGAGGAGGAAGCAAAGGGTGGGGGAGGAACAGAATTAAAGTAGAAGAGTTATCAGGGATAGGAAAAAAAGAGATATACAAACACTACAACAAGGATCAAGAGTAGAATTTATTAGGAAAAAAAGTAGGGCTAGTAATTATTGATCTTAAAGTTAAATTTGAATATTCAATCAAGAGAGAAGTCTATATCATATGTCAGTAATAGTAATATTGTTCTAGAGGTATCTTTATATATGGATAAATGCATGTGTGTGTATATGTCTATGTTAGTATATATACGACAGCTCTTTATATATGGATGATTCTATAAGGTGTGTGTGTGCTATGTGTATGTGTGCACACGTGCACATAAGTGTGTGTATATATCTATGTATCTATAAACATATTTGTGCTTAACTGTAACCTGCTTGAGGAAGATGAAAAGAATAAAGTAAGAAGAAAGTACTCGGCAGAGAACAAAAGAATAATCTACAAGGAAGTAAAGAAAAAAATGGATACTCATGAATACAATTTCTTCTATTATTATACATGTTTTCTTGAAATGGAAATTTATTCTTATATATTTTGAATCCTTCCTAATGTTCACCTGGGCATATGACAATGTTTTATTCTGGCTTGGTTTTTATTTTTGTTGTTGTTTTTGTTTCCTTTTCTGACTTTTTTCCTATTCTGGTTTTTTTCCTTATTTTGCACTTAGTGCAATAAATTTTTTAAAAAGGAGAAAAAAATAATGTCCAAAGCACATTCTCACTGTACATGGATGAAGCCTATCTACATGAGGGCTCATTGGGATACTGATGATAAAAAAAGAGAATGAAGGAAGGAGAGAACTTTGGGGATAAAAGATAATATTTGTATCTACAAACCCCACTCCAGTCCCCACATAAAGATTTTCAAATGCAAATTCTGAAAACACTAAGATAGGAAATTAATGATCAGTCACAGTAATAAAGTTGTAACATAACCTAACCCACTTGAAAAGAAGAAAGGTCCTTTGATTTCCCAGATTTCAAATTCATGGTCTGTAGTAAACCATATTCCAAGCTTTCCCCATGCAAGGATAGTATGTTTATGAGCCCTATAAATTATTAAAAAAGGAACAATGAAGAGAAAATATGGCAGTGTATAACATATTAATTGATTATTCCAATTCCTGGAAGAATGGGGAAAGAAACAAAGACAAAGAATGGATAAGATTTCAAACTTTTCTTCTCTTCACATTACACCAATTAGGCATTCATTTGGTTTAGCCAGTTATGCTTCTTAAAATACAGGTGACCTCTGGGAAAGTTAAGCCTCATAGTACTTTAATGGCAATGATTTAATCAGATAATCTTAAAGATGAACACCTGCATACTGCTAAATACTTAGAAAACAGAGTTTTGATTGGGGTGGCCAGGAAGAGAAGGACACTGGAGGAAGGGAAAGAAGGGAGAAGATGATAAATCAAGCCTTGAGCTTTGGCATCAGTGAAGCAGGCAAGAGCTCCTGTTATGATACCAGTAGTAGTTTAAAAAGTTGGTAAACCTCAAAGCCCAATTCAGTTCAGTTTTTGCAGACTGAGCTGCTCTAGACTGACTGCTCCATTTCAGCATGGTGCCTTTGTAACTAATGCCAGGATATTCCTCATTGGTAGGAGGAAATAGAAAAGGAAAAAAGATAGTATTTCCTGATTTTTCTATTCTCCAGATTGTTACTGAAGATTAGCCAAAACCAATATCAATAGTACTCTGCAACTATCGTATGAGCAATAAAAAGAGATAAATAGCTTATCCTAAATTACTAAAAACAGGTCCCAGATGATAAATACAAATATAAAATTAGTTTTTACTGAAGGGCAAAATAATCTTTAAGAATTGTAAATATTCATCAACATGATACCTGGTGGCATTTATATAGTCCTTTAAGGTTTGCAAAGTGCTTTCAAAGAATTGTTTCATTCTATTCTCACAACTGCCTGGGGAGAGGGACTATTTTTTTTTTTAAACAGGTGAGGAAACAGAAGTTAAATGCTTTGTCCACAGTCATACAGCTAGTGTCTCCAGCAGGATGCCATCTTGCAAGTTTCTGGCTAGAAGGCTTCAATTCTATTCACTCTGCCACCTGGCTGCCTCTGTGGTATTTGTTAATTCTGGCTACTGTCCAACAACAGTAATATTACATCTACTTGATTATGTGACTCTTCTACTGATAATTTTCCAGTGGCTCTTAAATGATACCAAATTGCAAATCTAAGCTCTTCTGCTTGGCAGTTTAGAGTCTCCTATTTACTTTCTTTTTTTATTTCAGTTTTTTGCTAATTTAATCAGATCAAACCTTTTCTTTTTTGGGGGGGCAACTTTTCCAATTTCTAATCATTTTTATTTTAAAATATCTTATTTTTTTTTCCAATTATATGCTAAAACAATTCTTAACTTTTTTTTTTTTTTGGTTTGAGTTCCAAATTCTATTTTTTCTTCCCTTCCCTTTTCCCTGAAACTATAAGCAATCTGATATAGGCTATACATGAGTAATCAAGAAAGCAATTCATATTAGTCATTTTATACAAGAACACTCAAATAAAAGAAAAAAAATTAAAGCAAGTGAAAAATAGCAAGCTTCAATCTGTATCCAATCAATATCAGTTCTTTCTCTGAACAAAAGAAAAAAGTTTTGTTTGTTTGTTTTTTTCACAAAGTGAAAACTGTATGCTTCTATCTGTGTTCGGACTCCATAGTTCTTTCTCTGGATGTGGATAGCATGTTTCATCATGCATTCTTTGAAACTGTCTTGAATCATTGTATTGTTGAGAAGAGCTAAGTCTATCATAGTTGACCAATCCACAATGTTACTATTTTCTGTTATTATGTGCAATGTTCTCCTGGTTCTGCTCATTTTGTATTAATTCATTTAAGTCTTTCCAGGTTTTCCTGAAATCATCTTGCCTGTCATTTTTTATAGCACAATAGCAATCCACCATAATCATATACCACAATTTGTTCAGCTGTTCTCCAATTGATGACATCTTGATTTCCAATTTTTAGCCACCACAAAAAAGCTTTTATAAATGTTTTTGTACAAGTAGGTCCTTCTTCTCACCCTCATTCTCTTTAGGATATAGACCTAGCAGGGACAAACCCTACATTCCAATATATATCTCCAGAGAATCCTCTTATGTCAGCCAAAAGGCAAAATTTATAATATTTCAAGCAGTAAGAACCACTAAAGTCCATTGAGTCAAATACTCTAATTTTCTAAATAAAGAAAGGCTAATTGACACCAGGAAAGGATGGAACATGAGCAGCAGGGACAGGTTTGAATAGAGACCCTCTGCTTTCCCATGAAGTGTTCTGTACATCATGCCAAGCTATCCTACTACAGATCGAAGAACAGGAGAACTTATTAAGGAATCTTTTCTGGTCTAGACTTGGATCAATGCCCACTTTATTTAAATATGTACAGGCATTGTGACAAGGCAATGCCCAATAACTGCCTCTAGGTCTTTGCCCCTTTCTCTCCTCTGAATGAAAGAAGCATTAATTAAGCTCTTCTTATATACAGAGTACTCTGCTAAGGACAGGTGATACAAACCAGAAAAGGCAGTCCTTCCTCTCACTGGAGATTCCTCATACTTGGAGATCATTTCACCTCTGGAATCCCCCTCTTAGCATCCTCCACCCCTAATGTCTCTCCCTCTGACTAGGGCATATACTTCTCTAAGAGGCACCATTGCAGAAGGGGACCCTGGACAGCCATCTTTGTACAAGCTTCCCGTCTCTGGACTTCTTTCCTTCCTTCCCTCCTCCACTTCCCTTCCCCCTGCTTTTCTGCTTTCTTTTACATGTGGTTTCCCTGGAGCCTTTGGAGGGCCTGACACCTGTGGGTGCTTAATGCTCACTGATCACTTGGAGATCATCCACATGGCAGGTTCAGCAGCAGCCTTCAAGAGGCAGACATGAGGCAGAGAGCCAGGCCTTTTCTCTGGGATCCCTCCCCATTTATAAGGTCAGAGCTATTTCTGATGTTCAACCATCGAGCAGTGTCAAGGACTTTGGATCTTCAGGAGCTGAATCCATAGCCCCTGCAGGAGGAATGGCCAGATTTAGCTTCTACAAGGATTGCTTCCCAATGGCTGAGGGCAATAGCCTGCAAGCAAATTATTCCCATACAACATAGACATGGTGTGATTTTAATTGTAGTTTCCTTTCTTTTTTTTATCAAATCATATAATAATTTTCTAGACAATATCACTGATCACCAAAAGATTAAAAACCTTTGCAAAACACAGTATTTCTCCCATTTGAAGAACAACCAGCATCTTGGAGTTAAAAGGGAAACTGATTAAGGCTGATACGCAGTATCCTCAGCCTTGGCTTGCATACCCTCCAGAGGCTTCTTGAGACATCTTTTCTCAGAAATGACTGATCAGGTCATTTTGTAGCCTTAGATACCCCTGATCTCTTCCCCCTCCTCAATCCATCCTCTTTTCCTTTGACTTTTACTTTTCTCAGAAATGACTGATCAGGTCATTTTGTAGCCTTAGATACCCCTGATCTCTTCCCCCTCCTCAATCCATCCTCTTTTCCTTTGACTTTTACTTTTCCTTCTTTCTCAGGAGTGCTGCCAGACGTCCAATGCTAGCTACCTCACCCTCTTTCCCCTAAGTCTGTCCCTTCTTCAGATTTCCTTATTGTTCTAAGCAACCTTGAAAGTCACAAGAATTTTGATCAAGGTATTTACTTTACTTTTCATTAATCATTTTCCCAAGCTTCTCTGAATTCTTCAGTTATCATTTCTAAAAGTATAGTGATATTCCAAGTACCACAGTTTATTTTGTCACAAACCAACCAATGAATATCTATTTATTGTTAAGTCTCTGATACCACAAAAATGCTTTGATCATCAAATTAGTTTTGAACAACAAACATTTTTGAGTATATTAGGCCTTCCTTTTGCTTCTGACCTTCTTGATATAAACATGTGTACATATGTATATACATATATTTTGAACTTATTGTGGTATATAGATTTCTATCTAAATTCCTCCCTTCCAATTTTAGCTATTCATGTCAAATAGGGAATTTTTTCCCAAGCAATTTATATATTTGGGTTTATTGAACGTTACATTATTGAGTTACAATTTCCCCCTAATTCTTTCTTCTTTAGTTTACTCCATTGATCAACTTTTCTATTTTTTGACCTTACCATATAGTCTCTATGATTACTGATCCATAATATAGCTTAAGGCCTGGAAATGCTCCAAGACAACATGAGACAGAGCCAAGGACACGTGCATTGTATTTCTCCTCTTGAGTAATCCCTTCTCGGATTTAGATGTAGACTTCCACCATTAAATTACTACTAACAAACTTAGTACAGTCCCTGGCACATAATAGGAACTAAATAAAAAGGTTGACTGACTGACCATTAAGTTTCTAGATGCCTGAATCCCTTGAATCTTATCTGGTCTGTTATTTTATAAATAACCCAAAGGCCATGACCAAGTCATCAATGGGAAGAAATTTCCTGTTTTACCTATGTGAAATGCCTTTTGATTGATATTTAAGGCTGTTCAAATCTAGTTCATGCTTTTGATTCATTGAGATGTGTTCTTACCTGATAAAGGCTATTTGAGGACTGGCTTTGATGACTCACTATTTGACTCAGTTGAAACCTTAATCTTACACATAATACCATAGTGTTTTTGAAAGACCACTTAATTTCCTGTAAGGGAGTACAGCACAGCAAACTGAGACTACAAAAATTATAGAAATATTTCTGAATAAAAAGGGTGGAGGCAAATTCTAATTTTTCTATACATTTATTAAGTCTTGTTGTGATGGCAGGCAAGTAACTTGACTTTCTGTTTTCTATTTTCAGAAATATTTCTACACTTTACTGATAGTTCACAATTAGGAGATTTATTTCTTTGAGTTAGAGCTCTTGTTTTATTTAATTCTTGGCAGGCAGAATGATGATGTTCCGGTCATAAGTATCTTGCAACCTTTGCTAGATCTCTCCTTTGACATCTACTGGCCATGGGACCCCAGGCAAGTCCCAACATCTCAGTGGCATTGAGGCTATTCTTTAAAATTATTAACTTCAGAACAGCTGCAAAACTTCACTAAGTTGAATTTCTTTACTGAAAGTTTTCTATTACAATAAACTTTCCAAAGTTTAGATCCAAAAGTAAAAAAAAAATAGGATTAAGTTTAATAATTCATCGTGTTTTACATAAATTTTTGTTCTCTTTATTTTTTTCATGTATACATATATTATATTTAATTTATACTCTAACATATATATATTTTTTATTTAATTATAAATTTTTTTTGACAGTATATATGCATGAGTATTTTTTTTATAACATTATCCCTTGTATTCATTTTTCCAAATTATCCCCTCCCTTCCTTTACTCCCTCCCCTAGATGACAGGCAATCCCATACATTTTACATGTGTTACAATATAACCTAGATACAATATATGTGTGTAAATCCCATTTTCTTGTTGCACGTTAAGTATTAGATTCCGAAGGTATAAGTAACCTGGGTAGACAGACAGTAGTGCTAACAATTTACATTCACTTCCCAGTGTTCCTTCTCTGGGTGTAGTTATTTCTGTCCATCATTGATCAACTGGAAGTGAGTTGGATCTTCTTTATATTGAAGATTTCCACTTCCATCAGAATACATCTTCATACAACATTGAAGTGTACAGCGATCTTCTGCTTCTATTCATTTTACTCAGCATCAGTTGATGTAAGTCTCTCCAGGCCTCTCTGTATTCCTCCTGCTGGTCATTTCTTACAAAGCAATAATATTCCATAATCTTCATATACCATAATTTACCCAACCATTCTCCAAATAATGGACATACATTCATCTTCCAGCTTCTAGCCACTATGAAAAGAGCTGCCACAAACATTTTGGCACATATATGTCTCTTTCCGCTCTTTAGTATTTCTTTGGGATATAAGCCCAGTAGTAGTACGGCTGGGTCAAAGGGTATGCACAGTTTGATAACTTTTTGGGCATAATTCCAGATTGCTCTCCAGAATGGTTGGATTCTTTCACAACTCCACCAACAATGCATCAGTGTCCCAGTTTTCCCACATCCCCTCCAACATTCATCATTATTTGTTCCTGTCATCTTAGCCAATCTGACAGGTGTGTAGTGGTATCTCAGAGTTGTCTTAATTTGCATTTCTCTGATCAGTAGTGATTTGGAACACCCCTTTCTTTATTTTTTTAACTGATATCTTTTGTGTTTTACTCCATAGACTTTCCCTGATTCTGCAGGTAATCAAAGGCTTTGAACATCAGATGATTTTTTTAAACTTATTTCCTCCAATTGCATGTAATGACAAGTTTCAACATTCAATCTGCACTCAAGCTCTAGATGCATTTTCCATTCCAAGTCTATTGGAATTATCTTGGATCACTGGATTGCTGAGAAGATCATAGCTTACTAAGTCCATTATAGTTGATCATCACAGTTCTGCTATTACTGTACACAATGTTCTCCTGATTGTGGTCACTTCACTCAGCATCAATTCATGTAAGTCTTTCCAGGAAGATGACTTTGGCAGTTGAGCAGAGGATGGAGTGGGTTGAAGAGAGATTTGTGGCAAGAACACCTGCCAGTGGCTATAGAAGTGATAATGGTTTTCACCAACGTTGCGTCAGTATCAGAAGACAGAATAGGACATATGGGAAGATATTACAAAGGTAAAATCAACATGATTTTAGGAATCTAGAATGAAATCTTGTGAGCCTGGGGAATTGAGAGGATGAAGGTATACATGATAGGTAAATTAGGAAGAGGGGTAGGAGGTAAAAGTAATGAGTTCTTAAGCCTAAAAAGCAACTAAACTATGCATACCCTTTGATCCAGCAAAATCACTATTGGGTCTATATCCCAAAGAAATGAAAAAAAAGGGAAAAAGACTTTCATTTACAAAAATATTTACAGCAGGTCTTTTTCTGGTGGCAAAGAATTAGAAATCGAGGGGATGTCCATTAATTGGGGAATAGGGGAAAATTGTTGTATATACAAAATAATGGGATATTATTGTGTTATAGAAATGAGCAGGTAGATTTCAGAAGAACCTGGAAAGCCTTACATGAATTGATGCACAGTGAAGAGAACAGAACCTGGAGAACCTTGTACACAGCAACACCACCACTATTCAATGATCAACTTTGATGGACTTAGCTCTTCTCAGTAAAACACTAATACAAGACAATTCCAAAAGAAACATGGTAGAAAATGCAACCTACATTCAGAAAAAGAACTATGGAGTCTGAATGCAGATTGAAGGATACTATTTCCATTAAAAAAACTTTTTTTCTTTTGTTCAGTATCTTTTACAACATGACTAATGTGGGAAATGTTTAACATCATTGCATATGTGTAACCTATATCAGATTGCTTGCTGTCTTGGGGAGAGGAGAGAAAGAAAAATTTGGAACTTAAAAAAAATCTTATTAAAACAAAGAATGTTTACTGAGAATCATCAGCATAGAGATGATACTTTGAGTTTGTGGGAGTTAATGAGATCACTAAGTGAAATAGTATAAAGAAAGAAGAGAAAAGGGCCCAGTTCAGAGCCTTGTGGGGTACATACAATTAGACCTGGATGAAGGTCTAGATCAGGGGTTCTCAAACTACGCCCGCCGGCCAGATGCGGCGCTGAGGATGTTTATGTGACCTGCCTGTTTATGGCAAATGGGCTGAGGGGGAGGACACAAGAGTGTGAGTTTTTGTTTTTACTATAGTCTGGCCGTCCAACAGTCTGAGAGCCAGTGAACTGGCCCCCTATTTAAAAAGTTTGAAGACCACTGGTTTAGATATACAGCAGAAGCAGCAGGAGAGATCAGAGAATATCAAGAAGAGGATGATAATGTCACAATGTCAATGTGGGGAAGGGACTGAGAAGAGGTCACTGGACTTGGTATTTAAGAGAACTTGAGTAACTCTAGAGAGAACAGGACTCTGGGAGGATGCCGGAAACTTTTCAAATGCACCAATATAGGGCAAGCACAAAAGGAGAGACAGAATTCCTTGGTGTTGAGGCTGCTCTCAATGCTTCCATCAGTTGTTTGTCTCCATCTACCTGTTGTTTCTTCTCCTTGCAGAAAAGGGGCCAGCCTGACTAGACAGCACCAATATCTACATGCTCATTCTTTGTAATCCTCACAGCACATCTTGAGAATATTAGTTGCTTTTGAAAATTGTCCAAGAGTCCAACATTCTTAAGTTTAAAAAACAAAACAAAACTTCCTCTTCACCACAACTGTTTTTCTGTGATTAATGGAAAAATGGTTTTTTGGATTGACACAAAAATTAATTTCCTTTAGTTTTTTTTTAAAGCCATTGCTCAATGATTTAAAAACCTAATTCCTATATTTCTTCTTTGACTTAGTTTAGAATTTAATCAGAACATTAATATTTTGCTTCCTTTCTACATATGCTCTCTACAAGCCAGGCCCACGACTTAGTTTCCAGCCCCAACTTTCCTACTCTTCTTTATTCCAGCCAAACGGGACTCCTCAGAATTTCCTCTTAGAACATTCTTTCCCTTCCCTATTACTGTATCTCTGCTTACACCACGCCCTCCTCCTTTAAGGTTCTCTTATCCCTTTTAATTGAGAAGCACTTCCTGAACACTTAGTGTGTCATGCACTGGGCTAAGTGCTGGGAAATGGATTTTGTGAGCTAGACAGTGACTGTTCTCAAGAGCTCAGTTTCCAGGGAAGGAGACAAGTTGGGTAGGACTGCAGGGGTCAGGTGATGGAGTCCGGCCTGCAAAGTCCGGGGGCTGCTGAGCAGAGCTGTGCTGCAGCTGCCATGCTCTTTCCTGAAGCAATGGTAGTGTTGTTATGAATACTGTTCCCAAAGTAATAGATGAAATAGGAGCTTTGGGCCCAGGCCTGACTCAGAACAGTCTCGGGGCTCAAGCTCAGCACTGGATCAAAATGACACACCTATAAGACAGTTTAACATTGAACAAAAAGTTTATATTGACCAAGAATAGATACACTGACAGGGAGAGAGTGATCAAGTGATGGTTTGCTAAGGACATGGACATGTTTGGAGGCTGCAGAGTAGTGGGCAGATGGGAAGGAGAAGCCAAAAATAAATGAGAGCGGGGATCAAAGGGGGGCAATCTGTGGGGGAGAATGGGATGCAGTAACATCTCTTGTGCATGAAGAGGGGCTTGTTTTGGGCAAGAGGAAAGGCCACTTCTTGCCACATGGGATGAGGAGGCAGAGAGGGAGGGCATCTGAGGCCCATGAAATAAGGGGGGCAGAAGAGCAAGCAGAGGGAGCTCTTGGCAAATGAAAGGCAGGAGTCAGTGGTAAGATGAAGGTGTCCAAGGACTGCTCTGATGCTGAGATTCTGTAAAACACATCTGTGGTACATCCCCTCAGTGCAATGTCATCACGGTCTCCAGGTTTATTCAGATGTACCTGTCTGGGGCTCAGCAGGTGAGACTGGCAATAGGATTAGGAGACAAAGAGGAGAGCATAGAGCTGAACTGGCTCACAAAAGGTCACAATGGAGAAGGGAGGAAAGTGCCAGGGTGATGGTCTGGGAAAGAACTGACAATCAGCTGCTAGAGGTCACAGAAGGCAGAGGAAGGGGAGAAGGACAGAGGACTCGGATTAGATAGGAAAATTTTCCATGTCCTGGGTGTGGAAGTAAATATCTGGGAGGTGATGATCAGACCAAGAATGGGGCCACTTTTCTGTGTAGCTGAGATGGATGGAGGGGCCGGTCACAGCAAATGAGTCAAGCTGAGGAACTCAGGGCATTTAAAGGCCTACCAATGTCGTCTAGCATAAAGGCAGAAACTGGGGAAGAAAGGTAGAGCTAGGCCTCCAACTCCCTTAGGAATAAAGGAAAGTGTCCTGGTGGCTGTTAGACAAGAGCCACAAGAATCTGGACAGAGTAACAGATTTGGATTCAATGAAGCTCAAAGGAAAAGAGGCTGCTTAGTAATGAGGAAGAGTCTGCAAGTGAGAAGACTCCTCCAGCTCTGCCACTAGACTAATAAGTAGGCTAGTAGGCGTAAGAGGGCAGCCAGTGCTTGCCAAGTGGCCAGGGGAACTGTCTTATTAGCAGGGAGCTGGGTTTCAGCTAGTGTAAGAAAATGAAAGGCGTGAGAAAGGCATTAACCGAAAAGCAGGTTTGTAACCTGTGGGGGAGAAATCCGGAAAACACAGTGGAAAAGGGGTATGTTGAGAGTGGGATGCTGAGGAGACATTGGGTTGAGGGGGAGGGACAGGAAGAAGGGAGCAGGCCATAAGAAATGGAGTTTGTATGACATGTTGGGGTTCAGGATCCCTGGCATGGGACATCATGTCAATGTGAGAGTATGTTAATCTTTAAGGAACATGTTCAGGAAAGTTATTTTCACCCATAGGGATTAAATAGCTCATGGAGAAGTGGGGCAGGCCAGAGGCTAACCCGGTACTGAGGGTGACCACTGAGGCTGGGCCTTCCCTATCCTGAGTTAGTTTGAGGGCGGAGTTATCTCAGGGTTTCAGATAGAAGTGTGTAGACAGAAAGAGAAGTGGAGGGAAGCTATAAAGCAGGGGAGTGGGGCAATAGTGAGGAGCTGAAGCAGGCCAGGAAGAATTCTGGAAGAGCTGGTCCATATAAACACTATCCTCACAGGTCAAGGCCACTGGGAGAGAGCTCATGATCAATTTGATAAATTCTCCAATCGACCAGATCAGCTTATAAGGCATGGACTCATAAATGCATGGGTTAGCTACTTGGAAAAAGAGGAGAATCCTCACTAGATAATCTCTAGGTGAAGAACTGAAGTCCTGCCATGGAAATCAATGGAAAAAATTTAGCCCCCAAATGTGTTTACTTGGATGGGGAACCTAATGGACAACTGGAGTATTTTATTTTTCTTCATTTGTAAATGGGCTCCTAAGAATCCTTTAAGTATCAGCATTTTATTTGGAGAGTGATAGGTTCTTACTAAGTGCCAATGAGATAATGAGATGATAGGTTCTTACTAAGTGCTAAGTCTGTACTTAACAATTCTATAGTCCACACCTTTTGGTTCTGGCCTTTAAGGGGAGTTTTATCCCTTTGAACTTCTGGGGAGGAGCTTGCATGTTTAAAAGAAGCAAGTTCATTGGTAGAAGTAATTTTCCCACAAGCCCTTGCATTCTCACACGCCCATTCTCTGGGAGGATAAAAGAAGCAACATTGAGCCTGGAGAGAGTCGAGTCTGGGCCAGAGCTGGGACTGCGGCCTGGAGGAGCAGTTCTGGACTGGATCAAGGAGAAGACGTCCCGTGGATTCGCAAGTGAAGAGGACAGAGAAAAAGATTCACAGAGAAAAGAAACCTCCTCCCAGAGAAGGATTACAACTGAGAGACGATCAGATCCCCACGCCAGAATATCATGTTACACAAAGTCCCACTCAATTTACTGAAAAACTGAATCTACTATTTCATACGTGAAACTGCCCATGTGAAAATACATATTGGGATGCTTTTTCTTATTCTACACACAAGCGGAATGCTCTATGTTTGTTATTTTTTGGGTCAATCTTGCAACTGAAATGAACTTCATTACCAAAGAACATTATTCAACTGTGTAAGGCAGAAGGAAATGATTGAACTTCCCCAACATATTACACAGTCATCATGGAAACATCTTTGACTTCTATCTTAGTGCAAAAACATTTATAGAGTTGACATCTACTGACTGAATGAGAAATAGAAGACAAGGGAATGTCATAACTCAAGCCAACCAGATGCACCCACTGATGCAATCTGTCCACAGGGAAGCGCAGAACAGAACTACAGCTGTTCCAAGAGGACTTTCCACAGCAAAAGAGAACTGGGCCGCCATTCACAGGAGCCTGAGTGAAGAAAAGCAGACCATTTTAATGTATACATTCGTGTCCTAAAAAAAAATTCACAAAGCCTGTTATGTGGTGCCAACAGCATGGGATATGACCCCTTGAAAGGCTTAAGATGTAGATGCTAGTGAACAATAAGCAGTGTGAGGTAAAAACCAATTCCAAAAACACAAAAAGTCTTTCAAAGCCAATTTTTGATTAATGTACTATTGAAGAGTTTATTCTTAAATAAAAGTTTGCATGTTTACAAGGATGTAAAGTTAAAAGGCCAAAGAAACAGATTAAATGAATGACCCCTCGGCTCTCTCTCAAGGTAAGGAGGAGGCCATTCTTGAACTGCCTTTGTTGGAGAGAAGAAAATCCTCTCTCAGTTTTGGTCTCCAAACAAAAATGACTAGATACAGTTACAACACCCAAGAGAATAGTGTTATGGACGGCAGAACAGCTGTAGAGCAGCTTGCCCTTCCTCTCAGAGGCCACTGTTCAGGTCAGATCCTCATCGTCTCTCGCCTGGACACCTAAGCTGCTTCACTGGACTCTGACTCCCATTTCTCCCTTTTTCATTCTCCTTTCCACAACAAGGTCACTTTTTGGGAGCACCTGAACTACTGCTAATTTAGTATAACTATAAATACAGTAAGCTTAGCCTAGTACTTCAAGTCTTTCACAACCTGGTTGCAACCTACTTCCCCAAACTCGTCACACATCCTGTTGTGAACTCTATGTTCCAAACAGTACTCCCTCTTTCCTGACCTTGTCATGTGTCTTCTACCTTATTGAATTCACAAAGGCAGGTATTTCATCCTGATCTTCTCATCGCCTCCTCGAGCCAAATCCCTGGCTACTGCTTTCTTCCCTACTACCTTCAAACAAATGCAAGTTTCCTCTATCTTTAAAAATCTTCAGCAGATCCCAAACACCACTTTAAGCTATTATTTCTGTTCATTCCCTGTCTCTATCATCTCTCCTCTGTCTTCTCAGTACTTAGCAATGTGATTTCCAACCTCATCATTCAACTGAAACTGCTCTCTCCAAGGTTATCAAGGATTTCTTAATTGCCAACTTGGATGATTTTTCCCTAGTCCTCACATTTCCTCATCTCCTTGTTTCCTGATGTTGCTGCCAACCTTCTCTTTTCCAGGACTTCCAACACTACTCTCCCCTGGTCTCCTCCTCTTTCTCTGACCATATTCCTTCTCAGTTTCTTTTACTCTGAACTCTAGGGGTTTCCCAAAGTTCTTTTCCAGATCCTTTTCTAATTGAGCTCAATTAATTTCATCAGCTTCCATGGTTTAACTAATGTCTCTACTCAGATGACACACAGGGCTATAGAATCAGTCCCATGTGCTACAGATTCACATCAACAATGGCCCATTTGGATGTCCCAAAGACATATCAAATTAGTCGCTCAAACAAAATTATATATCTTTTTTCTCTGTGATGGGAGCAATATCATAACTACCACTTTTCAAGTCCTTTCTCCTACACAAATGAGGCTGTTTTTCCTTAAAATGGGATTGAAATTATCCTTGAGAGCTAATTGTTCTGGGGATTAAAGCTCACACAACTAAAATAGCTTTCTAGTCATGAGGGGACAGAAAAACAAAGACAGAAGGGACTGAGATTCCCTGAGACTTCAAATCCAATCTAATGGCCAGAAACATAACACTGGGAACCTGGGCTCAATTGAATCAATGCTTTATCCCAGATGAACATCCCTAACCTGCTCTGAATGCCATTCCCTTTCTGGCTAAACAAATGTTTTGTTAACCGTTAGGTGGATGACAAGTATCTCATTTCAGTCCAGTTTGAGATTCAAGCCATAAGGGCAATGGCCTTCCACAGTGGATAACGTCCTTACTTCTTTGGAAGATACTAATAAGAGAGGCATTATATCCACTCCTCAATTTTCCTACATCAGGAAACAAATCTTGCCTTTCCTATTTTCATAAGCATTCTCCCTTTCCCCCTTTTTACACAAGCCATCCTCTTAATTCAGACTCTCATCACTTCTGGCCTGGATTACTGCAGAAACCTCAACCTCTCCTGTACAATGCTGTCAAAGAGACCTTCTTTAAGCATAGATCTCACTATGTGCCTCCCATTCTCAACTCCAGGCGCTCTCTATTGTCTCTAGGATAAACTATAAAGCATGGCTTCAGTCTACCTTTGTAGACTCACTGGACATAACTCCCCCTCTGACACACAAGGGGAGCTAAACTGGCCTTCTCTTTGTTCCCCACAGTTTATCTCCCATCTCACCTCACAGAATCCCTTCCAAGACACAGCTTAAGCACCACTGATCCCCACAGTTGATCTCTTTCTCAGACTATTTTGTATTTATTATCTTTTAATTGGTGTAAAATTGGATGGTACTTAAGGTCCCTTCCAATTATAAAATTATGTGATTTCATGTCTATCCCAGTCTTCTAATTTATCAGTTTATTAATCCTATGATAAATAGGCTTATAATCTTTTAGCTCTGGCTAACAGCAATCTTTTCTTTTTTACATTCTATAGGAATAGTTTCACTATATCTCATAGAATCATATAGAATTACAGAGTTTGAGGGTTGGAAGTGACCTCTGCAGTAATATAATCCAATCTATATAAGAACTGCTACTATCCCATAACCATGACTGCTTGAAAAAACTTCCAATTTAGCACCTCTTGAAGCAGTTCACTCCACTTCTGGACAGCTCAAATTGTAGGAAATAACTCTTGACATTCAAGTTTAAATTGACTTATTTTTTTTTAACTTCTATCAATTGCCTTTGGTATGGACTTCTGGGGCCAAACAGAAACAATTTAAATCCTTCTCTATAAGACAGTCTTCCAAACATTTGATGACAGCTAGTCTATCTCCAGAGTCTCTTTTCTCCAGCCACTCCTCATATGTCACTAACTCAAGGCCTTTCACCATCTTGACTGCTCTCTTCTGGATGTAGCATCTCTTCCATTTTCCAAGATCTTTCAAATATCCCTCAAGGTGATTCATTAATCATCTTTACGGGTTCTTTCAAGACCTATCTATCTCCAGGTGATCTGAATTCATCAAGAGCAGGTAAGTATTATTACAATCTCCTGGGAGCTCAAACCTCACCTTCTATATTAAATTCCCTACAAAATCTCTCACACAGTTGCACACAATAATTTTTTAATATCTCACTTTCACATGACACCTCAAATAAAAGAGACTCCTAGAGGACTCCTGAGTATTTATAATGTCTATACAATTATTTGGCACTGAGCAAACACTTGTATTGTCAGCAATATATTTGTGTATAAATATTTTTTGTCTTCTTCTACATTATAAGCTCTTTGAGAATTGAGACTTTTATTCTGCCTAACACGTAGTAGAATACATTTAGGTTTGAAAGCGATTCCAGAAGGCATCTAGGACAACCTCCCATCAACACTGCACTCCACAGGGACAAACGACAGGACAGTTCATTCTTGTAATGACCACTGATGAGGCTGCATCAGTTTAGCAATAATTATAATGAGGAGAAATAATTAAGCTAACCTTTGTAAAAACCTATTGAAAGATGATCTTTCTAGTCTTTGAAGTATTCCACAGGATTCTGTGCTGGGCCCCCTTCTCTCCTTCCTTTTTACTATTTCACTCTATGTTTATGATCCTCAAATCTGCTTTTCCTGAGCCATTCTCTCTGCTAACCTGTAATCTTGCCTTTCCAACGGCCTTTCAGACACCTCCAGTACACATATTAAATTCAACATGTCCTTAATGCATTGTTGGTAGAGTTGTGAACTGCTCAACCATTCTGAAGAGCAATTTGGAACTATTCCCAAAGGGCATACCCTTTGATCCAGCAGTGCTGGGCCTGTACCCCAAAGATCATAAAAGGGAAAAGGACACATGTGTAAAAATATTTGTAGCAGCTCTTTTTGTGGTGGCAAGGAATTGGGGATTAAGTGGATACCCATTACTTGGGAAATGGCTGAATAAAATGTAGCATATGAATGTAATGGAACAGTACTCTTCTATATGAAATAACGAACAGTCTGATTTATAGAAAAATTGTGTGATGATCAACTTTGACAGACTTGGCTCTTAGCAATACAGTGATCCAAAACAAGTCCAACAGACTGAGGATAGAAAATGCTTTCCACATCCAAAGAAAGAACTATGGTTTCTGAATATTGCTTGAAGCATACTATTTTCATTTCTTTTTTTTTTTTCCTCATGGTTTTTCCCTTTTCCTTCATAATATATTTAATATGGAAATATGTTTATAATGATTGTATATGTATAACCTATACCATATTGCTTGCTGTCTTAGAGAGAGGGAATGAGAAAGAGAAAAATTTGGAATTCAAAATTTTATAAAAATGAATATTGAAGACTATCTTTACACATAATAGGAGGAAATAAAATACTGTTAAGTGAAAAAAAATAGACAACCCAAGTTAAAAAAAAAAAAAAACAAAATCTCACCATGTCCAAAACTAAACTTATCTTTCCCCTTCAACCTTCCCTACCTCCTACCTTTCCTGTTACTATAAAAATGTTACTATTCTTCCATTCCTCGGGATCAAAATCTAGCCTTAATGTCTCATTCTTCCTCATCCCTCAAAGCCAAGCAGTTACCAAGGTCTGTCTATTTCACCTGTGCCAAAGTCTCCGATTACACCTCCTTCTCACCTCTGACATTGCCTCCATCCTGGTACAAGCCCTAATCACGTCACCCCCAGACTACTGGAATAGCCTGCTTTGGGGGGAGGGAGGTTGGTCTGTTTCAAGTTTCTCCTCACTTCAGCTGTTCCTTTATTCAGCCACCAAAGTGATTTTCCTAAAGCATCTGTTCCTTCTCCCCTAATATAACTTCTCTACTTAGTAAAAGCCAGTGACTCCCTATTACCTCCAGGAGCAAACATAAAATCTTGTTTTGTATTTAAACCCTTTCATAATCTAAGTTCCCTCCTACCTTTCCAATCTTTTTATACTTTATTTCCCAACACATTAATTTTTTTAATATTTTATTTAAAAAATTTAAATAGTATTTTATTTTTCCAAATATACGTAAAGATAGTTTATAATATTCATTTTGTAAAACTTTGTGTTCTAAATTTTTCTCTCTCCCTTTGTTACTTCTCCCTTCCCCAAGACAGTGAACAATCTGATCTAGGTGCAATCCTTTTAAACATATTTCCATATTTGTCATGTTATGCAAGACAAATCAGATCAAAAGGGAAAAAATCATGAGAAAGAAAACCAAGAAACAAACAAACAAAAAAGGATGAAAACAGTATCCATCAATCTACATTCAGTCTCCATCATTCTCTCTCAGGATGAAGATGACTCTTTCCTTCCAATCACCACACTTCTAAGAAGAGTCCCTCACAGTTGATCATTCCAGTCTTCCAACTGGTATTAAGTTCCTTGAGTTCAGTGATTGTTTCTTCTTTTTACATCCTCCATATTTAGCATAGTGCCAGGCACTTAGTGGGTACTTAAATGTTTGAAGATTGATGGGAGGACAGGGTAGCATGCGCCCTTATAACATAGTGTCAGGTAACAAGATCTCTCCTTAAAAATAATTAGCAGTTCCTATTTTCATATTCCATATTTTCATAGTGATTTATAATATTAAAAATGCTTTCCTTAAGATATCACTTCATTATTAAGAGAGAATAATCTTAAATTCAGAATTTGAAGTACATGTAATTTTCTCACAATTCTTTTTCTTATTAATTTCTTCTTTATTAAAATAAGCCTCCTTGACAGCTGAATATGTAAAGCTCGACCTGTCCACCTGCTTTAACACCTTAATAGTTTTGATTGCTCTTATCTCTTCTACTATATAACTGACAACTGACTAATAGGATTACGGGCTCCATTCCAATAATTCAGCTTAGCTTCATGCCAGGAAAAAAAAATGACAGCCCAAACCTGAATTGCATGGCCTGGGAATCCATCCAATTATTAACTGAAGTAACTGTTATTACCCAACCTAATCAAAGGAGAAGCAGCTGTTAATCTTTGGTGGCCTGCAGTGTGCTGGCGGTCAAGCTGGATGAACTGTCTTTGTACTTGACTTTCTGCAGACAATAATGATGTCCTTTGTGATCAAGAAGAAGGGTTTTCCTAGTCTCTTTTAGAGGTAGCAGATGGGGAAACAACTGTTTGTATGTTCATTAGCAAGAAAGGCTAGATTGTTTCAGGGGTGGACTTCTCTAACACTTTCAAAAATTTCATTCAGATAATACAAACGAATTTTGGCAAATGGGCAAATTTAGACTTTAAGAAAGGTGAAAAGATTTTTTTTAAAGCATGTACAGAACATTTTCTAAATAGATGCAACACTTTTCTTCTGGCATCTGTACTTATTTATCATTATTAGTTTAGAGGAGGCTCTGGATAAGCTAAAAGAGGTTATTATTTTAATTTTTAAATTTTAGCTTTACTGCCTTTACTTCAATTTTCTTTTAAAAGCATTTTAGAAGCTCAAGCACAGAACTTTCAAATCTGTTTTCTAACTACATGCAAATAATGTAGGAGGAAATGTAAGAAGAATTTTCTATCAAACCTGACTATTATCAATTGAAGCTTTTATACTTAAAAGATTCAGGTTCTGAGACCAGTGATATTTTAAGTATTTAAAGTGTGAAATTATAAACCTGTGGGAATGTGGTGAAGAAAGAGTTTGAAATCATAAAGTGTATATTCCAGGCTAAAGTAACAGAGTAGGAAGAACAGGACTGGAAAAGCTTTCATTAAATTACAGAAAGTTCCTTTGTGATGCTAATCAGGACCTGGAGGTTGAGAATGTCCTTCCCAGAGGGAGAGGGCCCAGAGCTCGGCAAACCAGATAGGTCTAAATGGGGTCAGGCAGGAGTTGGGAGGATGGGGGAAAGTGAGAGAACCAATGCTCTAATTTTTTTAAGTAGTCTAGAAATGGCCACAGTGTCGGAGTCAGAGCATATATCAGCACTTCTTTGGGGCAAGCTCCCTGATTTACACTTCACTGGCAGTCAGGTCCCCAGAGAGTGGCTAACTACTTCTTCCTTTAGGGTTCTTGGGGAACCCTTGAAGGCTACTGGGTTTTCTACCACCACCATTCATTAGCTCTCAGCAGGTGTCTTCTATCACTTATAAACAAGACAATTAACTTTTAGAAAGAACATTTAATAAGCAGGTAGAACAGGGAAACACCTCCAAAATCGAGAGCAAACCTCCTCATGGGGATACTCACCCCCATAGTGAGCCACGTTCAAAGAACATAGTATGGCCAAAGGAGAAAGTAAAAAAGCCTCATTCCTAGAAGTTCTTAAGTTCAAGGTTCCTTCCTCCCTTGAGTGGCTGTCTCTCCACCCGTATCTACTCTCAGTGTCTCTCATGGCCAGGATGGATGCATGGCTTATTACTAGTCTATGGGAAAGAGCAAATTTCTCTCTGGCCTAGTCTTCTTCCCTTGCCCTCTTCTACAAGCATTAGTGCCCAGCTCCTCATGGCCCGTAAAAACTCATATGAAGCTTGAGCATTTTGCTACAGACCTGAAAGCATGACATGCTTATTCTCATTAATACCTTATCTTTTAATTAGTTGGGTGTCTTCTCTGCTTTCACAAGTTAATAGTTAACTTACAGAGACAACTATTTAAAAATGATTCACATTGGTAAACATTTCTTGTCTGATGAAATGTGGTTAATGGTATTCCCTTCCTCCTCCTTATTCCCAACACTTTCTCTCTTTCTTTCTTTTGAGTACTTGCCTTGCCCAGAACCTGACTCTCTTGAAGAAAGAATTAATGACATATAGGGACAAGGGCTGCATGTCACTCACAAGCTTTAGGGCTCTCGTCTTTCTTAATCCTTAGCCATATTTTCCAATGGACTTCTGTTTTTCTTCCACCTTTGTATTAAAGGCACTAAGAATTAAACTAAATGTGTGAGATTTTATTTGGAATGCCTCTGACATTATGCTTATTGTATCCAGTCCTGGAACATTCATTATGGAGTCTCCTAAATTAATATTTAATAATCAACCAAAGTAATTTAGTCTATCCCACATAACAAAAAAGTACTTTGAATGAAGGATATTTATTGGCCAGTTGGATACCCAATGCATGCCCATGAGGATCCTAGTGTCTTCCTTCCATTGATCACCTCCAATTTATCTTGTATTTGTCTCATTTGAATATAGCTATTTGTGGCTGCCTCCCCCTTCAGACTGTGCGCTCCTGGAGGGCAAGAGCCATCATCCTGCCTTCCTTTGTGGGGCCACATGTGCAGGACACAGCAGGAATGAGCTTCTGGACTTAGAACAGGGACCTAGTTGTGGCCCCAGGCCCCAGCTGACAAATCCCTGGCTGGGGGAGCCCAGCATACTGCCATCTGTGACCTCGCTCCAGCTCTTCCCAGCCAAGCCTGGCTCACCACCACCTTCTGCAGGCCCTGGGGACTGTACCCAAAGACCCTGTACCATGGCGTCCTCTCTGGGCCACCCACAGCCAGTTGGAACGCCCCTCGCTGTCCACACCCCTTGCTGCCCAAACTTCTCACAGCCTCTTGCTCACATGGCCCTGACTCCTCCTGCCTCCATCTCCCTCCCTCTGGTGGGACCATCCTACTGGTTCCTGCCTCACATCTTCCTCAGCCACTGCCCGGCCTGGGAGCCCCCTCTCTGTTTCTCTGTCTTTTTTCTCCATCTCTTTTACTGTATCATCTCCCAATTGTGGAGAGTCTGGGCAAGCTGGGACACATAAAGGTCATCTTAGAGCTGACTAAATTTACAATGAGGTATTATGTAACCGGACTGCTAAGGGTGCCATAGTGCCCAGCAAACCCTTACCCGCTGGGTGACCTTGGGCAAGTCACTTCACCCTGTGTGCCTCAGTGTCCTCATCTGTTAAATGAGTTGGAGAGGAAATGGCCAACGGCTCAGTATCTCTGCCCAGAAAACACCCAATGGGATCACAAAGAAGTGGACCTGAACAGCATGGGGTCTATGGCACAGAAGGGAAACTGCTGGCTTGTTGTCAGAGGACCTGGATCTTGGCCAAGGCTTTGCAGAGTTCACCCTCACATCTAGAATGACCTTGGATAAGTCACAACTTTAATATCCTCATCTGCCAAACAAGAGGCTCCAAGGAGATGAGCTTTCAGGTTGGCTCTAAAATCTTATAATCATACAAATAATAGATTTTAGGTGTGTACAAATTTGATTATCATGCTATAAATAATGGTTTAGGAAAAAAAACTACTCAGATCTTTGCAAACACAAAACTACCTTGCTAAAATCCACATTTAAATCAGATAAGCAGTTTATTAAATTAGTTTCTATAGCACTTGTTACAAAGATGTTAGATGAGGCTTAAAAAGTCCTTTATCAAATGTCCTCGGTAGTCTAATTCCCCCATGTCCCTAGACATCAGTCTAGCAATTTATCACTGATTCTGACAGGAAGACCATTAATGTATTATTCATAAGTATATTATACATTTTACTGCTTGTATACAGAGAACTTAATTCATGAGTGTATCAATGCTAGTAAGAATTTAGTGTGAATTATGCAGAAAAAATCATGTAATGTACTTTTGACAAATAATTTACATAGCATTTCTATTTATCAAAATAGGCTAGTTGATATAGACTATTACTTGATAGTTAATTTATTAAATGAATTTATACAGTGTTTCATATTACAAAATTTAAAATGCCTTGGAACTGATTTTCATTGAAATAATTTTGAATATTGACTAGAAATAATTATCTCTGAAAGAGAATATTATTAAAAATTAGAATAAGAAGTAAGAGTGATTATAGATAATTCAAACATTAAGTGGGAAATTTATTTACTGACAAAAATAATTCAGTTTGTATTTGATAAAAAAGGAAAATATTTTTTAATTACTGCAAAGTCACTGGCACCTGACATGAATACATCTGTTGTATAAACATAAATTTCAATGCTGAACCTTACTATCCAAACTATATCTACATAAAAACTCTTTTTATAATTGGAAATATTATATTTATCTTTTTTATTATGGCTTTTTATTTACCAGATATATGCATGGGTAATTTTACGGCATTGACAATTGCCAAACCTTTTGTTCCAATTTTTCCCCTCCTTCCCCCTACCCCTTCCCTCAGATGGCAGATTGACCAACACATGTTAAATGTGTTAAAATATAAATTAAATACAATATATGGAAATACTATATTTATCAAACTTTACCTTTTAAAGAGAAAAAAAGTGACATACCAACAAAACACTAATTTTGGGGCTTTTTTGGTCAAACTCTATATGGAGCTAGTCAAATTACTGGGATTAAAAAATGTATGTTTATATATATTCAAAAATATATACATATATACACACATATAAATAAATTTATATACACATGCACACAGCTATATGTCTGTATATAATTCATGTATACAGCATTATAAGTATTTCTCCAAAACGTGAGAGTTGGGGCCTTGCCCAAATAGTTTGCTGCATGATCTTTCCCAGGTCACATTACTCCATACTAATGACCTCATTGACACCCCCATTCCCCACTTTTTCCACCTCCCCACCACTGTTTGAAACCTTGGACAGCTCCACCCTGAGGGCAGCTCAGGGGTGAGAAGGTCCAGACTCCCTAGTTACCCTGCTGTCTTGGGTTAGGGTCTGGCTTGCTCCACCACCACATACCTGCCTCACACTCCATGGATGAAGATAACTGTTTCTTTGTGCTTAATATACTTCCATGATGTCATGCCCTCCACACACCAGTGATCGAGAATCCTGACATTCTGTTATAGAAACTCTGCTTCCTTACTCCCATCACCCTCAATCCAATGCCTCCTTAACCATCCACTCACAATATATTCATTCCTTCCACTGAGTTCATTGGAATGACTGATCCACACACAACAAATCCGCCTCTGATTTGGCATGGTGATATTAATCATTTATTTATTTATTTATTTTTGAAACTGGCTAGAACAGGGGAAGCATGATCCACTTGGAGTTGCTACACGAGACAGTCTTATTGAAAACATTTTGAACTATTGGTTAGGATGATATTTAATATGAGGAATCAAAAAATAAAAGGTAAAGGATAAAGGCAATTAAGGTGAACCTATCTCCCATTGGTATTTCAACTATGGAAAGGAATAAAAATAAAACATTCAGGAACAGTGTCATGTGATAAGCAAGGGTCCAATGAAAAGTACTAGTTTTTTATTTTTTCAAAATCACATAATTTCAGAATTATAAAAGCCTCCAGTGATCTAGTTCATCCCATACTTCAAAAGAATCCCTACTACAACATAAGCAAAAAGGGAACATCTAACCTCTGCTTAAAGAGAGACAGAAACAGAGAGAGAGATAAATTTTTTGTTGTTGCAAAATCTTTAGATTTTCCTGACATGAAGACTAAATTGGCTTTTTTATAATTCCTACTCACTCTTTTTGATTCTGAAACAAAACAAAGTTAAATTTCTTTTACAGACTTCAAACATCTATTTAAAAATTATTTCATGATTTGCTGCCACAAAATTTTTTCCCACCAATAATTTCCCAGTGATACTATATGATTGAGAATCATGTTATCAGTTCAATTTCAGAAAACAAACAAAACTCAGAACTGTAGCTAATTCAGATGGCAATGGGAAGACAAATGAGGGGTGTTAATGGACTGTATCACATAGTCAATTTTTACTTGTTTATGAAAAGTTGTAGAAAAGACATCAGGAATACCTACAATCTAAAAAGGAGGTAAGTGGGTCAGATAGAGAGATTGTGGGACAGCAGTTAATAAAAGAACCACAGGAAGTCTTCTAATATATTATTAGGCAGATTCTCTATGGTGTGTTCACAAGTAAAATGATAACATAGAAGATCAGAGATCCAGAGAGATCCAGAACATATTTTAAAAGCTTTATATCAGCACCTTCATATAATTCCTGATAATCATACTATGCTCTAAAATTTTAAAAGTCCATGATTTCACTAGCCTTATATAGGTGGTTTCATGAGCTGTGGTGACTGAAAAACTATTGCCTTTAGGATCAAACTGGAAGATTTCCAAGGCCTATACCTTCTGGATAAGGAAACTGGGGACCAGAAACTTGCATTTGGAAATGCCCAAAGGTCCAGGAATGCTAATTAATGACATTCACAGAGTAAGTATCCTTCAGCTGATCGCGTTCTCCCCCAAATTATCCAGGAATCTCTTAATCAAATTCCTGGCCATGCCCTCCTCTTGGGTTATCGTGATCTACTTGTCCTTGGTTCTCTTCTCCCTTCTCATCACTTCTCTTGCTTTGGCTGGAGCATCTCCATGTCACAAATTGTGGGGCTCTTTCTCTCTCTAAATCTTCATGTGAGGGTCTCATTAGCTCCCACAAACTTAATTATTATTGTCATATCCCTAGATCTACAGATCTAGATTTATTTTACTGAACACCACCACTGCCTTGCCCGTCCCTACCCCAACAATCAACAGTACTTATTATGTTCCAGGCATTGTGCTTAAGTACTGGGGATGCAAAAAGAGGCAAAAGACAGTCCCTGGCCTTAAGGAACATATAGCCATAATTTATTTATGTTTAATATTCATTTAAAAAATTCTGAGTTCTGAATTCTCTTCTTACCTCTCCCCCAACCATTGAGTAGACAAGAAATATGACTATAAATATGAAACCATGTAGTCATGTTGCAAAAAAGCAAGAAAAATCAAACTAAAAAGTTATGCTTCCATCTGCATTCAGCGTCCATCATTTAATGATTTGTGATGAGTCCTTTGGGAGTGTCCTGGGTCACTGCACGGCATTCACAGTTGAACATCACACAATAGTGCTGTTCCTGTGCACAGCATTCTCTTGGTTCCACTCACTTCACTTTCTATTGGTCTTTTTAGACTGAACGTCCCACAGGCATCTCAGGTCCAACACATAAAAAGGAAACAGCATTCATTATCCCTGGCCCCACGCCCATCCCTTCACTCTTCTCACAAGGTGGAAGGCTGTACTGGACAGTGGCTGAGGCGGCTCTGCTTCCTGATTTTGGTCCCTCCTGAGTGGCCCCCTGGGGACAGCCAAGCACGGGCTCATCCAGTCCCATAATGTCACCCTTAGGTCTTCCCTCTTCCTCACCCATGGACCCAGTCAGCTGTCCTTGTCCCACTATGTTTTCACCTTCATAGCGCCTCTTGCCCTGCCATTCTTACAAGTTACCATCCTACTTCAGGCCCTCAAAGGTTCTCACGACTCTTCCTTGAACAGCCCATCTTCCAATAACTTTCACAGGGATTTCCCTCCTCCAAGGGCATCTCTGGTCATCCTGATCTCTCTAGCCACTGGACCCAGATGGCTCTGGAGGAGAAGGTGAGGCACCAGGATGACCTTGCCCAGCTCTCCCTCACTTCCATCCAATACCCTTCCGTATCATAACACCCCCTCCCCGATGTCATGGTCCTCTTTGAGAAAAATAAATAACAACAATGGGGACTTTTCTAAACTGCAGATCTCACCAGGCCTTTAGGTGTGCAATGCCATGATTTGGCATCTGAGGTCCTTCACAACCTGACCCTCCCTATAGCCTGTGGCCCAGCTATTGATCTCCTGCCCCCTTGCCCTTATACTAGCTGTGCTCCTTTATCATCTCAGCCACAGAGAAGCCTTAGCCTTTGCAATACACAGCTCAACTTCTACCTTACACAGGAAGCCTTCCCTGATCCCCATAACTGGACATAGCTTTATATGTTTATATTGCTTCTCCACATAATGGAGGAACTGTTTTGCTCCACTATCTCCTTGGAACTTATGATAATTAAAAACTGATGATTAAAAAAAGCTCACTGATTGACTGAGAATGAATAAATTCCAGGTAGGAAGCTGAACATGTACAAAAGCATGGAGGTTGGGTCAAATAAGTTTTGTGTTAAAGATAGAGGCTGATAGGGAATAAGAAATTATGTTGGTGAGGAGAGGGCATAAAGATAGTGACTAAGAATGCTGAATTCTAGTAGCAGTGAGCCATTGTAATAATGATAACATGTTTACTTAGGTTGTATTTTTCTCACAATTCCACGAGATAGGCAGTCCAACTATTGTCATATCCATTTTATACATGAAAAACTTAAGCTTGAAGAGTTGAAGTGTCTTATACTTACTGACAAACCTAGCAAGCATTAAAATGAAATTTTAAATCCAGATTTCTTATTTCCAAGCCCTACCACAATTCAAAAATTGAAGATTATTTAAGAATTTAAGAAATAGAATGCCATGAAAAAATTTAGGAGTATTATAGCTGTGTCTACTAAATGCACTGCTATGAACTCAACAGATATAATACTTAATAGATATGATTACAAATTTCACATTTATCTGTGATCCACCAGCATATAGCTACATACACCACGTCTATTCTGTTTTGAGAGAATCTGAGAGGGAAATTCTAATTAGCTATGTTAATTACTATAGGATTATAGGATGTACAACTACAAGACAAAATTGTGCCCAGCCATGCTTAATTGCCAGACTCAGATCCCATTCTTCAGGTGCCTTTTCCTTCTGCTCTTGTCATCCCCTTCTCCTGTTAGCCAGTTCCCTTGAAGCCTCCATTGTGAGCACCCATTCTTCCTTCTCCAAACTTGCCCCCCCCATATAACATAATTCCCCACAAACTTCCCCAATTCCTCCTCCAAGCATATCCCCCCCCCTCCAAGACTCTTCCCTTTGTCAGCTTCCCCACTAAAATATAAATTCTGTGAGAGTAAGCATTTCTTTTGTATTTCTATCTTCAATGCTTAGCCCAAAGCTAGGTACCATGTATCTCACAAATACTGGTCAGTTTGATATCACCCAGTTCAATTCCTTAATTTTACTGGGAAGGAAAAAGAAGTTAAATCATTTGCCTGTAGCCATATTGGTAATAAATTAGATTTCTAGTCTACAAAGACTTTAGACATCATTTAATCTCTCTTCTATTATAAATGAGGAAAATGATTCCCAGGGATAAGGAGTATGATTTCTAAAGCCACACAATAATAAGAGGGTTTTAACTCCAATCCTTTACTCCAAATTTGGTGCCTTTTGCACATAAACACTATGATTAAGAATTCCCATCAGTCCCTTCTTTTAAAGGAACAAACCAAATAGCCCCACATGTGTTTGCCTAGCACCTAAAGCACATTCTCTTCTCTAACTTTCTGCCTGAAACTCAAGCTGACATAGAAAAAAGTCAAGCAAAACAAAACAACCCGCATAAATAAGATTCTCTGAGCACATTCATCCTCTGAGTTTGGTTTTTACATTTACAGTAAATTTTATCCTTTCATCATTCAGAACTGATCACTCATAGGGCCCACTCTAGATAAGACTAGTCTTGAGTCTTTATAGTACCTTGTTTTAAAAAATCATTCTATTAATCTTCCCATGTGCCAATTGGTCACTCTAGTGAGCAGGGCTGACAGTCTGTAGATTAAAATATAAACAGTGGGCTGGACTCTGGAACATTGAGGCCAACCATTTCTGACAGTCTCTACAATGTGATAAACACCGTCTGTCTACAGTTCCCCTGTATTTGAAAGTTACGACAAACATTTTCCTGAAATGTAAATAACTGACATCATGACTGGTGAAGCAGTGGGCTGCAAATTTATCTAAAATCAAGAAAAAAAAATCTTGTTTGACACTAAATAAACCATTAGTGGTCACTGAGGGAGCAGCATTTGGAGGTCATAAGTGTTGTACATCAGTCTTAGAAAAATAGGCATCAACGATACTGTAGTATTCATTTGGATGAAGCATGTTCAAATCCAGATTTTGAAAGACAAAAGGTAAAAATTAGGAATCAAAGAATGATGGTTAACTTATCCTATTCCTTTAAAAATGTTTTTAAGTCAAAGCAGAATAATGAAATATAAGTTAACTTCAACTTTAGAGTTCTGGTTGATTTTTGAATAGAAATGGAAACTAGGTCTAAAACAATCATCTTGTAAAGGAGAATAAGGTTTCACTCTTTTCCTTTTACAAAAATGAAGGATAAATAATTGAAAAATCACATGGGAATGGGTTTTTATGCTCAAACTATTCCTTTATAGATAATGTGATAAGTAGATAGTGCTGGATGTCCAATCCCAAGACTTCTGTTTCCCTTTTACACAGAATGAGATGTCTTTCCTCTTAATCCTCAGTTCACTCACCTGTAAAAAGAAGGTACTGAATGAGATCTCTGAGGGATTTTCCAGCTCTCAATCCTCAAGTATTAGGCCCCATTTCTTTTCATTTTCTTCTGACTTATCCCTTTCAGAGACGTACACCTTAAGGGAAAAACCTATATTTCCAGCATCCCCTTCCTTATATATGCCCCATTCACTTACAGCCCTTTATAATCTATTTTTTAATCCAATCAATTAAACAGAAATTGTCTCAGTCTCCCAACAACTTCTTTACTGCTAGATCACATGGCCTTTTGGTCTGCACCTAAATTAACTGAGCCCAAAAGACAGATAAGAGTATCTTGTTATTAGGAGTCTGCTACATCTGGAAGATCTGTATTCGGATCCTGCCTCTGACACATTAGTTGTGTAACTGAAATCATAAATGATCTTTTAAATTTTTTAAATTTTATCTTCTATAAAATGGAAATAACAACAGCTGTGGATTGGAATCAGGAGACCACATGACCCTGAGTAGTTGCCTCAGTTCCCTCATCTGTAAATGAGTCAGAGAAGGAGATGGCCAACCATTCCAGCATCTTTGCCCAGAAAAGCCCACATGGGGTCACAGAGCATTGGGCGTGATTGAAGAGTCAGAATCACTGTAGGGAAGTTTATTTGCTCCAGCACAGTCTATCTCTGCACTTTTCCAAGCTCTTGGGGAGGGGGACTCTACTTGTTATACTACTCACTGACCCTAAAGGGCCTTCACCATCAGATGCTTCATCCTACCTTGCCAGACATATTCTATTCTTGTCCCCCCCACCCCCACCCCAGGCTGCATTCTGGCCTGATGAGCATCCACCTTGTCCCCTGAACTTGAGGTGGCATTTCCTGCCTTCACACCTTGGGAAGGACTGAACTTCACCCCAGCCTCTTTGGCTTCTGCAAGACTGCTTTCAAAGGGCCCCTCCCAGGTGGACACTTTCTGGATTCCCCAACCAAGAGCATCTCTCTTTAAATCTCTTCCTCATGCTAATTTACAGGGACACGTCGGAAAAGAAAACAACAAACCACTCCAAGAGCTTTGCCCAAGAAATCCCCAGGACAGTAAGATCCTCAGGGTCATAAAGAGTTGGCCAACGAGTGTTAAAATGTGACGTAGGAAGGCACTAGGCTAGACATCTTGCAGACGAGGTCCTCTGGTCTGCCCATTGTTCTCCATCTCTCACTATCATTTTGCCTGTCACCTGCCCTTCTGCTCTCTCAGCCCAGGCAGTCCGGGGAATTCGTTCCATGCCTTGCTACAAATCTCCTAGGGTTAAAGCTGGAAGCAGCCTGAGGAAGACCCCAGGCCCTTGGGAGGGGGGGTCTGAGCAGCCAGCACCACAGCGCCAGCCCCAGAAGTTATACAGCCTCCCCCTCCTTATTGGACCAACTGCACCATGTGCTCCATATTCTGAAGGAAGGCGTTATTGCCGAGTCTAAATGTAGTTGGGGATGACGTCTGACTGCTCACTAGGACTGCCAGTCCATCTTCCACACTGCAGCCCGAAGGGTCTTCCTAATGATCTGACCCAAGACCTGGCTCTAGCCACCCTCCCAGTCACATTTCCTTCTCCTCCTCCTGATGCGTCCACATCCTGCCATGCTCTCTGGCTTGCCATCTATTCTGCCTTTATATGGGCTCTCTCACCCAGGGCCCTGAACACCACCTCCCCCTTTCATTTCTGTCTACTGCTTTCATTTGCTCAAAAGCCCAGCTTAGTGGCCACCAAGTCCAGGAGACTTCAATTTGAATCCAGCCACCAACACTACTCACCTATCTGACCTTGACCTTGGCCAAGCCAGTGTACTACATCCAATTTTGTTTACTCAACTGCAGAATAAAGGGTTTGGATTAGAGTCTCTGAAGCTATTTCCAATGCTAGATTTGGGATTGTTAAGGTCCCTTTTGGTGCTAAAATTCTATGCTTCTTTCTGATTCTTTTAACATCTTATAAAATTACAGAGGATACAACTGACATAGCTTTCTGATAAGGAAATGTGCTGAACTTAACAACAACAACAACAACAAAACACAATTCCAGGGATTCATTACAATACCCTCAATTTTCAAAATAAGCCCAAATGAAATACAATGTCTGATACTCTCTCTTGGTTAAAATCTTTTCCCTAAGTTTCACAAAGTATATTTTTTAATCTCTCTAATATACTCTCCAAATGTTAATGAGATTGATATTTATCTGTGTTGATTTTGCAATTTCCTATTATTTGGTCAGCTCTAGGAGGCCAGGTTCTTCCTAATGAACATTTCACCTTCCCTCCAGATATAGGATTCTGTTTGTTCACAGTAGTGAATATCTGTTGTTGAATTATTGTTGAGCACAATGAAAAGTAACAACAAATCAATTTAAACTTTTTTCAATTAACAAGCATTTATTTTCTCTCCCTTTATTGTTTACTAAAAAAATCACTGTAATAAATATGCATAGCCAACCAAACCAAATTCTCATATTTGTCCAAGTCAAAAATGTGTATTTCATTCTGCTTATTCACCCATCTCCTCCTAGGTGGAAAGTCAAATAAGCATTTTTTGTGATAGGTCCTTGGGAATCATGGATGGTCACTTTTTGATCAGGTTCTTAATTCTTTCAAATTTGTTTGTCTTTACAATGTTGTTAGTCCATAAATTCTTTTTCTGCATTAGTTCATACATATTCTTCCAAGCTTCTTTGAAAACAGTGCTTTCATCATTTCTTGCAGCATAAAAGTCTTCCAAAACCTCAGTTATACCATGATTTGTTCAACTACTCCCTGAGTGATGGTCATCCCTTTTTTTTTCTTTCTAATTTTGTTTTGTCTTGTTTTTTTTCTCACCACAAAAAGAGTTCCTATACAAATTTTGGACAGATGAACCTTTTCCTACTTCTCTTGGAGTTAGGGATTATACTGCATGAAAGGGCAAGCACAGTGTTAGCAATGGTTTGGCCATAGCTCCAATTTGCTTTTTATAATGGGCACAGCAGGCAGTCAGACTATCAAGTAGGAGAAAGATACAGGATGATCAGTGAGAGAACTTCAATGGGAAAACCAGTCCTTTGAAAAAAATAAATGCTTGTTTATTGAAAAAGTTTAAATGAGAGTACACTAAAAGAAATCTTCTTAGATCTAGTTACAGATCCAAACAGTTTTTTTACTGTAAGTTCAGACTTACTCTTCTTGTTGTTTTAAACAAAGTATTCATTATCAGAGGGAAGTCATTTAATGTGCAAAAGGGAACCTCTTTTTTCCTTAGGGCTTTTTAAAAAAACCTAATCCCAGCCATCAGCAGAGGTAAATCAACCCACATACAATGGTGTGGTTTCCCTTCTTCCTTTCATCCAGTACATCCTGACATATTTTTATTCTCTCTGGGGAAATTCAATTAACAGTATCTGTCTCCTCCTCTCTGTCAATGACTGACACTGACACCGTAGAGATTCTTTTCACCTGAACAAGAGCATGCAAGGGGGCCACTGACTTATCTTCCAAGTTAACAAGGGAATTACTGACCACTTCTATAAATGACTATATATGTTCCTTGTCATAAACACAGTGACAGTTACTGAAATCAATCTTTCATGACCTTATTGATTAGGACACTTAGAAATAATGAGACTTCACTGGTGGCAGAGTAATGCTTAGAAAAAAGAAAAAACTCCACCAATGAGGGCCTGCCTATTAATGTGGCCAAATTTATCTTCCTTTTACCCTTTTCCCATTACAGTTATCAACCCAGGAACAAATGTGATAAAAATTTAATAATCAATTTTATTTGTGTTTAATGTAATTTTTCTTAGCATTTTCTGGAAACTTTTAATTAAAAGAACAGATAGGCACACTACTGGTTGCTATCTTATAAATCTGTAATAACAAGATTTACTTTCAATATGAAAAATAAAGACACATACCTAAATTTTTCAAAGGAAATAACTTTTTGGTAGAGCTATCTGAACACCCAAATTAAATTCCCAAGAGCTGGAATAAGTGAAATAGCAAATACACTCACTTATCTTTCTGATATGATATGATATATGACAGAAGATCACAGTTCCAAGCAAAGTAGTATAGAATTTACTAGAATGAACCATAGTTAAACCTCACAGCTTATGAGGTAAAAAAGCCAGAACTAGAGACTCTCTCTGTACTAAGTAGCCATTTTTCCCATTGTATAATCCTTTTTTTTTTTTTTTCTCATTTAGATTGTCCTTTGAAGTTCTTTCAGGCTTGGATTTTATGATGCTTTAAAATTACATGAAAGTACCATGGCTTTTTGTTTCTTATAGGGCAAAGCAAAATCACTTCAACATGGCATTTAGGACCCCACATAATCTGTCCCACTGATAATTTTCCCATTCTTTCATCTTCCCAACATGAACCTTCCACTTTAGGAGTGATAATGCTATACTTGTTGCTCCTGAAATGTGCCTTTTATTTTACTATTTCCAGTCTTTTTGCTCTAACTCTTCTCTTAGCCTGGAACACCTTTTTTCCTATCAATGCAGAAACATTCATTAAGTGTCTACCATGTGAAATGCTAACCATCTTCTGAATCAATGAGTGAAAAATATTTATTATAGACTTACTATGTGCTAGGTACAGTGTTAATTGCTTGGGGATATAAATATAAAAAGTATGGCAGTCCCTACATTTAGGAAGTTCACATTTCAATAGGGAGACAACACACACATACACACACACACAGACATACACATACATACACACACACACACATACACATACACACACACTCACTCACTTCTAATTAGTCTGCAAAGTACCTTGAAGGCAAGGGATTATGTATCATAATTCTGCCCTATATATGGAAGTCCTCCAAAAACATTCCTTATCTTGCTTTTATCAACAAAGTTCATGGGTCAAAGAGTATGTGAAATACAGTAGTCTATGTATTTTGCAAACTTTATCCTTCTTCAATGGAGGTGGGAATGTATAAGATCTGTAGTGTTCTGGTTAGTTTTCTGGAGGTCTTTAGACCAGCCTTCATTTCAGTTGAATAATCACCACAAAGAATAGCCAGGGGTAAAGTCTAGATTCTTTATTTTCTCTTTCAAAGTCTTGTCTTCTTGCCTGGGACTTCGGCTAGCTTTCTGGAGGTCCTCCAGAATGTGTCTTGGTTTCAGTGGAGAAGCGAAGGAAGAGAGCTACCAAAGGAGGAGAGCCACCACGACGGTGTGAGATGGTATGAATGAATCTGGCTGAGTTTGTCCCAGCTTATACACTCTATTATAATTACATCATCATAGGCATGAATCTTGTAGAACTATATTAAGTACTAAGTTCATGTATGGAACTAGAGAACTATTAGTCAGCATGCTAAACTAGATAATAATTGTCTTATCAATTCCAATGACTTAACACCTTGTAAGAATCCTTGTTTCAAGTACAGAGTTCTGGCCCATAACAAGATCTTCCAGAAACAGTAAGTAAACTAGCTTGCCTAAAGTAAAGGGTTTATATTGGAGGATCAAAAGTTGGACTGGAAAGTTACCATTGGACAGATGTGCATGGTCCTAAATGCCAGGCTAAATAGTTTTTATACATAATTGTATAAAAATCAGGGAGATATAAAAATTTTTGGTAGAGGAATTAAAATGGCCAAATAGTATTTTTAAAAAATATATTGGGGGGGGGTGCAGCTAGGTGGCGCAGTGGATAAAGCACCAGCCCTAAAGTCAGGGAGACCTGAGTTTAGACATTCAACACATCCTAGCTGTGTGAACCTAGGCAAGCCACTTAACCCCAAATGCCTCAGCAAAAAAGAAACAAACACAACACACACACACACACACACACACACACACACACACACACACACGAGAAATATGGGAAAATATGCTTATGGGAAATAAGTCTGGGGGAAATGTGACATGAAATATAAAGAAAAAAATATAAGAAGCAGATACTTAGAAAGGAAACATTGTAGATCTAGGGAATAAAGGCTTAAAATGAGAAGAAAATATTGAGAATTAATCATGGAATCATGTCATTTAGGAACATAGATTTAGAACTAGATGTTTGAGATCAACTAATGTACTGTTTCATTTGACAAAGGAAGAAAGTAACATGCCAGAAAGATTAAATGATTTTATCTAGGTCTCACAGTAAATAATGTTATCATATTTCTAATCCAGATCTTCTGACATCAACTCCAAAAAGAGATTAATGGAAGAAACAGAGGAAGAATAGAAAGGACTTTGTTTAGGGAAAAGTGACAGGCAATTGTGAGCTTTCTATCCTAGCTGACTGGGAGAAGAATAGTATTATTGGTAGAACAAGATTATTTCTCTCCTTCATATGATCATTTGAATGATGTACTCCATGATGTATTCCATCTGGTTTATCAATAATTGTGATCAAAAAAAACTTTGACAAGTTAGAATAAAGTGCTAAATATGATGATGATAAACATCCCCCACACCCATCAAGACTAACCCATCAGCCATGTCATGAGGGGAATATAGCAATGAATTAAGTGAGTGTCAGCTGGGATGATGCATAGTGAGGACTTTATGTGACCTGAGGACCACTTTGATAGCTGTGAAGAGCTGCCAGAAACCCTACAATGTTGGTCAATTATACCTAGAAAATAAGTTGTTAAGCAACCAAGTCAGTAGGATGTAAGTGCTCCTAGGAATCTAAGAGCAGATGGAGTGGCACAGGGTTGCAAGACAGCCCTCCTCAAAACTATTGTAATAGTCATCTTGACATGGACAAATGAGTGGTATTCCTTTTGCTCCATTCCACCAAGAAAAGAAGATGTATAAAATAATTTAAAAATATCAATATTTAACTTGTTGGATATACTTCAGTACAGATAAATCAGGCAAACCACAAATGTAGATGAAACATGTTGAAGACAATATAACAGAATCGGAAAGAGTTCTCACCAGTTATAGGCAAGAGCTTCATATCTCTTTTTGGCAATAGTACTCTCAGCTTCAGATCCCACACTAATATACTGCTGACTAGTCAGGGGAATCACAAAACATTGTTAGGCTTAGACTAAAGGATGAGCTACAAAAATCTGCAAACCATGGGGTCACTGAAAATCTTTACTTAATGCAAATACTAGAAATTATATTAATGAAACAGATGACTAAAACAGCACTGATGTCTCAAATGACTTGCAAAAATGAGCTGAAAATACTTTGATAGGAATTCTGATAAGGCCTTTTTGAGTTTGATGGCATGACTATATTTAGCAGATCAATTACATAAAAAAGATTAACTGGCAATATGGAAACATATCTATCAGTAGTAGTTAGGGAATGCTAGAGAATCAACTAAAAATCTAGCTAAAATAATGAATAACTTTAGTAAGATCACATGCTATAAAATAAACTCATATAAATTGTCATCATTTCTCCGTGTGTTACCACAAAATTCAGTTGCAAGAGATAAAAAGAGAAATTCCATTTAAAATAATTGTAGACAACATAAAATACTAGAAAGTTGACCTGCAAAGAGAAACTTAGAAATTATATAAACACAATTACAAAATACTTTTCACATAAATTAAGTCAGATCTAAACAAGTGGAAAAATATCAGGCCAAGCAAATATAAATAAACCTATTTATTAAGTATCATACTGATGTAATATAGCTTCTGGAGGAAACAGCAATAATTTTGAGGTCCCCTGACCTTAGGGGGCTTCTGGTCTAACAATAAGTCAGTTAATTCTAAATCTTCTGGCTTTGGAGTCTGCCTCAAGGACCTCCCACACCAAATATAAGAATAAAAATCTATCTGATTCTGAATAGACTACTCCTCAGTTCATTGCTGACTGTCAGATAGCTTCTGGCTTCCCATGGACCAAACTCCTGAGACAATAATGATAATCTGTTGGTTAATGAAAACCAAATTTCAGACAGAGACCACTCCTTGGGTCCTACCTCTAGGCCATAAAATTAGCATATTTATAACATGAAGAACTAGATAAATGTGTCTCCTTGCTTCTGTTTCTTTGCTAAATAAATTATCTTGGAATTTAGACTATTTGTAATGGCATTAAAATTACCATAAAATTTGCCCTTGTTTAGGAAATGGGTTCAAGACTGCAAATTCTTTTGAGATACCTCATGATATCAGTCTGTGACCCCAACCTTTTGGAGTTTCTTTCCCAACCTCAGCTATACCAATCAAACTACCAAAATTTAATTTTATAAAACTAGAAAAATAACAAAATTCATGTGGAACAAAAGGTCAAGAATATCAAGAAAATCCTAATGGAAAAAATGAGAAGAAAGGTAGTCTAGCTATACCAGAACTGTATTATAAAGTAGTAATCAGCAAAACAATCTGGTACTTGCTAAGAAATGATGGATCAGTGGAATAGATTAGATATATACACTATAGTAAATTACCATAGTATATTAGGGTTTGATAAACCAAAAGATCCAAATTTGGAGAACAAAAACTCACTATTTAAAAAAAAAACTACAGCTAGGATAACTGGAAAACAGTATGGCAGAAATTCAGTATAGACCAACATCTCATATATTAAGATAAGGTTAAAATGGGTATGTGATTTAGACACAGAAAAGCACATTAGGGGAATATGGAATAGTATAACTTTCAGACCTATGTATAGGGAAGCATTTAGGCCCAAACTAAATATAAAGAGCATTACAAAATATAAAATAGATAACTTTGATTATATTAAATTAAAAAGGCTTTGCACAAACAAAATCAATGCAACCAAAATTAGAAGGAAAGCAGAAAAGTGGAGAGGAAATTTTACTTTTGTAAAAAACATTTTTATTTGAATTCAAACAATTTGAAAGTGAATATTTGAATGAATGAAATATTTCTCATTTCTCAAATATATAGAGAATGGAGTCAAATTTAGAAGAATAGAAATCATTCCCCAATTAATAAACGAATGAAAAATATAAATAGGCAATTTTCAGACAATCAAAGCTATCTATAATCATATGAAAAAATATTCTAAATCACTACTGATTAGAGAATGCAAATTAAAACAACTCTGAGGAACCACTTCAAACCAATCAGATTAGCTAATGTGATAGAAAAGGAAAATGATAAATGTGCAAGAAGATGTGGGAAAACTGGGACACTAATATTATGTACATATTTTTCTCTCTGGTATTTAATAGAAATATACTTATGATTTATCTTTTAATTTGCTTTAGTTCCTGTTTCAATTTATTTCTAGTTGAAGTAGGTTTCTCTAAACAGACTATTATATCATCTTTTTCTTAAAAAGGAATAAGTATGGTATACAAGTAAGAGGATGACTGGGGCAGCTATATGGCATTATAGATAATGCACCAGCCTTGAAGTCAGGTGGACCAGAGTTCAACTCTGGTCTCAGACACTTAATACTTACTACTAGCTGTGTGATGCTGAGCAAGACACTTAACCCAACTGCTTCTCAAAAAATAAAAACAAACAAAATATAAAAACAAGTAAGAGGTTGAAATGAAAAATCTAATTGATCCCCTGACATCAAGTTATATTTGTTGTTGTGTCACTTCTTGTGTAGTAACACCCAATTCTTTATGACCCCATTTGGGGAAATAGTTTGCCATTTCCTCTTCCAGTTCATTTCACAGATGAGGAAATGTAGGTAGAGTGAAATGACTTGCTCAGGGTCATATAGATAGGAAGTATTTGAGGCCAGATTTAAATTCAGGAAAACCAGTCTTCCTGATTCCAAACCCAGCGCACTATCCACTATGCCACCTAACTACTCATCAAATTAGAAGAAGCCACTAAAAATTTTGATAATTCCTTTACTTTACAGAATGTTTCCTAACAACATAAAAAGTGATAATGAATATGAAGGACGGAAAGAAACTGAAGACTTCATACTTGAATCTAAAAATCAGATAAAACTGATGGATGGAGGCAATGCCTACAAATACCCTGGTCTCCACTAAGCAAGATTATATTGAACAGAAAAATATCAAGAAATAGCTATGGCTGAATGTTAAGAGGCTGACATTTGAAATTAAAGCTGAATGGAAAAACACAAGCAAAGTAATGATCACTCATGCACTAACAGTCTTAAAATACACTTTAGGAATGGCAGATCATAAAAGATTTGGAAAATATTCTTAAAAAACCCAAAATGCAATATAAACAGAACATATGGTACATCTCCATCAGGCAGCTATGGAAATATAACTACTGCCATGCCAAAAAGGAGAAAGAGAATGGACATAAGTTATTGTTAAAATAAATTCCAAATTTAAATAAATAAATTTAGCATTTATATATACAAAGAATAGATATAACAAGGCGTGTACATGAAATAATATATCTTTATTAAATACGACTTGCTTTTCTTTTCAATTCTTAAAAATTCAACAATAATTCAAAGCTGCCCTGTTTGAACTGAACTTCCTTTTGTTCAATTCCATCTATTCTTTTTTGGCTGATAGGAAACAATTAAAACACAACTAACCTCTATTTCCTCCCAATTCCCTTTCTGAATTGAAAAAAAAAAGAAAGAAAAAATAAAATCTTTGTAATGTAATGTATGTAATGTAATGTAATGTAATGTAATGTAATGTAATGTAATGTAATGTAATGTAATGTAATGTATATTCATTACATTAGCTCATGTACAAAAATGCCTGTCTTCTCTAGTGGTAAGCATGCTTCATCATCAGTCCTCTGGAGTTGTGGGTGGTTGTTTAATTGATCAAGTTCTTTAAATCTTACAGAGTTGTTTTGAAATTACAATGTTATTTTGCAAATAGTTCTTCTAGTTCTGCTCACTCTCCTCTATATCATTTCCTACATGTCTTCCTAAGTCTCTCTGAACCTTTCCTTTTATCAATATTCTTTTATAGTCATAGACCATAAGTGGTTCATATACTACCAACTGAATGGCATTCTTTTGTTTCTAGTTCTTTGTTATAATAAATAGAGCTGTTAAAATATTTTGCCAGGTTCTCTTTGGGAGGTGGGGAAGAAGGGGTAATGAGTAGAGGAATTCTACATACAGGCCAACCAACAGTATGGTTGGTTCAAAAGACAAGTATAATTTAGTGATTGAGTGGATTGTAGGGAAAGAGGGAAACTGGGTCTTCCTATTTTATTCAGGTTAGTGGTCTTTCATGGCACAATCCCACTACTGATCAGAAAAGAAATTTTGATCAGTTCCTTTTCTGGTCCCCTTATTCACTCAGGTGACTCCCTGCTTCCAGGGGTTACCATATGAATGCTAGACTTTAGTGCAAATACCCAATAGGGTCTGCACTGCCAAAGTAAAGTATCTATTGGCCCCAGTTCCCCTCAGATGGGATACCTGCACCACCATGTCTGATAGTTTGGTAATTTTTTATAGATAATTCCAAATTGATATCGAGAAGTAGACTCTCTAGAATAGCTCCACCTAGAATTCATTACTATGTATGTTTTCCCATAGTCCTCACTATAATTTCCATTTTAATTTTTTGTCATCTTTGTCAATTTGATGGGAAAAATGTGAAACCTCAGAGTTTTTGATTTGTATTTCTATAATTAATTAGTGATGAAGAATTTTTAACTTGGCTGTCAATGGAATTAAGAACTGTAACTATCCTTTGACCATAAATTTGCTGGTGAATAGCTTTTGTTCTTATTTATTTGCATCAGTTCCTTATATATCTTGGATAGTCAATCTTTATCAGAGAAATTCCTTGCAAAGGTTTTTTCCCATTTAACTTTTTTCTTCTAATTTTAACTACTTTGTGTTTATGCAAAAACTTTTCAATTTTATATAATCAAAATTATCTATATTTTATTTTTTTCTACCCCTAGTTTGATTATGAATCTCTTCCCAATTTCTTGATGTAAAAATTTTTCTTCCCTGACTCTTTAAGTGATTTGTGATATAACCTTTTATGTCTAAATCATTTATTCATTTGGAGCCTATTTATTATATTTTCTCAAATTTTTGTCAGATAGTGAAACTTTATCTCACTAATTGTGATTTTTTTTTTATTTAATAATACTAAGCTATGGACAACCATTTATTATTTAGTGTATTTAATCTGTTCTGATGATCAAATTTTTTCTGCTTTAATCAAAACAAATAGTTCTTGTCTAGATTATTATTTTTGTTTTAGTTCTACAAAGTGATCCTTTGGAGTTTGATTGGTATGATTTTGAATAAAAGATTAGTTTTGATAGTATTGTCTTTTAATTATTTTGGCATAGCCTAACCATGAGAAAGTAATACTTTTACAATTATTTAGCTCTGTCTTTATTTTTGTGAAGAATCATTCTGAATGGAACGTTTCATTCTACCTTTTCCTTTTGTTGAGAAAAGTTGAACATTTATGTGGGTATAATTTATAAAATATTTTATTAAAGATTTTATTTCAATTAATTTTTAGTTCAACAATTAGGATTTTTTTAAAAAAAATATTTGGACTAGAACTTTCTGGCTACTTGCTGAATTTTCATTAACCTGGAAGTTTGGGATTTGGGCATGACATTCCTGGAAGTTTTAGTTTTAGGATTTCTTTCAAGAAGGTGACAGGTGGCTTGACTTCTGTTTCTGACAGATCTGGGCAGTTTTCACTTGTAATTTCTTGAAATTATTTAGATTTTGGGGAAGTGGGGAAGGGATAGAATGCTTTTCTGGTAGTTCAATAATTCTGGGATTACTTATTCTTGACCAATTTTCTATGTCAAGTTGTTTTGGATAGGAGACAGCCAATATTTTCTCCTGTATTTACAGTATTTTGTTTCTATTTTAACATTTCCTTTTATCTCATGGAGTCACTGATTTCTGTTTGGTCTATTCCAAATCATAAAATCTGTTAGTTGGGTAACATTTGGCCTTTCTTGTATAATTTTGTTATTTTCCTTTTGATTATCTCTTTTCCAGCTCTGATTTCATTTGTAATATATTTTTTGACTGATGCACTGTTTTATTTCTTCCAGGAATCCTAAAAGATCTTGTAAATAATAATAACAGCTAGCACATAGCACTTTAAGGTTTGCATAAGCTTAACACACCTTTTTATGAGTCTGTCTGCAGTTCCAATGTAATTACTTTCTTCCTCTATTCTCCTGTTTGTTCCTATTTATAGATTTGTTTGCTGAATGTGGACTTCTTGTCAGGGCTAGGCTCCAAATGCTCTTACACACTTGGATGGGATTGTGGGCCCCTACTAGGTCTGGATCTATATTATCTGAAGCTCTGTCACTGGCCTTTCATTTGTTTACTCGGCACAAAGTTAAGCTCGCCTGTATTCTATGGGTCAAGGGCACTGAAGTCATGTTAATAGTTATAAAGTTTCATATCTCCTAGGGATTCAGAATGATCACTATCTTGTTAGTCAGAACTTTTCCATTCTGCTGGTCCCCATTCTCATTTTCAGAACTAGAGCTCTTTGGGTGCTTATTTACCCAGGTGATTTGTTACTGGAGTAATCAGGTTTTCAGTCAGAGATATCTGACCTCCTTCGGGTTTCTGACTGAAGAACCCATGGCTTATGAGGGAATAAGTTCTCTCAGTATTGCTCTTGCCTCACCTGGCTCCTTTTTCTGGACATTCCCCTTTCTTGAAGGTTTGTGAGTCTCACTTCTTGCAAACCTAAACTAGAAAAGTATTCTCTATTTCTTAATAACTATTTAGTCTAGTGCTCTAGAGTATAGATGTGGCAACTGGCCAGCTCTGCTCTTCATCATCCCACCATCTTGATCACAAATTGATAAATATTCTTAGAGCACATGAAAAATAGGTTAAAAAACTCAAAGAAATATTTCTGAAATAAGCAGACATAACTTCACCAAGAAATTATAAAGTATTGTATCACAGAAACACCATTGAATTTATCAAATTTAAAGTAGGTTACCTCTAGATGTAGACATGGACTAACTAAGGTCTGAGAATAGAATCCATTGGCCTTCCTTGATTGATAACTATATGAACTCAGCTCACAATATGTCAACAAAGAACAGTCAAACAAATGTCAGAGTCATGCAGTTGTTTGTGGATAAGGGGAGATTAATGAGAGCAATTTAGGACTAAGTCATTGCCACTAGAAACTACAGAAGGGCTTTTTGTTAAGCAGTCCAAATTTAGAGATCAATATAGATTATCCCAGGAAATGGAGGAGACAATGAAATATCATTGTAGGCTGTAAAATTTTAGCACCTACTGAATACCTAACAAGATATGTCCTGTTGGCTAGAATTATATATCAGAAGTTTGCTCTTTGCTGGACTGAGAGATAACAAATTTTTATACAATAATAATAGACTTCAACATAGCTCATCAAATTCGGCTGATATTGCAAACTAAATTGTGGTCCAAAGTTGGTTGAACATAGTATTAATCAATAAAGTTTAAGAACAACACATAACATTAATGAAATTTTTTTAAAAAACACTTTTAGTAGATGTTGTCATCCCACATGATCAATCTCTAAATTACATAGCTTTCAAAGCATAGAGCCATGGTTAAAAAGATCTAGATCATATGATAAAGTACTTTAATCCCTGTTACTTTGCTATCAGAGTTGTACTAGGCAAGATGAGCTCTGATCTTAATACTTTTTATGTAACTACAAAAAGTTATTTCATATACCTGTACAACAAAGTAATTTTTCGCTAGAAAATTTTTATCTGTCTGGACTTCATAAAGTTAAGATGAGAATGAGAAGGTGATGGTGATGCTAATGCTAATTATAATTATAAAGTTCTGAAGTTTACAAATCATCTTGTTCAAAACACTCATGAAGTAGGTACAGTAACAATTCTCATCCTATGTAGCAGATGAGAAAATTAAAGCTCAGGGCAGCCTGTCCACAACATAGGGTGAATACAAACAGGAGGCAGGATGCAAGCCTGCACATGTACCACTCCAACACAGAGATAAATGTAAAATCCTGAATTCTATTTACAGAAAAAATAGCAAAAAGGAACAAGTGCTGGATCAAGAAAGATATGGTTTGAAAATAGAATGAAGACAGCTTCAAATATTTCAAAACTGGTATGGCACAAAGGAATTGGGTTAGTTCTAGGAGCAGAAGTCGGAACAGTGGGTGGCAGTAACAGGGAGGCAGATTTTGGTTTAGTATATGAGGCACAAACTTTGTTATTGTTGGACCATGACACAGCACTCCAGGCCTTTCTATTCTCCACTATCCACTTTCTAAGCTCATATTTGTTGCTTCCATGACATTATATTCATCTTATTCTCTACTGTCCCCTTTTCCTTTTGCCTTCAATCTTTCCCAACATCAGGACCTTTTCTAATGAACTTCAATCATATATAATTATATTTTTCACAATCTGACACTATTTCCATTTCTTCTCTAATTATTTATCAAGAAATGATGGGACCAGTTGCCAAGATTTTGATATTTTTATGTTAAGCTTTAAGCCAGCTTTTACAAAACGTTCTTCTTCATCCTCAAGAGGTTTCTTAATTCTTCTTCACTTTCTGCCATCAGATTGTTGATTTCTCTCCCAATAACCTCAATTCTGGCTTTTGATTCATCAAGCTCAACATCTCCCATGATGTGCTTGATCTTTACCTAAGTTATTTAAGTAAGGTAACAATACACAGCCTTGTCGTACTCCTTTTCCAATCTTGAACCAATCACTTGTTCCATGATCAGTTCTAACTCTTGCTTCCTGACCTGCATGCGATTTCTTTAGGAGACAAGTAAGATGACCTGATATTCCTGTTTCTTTGAGCACTTGTCCCATTTTGTGACCCATACAGGCTTTAGTATAGTCAGTGAAGCAGAAGTAGATGCCTTTCTTTGCTTTCTTCATAATCCAGTGAATGGTGGCCTTCTTGGTCTCCAGCTGCTCTCTCTCTTTCTCTCTCTCTGAACCCCATCTACTCTTCTGGTTACTGGTGGGTCAGAGCCCAGCTTCTGTTCTGGTGAACATGCCCCAAACCCCAAGTCAACAAATCTCTCTGTTTCCCTATGCTGACCTGAACTACAGATGTGATTGTCTGGATTTCCCTCCTCAGGCCTCAGTCTGGTGCATTCTAGACCTGTTTGGAGGAAGGTCGGTTTGTGTGTGTGTATTGGGGGGAGTTGGGGAGTTTATTTAATTTATTTTTTATAATCTCTTTTAAGGACTAGTCCTATTTTAAGTAATTTAGAAGTTTAGAGCTTGAAGAGACCTTGAAATGACATATTTGAGTCCAATCTTATACCCCATACCAAAATCTCTTCCAAAATCCTTGCCTTGTTATCCCTGCCTCTCCTTACACTCACAGGTACCTCAGTGGTTTTCCATTCTTCCAAACTCTACTTTCAAAAGGCCCTAAATTTTCTACTTGAAACTTAAAATATTTGAACCTCCCTCTTTTCTAAACCAGTCAAAGAAAGAAAGAACAGATATCTGCACAACTGGGCAGAAAAATGGGAAAAAATAGAATATAAGTGGGAGAGCAGTGTGAAGTAATTGAAGTAATGATTACTTTTAAGATAGCAATTAAATCTACAAGAGCTGAGGGAGAAGAGAAAATGACAGAGGGGCCGTCTATTGGAAGAGACGGATTGGAATGGGGTTGCTTGAGCAGGTAGAAGGAATACTTTGATTGGCAAGGAGTGAGCTTGTTTGGAGTGAGGGCATCTCTTCATGTGAGGTGGGGGTGAAGGATGAGAGGAGGACAGAAAGTACTTGAGTGATATGTGAGGAGGAAGAGGGGAAATGAGGAAGCTTATGGCAAATGACCTTGATTTTTTCTATATGTAGAGAGGGTCCAGGACAGAACCCTGAGTGCCACCTATCATTAAAAGGCATTATCTGGAAGAAGATCTAGTTAAAGGGATGGAGAGGGAAATGACTGACCTAATGGATACAACTGAACACATTTTTGCTGTAAGAAATAAATAAAAAAAAGAAATGGTTGTAGAAAAATCTGGGAAGTATAATAATTATTTATTGGTGCAAAGTGAAGTGAACAGAAGTCAAATTCATATAATAACAACATCATAAAATCAAAGATACCGAAAAGCTTTGATCAATGGGTGATAGGCATGATTATAGGGGAACCATGATGAAGACTGAAGGGGAATAAGATATACATTTTTGAGCATGAGCACACTGGTTTTCCTTTACTATGCTTATTTGTTATAAGGGTTTTGTTTTTTCCTTTTTTTTATCCTAGAGGGGGAGGTAGAGTAAAATGAGAGAAGGGGGGGATGCCAACACATTAGATAACTAAAAAAAAAAAAAAGAAAAAGAAAATTTAATTAAAAAAGAAATAATCATGCTAGTGACCTTCTTCCCAAATGAGCTTATATTTAATTCTGTATATGCTTCTATTTTTTCTCTTTACCTTTACTTATATTTTTTACACATATTTAAATATGTACGTCTCTCTCATAAGAGTATAAGCTCACCATGAATAAGGATTGTTTTTTTTTTTGTTTTTTGTTTTTTTTTTTTTTTTGCTGTTTTTGTATCCAGCACAATGTCTGGCATATAGCAACTATTGAATAAATTGTTTGTGATTTACTGGGAAAAAAAAGAAAGAAAAATATATCCTGTTAGAGTCCAGGGAACAGAGTAATGATCATTTAATATATATATCTACTCCTTAATGACTTGAGAAATCTATAAAATTCAATCATTATTATGTATGCAATGATATTCCACATTTGCTTTTACAAATGTTCCTAATTATTTTTTTGTGTGCATAAACAATTTAATATCTAATTTTTAAAAATCCAGTATAGAAGAATTTTGCTTATTTTGTAAAACTTGATTTTTTTTCCTAATATTTTTTATTTCACTAAATACATATAAGTAAAGGAAAGTTCACTGATGGTAGCAGAGATGCCAAAAAACAAAGCCAACATAACTAAATTACTCCTTCTCCAACATAATCCAAACTATTGTAGGGGTTTGTGCTAAAAAAAAATCCCTGCTCTTACATCATAGTCTCTGGACAACTATAATCTGTAAGAAATATATTACAGGGATGTGAAGAGCAGGCAAGGTGAAGAAGATGAGGCAGACATTATCAAACATGAACCAAGTGAATTGAAACCTCTTAGATACTGAGACCTTCAATGACAACACACAAGACTCGGTTAATAGACAAATTGTTTGTTTTTATTTTAAAAAGCCTCAGAAGAACTAATATGAGGATCAGAAAGAATAAAAGGAAAAAAGTATCTGTAGCTGGCCAAATAGGAAGAAAAGATTTTTTAAATGACAACATTATGATCTTAAAGTGAAATTGTGAAGAAAACACTCTGAGAACCCAGAAGGGTAGTGAAAATCTGAACAATTATGAACATGCTAAGGGAAGAGACTGAACACTGCCAAAAGTACAGTATTCTTTCCCCCAAGTTAAACTGTACTTTGTCTTTGTTAAATGTAGCCTTTTTTCATTAATCAACCATGTCAAGTTGGGCACAATCCATTTATGTCCTTAAAAGAAAAGCTAGCTTATCCAAAGCCATTCAGATAATGAGTGAAAGTTAACAAGTATTTATTGAGTTCATAATTAGGTATCTGGCGCTAAGCAAGTACCAGAGATGGATTCTAGGTCTCTGGTTAGAAATTCACTGTGCTTTCCACACAAAATAACTGAAAGAACCCAACACACTTATCAAATGAAATAGAAGTCATTAGCCAAAGAGAATAATCAATACCTACAGACTTTCTGGACCTGCCAAGCAAAGGCTTTTACATAATGATCTCATTGGAGTCTCATAATTTTGTGAGGAAGGGATAATCTCATACTATTTCTAGATGATATGTCACAGTCATATAGTCTTTAACACCTGAAAGCAAGATATGACCCAGGACTTTCTAAATCTAGAACTCTATCCACTAAACCATGCTGTGGTTAGGATAACCCTAGAAATGAAAATAAACAGTGACTGCAGAATGGTCCCCCATGTTACGGGCTCTATGGGTATTGTATCCCCAATCAGGAAAATGTGATTTACAGAAAAAAACTTAAGGCTACAAATCTGGCTGTGAGGAAGGTGGTACCCTTATAAGAAACAGAGAGCTCTGGAGCAGGGAAAAGATTAATTACAGAGTAGAAGACAGATAGCTCCCAGAAGAAATACAATGAGCTCTATTTTGAGATGACATGTTGATTTTGAGATACCAACAAGACTTCCAGGGGAAGATGTCTGGTAGGCCCTTGGTACTATAGGGCTAGAATTCAGGGAAGTAGCATTGAAATTCGATCTTGAAACATTGGTAAGATTTTAGCAGACAAGGACAGAAACCCATTCTAAGGCATTCTAGGCATAAAGAACCGTCTGAGCAGACATGTAATGAGAAAGTAGGCTAAGTTGGAGCATGATATTCCTAGAGAGAAACAGTAAATGTGCTAAATATAAAGTCAAGAAAATTGAAGGATATAGCTCTTATAAACCAGGCTAAGGAGGCATGATAGTGTTGTTTAAAGACTGGATTTGGGAGTCAAAAGATTTGAGTTCAAATTGTGACCCTATGACTGTTATTTTGGTGATCTTGGATAATTTTTAAGGCTTCTCAAGCACTTTTAATTTTTTCACCTGTAAAATTAGGACTAAGTTAAAAGACATGGACAGTTATATAGCAGCTCTTATTGCCTATAGGCATTTTACTTAAAAAAAAAAAAAAAAAAAAAAAAAAAAAAAAAAAACATTATTTCATAGCTTATCCAGCAGAATGAAAATTTCTTTTGCCCCATTCATTGGTCAACATGAATAATTGTTTTTTAGCGTATTTCGCTAATCAGTGAGTACAGTGGTATTTCAGTTGTTTAGAGGAAGTAGGAAACACTTGAACTTGGTACTATGAACAACAAATCAAACTCCACCTGATACTCTTATTTCTGTGGCCCTAGATAAGTAGCCACTAACCAAATCTGAGTTTACTCACATACAAAATAGAATCATAGCTGCACCTACCTGTCCCAAGCTGGGGTGCAGATCAGATGAAATACAAAGTATGTGTGTGAATGTACCTACTTGTACTGTTTTTATTGTTGTTTTCATTTGCCTTTCGCTGATCATTAAAAGAATTGAACATTTCTTGAGGAGGCTACTGATAATTTGTGTTTTAAAATAGAGTAGTGGGATAATCTAAGAACTTTCAAGTTGTAAGGAATAAGGTCATCTAGTCTAACTCCTTCACTCCACAGATGAGGAAACTGAGGACCAGTAGTTAAGTGACTTGTCCAAAGTCTCTCCGGTAGTAAGAGACCAAGCTGGGGCTTTAGCCCAAGTCTTCTAGCACTCTCTAAATGATGTCATTTTGCTCTAGGCTCATTTTCAGTTACAAAATCTGAGACCTGGGGAATCAGGGTTCCAGAGCATCAGAGGGCATTAGAGGTCACTAAAGAAATCAAGGTTAATAAGATTCAAAGAAGCCTCAGAGGTGAGATAGGAACTCACACCTCCTCCAGAGCCAGTGTGTGCCAGGAAGTGATGTGATGGCAAGGGGAAAATGACCCAAAATCTCAGTACCATGAGAAGACAATCTCCATGAGGAAAGAAAACAAATGAGATTTTAGTGAAAAGAGTTAGCTTTGCCTCTGCAGTGTGGACATAAGCATTCACACTGAGGTACAGAGCAGGAGGGAGGGAGCGGAAAGGAACTTTTCCTCTGAAAGCCTCTTTTCCTCTCATGGCCTCTGGAGACAATTTTTTTCATTAAGCAATGTTGTGGCATTCTGCAGGCTGGATCTCAGTGAACCTAAAGACAAGCAGGATTTGCCACAATCTTGCTGAGTATCACATAGCAAATTATGACATGGGTCAAAGAAAAAAATTGATTTCTCTAATTTCTATCAAATGATAAACACTGCCAGGGATGCTATTGCTTATTCAGGTTCATGAGACTCATTGCTGAATCTCTATTAAAATCTGGCAGTGTTCTAAAAATTCAGGAAAGGCAACTGGAAAAATTCCATGTCAAGTCCATCTGCTTAAACTCTGTTTACTTGTGGTAACAGCATACACATGTCTAAAGTTACTGATAAACCACAGAAAACTCAAGTAATGTAGCTATTATCCAAAGTTAAAAACAGAAATCATCTTTAACTAATAAGTAGAAAAACTACTATGAACATGCATTAAGCCTATATCAGTACTTACACAAATAAATAAAACAGCTTAAATAAATAAAAATAGCAAAAATAACAGAAAAGTCTTTCGATCTAAGAATTTTTGACACTATTAAATGAAGCAAAATCTTTCTTGAAACAAAAGTATCTTTATTTTGTGCCATTTATTTTTAACTTAAAACATTTTTCTTAAAGCTTAAACAGACACATACACTGTAGGCATGCTTCTGATTTCTGGTTAGAATCATAGACTCACAGACCTGGAAGAGACCATGAAAATCATTTGGCTCAATATTTTTACTTTATAGATGAGGAAATTGAGGCAGAGAAAGGACAAGTTCTAGGATCACAGGCAGAAAAAGACCCATTTGCCAAACTAGGAGTAGACCCTGGGTTTCCGGGGTCCAGAATTCAGCAATCTTTTCATTATAATATGCTGTATTCCTTATCCTACCAAGATATTTCCATAAATTATTTGTGCAAAGGATAAATCTGTAGACACAAAGAAGAAAAATCTGTCCCTGCTCTCCAAGGCATTCCCAGTCTTGTTAGGATTACCAAGTGAGAACTCAGGTTATCTGGACAGTGACAAGGTGAGAAGAGACAACATGCAAACAGCTATGTGCAAACAAGCTACAGGATAAATATGAGAACATCAACACAAAACTTTGGCATTAAATGGGGATTGGGAAAGACTTCTTTTAGAAGGTAAGATTTGAGTTAGAAGAAAACCAGGATTCCAAATTTTCTCTCTCCTTTCCTCACTTCCTTCTTCACCTCACTTCACTGTCCCTAAGACAGTAAGCAATTGCTACAAAATTTGGAAGTCAAGTTTTTTTAAATGAATGTTAAAATTTGTCTTTACATATATGTGGAAGAAATAAATTATTATTTAAAAAAAGTTAACTAGACCATACCATCTGTACTGTCTACCATTCTGTCTCTCTCTTCTTTTCAGCTGACCTCCTGGAGGACTTTATCTAGGCTAGCCACTTCGACATCCTTTCCTTTCACTTGATTCAAGAGTGGAACTGAGAGAAAAGTCATAAAGGACCTTGAGAAGGAGTAGTCAGCCAGATAAAAGCAGCAGCAGAGTACCCCTTCTCAGTGTCTTTTCTTCCATATCTTGTCCCCTAATCATGTGCATGCCCCTACTCTCTAATCTCCAACTCATCTCCAAAACAAAACTCATTCTCTTTCCTCCAAAACATTCCCTTCTTTATCCTAGCTTCTCTGTTATCAATCACCCAGGCTCTCAGACTAGGTGTCATTCTTGATTTATCACTCACACTTTTTAAAATAACAGCTTTTTATTTTTCCAAATACAGGTAAAGATAGTTTTCACCATTCACCTTTGCAAACCTTGTGTTCCAAATTCCCGCCCCCCTCCGTCCCTAGATGACAAGCAATCCAATATAGGTTAAACATATTTTCTTCTAACATATTTCCATATTTATCATGGTGCACAAGAAAAACCAGTTCAAAAGGGGAAAAATGAAAAAGAAAAATCAAGTAAACAACAACAAAGGTAAAAATACTATGTTGGGATCTACATTCAGTCCCCATAGCCCTCTCTCTGGATGCAGATGGCTCTTTCCATTACAAGATCATTGAAATTAGCCATCTATCACAGTTGATCTTCTTGTTGTTGTCATTATTCACATTTACTCCATATGTTTTCAGATCTGATTTTTTTTATCTTCACAAGATGTCTTCTGTATGTCCCCTCTCTCCTCATATAGCTACAACTCTGGTGCAAGCCTCTCCCCCGCCAAGCCCCACAACTTCAACTTTGTTTCTCTGACTTGAGTTTTTCCCCACTGAAGTCTGTTTTCCACTCAGCTGTCAAAAGGATTTTCCAAAACACAGGTCTGACCATATCAATTCCTTACTCATTTTCTGTGGATCCCCATTAATCCTAGCAGCATCATTGAGGAGTCCTCTGTTGGGTTTTTAAAGCCCTCCATAACTTGACTCCTTTCTACCTTTCTAGTCTTCTTACACTTTACTCCCTTCTATCTACTACTCTGTGATCCAGCAATACTGGTTTTCTTGCTTTCCCTTATATTCCTTATCTCTGCATAGCCTGACTCTTTAATGGTTTTTTCCATTCCTGGAATGTTCACCTATACCTCCTGACTTTCCTGGCTTTCTCTGAGACTCAACTCACAATTCACCTAATGCTAGAAGCCTTCTATTTTCACGAGATATATGTTGTAAGTACAGCTATTTACATGTAGCTTTTACCATTTAAATTTTAGCTCCTTGAAAGCAGAAATTGTGAGAGTGATCTAGCATTTACACACAAAGTATTTAATTATTACCTGTGGACTGACTACTTTGCCACTCATCAGAAAGCAAAGAGAATCAATCTCTCTGCCTTCCTATCTACACACATGCACATACAAATATATAGGAGTAAGAGATTGAGGATTAAGAAAAAAGTACAAGTATGATCAAGATGTATCAGAAGTTATCTTTTTAATAACACTGTTATAATTAGAACAAAAGGTTTGGCAATTGTCAATGTTGTAAAATTACTCATGCATATATCTGGTAAATAAAAACTATTAATAAAAAGAAAAAGAAAAAAAAGAGCACTGTTAGGAAGCAAGTGATGGTAAAATTTAAATTCTGTGTAAGTAGAGGTTGTTGATATTTTATGACCTAATGTGAAGTCCCATTCTTTAGTAAAGTATCAATGACAAAAATCTAGTAAATTTTAGTCAATGAATTAATACATAAACCAGGTTATCATAAAAATACTTAGATGTTTGTTTTTAATAAATCTTTGGACCTAGCATAGTGTAAGCATTTAATAAATGTTTGTCTATTGATTGATAGCAATAGCTCACGTAATCTTATGATTATGATTATGCTGCCTCAGTATTAGAGTTGGTTCTTGTTGAAGTACATAAAATAAGCATTCGATAGTCAGTAACATTTATTAATACCTATTGTCTGAGATCACTATTCTAGGTGCTTGAGAAGATACAAAGTTCAACTATTCCTGTATATCCTCATGGAAGTTCTATGTTAATAGTTGATTTCTTGTGCAAACTTAAAAACAATGACTTCTATCTCTAAGTTTTTAAGATAACAACTTAGTCAGCATTTTAAATTCATGGTTCAAAATACATGAGATAGGGATTCCAACACCCCAAACTCAAATTTCCCACAGCCAATTGCTCTACTCCATTCCTTCTCTACACAGGAGATGGCTTTAGATCATATCCACAAATGTATCCACATCCATGATATTTGAAATTCCTTTATTTGGTGTAAATGTATTGTCTTTGATCACCTTTCCCCTCTCCTTTACAATCCCTAAACTCAATTTTCACCCTTATTTTGACTTAATTTCTTCACCCACCGGGTCTTTCCCCCTATGTCATCACTCAGGTATTGGCTCTATTGCTGTCCCTTCTTCATCATGACCCCTTGATAAACCTGCACAACTCTATGACTGACTTCCATCTCAACTCCTAGGTATCCTTATCAGCAAAGCTCTTGCTTCTCTACCAATTACTGCCAGTGTTCCTATTCAGATACTGCTGATCAGACAGAGAAAATAAGGAAAACATACTAATTTAGTACACTAGAAATTTATGTTTCATTCATCTCAAATGAATTCTTACAGCAAATTGGTGACCCATCTACACCTATCTAACTGGCTCTTCCAAACTTGGTTATTCCTCTTAAAAGCTTCTATAATATCCACTCTGTATGTCCTTTTAGTTGAAAATGTTGCCTTATATTTCACTGAAAATATAGAAGCCATCTCCCATCACTTAAATGCTTCTGTCATTATCTCCTCTTTCATTCCTGTTCATCCCTAATGACTTTGTGCAGCTCTGCCATAAATCCAGTTCAGACAAGACATCATCCTTCTGATGTCAGTGTTCTCTCTGACAATGAAGAATGAACAACAATGTAAGAGGTGGCTTCTCTCTGGCCAAAGCAAAACCTGTACATGCAAGTGACCTTCTGCTATCTCATCTTCTCCAGAAGAAGGCTTCCATGATTCATACTCTTTCACTTATTTTCAATCTGCCTTAATGTCCCAGCCGAAGTCCCATCTTCTTCTTCTTTTTTTTTTTTAATTCATTTTTCCAAATTATCCCCTCTTCCCTCCACTCCCTCCCCCCGATGACAGGCAATCCCATACATTTTACATGTGTTACAATATAACCTAGATACAATATATGTGCGTAAATCCAATTTTCTTGTTGCACATTAATTATTAGCTTCCGAAGGTATAAGTAACCTGGGTAGATAGACAGTAGTGCTAACAATTTACATTCACTTCTCAGTGTTCCTTCTCTGGGTGTAGTTATTTCTGTCCATCATTGATCAACTGGAAGTGAGTTGGATCTTCTTTATGTTGAAGATTTCCACGAAGTCCCATCTTCTAAAGAAGTCTTCCCTAGTAACTTTTAATTCTAGTCCCTTCCTTCTGTTATCTCCAATTTATCCTGCATGTATCTTAGTCACACATATTTGTTTGCATGTTATTTCCCCCATTAGATTGAAAGCAGAGACTTAAAAAATTCCTTGTGCTTAGCACTGTGCTAAACATAAAATAGGTGCTTAATAAATGCTATTTGATTCACTTATTAATTTAGATTATTATACTCTTAATACTTACCCAGAGGTGTAATACATCATGCTGCTCTTAATTCTTATTGTGGGGAGAATTACATTCTGCTTACATATGGTTAAATGTACCTCACTGTATTAAAAAAATCATTTCTAAGAGAATTTCCAATAAAAAAGTAATAGAATCTCAGAGTTGGAATGGATCTCAGAGGTCTGACCTTGTTTAACCCATCCTCAAAGCATGGCTATATCCTCTACAACATTCCTAAGGACAAGTTAACCAGTTTCTGATTAAAAGTTTCAAGTCATTGGAAGGGGTAGAAGAGGGAAGAGAATAAGTATTTATTATGTGCTGTCTTATGTGCCAGACATTGTGTTACGGACTTTTCAAATCTCATCTCACTTGTCCCCACAACAACCCTGGGAGCTCAGTGCTATTATTATTTTTATTCTACATATGGGGACACTGAGGCAAATTGCAGTGAAACAACTTGTTGAAGTCACAAAGTGAATCTGAACTCTAATTTTCCCAGACCAGACTGCTATCCATTGCGTCAATGAGTCAATTCAATCATTCAAGCTGGCTGGAAACTTTCTTCTTCTGTGTCACCTATTTTACTGATAGGTTAGGCTCTAATTATTAGGATAGTGTTCTTTATGTTGAATTGAAATCTGCCTTCCTATAATTTCCACCCACTTTTCCTGATTCTGATCTTCAAAATCTCATAAAATGAGTTGTATACCTATTACACATGGTGGTCTTCCAGATAGCTTTGCAGAGAGTGACATAGAGACAGAAAAAAGGAAGAGATCTCTAGTTCCTATGACATGTGCCATCTGAAGTGCACATCTTTTTCAACTGTCACAGCATTTCAAAGGTCAAAAAATAATCTTTTTGAAAACATGCCCAAAGAGAGATGTTCTGGCTTTCATGTGAAAATATCTTTATGATATTTTTCCTAACAATATTAGATCCATCAAGGCTCAACAATCATTAGGCTAGTTATCAGCAAAACACACAAAACTATTGATTACAGAATATGCAATGGAATATCATGTCACAAAATCCAATTTTACTTTTGATTTTAACCAAAGCTAAAGTAGCAGTTATAGGTGTGTATGTATATAAATATACATTAGAAACTAGAAACTGGTAAGTTACATACCTCTTTTTCCAAAATGCGAGAGATTTCACCTAGAGTTCGATCCAAAGCAGAAACCTTATTAACTGCCCATGACCCACTGTCCTGTATGTGAAGTTGCTTTATAATATCTTTTGCCAGTCGCTGTAGCCTAAAACAGAAAAAGGAAGAAAAAATTGGCATTTAGCCAAAGAAAACTGAAAAATTTTACTATTTAAGAATTCTGAAACTCAAATGAATTACAATGGGAAAATATTAGCATCCATATATAATTAAGTTTAACTACTCTATAAAAAATGACAGCAAATGAAGAACAAAGCCAGCCTACAATTAATTCCCAATTATCTGCCAGCAGACTTAACATAGTAAATCATATTTCTAATATTCAAGTAAGAGGATTCCCTATTACCATCATCAAGACAATAATTGCAACTTTGAGAAGAAAAAATTTAACAATTATCATCTGAGGTAAATCACAGAATCCAATCAGCTCAACAATTTATCTCTAATAGATTTGCATTGCACTGCAGCATGGCAGTGGATTGAAACTCTAAAAGTTTGGCTTCAAATTATGACTCTGATGTTTGCTACCTATGTAATCTTGGTTAAGAGGCCATACCATGAATGTAGGTATCCTTTCCAGTTCTAAATTTTAGGATCTCACATTCTCTCAGTGTTTTCTTTTCACCTTTTAATAGATGAGAACCCTCGGTCCCAGGTTATTTAAGTACCCTGCTGACAGTTACCCAATAAAAAATTATCAGGGCTGCCATCTGAATTCTGACTCAGTGCAGATCAAGTATTATTTCTAAAGAGTGACACATGGGAAATGCTTAATAAATGTTTTTTCATTCATTTATTTGTTAATTTGCTCTTTTGTTCATTCACTCACTCCACCATAGCTAGATCCTTCACCATAGTCATATCCTAAACAGAATAAGGAAATAAACAAAATTCTGAGTAAGGAACAAAAAGAAAAAAAGGAGGGAGAAGTTGGACAGTTTTCTAAATCACAGACTTAATCTGCAGAATGTAGTTTCATTATTTTCTTTTGAACCAGTGTATATTAATTTCTAGAATATAAAATATTAAAATATAAATAAAAAAGAAAAATGTCACCCTAAATCCTAAATCACTGTCACCTTCAATATCTTAGATAATTGAAAATTGATTTGACTCCTTTTCACAGTGGAAAAGTTTCCAGAAATAAGAGTATAGGCAATTGGAAGACAGGTCTTATACTTGGGTATCCCAAATAAACGCCTTATAGTAAACACATAATAAATATTTATTAAATGATATGCTAGTCCAGCAGGAAAAATATTCTTTATTTCTATTTATTGAAACAAATGTTATTTCATTCATGTAGATACAATTTTTTAGAATACTATTAATTTTCAAAATGGGATTCACTTTCTCATCTGCATGTGAAACCAAATCATTTAAATACCTTACTTAATTGCAGTGCTAAATATAATCTATCTATATGAAGGAGTAATTAATCTAATTTAACACCATATTTCACTTTTGATTATCCCCTCTGTCCAAAAGTTAAAAATACAAACAGAAAAATGTAATTTTTTAATTTTTAAATGACAATAGGCTAAAATCCTAATATATTATTATTATTATTATTGCTGAGGAAATTGGGGTTAGGTGACTTGCCCAGGGTCACACAACTAGGAAGTATTATGTCTGAAACCAGATTTGAACTCAGGGCTGATGCTCTATCCACTGCATCGCCTAGCTGCCCCTATTAATTTTTAAACTAACATTTTCATATATAAACTAAAATTGTTATCTAGTTACCAATGACTTAACATTAATGTCTACATCAGATGGTCTTTCTTCAATTCTCATTCTTGACTGGTCTGCTGAATTGATATTAGTTTCTTTCTATTTCTCATAATAGCAGCTTTTTATTTTTCAAAATACATGCAAAGATAGTTTTCAACATTCACCCTTGCAAATTCTTGCATTCCAAAATTTTTTCCCTTCTTTCCCTGGACAGCAACTAATCAAATATAGGTTAAATATGTGCAATTCTTCTAAACATATTTCCATATTTATCATGTTTTGCAAAAAAAAAAAAAAAATCAAATGAAAAGGGGAAAAATGGGAAAAAAAAAAACAAACTTACAACCCATAAAAAAGTGAAAATACTATGCGGTGATCTACATTCAGTCTCCACAGTCTTCTCTCTGGCTCTTTCCATCACAAGTTTATTGAAATTGGCTTGAATCATTACATTGTTGAAAAGAGCCAAGTTCATTACAATTGATCACCACATAATTCGTTGTTGCTGTGTTCCCATTTTCTCATGGACACTTGACCACCTTCTCCTGACTTTCTGTGACAATGTGCTCTTCTAGTTTTCCTCCTACTGATCTAAACATTTTTATCTCTCATTACTCTTTACCAGGCCTTATATCATGCTCTCCAGTAGTAGATGACTCTCCTAGGGTTGTTTTATCTTCTATTCTGCTGTCCTCTGTGTAGATGATACAAAAATCAGCCTTTGTTTCTCTCCTGAGTTCCATTCCTAAATCATCAATTGCTCCTGGACATTTTCAATTTAGCATGTCGACATTAGAACTTAATATTTCCCCCCCAGCCTTTTCCCAAATTTCTCTATTTCTATCAAAGGCACCTCAGTCCTTTCAGTCATCAGAGTTTACAGCTTCAGGCTCATCTTTGAGATGCATCATTCTTCCACACACCACATATCCAATAAGTCACCAAATCTTGTTATTTCTTTCTAGGTTCCAGGTGGCACAGTGGATAGTGTTATGCTTGGGAATCAAAAAGGTTTGAGTTTGATACTCATTTTGAAGACCTCAGACACTTACTAGCTGTGTGACCCAAAGACATCTATTTAAACTTAGTTTTAGTTTCTTCATCTGTAAAAGATCTGATAAAATTGTATGAAGATTGAATTTAATAATAATATTAATATAATAATAATGATGATAATAAGTAATAAGTAACATACTTATTTTACTTACTATATGTCAAGCACTCTGCTAAATGCTTTTTTTATTATCTTATTTGATCTTCATAGTATTTCTGGAAGATAGGTACTGTTATTCTCCCCATTTCACAAATGAGGAAACTAAGTCAAACAGGGGTGACTGGGGTTGTATTTGAACTGACTTCAGGCTAGCATGCCATTATTCACTGTACTACTTCATTGTCCCCAATTTAATTTTAAATTAATATAATACCTGTATTATCAACTTTAAAGTGTTCTATTTTTTTTAAATAATGAGCTTTTTATTATTAAAACATATGTAAAAGTAGTTTTTAGCATTCACCTTTGCAAAACCTAGTGTTCCAAATTTTTCTGCTTCCCTTTTTCCCATCTCACTCCCCTAGACAGCAAGGAATCCAACAGATGTTAAAGATGTACAATTCTTCTATACATATTTCCACATTTATCATGTAAAGTGTTCTATCAATGCTACCTATTATCATTAAGATTGCTGTTTCTGACTCCACACCATACAGACTCTGGGTCAGTTTGACCTTATCCTTTGCCTGTAGTTTTCCCACTTCAATCTGACCATATCATGTAACTGCCAGGGCAGGTCCAATCCCACATCTAATGCTCTCTGCCTCTGCGAATTTGGCTAAGTCACCCAACTGCCATGGTGTGAGTTGTTTCACATGTAAAATGAGGTGTTTGGACTAGAAGGCCTGCGAAGTTCATTCTAACCTCTAGACTTGGCTCCAACCATTCCAACACAAGCCCTTTCACATCAGACGCCAGCAGTTTCCTAATGTCTCTATAATCAACTATAAACTACTCCCTTTGACGCCAAAATTGGTTCTAAATGAGCTTTTCCTGTCTTTTGTTCATCCTATGGTCCAGCCAATTGGCTTTTTCTTTGTTTCATAAGCACAACACTCAATCTGCCTATTTGCTCTGCCCATTTCCACTGGCCATCTTCCACGTCCGGAATTCATTCACCATCCCACCTAAAACACCTCCTTCTCCCGCCCCAGCTTCTGCCTCTTTGAATAGCTTTTAAGACACAGGTCAGGCACCACCTTTTGTAAGATGTATTCCTTACTCCCCCAAACTAGTGCTCCCTCCAAACTATCTTGTATTTATCTGTGCATGTTTATTCTGTATATACTCATCATCTATGTATATGTTATCTTCCCTGGTATACTTTGTTCCTTGCAACTAAGAAATTTTTTTATAATTTTAAACACATATTCTGATTAATTGAGATAACATATTGGCAACACATTTACTTTGTGACACTTTATCCCTGTATTTTGGAATATCATATTCCAATCTCTCATGTCCTTAAAAGTGGCAGTAATCAACTCTTCTATTATCCTCAATGTGGTTCCTTTGTACCTGAATTCTTTCTTTTTGGCTATTTTTAGTATTTTCTTTAATTGGGACAGGTCTGTATATGGGCTATGATGTTGCTGGGAGTTTTCCATTTGCACTCCCTTTAGCAAGGCAAAGAGTGGGTTTTAAAAAATATTTTCATTTTATCTTCTAGTTTTAAGAAATATGGATATTTTATTCTTAAAATATATTCTTGTGATGCTTTTTTGGAGGATGAGAGATAATTTTTGTCTGATGATTCTTGGATTATCATTCCTTGACTTTTTCTAGGCTTTTCTTAAATATTTTGGTTTTATTGTAACATTTCTTATTGTTTCATAGAGTTGTTTTCTGTTTAGCTCATCCTAATTTTCAGGATATTCAATCCATGGGTAAAGTTTATCACTGTTCAAGATATTATTATTGTTTCCTGGCCAGAACATCCTTTTCTCTGATTGCTATGTGGATTTGTTGTGGAATTACTCTTCTTCTGGGCTTATATCTTGGGTATATCTTAGTCCAGTGCATTTCTTTATTGACTTAGACCTTTTCTTCTCTTTACTCAAGTTTCCAGCCTCAGTTTCTATGTTCCCTTGTTCTCCTAATTTGTTTATACAATCACCCTTTATATCTTAATCATGAACCCATTTTGACCTCATCTTGTTATAGGATGTTAGATACTGGCTAGTTCCTGCACACTATTTTCAAGTTTTCCCAGCAATTTCTGTCATATAGTGAGTTCCTATTCCAAAAGCTGGAGTGTTTGGGTTTAGCAGTCATTGACTATTGTATCTTGTGAACCTAACCATTTCACTGATCCACCACTCTTATTCTTTAACCAGTACCAAATGGTTTTGATGATCACCACTTTGCAATATAGTTTTAGTTCTGGTAGAGCTAGGTCACTTTCCTTTTGCATTTCCCCCCTAATAATTCCTTTCATATTCTTGATTTTTTTTCTTCCAGATAAATTTTGTTATTTTTTTTCTACCTTTAGTAATTTCTTGGCAGTTTGATTGGTATGGAACTGAATAAGTAGATTAATTTAGGTACAATTGTCATTTTACAAGGTCATTAACTTAGTCTATCCATGAACACTTGATATTCTTCCAAAATATTTTGTAATTGTGTTCATATAATTCCTTTGTCTTGGCAAGCAGACTTCAAAAGATTTTATGTACTACAGTAATTTTAAATGGGATTTCTCTATTTCTTGCTGCTAGGATTTGTTGATAATATATAGAAATGCTAATAATTTCTGTGAGTTTATTTTATATCCTGTAACTTTGCTAAATTTGTTCATTTTCTAGAATTTTTTTAGTTGATTCTCTCAATATACCATCATTTCATCTGCTAAGAGGGATAGTTTTGTTTATTTATTATCTATTATAATTCCTTCAATTTTTTTCTTCTCTTATTGCTGACGCTAACATGTTTAGTACAATACTGAATAATAATGGTGACAATGGGCAACCTTGTTTCACCTCTGATCTTATGGAAATGTCTCTTGCTTATTTTAATTACATGTAATGTTTGCCAATAGTTTTAGATAGATAGTACTTATCATTTTAAGGAAAATTCCATTTATTTGTATGCTCTCTAGTGTTTTTAATGGGAATAGCTATTGTATTTTATCAAATGCTTTTTCTGCATTAATTGAGATAATCATGTGATTTGTTAGTTTGATTACTGACATGGTCAATTACCCTGATAGTTTTCCTGATATTGAACCAATCCTGCATTCTTGGTATAAATCCCATTTGGGGCATAGTGTATTATCCTGGTGACAAGTTGCTGTATCTCTTTGCTAATATTTTAGTTAAGATTTTTGCATCAATAATCCATTAGGGAAACTGGTTTACAATTTCCTTTCTCTGTTTTAGCCTTTCCTAATTTAGGTATCAGTACCATATCTGTAAAAGTTAACTGGCAGAACTCCTCCCTCTAGTTTTCTAAATAGCTAATATATTATTAGAATTAATGACCCTTTAAATGTTTGGTAGAATTCTCTTGTAAATCCATCTGGCTTGGATTTTTTTTTCCCCCCTTGGGAGTTCATATGATTTTTCAAACTCTCTCTTTTTTTTAATGGGACTATTTAAATTTTTTTTCTTCATCTGTTAATCTAGGAAATCTATATTTTTGTAAGTATTCATCTCTTTCACTCAGATTGCCAGTTTTATTGGCACACAATTGGGCAAAATAGCTTCCAATTATTGGTTTAATTTCCTCTTGGGAGAGAGTAACTTCACCCTTTTCATTTTTGATATTGATAATTTGGCTTTCTTCTTTCCTTTTTCTAATCCAATTAACAAAAGGATTATCTATTTTTTTTTTCACAAAACCAACTCTTAGTTGTTTAGTTCAATAGTTTTCTTACGTTCACTTTTATTATTCTCTCCTTTAATTGTTCAGAGTTTATAATTTGGTATTTAATTGGGGGTTTTTAATTTGTTCTTTTTCTAGCCTTTTTAGTTGCATGCCCAATTTACTGATCTTCTCTTTCTCTTATTTTATTCATGCAAGCATTTAATGATATGAATTTTTTCCTAAGAACTGCTTTGGTTGCATCCCATAAATTTTATTATGTTGCCTCATTATTGTCACTCTATTGGATGAAATTATCGATTGTTTCCATGATTTGTAGTCTGACCCACTTATTCTTTAGGATTATGTTATTTAGTTTCCAGTTAATTTTTGGTCTATTTTTCTATGGTCCTTTATTACACATAATTTCTATTGCATCATGATCTAAAAAAGTTGCATTACTATTTCTGCCTTTCTGCAAATGATTGTGAAGTTTTTATGTCCTAATATATAGTCAATTTTTGTGTACCACTGAGGTGCCATGAGAAAAATATATTCCTTCCTATCCCCATTCAATTTTCTCCAAAGCTCTGTCAAACCTAACTCCTCTAAAATTTTATTCACCTCTTTAATTTCTTCATTTTATGGTCAAATTTATCTAGTTCTGATAGGGGGATGCAGAGATCCTCTGTTAGTATAGTTTTCCTATTTATTTCTTCTTGTAACTCACTAAACTTCTTCTCTAAGAATCTGGATACTATACACTTGTTGCATATATGCTTAATATTGATATTTCATTATCTATGGTACCTTTAGCATGATATTTTCCTTCCACATCTCTTTTAGTTAGATATATTTTTGCTTTTACTTGATCTGCGATAACGATTGCTACTCCTGATTTTCTTACTTCAGCTGAAGTATAATATTATTCTCCAACCTTTTATCTTTACTCTCTAGGTATCTCTCTGCTTTAAATACACTTCTTATAAACAATATATTAGAGGATTCTTGTTTTTTTTAATCCACTCTGCTATATGCTTGTTTCATGGGAGAGTTCTTTCCATTCATACTTACCATTCTATTTTTTCCCCCTATTTCTCTCTCCTTTCATTCTTTCCCTCATCAGTGATTTGCTTTTAATTACCATTTCCCTTAATCTGTCCTTTTTTCAGCCCCCCCCTCCTTTCTTATCCCTTTCCCCTTCTAGTTCTGCCTTACTCCTATAAGCTTTAGCCTTTCCTTTCCTTTTTTCCCTCCTAGTTCTCTATAAGGTGAGACAAATTTCTGTTCCAAACTAAGTACATATGTATTTTTCTTGATCTCTGTATACTCTTCTGCTCTTGAATAAAATGTCTAATTTTGCTGGGATAATTTTTAATTAGGATTCAATGATGATCAATCTGTTTTCAGAAATGTAAGTCAGAAAAACCTACATGAACTGATGTTGAGTGAAGTGAACAGAACATTGTACACAGTAACAACAAGATTATGTGATAATCAAGTGTGATGGACTTGGCTCTTCATAACAATGTGCTGATTCAAGACAATCCCAATAGAGTTAGGAAGGAAAATGTCAACCATACCCAGAGATAAACAATGGAGACTGAATATGGATTGAAGCATAGTATTTTCACATTTTTGTTTGTTTCTCTCTTTCATGTTTTTTTTCCCATTTTGATCTGATTTTTCTTACACAACTATGACAAGTTCATATTTAAAAGTATATTTAAAAAGACAGCACATATTTAAAATATATCAGTTTGCTTGCTCTCTTGGGAGGCAAAAGGTAAGGAGGAGAGAGAAAAAATTTAGAACACAAAGCTTTAAAAAATGAATGTTGTATATTGTATCTAGGTTATATTGTAACACATGTAAAATGTATGGGATTACCTGCCATCGGGGGGAGGGAGGAGGGAGGGAGGGGATAATTTGGAAAAATGAATAAAAAAAAAAAGAATAGAAAAAAAAATGAATGTTGAAAATCTTTTCATGTATTTGGAAAAAATAAAATATTATTGAAAAAATATTCTAAGATTTATTCTTTACACAAACACATAACACACATATATACATGTACATACAAACCACCCTCTGCCCCCTAACTTCCCATATATGCACATAAAAAAACCTGTGAGTTCTTGATAATATAGTCACCTAGAAATTTGCAGAGATTCTAATGGGCATTTTTATTAGTGACACTGAATGATAATAATATCAGGAGAGAGAAGAGGGAGTACTGGGGAGATGCTACATAAGTGAAACCAACAGGTGTTAGCAACAGAATGATTGGAGTAGGGGTAAAAGAGAGAGTAATCTAGGATGACTCTAGATTGGGAGCTTCGTATGTGACTAATGCTTCATTATTAGAGTATGGCAAAGCTAATAAAAAGATAAATAATACAAAATAGCAAAACTGAATAAATTATTAATTAGCTAGAGCTGACAAATATGTAAAGAAACCAAGAAAAAAATAGTCATACTAATATACTGTTTCTAGAGTTATGAACTGCTACAACTATCCAACAAGACAATTTGGAATTATGCTATCAAAGTGGTTAATAATTTAGAGATACCACTCTTTGGTTAGCAAGAAGGTCTAATGTGAAAAGGCCTAATATGCACCACAATATTTGTAGCAGCATTTTTTAAGGTAGCAAAGAATGAGAACTTAAATGGATAGATAAATGGATAAACAGGGTTAATGGGGAAAATGGGTTAAAAAAAGAGTTAATGAAAAATTACTGTATCAGAAAAAAACAAGGAATATGAAGACTATAGGTGAGGCATGGGGAACCTATTAATTGAAGCCAAGTAAAGGAAAATAAATAAAGCAGTTCTTTCAATGTGAACAGCAAGAGCAGCAGCAGCAAAATAATAATAATAATAATAATAATAATAATAATAATAATAATAATAATAATAATGCCACATTGAAGAAAAGGTGTAAGAGAATAACTTTTTATTTTTTGCAAATGAAGGGGATTATGGATGTCTAATACTATATATTACCAAACTTGATTTACATTGCCCTTTTGGTCTTTTTTGTTTATAACAGAAAACTCAGAACAGTAGAGGAAAAAAGAGAGAATGACATATTGGGAAAACTAAAGTGATATAGAAATAAAGCATATCATTAAAATAATTATTGAAAAGAAACATTTATAACTCTTAAAATGCTAACCACATATTTTAATACAAAGTAGTTTTTGAAAATAGAAAAAGGAAAAAATGAGATACTCTTTTTAAGCTACAGAAAAAAAAATAAAGCAGAACGAAATCGTAACATAAATAAATGAAGCAGGAAAAATTGGAACTGAAACTATTAATCAGCAAAATGTATAAAAATCTGTAAAAGGATATTTTAAAATTGATAACAATTTTATAAAAGTCTATGGCATATGGGCAAAAAGGCTCAACATATCCTTTTTCTCTTCTGCATCTATTAAACTCCTTGATAACATCCCCCCATTTTCTCCTCCGCTTCTATCTGGGATGATAGATCCCCTCCTTCATTTAACTCTACTATCCCCTCAAACTATTGTACGTTCTCTCTCTCTCTCTCTCTCTCTCTCTCTCTCTCTCTCTCTCTCTCTCTCTCTCTCTCTCTCTCTCTCTCTCTCTCTCCTGTTTCATAGCAAAACCATTAGAAAAAGGTGTCACCTCTTGCCTCCATATTCTCTCCTCTGGTTCCCTTCTCAATCTCATGCATTTTAGTTTCTCACCTCCATCATTCAACTGACACTTTTGTCTCTAAATTTCCTAGATCTCTTACTTGTCGAATCTTGTAATCTGCACCAATGAACATTGCGGATTGCCCTCCAATCCAGACACTCTTTTCCCTGGGCTTTTAGGATGCTGTCCTTTCCTAGATCTCCTTCTGTCTGTATGACAGCTTCTTATTCATAATCCAACTTGTGCCCACTAACTTTGGGAGAAACCCTGACTCTCTTGGTTCCTATTTTCTTCTTTCTCTAAATTATCTTAGTGACCTCAACCTATCAGTTACTGCAGATTTAATTATCTCAATGGAGATAACTTACAGATTTATATATCCAATCCCAGCCTCTCTCTCCAGCTCTAATCCTACATCATAAACACCATATTGGACAATCAGAAATAAATGTTTCTGTGGCATCTCAAACTTAACCTCTCCAAAACAGAACTCATTATATTTCTTCTCAAATCCATTCCACTTCCAAACTTTCCAATTTTTGTGAACAATAATCTGTTCTTTCAGTCACTCAAGTATATAATCAGAGTATATTTGAATCCTCAGTCTCATCCCATATATTTAGTTGCTAAGTCTATCTCTACAATATCCCTCTCATTCATTTCTTTCCTTCCTTCTTTCTTCCCTCTCTCCCTCCTTCCTTTTTCTTCCTCTGTCTCCACTCATCTACTCACACCACCCCCAACATCTCTCAGCTGGACAAGAGCCTCCTAATTAGTCTCAAGCTCTCATTTTTCTTTCAGAGTTGCCAAAATGATTCTTTTCTAAAGTATAGGACTGACCAAAGTAATTCCACTATTTATTAGTCCCTTATGTTTCTAGTTGGCATTTAAAGACCTTGACCAATGGGCCCCAACCTACCTCTGCAGTTTTATTAAACATCACCCATTTTTCTGCAGTATATAGTGCAGCCCAGCTATATTCTATATGGCACTCTATTTCTTTTGGATGCCTTTTCACTACATATCCTCCTCCCATGCATAGAAGGGGTTCTCTCCTTACCACCACTTGAGAATCTCAGTTTCTATTGAACTGCATCTTTAGCAACCCTCAAACATGATGCCTTTCCTCATCTCCACTCCCCAACTGCTGTAGTTCTCTGCTCTCTTCTTTCCCTCTCTAAATAATAGTCTTGCTTTTATTTTATATAGACTTATCTATGTACATACTGATTTCCTCTATAAGCTCCCTGAATGAAGGGTCTGCTTCATTATTTTTTCTTTGCATTCTCTAAAACTAGAATAGTATTTGGCTCACACTATGTCCCTAACAAGGAGTAGCTGGGCAATGCGGTAGATAGAATGCTGGGCCTAGAGTCAGGAGACTCATTTTCCTAAGTTCACAACAAGTCTCAGATACTAGCTGGGTTTCCCTGAACAAGTCACTTATGTCATTCAACCCTGTTTACCTTAGTTTCCTTATTATAAAATGAGCTGGAGAAGGAAATGGCAAACCACCCCAGTTATTCTGCCAAGAAAACCCCAAATGGGATCACAAAGAGTTGGACATGCCTGGAAACAACTGAAAAACAAGAAGTTCCTAATAAATCCTTCTTTGTTGATTGACTAATCACCACAGTACTTCACATGTATTCTGAAAAGCATTAAATATACTGAATATAGTGTCCTTCCTTACTCTGTTTGCTATATTTCATTCATTTGTCTAAGATTACTTACGCATTTTGGAAGCTACTTCATATTGCTGACTTGTGTTGAAGTGACAGCATAGTAATTCTCTTGTTTTACTACACAACTACATGTTTTTAAACCCAAAGGACTTGATATTTATTCCTAAAATTTCACCTTATTAGATTCTGAACTTACGTTGTGCTCTAAGCAGTTTTCTAGACTAAAAGCTATAGACAAAAAGCTGACTGGTGCTAGTGGAGAGAATTCTATCACCCAGAAGTTCCCTAAATCAATTAAATTACAGGCTCTCTAGTTCTTTATTCCTTATTAGATTCAGTTAACTGTTCCACAAAATTTTATATTTTTAATTATATCATTGCCTCATACTTTTCTTGATTTTCCCTCACCTTAACTGTCCTTCCTTCCTCAAATAGAGATGAACTCCCTGAATTGGAAATGATGTTATGGGTGTCAATGATTATAAATGTAACCTAGAAGCAGAGAAGAAAAAGGAGTGTGTGCGTGCACATGTGTACCTGTATGTGTGTATGTGTGTAAGTGGAGGAGGAGTAAGTAAAGGTGGAGGGGAGCACTGGACTTAAGGGAAAGAAGGTCCGGGTTCAAATATTGGCTCTGACACTTTCTACATGTGTAATTAAGGGCAAGTCACAAGGCCTCTTTAACTGGCAGTTTCTTTATCTATAAAAAGAAGATAAAAATAAATTAAGTGAGTGCCTCAAATGGTCCTTGAGAAGAACTTACTTTCAATCAGTAAGCCTTAAAATATTTGTCATTTTAAAATCTGCCCGTGTATCAATAGACATATTCGATTTATGGTGAAACTTCTTCCACTTCATTGAAAAGTGAGAGGGAAGGAGTAAGCTAAGGGGAAGGGAATACAGAAATTGTGAGGAAAAGGGGTAAAATAAGGGAAGTAACTTTAAGGTGGGGGAGGAATCCTAAAAAGGGAGGACTGTGAAAAGCAAGTGGTGTTCACAAGTTTAATACTGGGTAGAGGGGTAAGAGGGAAGGAAAGGGGAAAAGCATAAGCAGGGGTTAATAGGATGGCAAGCAATATGGAATTAGTCCTTCTAACCATAAATGTGAATGGGGTAAACTTCCTCATAAAGAGGAAGCAGTTAGCAGATTGGATCATAAGCCAGAATCCTACTATATGTTGTTTACAGGAAACACACCTGAAACAGGGTGATACAAACAGAATAAAAGTAAAAGGGTGGAGCAGAATCTACTATGCTTCAGGCAAAGTCAAAAAAGCAGGGGTAGCCATCCTCATCTCAGATCAAGAAAAAACAAAAATTGATCTAATTAAAAGAGATAAGGAAGGACATTATATCCTGCTAAAGGGTAGCATCAATAATGAAGCAGTATCAATATTAAACATATATGCACCAAGTGGTGCAGCATCTACATTCTTAAAAGAGAAATTAAGAGAGCTGCAAGAAGAAATAGACAGCAAAACTACAATAGTGGAAGATCTCAACCTTGCACTCTCGGAATTAGATAAATCAAACCACAAAATAAATAAGAAAGAAGTCAAAGAGATAAATAGAATACTAGAAAAGTTTGATATGATAGATCTTTGGCGAAAGCTAAATGGAGACAGAAAGGAATATACTTTCTTCTCAGCAGTTCATGGAACCTATACAAAAATTGACCATATACTAGGACATTAAAAACCTCAAAATCAAATGCAGTAAGGCAGAAATAGTAAATGCATCATTTTCAGACCACAATGCAATTAAAATTACATTTAATAAAAAGCCAGGTGAAAATAGACCAAAAAATAATTGGAAACTAAATAATCTTATACTAAAGAATGATTGGGTAAAACAGCAAATCATAGACATAATTAATAACTTCACCCAAGAAAATGACAATAATGAGACATCATACCAAAATGTGTGGGATACAGCCAAAGCAGTAATAAGGGGAAGCTTTATATCTCTACAAGCCTACTTGCATAAAATAGAGAAAGAGAGGGCCAATGAATTCGGCTTACAACTAAAATTACTAGAAAAGGAACAAATTAAAAACCCCCAGACAAACACAAAACTTGAAATTCTAAAATTAAAAGGTGAGATTAATAAAATTGAAAGTAAAAAAATTATTGAATTAATTAATAAAACTAAGAGTTGGTTCTATGAAAAAACCAACAAAATAGACAAACCCTTAGTAAACCTGATTAAAAAAAGGAAAGATAAAAAGCAAATTGTTAGTCTTGAAAATGAAAAGGGAGAACTCACCACTAATGAAGAGGAAATTAGAACAATAGTTAGGAGCTACTTTGCTCAACTTTATGCCAATCAATTCGATAACTTAAATGAAATGGAAGAATACCTTCAAAAATATAGCTTGCCCAGATTAACAGAGGAAGAAGTAAGTAGTCTAAATAGTCCCATCTCAGAAAAAGAAATAGACCAAGCTATTAACCAACTTCCTAAAAAAAAAATCCCCAGGACCAGATGGATTTACATGTGAATTCTACCAAACATTTAAAGAACAACTAACTCCAATGCTATGTAAACTATTTGAAAAAATAGGGATTGAAGGAGTCCCACCAAATTCCTTTTATGACACGGACATGGTACTGATACCTAAACCAGGTAGATCGAAAACTGAGAAAGAAAACTATAGACCAATTTCCTTAATGAATATTGATGCTAAAATCTTAAATAAGATATTAGCAAAAAGACTTCAGAAAATCATTCCCAAGATAATACACTATGATCAAGTAGGATTTATACCAGGAATGCAGGGCTGGTTTAATATTAGGAAAACTATTAGTATAATTGACCATATTAATAATCAAATTAATAAAAACCATATGATCATCTCAATAGATGCAGAAAAAGCAGTTGATAAAATCCAACATCCATTCCTACTAAAAACGCTTGAGAGTATAGGAATAATTGGACTATTCCTTAAAATAATAACGAGCATATATTTTAAACCGTCAGTAAACATCATATGTAATGGCGATAAACTAGAACCTTTCCCTGTAAGATCAGGAGTGAAACAAGGTTGCCCACTATCACCATTACTATTCAATATAGTACTAGAAACTCTAGCCCCTGCAATAAGAGCTGAGAAAGAGATTCAAGGAATTAGAGTGGGAAATGAGGAAATCAGACTATCACTCTTTGCAGATGACATGATGGTATACTTAGAGAACCCCAAAGACTCTGCTAAAAAGCTATTAGAAATAATTCAGAATTTTAGCAAAGTTGCAGGATACAAAATAAATCCACATAAATCCTCAGCATTTTTATACATTACCAACACAATCCAACAGCAAGAGATACAAAGAGAAATTCCATTCAAAATAACAGTCGATAGTATAAAATATTTGGGAATATATCTACCAAAGGAAAGTCAGGAATTATATGAGCAAAACTACAAAACACTTGCCACAAAAATAAAGTCAGATTTAAATAATTGGAAAGACATTCAGTGCTCTTGGATAGACCGAGAGAATATAATTAAGATGACAATACTCCCTAAACTAATCTATTTATTTAGTGCTATACCAATCAGACTCCCAAGAAACTATTTTAATGACCTAGAAAAAATAACAACAGAATTCATATGGAACAACAAAAGGTCAAGAATTTCAAGGGAAGTAATGAAAAAAAAATTAAATGAAGGTGGTCTAGCTGTACCTGATCTAGAACTATATTATAATGCAACAGTCACCAAAACCATTTGGTATTGGCTAAGAAATAGACTAGTTGATCAGTGGAATAGGTTAGGTTCACAGGGCAAGATAGTGAATAAAAATAGCAATCTAGTGTTTGATAAACCCAAACATCCCAACTTTTGGGATAAGAATTCATTATTTGACAAAAACTGCTGGGAAAACTGGAAATTAGTATGGCAGAAACTAGGCATGGACCCACAGTTAACACCACATACTAAGATGAGATCAAAATGGGTCCAAGATTTAGGCATAAAGAACGAAATCATAAAAAAAAATTGGAGGAACATGGGATAGTCTACCTCTCAGACTTGTGGAGAAGGAAGGAGTTTGTGTCCAAGGGAGAACTAGAGACCATTATTGATCACAAAGTAGAACATTTTGATTACACCAAATTAAAAAGTTTCTGCACAAACAAAACTAATGCAAACAAGATTAGAAGGGAAGTAACAAATTGGGAAAACATTTTTACAGTTAAAGGTTCTGATAAAGGCCTCATCTCCAAAATATACAGAGAATTGACTTTAATTTATAAGAAATCAAGCCATTCTCCAATTGATAAATGGTCAAAGGATATGAACAGACAAGTTTCAGATGATGAAATTGAAACTATTTCCACTCACATGAAAGAGTGTTCCAAATCACTATTGATCAGAGAAATGCAAATTAAGACAACTCTGAGATATCATTACACACGTGTCAGATTGGCTAAGATGACAGGAACAAATAATGATGAATGTTGGAGGGGATGTGGGAAAACTGGGACACTGATGCATTGTTGGTGGAGTTGTGAAAGAATCCAACCATTCTGGAGAGCAATCTGGAATTATGCCCAAAAAGTTATCAAAATGTGCATACCCTTTGACCCAGCAGTGCTATTCCTGGGCTTATATCCCAAGGAAATACTAATGAAGGTAAAGGGACCTGTATGTGCCAAAATGTTTGTGGCAGCCCTTTTTGTAGTGGCTAGAAACTGGAAGATGAATGGATGCCCATCAATTGGAGAATGGTTGGGTAAATTATGGTATATGAAGGTTATGGAATATTATTGTTCTGTAAGAAATGACCAACAGGAGGAATACAGAGAGGCTTGGAGAGACTTACATCAACTGATGCTGAGTGAAACGAGCAGAACCAGAAGATCATTATACACTTCAACAATGATACTGTACGAGGATGTATGCTGATGGAAGTGGATATCTTCAACATAGAGAAGAGCTAATCCAATTCCAATTGATCAATGATGGACAGAATCAGCTACATCCAGAAAAGGAACACTGGGAAATGAGTGTAAACTGTTAGCACTGTTTTGTTTTTCTTCCCAGATTATTTTAGCTTCCGAATACAATCCTTCCTTTGCAACAACAACAAAATTCGGTTCTGCACATATATACTGTACTTAGGATATACTATAAAATATTTAATATGTATGAGAATGCCTGCCATCTAGGGGAGGGGGTGGAGGGAAGGAGGGGAAAAATTCAGAACAGAAGGGAGTACGAGGGATAATGTTGTAAAAAAAAAAATTACCTATGAATATGTACTGTCAAAGAAAATGTTATAATTATAAAAATTAATAAAAAAATTTTTAAAAAATCTGCCCATATTTCCTGGTAATGATGTGAGGTCTTACATTGTATTGACATTTTGAAAAGGGGCTTTTCAACCCCGTCAGCCTTCCTTATTTTTACTGGCCTAAGAAGGGGTTCTTTGTTTATTAACTCGACTCTCCCTTAATCAGATTATTTAAGACCTTCTAGACCTTCTCTCAGGATATATACTAAATATTCACAGACTTACTATTTTCAAGATAATTTTTTTTCAGCATGGAGACTATTTAATCCTTCAGAGTTGGGTCCCTGGGATGCTGTCACACATCACTACCTTTCAATAAGACAGCTCCTGGCTGCTGTTGATGCCTTCCACTTCCCAAATCCCAAACCCTGGCTTGTCCCACAAGCCTTGCAGATTGCTGAGAGGTTCTGCTGGCTAGCTTTTTGATGTGCAGTGCTGGCAGAGATTTGCAAGCTGTCAGCTAGGTACAGTAGCAATTAATACTGGCTCATTGGAGTACTCCCAAGCTCTAACATGAAATGTCCAAAGCCAGCTTCTTAGGTAACAATCTCCAAACAATTCTTTTAAGATACCAAAATTCCCCTGTACGCTGGTTTCCACCCTAAATAAGGCAGGTCCTCCTGCTACAGAGGTCTGAGGGCAGAGAGTAGAAAATAATCTTTATTGATGAAAAGTCTACATCCTAAAATAACATAAGGCCTAGTGCTTGTCACATTAAGGTTCATGTCCTCCCCAACTCCCATTTAGGAATATTAAGTTACTTTTCTGAGATTATTTGATTTAAGTTCTGTTAAAGATTTGATTTAATTTCCTGGTAATACATAATATTAACTCAGAACTGAGCTACTGGCTCATTCAAAAGTTGTCTTCTATTTACAAAGTATGTTTAGTTTAGAATTTTTAACATTATTGAATCTGAGAGCAACCATTAGGAACTTTAAGGACTTACTGAGTGGAAAGATACTTAGTTTCAGAAATGTGAATTTTTCTAATGCTACCAAAAATAAATTTTTCAATTAGACTGCGCCTCAATGTTGTTTTTATTTATTCAGGAAAGCAGAATAACTTAGATGTAACTACCTCCTGTTTTAGAAACTAATAACGAAAGTTTATCATGTTAAATATTTTTCAAGAAGCCTTAATGGGTTAAAGAGAACTCCAATTCTTTTTTCCTTAAACAATAGCTTTTTAATTTCAAAATATATGCAAAAATGGTTTTCAAAATTCACCCTTGCAAAACCTTATATTCCAAAATTTTGAGAACTCCTATTCTTAAAGAGGTTTGAACAACAAACTTTCTCCTGTCTTGATTTACAACCCATACAACTCTCATGCACTCCCACTAGTATTACCAATCAGAGTGGTAAGACCCTGATGAGACAAAGTGTGTAATCCTTTATGGGAAGGCCCCAGGTTGATCCCCTTTGCGATGGCCCTCATGCTGGCAGGGCTCAGTATCCCAGAGGACAATAAGATGTGGCTACATTTCACCTCTCGGGGAACTAGGGGTCATCATATTAGGAAGGGCTATATATCTCCCTCCTCCCCACTATTGCTAGCAAGTGTGTTTCCATTTACACAGACAGCTGCTCAATGATGACATGTTAGATCTTAGGTGCACCCATATGTCTAACAAGGTAAAAGAAGGAAGGATTGTAACTGCAGAAGTACTCATACAAGAGTCCTACAGGAACAGATCACAGTCTACACCTAAACCTGGGTCTCATCAGTGTATTCATTACCTGTGAAGGAGGTGAGTAAGGAGAGGCCAGTGCTCAGGGAGCTCAGCCACACTGGTCAACACTGTACTTGACCAACACTTTCCTGGACTACGGCGGCTCCCCTGCTCAGCTGGACATACTCCCTGCTCAGCTGGACATACTCCTTGGTTGCAATGCTAGGACTCTTCTCTTGCAGCTTCAGGGCTGGATGAAGCAAAAGGAGATTCCCCCCTGGCAGACGGGCAGCAAAGGCCCATGCCCCAGTTTGGGGGAAACTCTTCCTTCTTAACTTGAATAATGAGCTGTATGAGGTTCATCTCTGGAAGCTTCACTTTCCAGCCCATTAGAACAGATCTCCACTCTGCTGTAGTTTCAAGGGCTTTCAAGGACGTTTCACATGTTTTCTAAGGCCTTTTGACTGAGAAGGTGAGTGAGTGGCCTAGGGACTGAGCTGTGTTCTCAACTGGCTAAGGTAGCAAAACTAAAATAGGATGACGTACATTACAAAGTATCAGTAAAATCCATGGGATAAATATAAGGCATTTCTTATGGGAAGGAAGGCACTTGGGGGCTTCATGAAGGAAAGGCTGTGTACAAAAGACAAGTCTAAGTTGTGTCTTAAAGGAAGAAAGAGATTCCCTAAGGTGGAGGTGATAAGTGACTGCACTGCAAGCATAGCCGACAGTTAGTGCAAAGGCATCATAGAGATAATGATAGATGGAAACGAGATGAGCCTTGTTTTTTGCTGAGACAATTGGGGTTAAGTGACTTGTCCAAGGTCACACAGCTAGGAAGTGTTAAGTGAGGCTGGATTTGAACTCAGGTCCTTCTGACTTCAGGGCTGGGGCTCTAGCCACTGCGCCACCTAGCTGCCCCAGAGATGAACACTGTGAAGGAGAGTAAGAAGGCCAGTTTGACCAGGCTGCATGATGCAGGTGGGGGAGAATGTCCCGCACAGCTGGAAAGGGCCAGATTAGGGCCAGGATGGGTAGGGCTTCACAAGCTAAATGGAGAAGTGTCTATTTATCCTGGAGGTCTCAGAAAGGTATTAGAGTTGACCAAGTAATCAATCCCTTGTTCACAAATACTCTTAAGAAAAATCACACCAGTTGTAATGCTTAGGATGGAGTGGAGAGAGACCTGAACCTGGAGGAATCATCAGAAACTGCTGGTGTTATCTCGGCAAGTGTGACAAGGACTTGCACTAAGATGATGGTTCTGTGAGAGGTGGAAAGGGCCTAGACCTGAGGCAGAAATGACTGGATCCCTGACTGGATACATGGGGTAAGTAGTGAAAGGCAAGAGGGGTGCTGAGAGTAAAGACCTGAGGGACTCATGGGCTAGCCTTGTTCTCAAATGACTCTGGGCCATGTTTTTCCAGCTTGGGAGAATCTCTGAGCAAGTCTGCTCCGCTCACTGAGTCTTGGAGACCCCGAGGCACACTCTGACCCTCAGCTCAGTCCATTGTCTACCTTCAGCCCTTCTTCTCTACCTGTGCCTGGGATTCAGAGACAAGCAGCTTTATTTCAAAGGTATTAGTACTTTCCTGATGTAGTTTCGTGTAGCATTCTGATTACCTGATGATTTAATAAAGCTGCTCTTTAATTCTTTTACTAAATGAGGTAGCAGTCTAAAAATATTATTTTATCCTGGAATAATGGAGCTTATATAGCTACCAAATCATTCCATGTGTAACACAGTGCAACAACTAGGACCTAAAGAATTAAAGTTATATAATGAAATCTCAAAAGTCATAGAGTTGATATATAAATTACTTTCTCTTTCTTGCTTACACTTACCAGCTAAAAGAGGTTTTTCTAAGGATTTGACCAAACTGTAATTGGGTTTCTTTACAGAGTCACTCCAAGGGCATCTGGAATAATGGCTGTCATCTTCATTTTCAAGTGTCACCTAGCTTGGATTCATTCATCTTCTAAGAGAGGTGCCTTGTTTTGTCTGTCTTTTAAACTTACAAGATTAGTCTTACCCTTTGAAACTGTCTACAATGTAAAGTATTGACAGCTAAGATCCTGTAAGATCTTTCCTATGTCTACTTTCCTAGACATTTCCTATGTCTTTTTCCTTGTAAGTGGGATTAAAATGCATCTAAGAACAACTTTTTAAAAACCTTTATTTTCCTTATAGCACTTTACAGTCTACAAAGGACTTAGCTAATAACCCTCCGTAATATATCTTTCAAATATTATGATCAATCCCATTTTATAAAGGCTGAGAAAAAAAGGCTTAGAAAGTTTAATTGATTTGCTTAAAGTTTTTGAGGTATCAGAGCAGGGACTCAAATACATTTTTCTTTTTTGCTTTTAGTTACATTACTTTCTATTATTTTACAGATTTTTTAAAAAAAGAAATGCCTTGCAGTTGCCTTATTTAATTGGTCTAAAAGATCTGCAATACTCAAATTGCATATATAAACATTCAGAAGGCAATACAATGAGCATACTTAGAATTAAATCACACAAACATCAAAACTGTAATACCTACTTGTACTAGACCATTACTATCCATGGGATGTCATTATTTAATAAGGAGATAGATGTCTTTAAAATGCAGAAAAACGTGCAAACAGTTAATACAGAAAATAAACTTTGCATTCATGGTCATAGAAAGGATGATTATTTAAAAAGAAACACCATTACACCTGCATCATTGTAGGTAGCAAGTTGTATTCATATTCCTTATTAAGTTTACATTTTCTATCTATGAGTATATCTAAATCAAAAATTAGATACACTTAAAAACAAACACACAGAAGAAAACCTTCTATAAACAGCTGGCCTGCAAATATGTCATTTCGTTTCTCCAGAAAGTCACAATTTAAATGAAGGAATTCAAGGTTTTCATCAGTGGTATTAATTTTAAAACAGTTTTTTTCTCATGACACTGAATGCTTTTAATTGTTAGAAGTGAGTCAAGGTGAGGAAGAAGGTTTCCAGGCTACATTTTCACTGTAGTTCCAAGTAATAAATAAGAGAGCACTTTCAATCATTTCAACAGCACTCAAGTTTGTCAGGCATATTCTTTCTAAGTTTCCAAGTAGTCCAGAAGCTTAAGTACTGTGTACACATCTTAGATTATGTTTACAAAAGCCAAACCAAAACAAAACTAGTCTTACCTTTGCCAAAATTATATGGCTCCAATGAGACAAGATTAAAGGGCCAAATTTTTTTTTTACCATAAAAGCTGCTTTTGTCTACAACTGGTAACTGGATCCTTTCCTTCCTCAGTCCTACTCCGTGGAGTACCCACTGCCACATGTACATGAGACATTCAAAAGAGGTGATGGAAGGAAACCTGTGCTGAGGGGACACCTGCCAAGCAGTTGTTGCTGAAGCACAGAATAAATGAGCAGATTACTGGGACCTGGTGGAAGTTCATTCCATTGTTTTGTTCCTCAAGTTCCTATCAGCTTTAATTCCTGTGATTTTTGCTAATAAGATATAATGTATAATTACAAACTAAGGTCTATCAGCCATTTCCTGCTAAGGCAAGACAACACTGGAAATCACCTGAACAAATTAGAACTTTCTGGATCTGATCTGAGCCTGATTAAATAGCAGTCCATGTCAACTAGATTACCATGATACTCAGGATTAAATATTCTTTGAAAGCACCAAAACATAGTTACTGTTTCTTCTACTCAAGTAATTCTTTCTTAATTATACAAAACACACACATTTTGGTGGAAACAAAATAATTTAAAATGTATTCTAAAGATTATTGTATTGAATTGAAAAATTCTAATACACAAAATGCTACAGAAAATTAAGCTTCTGCAAAGATAGCTGGCAAAAACAAAAGGGGTGGGGAATAAAAAGGAGAAAAAATAAGCCGATTTATTTTCTCCTGACTTCCTGGTAAAGAATGCCCAAGCCAGCCCTGTCCTTGCTCACTGTCTCTACCAGGACCACCTGAGAAGAGCCACCCAAAGCCAGGATGGAGGAAGACTCTCTAGAGAGCTAGAGGTGAGGGAGGGAGCTGAGCTCCTGCTCATCTTGTCTCAGATCTCCATCTGGGCTCTGCAACTCTCACTGCTCTTTCTACTATAATGTTATTGTTGGTCTTTTGTTCTCAAAGAGGACCATGTCATCAGAGAGATGATGCCCTGACAAGCAAGTGGATCGGACTGAAGTGAGAGAGGGCTAGGCAAGGTCACTGGCTTCACTTTGTCCTCAGAACCATCTGGGTCCAGTGGCCAGGGAAAGAACAGGATGACTGAGGATGGCCCGAAGCAGTGTAAGACCTGGTCCTTTTTAAGCTAAGGCTCTTCTCAGAAACAGATTGAGAACTTTTATTTTTTAGTAGAATCATTTTTTCTTTACAAAATGGAAAACAACCTGACTTCTTAACTGAATTGTTACTTTCCAATAAAACTTGTGCCTCTGATTCCAGATTCTACATTTCCCTCTTCCTTGAGATACCAAAAAAAAAAACCTGACTAGACTTGATATGAAAAGAAAAGTGACATTGACTTACTCTCCAGGGAAATGATTCGTTAAAAGTCATAATCAATATAAAACATAAAGCCTATGATCACAAAGCACTGAATAACAAATCCAAATGCATAACTGTTACACTTAAATATTTACCCAAGTTTTTTGAAACACTTACTTTGCTTTATAAGGTGAGTCAGAGCCAGCATTTTTTGCTTCCATTAAGCTCTCATACTCCTTCGCCCTAGGAAAAAACAGGGATTTGTCATGAGAAGTTGTATGCAACAAGGCTACTGTCATATATCGATTTGATTCTTTAAGCCTTAATCCCATTGGCATGTTTTTTTTTAAAACACTTAAAATCACTATTTTAAAAATGGTACAAAGTGATCATTCTGCTCTTCACAAATCATTAGGAAATCATTTTATACATGGTCCATTCATTTTCAGGATGATTTAAAGAGACAGTATGGTGTGGTTTCAAACAAAAACCCAAATGAATTAAGAGAGAGAAGTCTTGGGTTCTTGTATAGCCAAGTCTATCACTTATTATTAACTCCCTGATTCTGGGCAAGTCCATAAACCTTCATAAGCAAAAGCATGATAAAAACCTTTTCCTGATATCACAAGGAGAAAGCACCTTGTAAATTGTTAAGAATGATACTAATATAGAGTCACATTTTCCCATATTTTACCACAAAGGTAGAACATCTTTTAGAAATTCTGCTATTAAATGTGTAAGTACATTAAAATTCTATAAGATACCTCAGGTATCTTCTGAGATACAATACGCAAATATACACAATATAGTTATATAGACAGACAGATATATACATACATACATACATACATACATACATACATGCCCTCCCTATCCCTAAGAAGAATCACTGAACTTTAGGGGGGAATTGTTTTGTTTTGTTTTTTTTTTTAATTAAAAGGGCAAGGCAGAAGCAACTTGTTCAGACACTTTCTACTATTTTTGTTTACACTGGCTACATGCCAAAGCCTTGAAGAATTTGAGACAATATCCTTAGCTACTGCTCAACTTGGCTCCAGCTTGCCTGGACCAGCAGGTGAAAGGCATCATCAGTCCATCAACTGATGACAGGAGCCACTGCAACAATCCATTAACAGGGCCTTCATTTGTCAAGCTATCTTTCTGGAGAATAAGGGAAAGATGGATGCTGAAAACTGAAGACCTTCCTTCTCACTATGAGGATTTCCAGACAGCTACAAAAGGAGTGTACCCAAGAAATATAACTTTTAAAAATGAAGAGTAATAAAATAACATACTAATCAGTAAGAAACCCATAAAAACAAACATGTAATAGTGAACATTAATTATGGGACAAAGGGAATTAGTTTTGATTTGTAGGCATGAAAAAGCTAAGGAGTGAGGTAAAACTGCAACTTTATACAATAAAGTAAAAATAAAGAAGCAGCATAAGGATTTTTAATACAAAAACACAGCAAGACTGTACATAATCTAATAAAAGAAATCTCTGAAGAATGAAAACAATGCAATTCAGTTCCCTAAGCTTTCATTAAGCTTGTTGAGTCTGCTATGATCCAGGGACTGTTCTGGGTACAGGAGATAAAAAGGCAAAAAAAGAAAAGCAGTTCCTCCCACATGGGGTTTTGGGGCTTAGTATTTACAATGCTGAACTCTAGGATCAAGAAGACCTGAGTTTAAATCCTGCCTCAGACACTAGCTATGAAACTCTACAGCAAATCTCTTTCAGCCTCAGTTTCCTCAACTATAAAATGAGGATAATAATAGCACCCACCTCCCAGTGTTATGAGGATCAAATGAGGCAATACACATAAAGCATATCTTCAAAGTACTAGAAAAATGTTAGCTATTATAATTATGAATAGCTGTTTCAATACATATACAGATAAATTAAAAATATAAAGATAGTTGGTCTGGGTGGGGTGAAGGTAGTGTGGGAGTTAGTTGTGGGAATCAGAAAAGACTTCTTGGAAGAGATAGCACTAAAGCTGAGATGGAGATAAAACCTGGGGTCTTTAAGTTCAGTTGGAAATGAGCACCATGGACAGAGACTGGCTAGAGCCCATCAGGAATTCACTGGGGAGGAAGGTGGGATCAGCAGAAGATCAGGTTTGGGGGAAGGCAGAAGTCTGCAAAGACCAAACAAAGAAGTAAGTATTTTCTTCTGGAGGCAATAGGGAAGCCTTGTAACTGGAGGCTGAGCCAGAGTAAGCACTATGCTTTATGACACTGACTCTGGCAAATGTGGTAAGGGTGATAATTTATAATAAATCATGACCTCAAGTGCCAAATGACAGAGGAACTGTGTGATGCTCCTGCATTACATGTCCCTTAGATCTATCCTGCCCTGGGCCAGGTTTTCCCCCCACGTTCTTGGGTCTGATCTCCAATGATTCAGCATTGTCCCCTTTTCATAAATGAGGAAACTTCTTCAAAGAATGAGAAAAGATTGCTAGAACTTTACATAAATTATCATTATAGGTCCTATTATCTTCCTTATTTGCAAAGGAGAAAAATCAACTGGCCCAGAGCCACACAATTAGGATCCTAGTTAGGTCCTAAACTGGGTCTCCTGACTCTAAATCCAAAGCTCTTTCCATTCCCTAATCCTCTCAGCTGTTCAGTAAGGCAGCTAGAAAGGCTAACCCTAATCCTAACCCTAAATACTTCCTGATTCTAACCCAACTAAGATTTAGCTATGGAACAAGTGTGAGGAAGGCATGGGGATGGGACGCCAAAGGGACCTGAAGAGCTTGAGTCTCAGCTCGGCTGCTTATGCACATCTGGGGACCAGAGGTGCTTCCTCTTTAAATTACTTTCCTCACCTGTGAAGTGAGGGAAAGCTGGATTTGCCACAATATTAAAATGTCTCTCTGAACTTAAAGATAAGATAGGTTGTTAATAGTTAAGGGAATATTCCAAATCACTATTGATCAGAGAAATGCAAATTAAGACAACTCTGAGGTATCATTACACACCTGTCAGATTGGCTAAGATGACAGGAACAAATAACGATGAATGTTGGAGGGGCTGTGGGAAAACTGGGACACTGATGCATTGTTGGTGGAGTTGTGAAAGAATCCAACCATTCTGGAGAGCAATCTGGAATTATGCCCAAAAAGTTATCAAAATGTGCATACCCTTTGACCCAGCCATACTACTACTGGGCTTATATCCCAAGGAACTACTAGAGAAGGGAAAGGGTCCTGTATGTGCCAAAATGTTTGTGGCAGCCCTTTTCATAGTGGCTAGAAGCTGGAAGATGAATGGATGTCCATCAATTGGAAAATGGTTGGGTAAACTATGGTATATGAATGTTATGGAATATTATTGTTCTATAAGAAATGACCAACAGGAGAAATACAGAGAGGCTTGGAGAGACTTACATCAACTGATGCTGAGTGAAACGAGCAGAACCAGAAGATCATTATACACTTCAACAATGATACTGTACGAGGATGTATGCTGATGGAAGTGGATTTCTTCAACATAGAGAAGAGCTAATCCAATTCCAATTGATTAATGATGGAAAGAACCAGCTACATCCAGAAAAGGAACACTGGGAAATGAATGTAAACTGTTATTTTTACCTTCTGAATCCAATTCTTCCTGTGCAACAAAAAATTCGGTTCTACACACATATATTGTATCTAAATTATACTGTAATATATTTAACATATATAAGACTGCTTGCCATCTGGGGGAGGGGGTTGGGGGAGGAAGGGAAAAAATCTGAATAGAAGTAAGTGCAAGGGATAATGTTGTAAAAAATTACCCATGCATATGTACTGTCAAAAAATGTTATAATTATAAAATAAAATAAAAAATTAAAAAAAATAAATAAAAAATAAAAAAAAATAGTTAAGGGACTATAGTCTTTGAAGTGGTTAAGTTTAAAATTTAAATAGATATTTAATGTCAACTTTGTTGGTATTATCAGACTGGATTTAGTCATTTAGAATTACAATTTAAATACAAATCAGTAGTAAAATAAAAAAAAAAAAACTATAACTGAATCAAATACAATTAGAGACATGAAACTGTACCATCATCTTCTTTCTACAATGGTGTTCTACCTAATGTAAGGCTAAATGTGTGCATATTTGTGAAAGTTTTTAGTTATAGTACAGGGATATTCTAAGCTACTTAAGTCAGCATACTTAATAATATAATTGCATTACTAGATCTCTTGGGAATTACCAGCACATCTTTTTTAAAAGGATTTTCAAAATAAATAGCTGCTTGATATAAACTAAGTCCATCCTGACATTTGCTATAAAAAATAAGGTGGTCTCAACCATTTATTATAATGTCATAAGATCTCACTGTTTGTCAAAAACATATTCCAGGATAGTACAAAAAGTAAATGAAAACTGTAAGAGAAGTTAGGCGGGAAAAATACAAAAATCTGTATCATTCATAGCAGAAATAATTAACAAAAAAAAGAAGATGATCTCACCATTTATTATGTCATAAGGTCTCACTGTTTTTCAAGGCTTTTGCCCCAAAACTTTGTCTATATGCACAAGCACATATGCATACAAACAACAAAATAACTTTCAGAAACACTTTCTCTGGTAGCAAAAGAGAGAAAATTAAGCCAGCATCCCTCAAGTAGGAAACATCTAAAGGGAGGAGGGAGCATGGGAACAATGAACTATTACTGCACTGAAAGGAATGAAGAATAAGAGGAATTCACAGAACATAGAGGCCACTCACAGATGCAAAGAGAAGAAAGAATCCAGAAAACAATATGGACAATGGCAATGTAAATAGAGTAAAAAAAAATTAAACTGAACTTCAGTCCGCTTAGCCCAGGAGAAAAAAAATGACAATATTTCATTTCCCTTTCAAGAGAGAGGTAGAAAACTACCGTTGTATAACTGTCAGTTTTGCTTATAGTTTTTGGTTTTAAATCTTTGCGACAAGGAAGTCCTATTGGGAGGAAGTTGGGAAGAGGAACTCTATAAATGAATATGATATAAAAAAGAGGTACTAATGAAACACTAACAAAAATGTTTTAATTGTTTTTGAAGTAATTTTTTTCTCCCATACAAATCACACACACACACACACACACACACACACACACACACACACACACACACACTGACACACATATTTTATAATCTAGGATCTGGGTAAAATCTGAATAAGAATAAAAATAAGGCCTCAATAAAGACATGGTTTATTTTAATGGCAAAGAATTCTTTACACAGGTTCTATTATGTAGTAGACTAATATAGTAGGCTCTATATTTAGAAGATATGAATTACAGTTTAAAACGATGAATTACAAAGCAAAAGGTTTTCTGCAAGGATAATAACACCAAGGAATCTCAGAGATTACTAAACTCAATCTCATTTCATATATATGGAAAACTGAGGGCCAGAGAGAGGTTTTACTGAACTGCAAACTCATCTGATATCCCTTTCTGAGAGCCCATTTTGGCCCCAGTGCTTTCTAATAGTGAAAATGTGGCCAACTTTGACACTGACCCCTTATATTTTCTAGAATCAGTTCTTCAAACAACAGTAACCAGCAACAAATTCACTCCCAATTAATCTATACCAATGGTTCTCAAATGGTTTTTGTCCCTAGCACAGTATTCTCTATTCTCTGCCAATAAGGAACAGCTCTTTTATAGTATGAATTTGAGAACTAACTGGAAAGCTAGAGTTTTTATAGTTCAATGGGACAAAAATTCCCTTATTTGTGATTTGGGATATTTGACTGGGATATGTGAACTAAAAGATGGATCAGAAGTTATGCTGGAGAGTCCTTAAAAGAAGCTAGACAATGTGTAAAAGAAAATGGGAGGGAGAGCTAAAAAGCTGCAGCAATAGGGATGGCTTCTTCAGTTTCACTCAGGATAGAAAAAAATTAGTGGCAGGAGGGCAAGAAGCAGCTAGAGAAAGGGGGACTAAGTTGCAGCAGAAAAAGGAAAGAAGGCAGAGTTATCAGGTGTTCAAGGCATCCTGAGCTTGAGGGTAGTCTTTAAGGACAGAAGGAATATCCAAGAAAAAGTCTGTTCTTATCACTAAGCCTGATCCTCCTTCCCCAACCCCAACAGTCCTGGGAAAGCCGGTCTGGGCACTTTCTCCAAGGATGTTGATTGACATATATAATGAAGAGTCTTTAAAAACTGTCCCAACCACCAAGAGGTTAAGTGCCTTACCTAGTGTTACAGAGTCAGTATACAGGAGAAGGAGATTTTGACTCTAAAGCTGAACCTCTATCTGTTCCACTTGTATTGACACTCTTGTAACAAATGTAAAATATTATATACAATATTATAAGATATATTATTTTCCAGGAAGTTCATGATTTCTGAAAAAAATTGCCACTGTTGGGGCAGCTAGGTGGCACAGTGGATAGAGCACCAGCCTTGAATTCAGGAGGACCCGAGTTCAAATCTGGTCTCAGACACTTAACACTTCCTAGCTGTGTGACCCTGGGCAAGTCACTTAACCCCAGCCTCAAAAAAAAAAAATTGCCACTGTCAATAGATAGACTACTCCTACTCATAGTCAAGTCAATGGACAGACTATATCCACTCTATGGTGGATCTCAGGATGGTTATCAGACATTAGGAAAATATAAAAATAGCTTAGACCACAGAAAGACAGATTTTGGTGAGAGTAAATAGGAATTCAAAGACTTTGAATGAGATTAGCTGGCTAATAGAAATACGTCCTTCAGATCTTTTGATAACTGCCAACTGTGGAGATACTCAATGCCCAAACTAGACTAGGACTAGAAATCAAGAACTAGATCCTGAGATTTCTTACTAAATAGCTGGGTAACCCTGAATAAATATCATAATCTCTTTGGACCTTAGGTTCACCATCTAATGTAAAGTGACACTATCAAACTAGAACATTGAGGCCCTTTTGGGTCAAACAGCCTGAAATTCAAAGGTTTTAAGCCACAGTAACCCAGAGGTCCCACAATCTGGCATCCTTATTTTACCAATGAACAAATAGTGAAGCAACTTGTTTCACATCGCACAAGGAGTAGAGTTGAGCAAGGATTCATCCCATGAACCTCTGACTTCAAATCCCACACTTATTTCACTAGTCCATGTGGCTACACCAAGAAAGAAATTTGGAATTCAGTCTGAGCATCCACACAGAATAGTGGATGAGAAGACAGGAAACATAATACTTTGTTAGGGAAAGAAATTCTTTAGATCCAAACTGTCTCTCATATTCATAAGCATTCTCATTGAGATTAAATGTCCTTTGATTTGTTCTGTATTCAACAAGCCACTTACTAAAGGTCATTTGGTTATGTGAACTTCAAGTGGGTCTGGAAAATAAACTGGTCTTGGCACCCTGAATCAAAAGGAAATCAATTGTGGTGTGATGAGCATTAATCAGTTTTCTTGAACTAGAATTTGAACAAATAAAACCATGTTTCTAAATTGTCAGACTGATCTAGTGCAGGAGTGAAGCATTAACAACATACATAGCCTGTTCTTTTACCTGTTCTGTTGTAATGATGCCGTTTTGCTTTCCACTCCCTGACTTTGCTACTTCTAGCAACCTGGCTTTTCATTTCATCAATTCACTGAAATTGCTCTCTCCAAAGTTATCAATCATCCCAATTACTGTAGTGGATAGTACACTGGGCCTGGAATCAGGAAGACCCAAGTTCAAATCCTGCTCAGTCACTTCCTAATTGGGCAAGTCACTTAATTTCTATCTACCTCAGTTTTTTCAATTGTCTAATGGGCATAATACTAGTACTTACCTTCCCGAGTGGTTTTAAGCTTAATAAATGCTTGTTCCATTCCTCCTCCCCCATATACAGTGGCCATTCCTTACTCTTCATCCTCTCAAGTATCTATTTACATTTGACACAGTTGATTACTCCCTCTTCCTGGATATTTTCTTCTCAAGGGGTTTTCATGATAATCAATACTGAATCTGTCTGAATGTGTTCGTGTCTAATCTCTCTCCATCCTTCCCTCCCACCCCTTTGCTCTCTCCCCTTCCCTTTTTCAAAGACCAGTTCCCTCACTCCTGCTAGTAAAGGGGGTTAGTCAGCCCTCTTGAGGAGGCCATGCTGGCTGTTGGTGATCCTCCTTTTTCTTTCGAAGTATTTGCCAACCATCCCTTTAGTGATTCATTTTGGAATTTTCCCATAAGTGATGTCACGCATACAGATTTATAGTTGGAAGATTGTTTTTTTTTTCCTTTTTTGAAAATTGGGACATTTTTTTCTTCTCTTTATCTTGTGACACCATGATCTACTCTGCGATCTTCCATAAGCTTTCAAATACCACTGTGACTGGCTCAGCAAATACACTGGCCACTTATTTTAGGAGCCAAGGATGTCAACTTTTCAACTTAGTATTTCCTTATTTATCAAGATCATCAATTCCCTGCTAACATAAAAGTCATTTTCCTTCACCAAGAAAACAAACAAAATTAAGAAGTCAGCAGTAATGCCCTTCCCTGTTGTCAGCAATGACTGTCCCACCCACCCAGTTCTAAGGTCCCATCCCTTCTTCCCTTTTTCTCTCAATGGAGGTAAATCACCCCTTTTGTGTGTTCCTTCACTTTCCTCATCAGTCTACCTACTCTCAGGGTGAGCTTCAGCATTCCTGAGACTATTTTATGTACGATGTCATGCTCTCTTATTCCTTTTTCTGTTCCCTGGCTTAGCTTCCATCTTTTGTAATTTCCTTCTAAATTATAAACTACCAATCCATCTACTTCTGTCTCCTAAGATATTCCATCTTTCATCCTTTGGAAGGCTTCTGTCTTTGTGTCTTCAGAGCTCCATTTGTAAGTATCTCCAATGCTAAATAGGCAGACTCCCTTAAAGCATGTCAAATTTGCATGCTTGATGAAATACCATTCATTTTCCTCTGTCAAAAGCTGGAGGATAGAGAAGTTGCTTTCCTCCAAGGTTTCCATCTTTTCCAGCCCAACAACTTCTTCCCTGTTAGTGAGAATCATTCAAAGTAAAGTTTTAATTTTTGAAAGTTTAAATGATCATTAAGGCATGTCAAGAAGTTCTCAGGGGCTCTACTTCTAGAAGGTAGAGAGTTCCAGCAGAGTTCTGGTGATGGAAGTCCTTGGTCATTACTATATATCATGCCTCCTCCTCGAGGCGTGATTCCTCTTCACGTGATTCCTCTTCACGTGAAGGTAGTCTGCAATATACTCCAGTAACTGAATCATTTTTGTTTCTGCCTCTTTATCATCCAAATACTCTGCTCCCCTTTTGGGTTCCTAGATTGCCTCAAATGACTATACCTTTTAAATTCATATGTTTGCCTACTCCTCCTTTTCCCTATTGTCTTTTTTTTTTTTTGAATAAAGTAGGCCCATCCAGAGTGACAGTCCAACCATGGGTTTCCAGCCTACCAACTCTCAGTAATACCTATGACTTCAAATTTGCCCCTTGGGTCAAGACACCCAGTTTTTCTTTTTAAATTTCAAAATATTGTCATTTGGGTATGTTGGTTTTACTGATTCCTTTCTTGGATTTTCTCTCCTATACTTTCCTAGATTCTGTAGCTGCTATTCTCTCCTCTCAGTAACTTCCATCTATAATAGATAGCTTGAGAGCTTTGAGGATATATTACATATATATATATGTATATATATGCATATATATGTATATATATGCATACATATTCACATGGATACATCAGCAATTTTATCCTTTTTAGTTTAAAGGCTTTTTAATTAGATTTGCAAGACACCTGGCAGCTACATTCATGCTAGTCTTTGTTGGGTGTACCATATCTCAGACTAAGGATTTGTCAACTCTCTATATTGAAATCCAGGATCCAGAAATCCAAATTCCATTCTTAGAGACCACCAACGAAGCCAGCTGTTCAATTCTTAAATTAAATTTTCCCTTTTACATTCTTTGCCTTCAATAACCAATAGTGAAGAAAACATAACCTATATCTTGATAATCATCATTTTCTTGCCCAACATTGAATAATCATTGGACACAAATTTTTAGTTCCTTTTAGTAATGTCATTTGTGTCCCAAAGAATCTCACCAAAAGTGGATAACAATCATCCCAACAGATGAGTCTTGGCAGTTTTTCCATTATACATCCCAGAAAGATAACAAACCTCTGTATAGCTGTTGTTATTAAGTTTACAGAGAGCAGACTCAGTCTGCAGAGGCTGGATATCGCAAAGTATTCTGACTCTCCTTTGTCCCTTAATGGCTAATTCCTCATTTGAGAAGTATCTGGGGCAGTACTAGATTACTCTTCAAAGACAAGAAGGGGCTTCATTCTGACCGCAGATTTTATTTTTTTCTGCTCTAATAGTATAGCTGTCTGTGTAACTCTCCTATATTCATCATCAAACTGACAAGTGACAATTCTCTTCTTTTCTTTCTCAGATTGCCATTCTTCCCCACTGAAGCTTCACATCTATTTTCTTTGGTAACCCTTCATTCTCCCTAACCACCTCAAAATGTTGAGTATGTTCTGAAAAAAACTCACCAACTCCAGGAGGGAGATCAGTCTACCCTTGGAACGCAAATAAGTCATGTGCCAAAGAAATATAAACCTCATAGAGAGGTTACAATCGCTTCATGCCCTCTAAGCCCCCACATAGCTGAGATTTTCAGCCCTGTTTCTGAAAGCTTCTTATGGATGTGAACATCTCAAATCCTAAACACCTGGTTAAGACTTTTTATAGGTAATTATCACTTCTTAAGGTCTTGACAAACTCAACTTAAATATTTTTGTCTCAACAATAGTACACCCACAGCCACAGTCACAGGTCCTTTAAGCCTGGTACTAATCACCAGTTAGAGAAATCTGCCCTAATTACCAATCTACTCAATTCACTTAGTTAACCTACTAATTGATTCCCTTGATTTCCTCATTTGCATTGCAAGAGCCAAATTGCCAACATTTACCTTAATTGTTTTCTGATTGTCACTGATTCTACTTTGTTTATAACCCAAAAATGAGCTCCAGATAAATAAAGTGGATATAAAGAGTGTTCTTCAAAAATGTTCTCAGGTTTCTTTAACCCAATACTATTTCTAAATACATATTAGCTGTGTGTGATCCTAAACAAATCAGCTAATTTCTCAGTGTTCTAAGCAACTCTCTAGGATGCCACATCCAGCTCTGGGCCCCAGACTAAAGTCTCAGTATAGGATGTGGAAGTCCATACCTTCAGTTAGGAAGCCTCTTTCCCTCCCAGTGATTGTAGTTGTGGTTTAATTATTTAAGTCCTGTCTGACTTTTCATGACCCCATTTGGGGTTTTCTTGGCAAAAACTGGTGGGGTTTACCATTTTCTTCTCCAGCTCATTTTATAGATGAGAAAACTGAGGCAAACCGAGGGAAGTGACTTGCCCAGGATCATACAGTTAGGAAGTGTCTGAGGCCAGATTTAAATTAAGGAAGAGGAGTTTCCTCACTCCAGGCCCAGCACTTTATCCACTGTGCTACCTAGGTGTGCGCAATAGTATCTTGGGAGATCTTGGAGTTAGAGAGCTTCCCTCCAGAGGACTACAGGGCAATAAAGTCTGGATAGTAGTGGTGACAAAATGAAGCTCTAATCAAATATCAATCCACTCTAAGACTTGTCTGTGTCAAGTGATGTCAAGTTATTTCAACAATTACTGCAGGAAGGGACAAATCCTGGCATAGAGAAAGGAGTAAAAATAGGCCACTGAATACTATTCTATACATGTAGCAAAGAGATTAAAAAATTCTCTTAGAAATGCAAATTAAGACAACTCTGAGATACCACTACACACCTATCAGATTGGCTAAAATGACAGGAACAAATAATGATGAATGTTGGAGGGGATGTGGGAAAACTGGGACACTGATGCATTGTTGGTGGAGTTGTGAAAGAATCCAGCCATTCTGGAGAGCAATTTGGAACTATGCCCAAAAAGTTGTCAAACTGTGCATACCCTTTGACCCAGCATTGCTGTTATTGGGATTATATCCCAAAGAAATACTAAAGAGTGGAAAGGGACCTGTATGTGCCAAAATGTTTGTGGCAGCTCTTTTTGTTGTAGCTAGAAACTGGAAGTTGAATGGATGTCCATCAATTGGAGAATGGTTGGGTAAATTGTGGTATATGAAGGTTATGGAATATTATTGCTCTGTAAGAAATGACCAGCAGGAGGAATACAGAGAGGCCTGGAGAGACTTAAATCAACTGATGCTGAGTGAGATGAGCAGAACCAGAAAATCACTATACACTTCAACAACAATACTGTATGAGGATGTATTCTGATGGAAGTGGAAATCTTCAACATAAAGAAGATCCAACTCACTTCCAGTTGATCAATGATGGACAGAAATAACTATACCCAGAGAAGGAACACTGGGAAGTGAATGTAAATTGTTAGCACTACTGTCTATCTATCCAGGTTACTTACACCTTCGGAAGCTAATAATTAATGTGCAACAAGAAAAAGGTATTTACACACATATATTGTATCTGGGTTATATTATAACACATGAAAAATGTATGGGATTACCTGCCATCGGGGGGAGGGAGTGGAGGGAGGGAGGGGATAATTTGGAAAAATGAATAAAAAAAAAATTCTCTTAACAATTATTAAAAAGCAAAAAAATAAAAAATAGAGAATCCTGTGGAATCCCAGTAGAGTACAAAATAAGATGTGTTCCAAGAAAAGATCTAATTCAGTTCCAATTGATCAATGATGGACAGAATCAGCTATACCCAGAGTTAGGAACACTGGGAAATGAGTGTAAATTGTTTGCATTTTTGTTTTTCTTCCCAGGTTATTTTTACCTTCTGAATCCAATTCTTCCTGTGCAACAAGAGAACTGTTTGGTTCTGCACACATATATTGAATCTAGGAAATACTATTACATATTTAACATGTATAAAACTGCCTGCCATCTAGGGAAGGGAGTAGAGGGAAGTAGGGGAAAATTCGGAATAGAAGTGAGTGCAAGGGATAATATTGTAAAAAATTACACATGCACATGTACTGTCAAAAAAAAAAGTTATAATTATAAAATTAATAAAAAAATAAATTAAAAAAAGAAGATGTGTTCCAGGACAGTTTAAAAGGTAAATGAAAACTATAAGAGAAGTTAGGAAGGAAAAATGCAAAAATTTCTATCTTTCATAGTAAAAATAATTAGAAAAAGAGAAAAACTTAAAAGCATAATAACAAGTTCTTCAAAAGAAGCAAAAGAGGTAACAGATTTAGAATTAGAGTGAAAGCATAATCTTAAAGAATAAAAACAAAAGGCAATAAATTAAAAGAATATATGATCTGTATAACACAAAAAATAACTGACCTAGAGACAAGATGCAGGAAATTTAATAAAGTCCTTAAGTTTTCCCAAAAAGGAGGCGGAGCCAAGATGGCGGAGAAGAAACACACAACTCTGTGAATGTCCTCACTCCCTCACAACCAATTAGATAAATCAGCCTCAAAATAAGCCCAGGACTGATAGATACCACAAGGACTGGAAGCACGACTTACCAGCTGAAGAGAATCTGGAGTTTCAACAGACAAGGTCAGTCCCCAGGGGAGGAAGAAGAGAGGCCAGCACAGACGGTGGGGTAGTGGCACACTGCGCCCATTGCGCTGGGAAGGGCTCTGGGATCAGAGAAGCCACTGAGGTAAAGGAATCTGGCACAGGCTGTTAGCTCTTCTCTGCTAATTATTTAGCAGTTCAGAAGAGAAAGCCAAAATATTTTAAAACTCAGATTAGATTTTCCCCGATCCTGGGGGTGACTCAGCAGAGACTCCGCACCAGGGGGTGTAGCCTCAGCTACCACCTGAGAATAGTTAAGAGATTGACAAGTGGGTGGATACGGCCCAAGGCAACACACACTGCCTAGCTTAGCTGGAGGGAGTGGAACTCAGCTCCAGGAAGTCCCAGAGAAGCGGAACCTTTGAACTAGGGACTGCGGTTTCTGGCAGACACTTCCAGTTTGAGCGCAGGGGCTTTTCACGTCACCTGCTGCAGACATCCACTCCCCACCCGGACACATAGGCTGGGCTTCGTGCTGTCTTCACTATTCTACGCCCTCGAAGCACAGCAGTGCTAATCACCTCTGAGGCACTTCCAGGGAGGGGGTGGGGAACTCTCTCCCAGAGCTCTCTCTTAGCTCAGGCGCAGGGGCCGCTGCATCCATCCGGTCTGGGAGGAAGCTGGTAAAGAAGTAAATAATTTCCTACCCCAGGGACAGACCCCAAAAGATTTTTTAAATATGAGCAAAAAGGCCAGAAAAACTATAGATTCCTTCTATACAGAGAAAGAGTGGGTATCCAACCCCGAGGAAGTTAACAGCAGAGAGACAGCAGATAACAACCTAAAGGGGAACGATTCCTGCCCCCCATCACATAACTCTCTCCTAGAAGAAGCTCTTAAAAAATTGAGGGAGATCAAAGAAAAATGGGGAAAGGAAAGGGAAGCTATGATAGAGAATAACAACGTCCTGAAATTGGAGTTGGAAAAAATAAAGAATTCACAGGAGATGCAGGGAAACAAAATTTATGAATTAGAAAAGGTTAAAAAAACACAGGAAAGTAGGATTTCTGAATTGGAAAAGATAAAAAAGTCTCAAGAAAATAGAATTTCTGAATTGGAAAAAGAAAATAATTCTCAAAAAAAATTAGAGAAATGGAAAAAAATTCAATAGAGCAAAATAATTCATTTAAAAACAAAATTGGGCATTTACAAAAAGAACTAAAAACTGTGAAAGAAGAAAATAACTCCTTAAAAGTCAGGATGGAACAAATAGAAATGAATGATTCACAGAGAACCCAAGAATCAGTCAAACAAAACAAAAAAAATGAGAAGCTGGAGAACAACGTCAAATACTTACTGGGAAAACCTATAGACCTGGAAAATAGATCGAGGAGAGATAATCTGCGGATTATTGGACTTCCCGAAAACTATGACCAAAAAAAGAGCCTAGATTCTATTTTACAGGAAATTATCAAAGAGAACTGTCCAGAGATAATAGAAACAGAAGGGAAAGTAGATGTGGAAAGAATTCATCGAACTCCTTCTGAAATAGACCCTAAAAAAAGAACACCACGGAATATAGTGGCTAAGCTGCAGAATTACCACACAAAGGAGAAAATCCTGCAAGCAGCTAGAAAAAAACAATTTAAATACCAAGGTGCCACAATAAGGGTCACCCAAGATCTGGCTGCCTCCACATTAAAAGATAGAAGGGCCTGGAACCTGATATTCCGTAAGGCAAAAGATCAAGGACTGCAACCAAGAATGAACTACCCAGCTAAGTTTAGCATCTTTTTCCATGGAAGAAGATGGTCATTCAATGAAACAGAGGAATTCTATATGTTTCTAAGAAAAAAACCAGACTTAAACAAAAAATTTGATCTACATCCACAAGACTGAAGAGAAACAGAAAAAGGTACACAGAACCCTTGAGAACTGTAACTCTGTTGTGGGTATATAAAAAATACTCAAGGATAATTTGATTTTACTGATATAAAAGAAAAAAAGGGGGGTGTAGTATAGGGAAGGAGGTCGGTTCAGAAAAAGGGGAAGGAGTGATAAAAAGAGGGAAACTACATCCCAGGAAGAGGCATAGAAAATACACCATATCTGAGGGAACTTAGTGAGGGGGAGAATCATTGTGTGAATCTTACTCTCATCAGGAGAGGCTCAAAGAGTAAATAATTAACATATTTGTTTTTCAGAGAATTTTCTCTCACCTCATTAAAAGGGGGGGGAGGGAAAGGGAAAAGGAAAAGGAGAATAAGTGAAGGGACTTAGAGGGAGGGGGGAGGGATACTAAAAAAAAAAAAAGGGAGGGTTGCGCGTCACAAGGGGGGTCTGTAAATTAAATATCGGGGAGGGGGATCAGGGGGGTCAAGGGAAAAAAGCATAATCTGGGGATAATACGATGGCAGGAAATACAGAATTAGTAATTTTAACTGTAAATGTAAATGGGATGAACGATCCCATCAAACGGAGACGGATAGCAGATTGGATCAAAAATCAGAACCCTACAATATGTTGTCTACAGGAAACACACTTAAAGCAGGGAGATACATACAGAGTAAAGGTAAAAGGTTGGAACAGAGCCTATTATGCTTCAGGTAAAGCCAAAAAAGCAGGGGTAGCTATCCTTATCTCAGATCAAGCAAAAGCAGAAGTAGATCTCGTTAAAAAAGATAAGGAAGGAAACTATATCCTGCTGAAAGGTAGCATAAATAATGAAGCCATATCGATACTAAACATATATGCACCAAGTGGTATAGCATCTAAATTTCTAAAGGAAAAGTTAAGAGAGGTGCAAGAAGAAATAGACAGTAAAACTATAATAGTGGGAGATCTCAACCTTGCACTCTCAGATTTAGACAAATCAAACCACAAAACAAACAAGAAAGAAATTAAAAAAGTAAATAGAACATTAGAAAAACTAGGTATGATAGACCTCTGGAGAAAACTGAATGGCAATAGAAAGGAATATACTTTCTTCTCAGCAGTTCATGGATCCTATACAGAAATAGACCGTATATTAGGACATAAAGATCTCAAAATTAAATGTAGGAAGGCAGAAATAATAAATGCCTTCTTCTCAGATCACAATGCAATAAAAGCTACATTCAGTAAAAAGTTAGGGGTAAATAGACCAAAAAGTAATTGGAAACTGAATAATCTCATCTTAAAGAATGACTGGGTGAAAGAGCAAATTATAGAAACAATTAACAATTTCACCCAAGATAATGACAATGATGAGACATCATATCAAAATCTTTGGGATGCAGCTAAAGCAGTAATAAGGGGAAATTTTATATCTTTAGAGGCTTATTTGAAGAAAATAGAGAAAGAGAAGATTAACGAATTGGGCTTACAACTTAAAAGGCTAGAAAAAGACCAAATTATAAACCCCCAACCAAAAATTAAACTTGAAATACAAAAATTAAAAGGAGAAATCAATAATATTGAAAGTAAAAAAACTATTGAATTAATAAATAAAACCAAGAGTTGGTTTTATGAAAAAGCCAATAAAATAGATAAACCTTTGGTAAATTTGATCAAAAAAAAGAAAGAGGAAAATCAAATTGTTAGTCTTACAAATGAAAAGGGGGATCTTTCCACCAATGAAGAGGAAATTAGAGAAATAATAAGGAGTTACTTTGCCCAACTTTATGCCAATAAATTTGATAACTTAAGTGAAATGGATGACTTCCTCCAAAAATATAGGCTCCCTAGATTAACAAAGGAGGAGATAAATTGCTTAAATAGTCCCATTTCAGAAAAAGAAATAGAACAAGCTATTAATCAACTCCCCAGGAAAAAATCCCCAGGGCCAGATGGATTCACATGTGAATTCTACCAAACATTTAAAGAACAATTAGCCCCAATGTTATATAAATTATTTGAAAAAATAGGGGATGAAGGAATCCTACCAAACTCCTTTTATGACACAGACATGGTACTGATACCTAAACCAGGTAGATCGAAAACTGAGAAAGAAAATTATAGACCAATCTCCTTAATTGATGCTAAAATCTTAAATAAGATATTAGCAAAAAGACTTCAGAAAATCATCTCCAGGATAATACACTATGATCAAGTAGGATTTATTCCAGGAATGCAGGGCTGGTTTAATATTAGGAAAACTATTAATATAATTGACTATATTAATAATCAAATTAATAAGAACCATATGATCATCTCAATAGATGCAGAAAAAGCATTTGACAAAATCCAACATCCATTCCTACTAAAAACTCTTGAGAGTATAGGAATAAATGGACTATTCCTTAGAATAATCAGGAGCATATATTTAAGACCTTCAGTAAGCATAATATGCAATAGAAATAAACTGCAATCTTTCCCAGTAAGATCAGGAGTGAAACAAGGTTGCCCACTATCACCATTACTATTCAATATAGTACTAGAAACGCTAGCCTCGGCAATAAGAGCCGAGAAAGAGATTCAAGGAATTAGAGTAGGAAATGAGGAAATTAAACTATCACTTTTTGCAGATGACATGATGGTATACTTAGAGAACCCCAAAGACTCTGCTAAAAAGCTACTAGAAATAATTCAAAATTTCAGCAAAGTGGCAGGATACAAAATAAATCCACACAAATCCTCGGCATTTTTATACATCACTAACAAAATGCAACAGCAAGAGATACAAAGAGAAATTCCATTCCAAACAAATGTTGAGAGTATAAAGTATTTGGGAATCCATCTACCAAAGAAAAGTCAGGAATTATATGAGAAAAATTACAAAACACTTGCCACAAAAATAAAATCAGATTTAAATAATTGGAAAGACATTCAGTGCTCTTGGATAGGCCGAGCGAATATAATAAAGATGACAATACTCCCCAAACTAATCTATTTATTTAGTGCTATACCAATCAGACTCCCAAGAAACTATTTCAATGACCTAGAAAAAATAACAACAAAATTCATATGGAAGAATAAAAGGTCGAGAATTGCAAGGGATCTAATGAAAAAAAAAACTCAGAGGAAGGTGGTCTAAGTGTACCTGATCTAAAGCTATATTATATAGCAGCAGTCACCAAAACCATTTGGTATTGGCTAAGAAATAGACCGGTAGATCAGTGGAACAGATTAGATACAAAGGACAAAAAAGGGTACATATATAGCAACCTAATCTTTGACAAACCCAAAGATACCAACATTAGGGATAAAAATTCATTATTCGGAAAAAACTGTTGGGAAAACTGGAAATTAGTATGGCAGAAATTAGATATGGATCCACACTTAACACCATATACCAAGATAAGATCAAAATGGGTCCATGATTTAGGCATAAATAATGAGATAATAAATAGATTAGAGGAACAGAGAATAGTCTACCTCTCAGACCTGTGGAGGAGGAAGGAATTTATGACCAGAGGAGAACTAGAGATCATTATTGATCACAAAATAGAAGATTTTGATTACATCAAACTAAAAAGTTTCTGTACAAATAATACTAATGCAAACAAGATTAGAAGGGAAGTAACAAATTGGGAAAATATTTTTAAAAACAAAGGTTCTGACAAAGGTCTCATTTCCAAAATATATAGAGAACTGACCATAATTTATAAGAAACCGAACCATTCTCCAATTGATAAATGGTCAAAGGATATGAACAGACAATTCTCAGAGGAAGAAATTGAAACTATATCCACTCACATGAAAGAGTGTTCCAAATCACTACTGATCAGAGAAATGCAAATTAAGACCACTCTGAGATACCACTACACACCTGTCAGATTGGCTAAGATGACAGGAACAAATAATGATGAATGTTGGAGGGGATGTGGGGAAACTGGAACACTAATACATTGCTGGTGGAGTTGCGAAAGAATCCAGCCATTCTGGAGAGCAATCTGGAATTATGCCCCAAAAGTTGTCAAACTGTGCATACCCTTTGACCCAGCAGTGCTACTACTGGGCTTATATCCCAAAGAAATACTAAAGAGCGGAAAGAGACATATATGTGCCAAAATGTTTGTGGCAGCTCTTTTTGTTGTAGCTAGAAACTGGAAGTTGAATGGATGTCCATCAGTTGGAGAATGGTTGGGTAAATTGTGGTATATGAAGGTTATGGAATATTATTGCTCTGTAAGAAATGACCAGCAGGAGGAATACAGAGAGGCCTGGAGAGACTTAAATCAACTGATGCTGAGTGAAATGAGCAGAACCAGAAGATCACTGTACACTTCAACAACAATACTGTATGAGGATGTATTCTGATGGAAGTGGAAATCTTCAACATAAAGAAAAACCAACTCACTTCCAGTTGATCAATGATGGACAGAGGTAGCTACACCCAGAGAAGAAACACTGGGAAGTGAATGTTAATTGTTAGCACTAATATCTGTCTGCCCAGGTTACTTATACCTTCGGATTCTAATGTTTATTGTGCAACAAGAAAATGATATTCACACACATGTATTGTACCTAGACTATATTGTAACACATGTAAAATGTATGGGATTGCCTGTCATCGGGGGGAGGGAATAAAGGAAGGGGGGGATAATTTGGAAAAATGAATACAAGGGATAATATTATAAAAAATATATATATAAAAAAAAACTGATGCTAAAAAAAAAAAAAAGTTTTCCCAAAAAGTATAAACAAATTGAAAAGCCTTAACATCATAATGCATGAAAGAATACAAAAAAATTTGACTGAAATTTCTGAATACAGAAAATAAAGTACCAATGGAAAAAAATCCATATATCATCTTCAGGAGAAAACACAACAGACAAAACTCTGCATCTCTAACTTTAACAGACATATATACATAAGTACATACACACATTTAAAAAATTCCAACGCCATATAATCAATTATATCAATGATCCAGAAGAAATATCTGCAAATATAAAAGAAAAGGAATTTCAAATAACATGAAACTATTTGTATCCAAAAGAAACAGAAAAAAGGAATGATACAAAGTATTTTGAAAACCAAAGAAATCCAAGATGCAATTCAAAATGTGTCACTTTGAAAACTCAAAGCTAATCAGCAATGAAAAAAGGATTTCCAATAAAAGAGACATTTGAAGAATTCTCGAAAAAAAAAAATAAACAGAATTGAATAAAACACTGGCCTGCAAACACCAGACATACAACAAAAGTTAGCAAATATAACTTTGAAGAAAGAAGTAATGAAATAAATGACCCTATTTCATGGCATTGTTTTAAAAATGAGAAACAGAAAGACTAACCTATAGGAGAAAAGGGAACGATCTCATTAATAGATTTTTCCATTATAAAAAGGGATAAAGATAGAATCTAAAGAAGGAGAAGTAAAGATGAGGAAACCAAAGGGAAATGAACTAGCCTTGACACCCCCTAAAGGCAACTCAAAAAGTTGTCAATCAAAGCTACAGATAGGAGAAAAGGAGGCATGAAAAGGAAGAAAAAGTGTAACATACTCTGAGGAAGTCATGAGTCAACAAGGAAAAGCAGATAGTAATTCCTATCATCCTCACAACAAGGAGAGGGACTACAAGTGAATGGAAGATGAGGCAAAAGAAGCCCACTGAAACCTGGGAATGAAATTAGAGTTTCAACCCCAAAGAGGCAGAAGATCCCCTTAGAAAGTTTTCCCTTGAGAGAACAGATATATGTCCATAATAGTATATGATAAAGCTGGAGGGAGCTGGTGCACAGGGTTACCACTTTGTTTAGGGCTCACTCCCATAGTAAGGTAATAAGATGAGAAATCTGAGTTCCAAGGACAACTGGAGGGAAAACTGGGCAGAGAAATAAGATCATACAGCAGATGATAAAGAGAAGGTTCATGCGATATTCAAGGACCTAACTAGACCACATGGATTGGAACAGAGATTATCTTTTACCATGGTAGATCACTTCTATCCTCATTTCTTCACTCAACGATTGTGTAAAAAGGAATAATAGGTAAAAAGTCATAAAGAAAATAATACATTGGTAAGAATAGGGAGTTCAAACTTGACATTTTAGAAGCTTTAAATCCATGATGAATATGAAATTAATAAAAGACAAAATAAGAATATCAACCATAAATCTAAAAATAAAAGTACAAGATAAATAGATATGATAAAGAGAGAATTAATGAAGAGAAAAAGGTAAAGAAATCCTTCTTAGAAAAAAGGGGGGAGAAGAAAGAAAATAACTTAGAGGGAAGGAAAGGAAGGAAATTTTTAATTATTTAATTGAAATTTTAAATGAAATTATTTATTTGTTTTTTAAATTCTTATAGCTTTTAATTGACAAAACATAAGCATGGATAATTTTTCAACATTGACCCTTGCAAACACTTCTGTTCCAACTTTTCCCTTCCTTCCTTCCACCCCTTCCCTTAGATAGCAGGCAGTCTCATACAGGTTAAACATGTTAAAATATATCTTAAATACAATATATGTGTACATATTTATACAGTTCTCTTGTTGCACAAGAAAAATTGGATTTAGAAAAGTAAAAATAACCTGGGAAGAAAAACAAAAATATAAGCAGCCCACACTCTTAATGAAATTATTTAATAAAAAAAGAGGTAACAACTTGAAAGAAGAGCTAACAAAATAAGATAGCGAAAAAGAAATTAGTAACTAAAAATGGCATCCTCCAACCAAATTTGTAAAGTAACTAATAAAATTGGAAAAGGAAGAAGTAAGGAAAGAGAAAAAAAACTTGCAGGAAACAGATGTGGAAAAACATTTGCAAAAAGATTTTCTTATAAATGCCATATAACTAAAATATAAAAGGAACTGATTCACATTTTATAAGACTAAGCTCCATTTTGCAATAAAAGAATCATCAAATTGTTTAACTAGAAAGTTTTCAAAAGAAAAAAAAATCCCATCTATCAATAATCAATTGAAAAAGATGCTTTAAAACATAAATAATAAAAGAGGAAAATAACAAATATTGGAAAGGCTACAGAAAAACAGACACATAAATACAGTCCTGGAAGAACTATGAACTGGTAAAGCAATTCTAGAAAGCAATCCCAATGTCCTAAAAGTCACTAAATTCTGCCCACCTTTTAACTCAGGGATACTATTAGACCTATTTGCCCCCCAAAATTTTTTTTAAAGGGGGAAGATCCATGTTTTGTTTTGTTATTTTTTTTAATTCAACAGCTACTTTTTGTAGTATCAAAGAACTGACCACTAAAGGAGAGTCTATAATCTGAGGATAGGCTAGATAAATTACATATATGAATGCAATGTAATATTATTGCATATAAGAAATGATGGTAAGACTTATATGAACTGATACAAAATGAAGTGAAGAGAATTAGGAAAACAATGTATACAATTACATTATAAAGAAAGATAACTTTAAAAGACTGGAGAACTGATCAGTGTGATTCCAGAGAACCAAAGATGCAGCACACTAACCACATTCTGACAGGTGTCATGAACTCAAAATGCATAATGTGAAGTGAATTTTTGAACATGGTTAATGTAGAAATTTGCTTTGACTATGCATATTTAGTTTGAAGTTTTTCTTTTTATTCCCCTTTTATTCATTTATTATTCTTTCATTCATTAAAAGAGTAATAGCAACAAAAAAACTTTTAAAAAAGTAGTACTAGACATAGGAACAACAAGATTATGTGATGATCAACTGTGATGGACTTGGCTCTTTTCAACAATGAAATGATTCAAAGCAATTCCAATAGATTTAAGATGGAGAGCTATCTGCATCCAGAGAGACTGAATGTGGATCAAAGCATAGAATCTTAACTTTTTGTTGTTGTTATTGTTGTTTGCTTTTTTCTTTCATGTATTTTGAAAAATGAAATTTTATTATTAACTAATTATTTAATATTATAATTAAAATTATTAACAAAATGAAAACAAAGTATTAGAGATGCAAATGAAAGAAAACATAAGCCCTAATTCTCATAATTTTAAATGTGAAAGAATTAAACATTTCAATAAAAAGAAATTGAGCGGCATAAAGGAAAGGGAACTGGAAACTGTTTCTGATATCTAAAACACAAAAATATACCCAGAATCAGAGACTCAAACTAAGTTTTTTGTGCATTAGGTGGATTTGAAAAGGCCAGAATGCTATTTGTGATTATCAGACAAAACTCAGAGAACAAGAAAATGATACTGTCTCTTCTCAAAAGAGCAACATACCTCAAACTAATATCATTACTAAAGATATATAAGGAAAATAAGAATAATGCTCTCAGGAACACCGAATAAAGGGCATTCATAGAAAACTAGGAGATGAATTATGCTCTATGAATGGGAGAACCCCAAAATAACATTTATTCATAGCACCACATAGACATTTTACAAAAACAGACCATATAATAGAGCACTGCAAACAATATAAAAAGGCTAAAGTACCAAACTCATTCTCTACAACTCAAAAAGCAATTAGAAATGGTAATTAGTAATTAGAATTCAGGGAACGCAAAGACTGATTGAAATGAAAACTTAATGATAAAATTCTAAATAATGTATGGATCAAAAAGAAAAAAGAAATAACTGATAACTCTGTGAAGACAATGACTATGATGAAATGGCATACTATAATTTCTAGGATAAAGCTAAAGCAGTTCTCAGAGGAAAAGTAATATCCCTAAATCATACAGTTTCCAAACTGAAAAAAAATTAATGAATGCACATTTTAAAAATAAAATAAGTTCAAATGAAAAACTCTTGAAAAATTAGCAGAGACAAAATTAAATTTGAAACCAGAAAGAATACTGAAGTGATAAAACTAAAAGCTGGGCCTTTGAAAAGACTAACAAAATTGAAAAATCTATAGGCTACCTGATTAAAAAGAAAATAACATACAAAATTAAATATAAATATCTTTAATATGTATTAAATATATTAATATATCTTGTATTAAATATAATATAAATTATAAATAAATATAAGATACAAAATTAAAAAGAAGATGAAAAATTAAATCAACAAAATAAAATACAGTAGAAGACATTCTCTTAAGTGAGGACATCAAGGACTCAGGAGCAGCTGGCACTCAGGCTGCCATTACTGTCAGCACCAGCACTTCCCTGGAGAAGTGGACAACCCTGCCTCCTCAGACCACCCATGCACTGAATTCCTAAAGCTGTTTCCCATATTTCTCCTTCCTCCTGTTTATTCTTATGCTACCTGACCAATGTGGCTCTTCCCTAGCCTTTCCAAATCCCATTTCCCATCTCCCAACTGAGAAGCTTCTGCTAGAGATGATGATGATCCTTTAAAGGCTACACCCAATTCCCCCCAGAGTAACTTAACAAGAATTTGAGATGGGGAGACTAAGTATTCTTTTCCTTCTGCCCCTGCCCCAGAATTGGCTCCTTATCTCTGGGACCAACTACAACGTGCTCTGCTTAGCTATGTCTGGTACATGTACAAGTCACAGGTGGCAGAAACCTGGAGCTTTCCCCATCTCTACCTTTCCCCTTAAGTTCAAGACCTATAGAGTACAGGCCCTGAGGAACACATAGCAATCCACTCCTTAGAGAATCACTAATAAAGAAAAGCAATTTCCTCAGACAGATGGAGAAAGTCTACATTTGGGCCCAGATTTGAAAATTTAGGTAAAACCTGCCTAGTCTAGAGAGCCATTGCCTTCAAGAGACTAAGGTAACTTGTACACCATGATGCAGAGGGTATCAAAGGATACAAAAGTTCAAAGTACTTCTACATGACATTTTTCAAGCTTTTTGATGTAGCTTAGAATCATAAAGAAATCAATAAGCTCTATAACTATCTACTGAAATCATGAAAACAAAGCCATAGGATTCAGAGCTAAAGGTCCTTGGAAATCTTTTCTTCTACCAGACCCATTTTACAGAGGAAGAAAATTGACCCAATAGGCCTAGCAGTGACTCACATAGGTAAGAAGCAGCAAAACCCCACTTCAAACCCAAGTCATGCCTCTTTCTCTCCCATCACACTCTACAAGCACAGTTATCAGATGAATGACCACCATCCAACAGCAGCCTTCACAGCTGTGGGATCTTCAGGTGCCATTTGTTAGGCCAGTGATAAACTACAGGGCTAACAACTCACTTTCCATTTCAAGATATTTCTCTGACTTTTTCTTATTGTGACAGACAACAGATTGATTAAACCTAGTCATGGGATTTGACACTATAGCCATTGGCTTCTATTTGTTGATTACTATTGATTTTCTTTGATACTTCATTTAAAAATCAATAGTTGGAAAGAAAAACAGGCCTGGTTTGCACATACTTAAACCTGCTGTTGTGCTCTGGAAGAGGCTGCCGTCAGGGCCACCCTGACGTCCAATTATGAGAAAGGCTCTTAAACAGGTGAAAGCAAGGGCTTCCCATCGATCGATGGGCACTTTTCTTTCTCAATCAGAGGAAGTGGCTATAAATTAGGCTCATCAGCACTATTTTCAAGGCATTCGGAAAGCAAATAATTGTAAACTCTTTTTTACCCTTCAGTGATATTTGGACTGAGGAAAATCCTCCTTTAGAGCAAATACCTGGAGTTCATCCGGGCTTTCAGCTTTTTGGCTTTCTTCTTGTTTTTTTGCCGCTCGTCTACATCTTTTACAGGCTCTGTGGGTGTTGAGCTTTCAACCACAATGTCAACAATGTACTTCTTCAGTGACAGATGCTCCTGCAAAAGACAACAAAACAGCATCTGATTTCCATGGACTTGGGGAGCACATAAGAGTCACTCACTGTTACCCAGAAGAAGGTTGAAAATAGCTTAAGTAAAAACTCTTCTATGGGAGGCTCTGTTACTTCTCAGCCAGTAATATGTATGTGTGTCAAAAAGCAGGTATGATCCTACCCTATTTGCAAGCTGGCTTAAATATTTCACATCAGCTTTTAAAAGGCCATTAACTCTCAGGACTCTAAGAAGCAATTTACATGAAAAAAGGAACAAAACCTATACAAATGACTTATCAGTGAGTCTATGCTTCTTAAATAAGAATAATGTACTTCCCTGTAAGTGAAGAGGTTCCATATCATTTGCAATGATCAAAATCAATAATCCCAGGACAGATAAACCCAGGAAATAAGCTCAACTCCCAAATCAAGTAAAAGTAATAATAAAAAGAAATTAAGAATCATTTTACTCTCCTTCCTAGACTCTATTAAAAAATTCCATATACAGCATTCAAGACTAGTCACAATCTGGCTCAGTTTAGCTTTTCAGCCAAGTTTCATAGGAGTTTCACCGACATTGACTCGCCAGTTGCTTCCCACATTCAACATATCTTTTCTCACCTTGGTGCTTTCAAAAAATGAACTCAGAAAGATCCTTCCTCCTCTTCTCCAAGTTTCAAGTTCCAAGCAATTTTCTATGGGAGGTCAACTGTGTACTCTGGTCTGTTAAAATTCTTAATTCTACACTACTATGTGAAACCTCTTTGGAGTCTTCCTCCCTTTTAGCAATGCAGCAGTCACCCTCACATCACAGATTAGAAATGACACACTCTTAGAGCAGAGAGAGAAATTCAAAGGTTCTGCAGTTCAACCATGATAAACTGGTTTGCCATAGACCAAAAGAGTCAACTAGACTTTTCTTGAAGGCATTGGTTAAGTAAAAGAAAACCCAGTTTTCCCCTAGATTATCAAAATGTAGCAGAAGTTCTGACATATCTTAAACAAGTTGAAAAGAATGTAAGTATAGGCTTGGTAAATTTATTATATTAAACACTAAGCTTAAGTTCAGAGAAGTTCATGAACAAAGTAGTGGCTACCAGGTAAGAAATTTTCTAATCAAAACAATTTATAAAATCTAAAAGTGAAAAAAAAAGGTCCTATGTGAATTCAAATTAAATTATATACTTTTAATTAAGTAGTCGAGTACTGCATACAGAAAAAGATTGTTTTAAAAGTGTCATACTGAAATTTGTAATATTTCACTCACAAATGGAGCTGGAAGAGATCTTAGAGATCACTTAGTCCAATCCACTTATTTTATGTATCAAGCAACTGAGGTCCAGCGATATTAAATGATGCGGCCAAAATGAGACAGTAATTAGTAGTAGTAAATAGTAGATATAAGATTCAAACCTAGGGCCTGTGACCCAAATTCAGTGCTCCTCTCACTGAAGCATGCTGTTATTCCCTAAGCTTATCAAACACAATTAAGCAAACAATTATCATAGTATTAATATGATCTACTTAAGATGCTGACTCTGAAAAATGAAAAAAATAACTAGCACTCTATTCCAAATAAAATGGAAAACAGATGGTAGTAAAAGTACTTTTCCATTTCTTGAAGAATCTAACAGATGCAAAACAATCTCCACAACAAAGCAGTCAAAAGAACTCAGAAACAACTTCAGCCAGCACTCACTCAATCTCCTTGACAAAGAGACAAAGAAACCACAGGCAGTATAGTCTAGAGCAATATTAATGTGTAACACAGAGAAAAGCTGTACAGGTGAAATGAATAGGCACAAAGCTTGGCAACTAAGTCAGATAAAACCAGATAATTTATATATGAAATTTGGACAAAAAAATAGACATTAAACAGAATACTTGCTCTTCTAAAACAACATTCTCATCACTGAGTACTACTATCTTTGACCTCTACTATGTCAGTACGAGGAAATGCAAGGAAGCAGAAATGGAACTTGAGAAAAATTAAGTAGGAAAAAACGAATCAATTAATCAATTACTAAGCATTTATTAAATGTACTAGGGACCAGGCATTGTGCTAAGTAAGAGGAAGTAAAAGAAATGATGGAAATAGACTCTACCTCCTCATATTGCTTTTCATTTATTCTCTCTACAAATAGTAAATACACTGAGTTATTTACATGCTACTTCTCCCATTATAATGCAAGTTCATTAAGAACAAGCACTGGTTTTAGTTTTTTTAAAAAAATCATTCCTTGCATCCCTATTGCTAGCGCAGCATCTGGTGCATAAAAATAACTAATTGCTTCAGCAAATAAACCATCAAAAGTCACTATATTTTAAAATGATATTAACAGATTCCAAATAATTAAAAAATGCATAAAATACTTGGGGATCGATCTACCAAGCACACAAAAGACTTGTATATATTAAATTATAAAGTACTCCTTAAACAAATAAAAAACTTCAATAACTGGAGGTATAGGGGTAATACTTACATGTAAAATAAAGGGAGTGCATGAATGGCCCAAGTCCCTTCAAGTTCTACATCCACTGAACTAGAGGGCCTCTGAGGAGTACCTTTTCTATTCCAGATCTATGATCTTAGAGGTAGCAGTCAATAGGACTATTTGGAAAGAGTATGACTTTCCCCTTGTATTTTGAAAAGAAAAGTGAAGAGAAGAGCTAAAATCACTTTCTGAGAGTGATCTTAAGAATGATTACCACGAATGGAGTTTCCTATTTCATCTTTCATTTTCTAATTTTAGAAAAAATCATTTTTTAAACTCTTGTAATGGGGTATCATATGATAAATACAACAGTTAGTTGTAGGAATGAGATTTCAAAAAGAAAAAATAGTGGGGCTCAGAGCATCATTTTGAGAAGATATGAACCCAAATTTGTTACAGATATCTAGAAGTAACAAAAGAAACTTATACACATAGATGTGCTTTTGAAAAGTGTAAGTAGCAGGGTGATTATTTTTCTAGGCACCAGCAAGTACTAGTGGATTTGTGCTATTCAATACAGTGCATTAGATTTAAGATTATGGTCATGGAATATAACAAAACTAACTAGACCATATTGGAATTACTTTAACCAATGGATTTCTCTATTCATTGTTATTTTATTCCCTTCACAAGGCCAGTACACATTGGTCATCTCACCTGACCAAAAACATGACATGGACAAGAGATAAATACTCAGCTGCTAAAATATAGAGCATCTTCCACAACACTGGTCAGCTCAGGTGGGAAGACGCCTCCTTGTTTTCATTCTGTTTTCATAAATATCAGATGAATTATTCAGAAAGTGAAATGAATCTATGATCACATCCAATTGAAAATTCTTTCCAAAAACCAAGACCACAAATCTCTGCCTGTACATGTGGTCTATGCACATACTCTAATAAGTTCATCACAGGCTTGTCATATGATGCACTAGAGGGCTCCCTCACTTTCTTCTGACATAAGAAGGTACAGAAGAGCACTCCATGGGTCCACTAGTCTAGCATCCTTTCAGTGTATCACATGACCAGTCCATCTTTTCTTACAAGAATATAATTCCTTCATGACATATTTTCTTCTTGTTCTTCAAAGCTCTTCATTGATCATAAGCTGCAACTTACTCATAGTCACCACATGCCTCTTTGTTGCCATTTGTGAGATACACATTTTAAATTCTTCAGACACCGCCATATTTCATGTTTTACTGTCACATGGTGTCACGCTGCCAAGAAAATGGAATGTTGGCATTTTAAAAAGCCTTTGCTTTCTTTGATGGAAAGCTTGAGATTAAAAGCACTCTCCAATTCTACCAAAGCAAACCAGATCATTCTTCTTGTTCTATTTAGCTCTGGGTCCGGTCCATTGTCACTATATGTTCTACCTATTTCAAATATACCAGCTGGTGGACAAGCTGATCTCTTTTCTATGTGGATGGTCAGGCCAAATTCACTTTGACGATAATAAATCACTTCTAGGATGTTCTGCAATGTCTTGGAGCAGAATACAATCAATAAAATGTCACCTACAAATTAGAGAATTTAAAGACTCCACCATTCATAGAGAATTCTTCTCTAACTTAAAACCCTAATTTTCCTCAATCAAAATAGTGAACAATTCTGGCAATGACATATCTTCCTATTTTATATCCCATTAAAAACAAAGGCTTTTTACTGCTTTATCTAACAAACAATTTAGAATGATTCTGATGTAATGATGAGAGATCTGGCTTTTAAAAAGTCTTAAAATTATCATTTTCCTATGCTAAAAATGCTTTTTTAAAAAATAATCAACAAGCTACACTTACTCATATTTTTTTTTTATTTTTCAGTTTATGAAACTCAGGTCTTCCCGGCTCTAAGCACAGCATTCTTACTACAGAGTTCAATAAATCCAAATTCAAATAAATCCACAGCTACTTGGTAATGTCTCAATATTTGATGAAAACTCCTAGGAAAAGTGGAAAGCAGTCTAGCAAAAATTGCGTTTAAAGTAATAGCTCACAATGTATCTCAAGATAAGGAGTGGAAACATAACATAGGTAAAATGTTACATCATAAAGAAATAAGAGGATTAAAAAAGAAATGTCCTTTTCTATTTATGGCTATGAGAGAAATTCATGAAACAAGGGACACAGAGGTTCACTGATAATAAAATGGACAACTGAGACTGTAGCAGATTTTAAGTCTGTACAAACATAACTGATATAACTAGAATTAAAAAGGAAACAGATAACTGAAACATATTTACAGCATGTTTCTCTCATGAACATCTAATTTCCAAATATATATAAGGAACTGATTAAAATTTATGAATACAAAAGTCATTCCCCATTTGACAAATGATCAAGAGATAGGAATAGACAATGTTCAAAGGAAAAAATCCTCCAAAAACAATGCTCCAAATCAGGCCACTTGAGTTTCACCCCCATTCAGCTTTTCCCAAAGCTCTGTGTGTATCTTTTCCTCTCACTTTTTTGCTCTTTCATTTGATTTCATCCGCTCCCATGGATGAAATTCTTTCTAGAGATCTTTCTCATCCAGTCTTAACCTTTCTCCTCACTTCAGTCTCCAATCACTAGCTCTTTACTGAACATCCTGAACTGTCACCCCCTCAGGCCTCATTCCCTTTCAGCTACTGCTCCAGCCTGCTCGTTTAACCTGTTTCAACTCTCTATACACTATAACCCATCTTTTAGTTTCCATCAGACCTGATGGACCTGATTGGGCCATCTCTACATTCAATAAATGCCAGTGGCTCCTTATTGTCTCCAGGATCTTGTACATCATTTTCTGACCCTTTCCTCCCTTCCCAATCTCCTCCATGCACTCTCTCACTCAGGGGCACTGGGCTCTTTGCTATTCCTCATTCTCCTAACTCCCCAAATCTTCCATGGCTGTCCCCATCTCTGGAATTCTCTTACTTCAAGTCACAGCTGAAATCCCCCTCTTTTTTCCAAATAGCTTTCCCAGTCTTTGTTAATTTTAGTATCTTCCCTCTGAGATGATCTCAAATTTACTCTTCAAATATCTATCTGTACCTAGTTGTCTGCATGTTGTTTCTCCCTATTAGACTGTGAGATCCTTAATGACAGGTTTTTTTTAATACAACAATGCCTGACTAATAAATACTTAAGTTTTCCTTACTCCACTAAAAAACAAACAAACAAAAACCCAGTTCTGATCACATGATTCCACTACTCAATCAACTCCAGTGGTTCCCTGTTATTGCCAGGATCAGATCCAATCTGCTGCCTGGCATTTGCAACCATTAGAGCCTGACTCCCCAGCCGGCATCTTCGGCCACTCTAGTTAGCCATAACTCCCATCTGTCCACTCCCTGTTTGGGCCCAATGAGCCTTCGTTCTGTCTCTTCTCACTTCTAGCTTCAAGCCCCAAAGTGCCATTCATGATGCCTTTCCTGATCTCTAGCTCCTAGAGTCTATCTTCCAAAAGTCATCTCCCATTTAACTTCAGCCATAATTTGCATATGCCCACCTATGTATATAGGTGTTGTTTCTGCTGAGAGAAGGCAAGTTCCCCAAAAGACTGCTTCTGATTGACTGCCAATTATTTAGAAAAGGGGCATATTGTGGCATATGAATATAGCGGAGTATTTCTGCACCAAAGGAAAGGATGAATATGAAATATTCACAGTAGGATACGATAACATTTATGAATGAATGTAGGGCAAAATAAGTAAAACCAGAAAAAACAATGCATGATGAATGACAACAATGTAAACAGAAAGATGAATAAAGTGAAACTGAATGCTAGTCAGTGATGGTGACTAAGCCTGAGTCCTGAGAAGAGATCAGGAAATGTAAGTGTTTTCCTTTGTGGCAAAGGTAGGGAACAGACTATCTGATATGGTTGATGAGGCAACTGTGAATTTTTTGTCTTTCTCTTTAACTCTTCCTTACAGTAGATAAATCACTAGTTGGAAGGCATGAAGATATATATGGAAATGAAAGTGATGTAACAATAAAATTTGTTAATTTAAAAAAATTTAAAAGAAATCACAGTTTTAGAATATTTTTTAGTTTTACTTGGAAACAGGAAGGAAAAACTTGATCAAATGTGAAAACAAGAAAATATTCATTACTTCAAAATTTAAAACCTACTTCCACCCAGCAAATTTTATCAGTAGTTGTAAAGTAAAAATCATAAGAAAGGTAAGAAATGCTCATTTTTTAGATATTCACTTGAAAAAAAATCTACAGATAACTATCAAAAAACTGATCAAGAACGGGAGAACAAAAGTCAATCTGACTTATGCCTGTCACATTTACCTAACGGAAAAGGAAACTCCAAAGATATGGTAGCATCGAGAGAGGTGGCCAATGGGAATATAGTTAAGGAAAAAAAAATCAAGACTTATGACCTGAAATCTCAAGAGATGATTTACAGTTTGATAAAACTTTTCATTACATGAATTCTACTGAACAGCTGTGACCCCTCTTACTGGAAAGTTCTTTATTAAAGTATTATCATTTTGAAAAGCTCAGCAACAAACAGACACATGTTGTCTTTATGTAACAGATAAGGAATATGTGAAAGACACAACTCAACCTATCCATTTTTCTATGTGTATACAATAAATCTAAACCACGTGGTTTATCCAAGTTACAATCTATGCACATCAGTGACTGAAGTGACAGCATGAGCAAAATGTAGCTAATCCATTGCTTGAAAGGAGACAAGCCACCCTCCTGATATAGGATGACAGTCCACCAGCTGTCTCCTTGCCACTCAGGGACAATTACAAATGCTCTATCAGCTTTCTGAGAGGTGGGGGATGATGAATGAGGACAAGCTTTGTATCTTTTTTGCAGATTCTGATGTTCCCTTCCTGATCTAATCTGAGGCTTAATAGATGACTCAAAGACAAGTACAGAGTTCAACAAGCTTATTCATTTATCATATTGCAAAGGACTGAGAGGTCTTAGCTGTCAATAACACAACTTGGTATGACTTCAAAATATGTGATACAAATGAACTGGGTCTACAGTAACAGAAGATGCTTCTGAGAGTTCTCAACTTTCAAAAATAACAGCTTGGATTAATATCAAATTTCATCTTCAGAAACCATTTAAGTAAAACCCAAATAATAATACAGTGACCTCTAAGTGAACAGTCACTTCTCTAGTACACAAACCAAAGTAAACATTATTCTAAGAAAAACAGCATTTTTCAATAGTGAAAAAATATTATGAAGAACTCACATGGTATTGAATGACAATGTGGCTCTGTAGAAATGGCAAATGTCATTCTGAGTTTCTGTTAATATTGTCATATGTAAAAAGCAGGGGAACACATTTTCTTCAAACTTTTGCAGCATACTGTATGAGAAAGAGCACTGAAATAGAGACCTAGAGTCACTAATATGGCTCTGCTGCTAAATGACCAGTTTGCTGTGCTAGAAGAAAAAGCACTATTTCAGCAACCAGGATCCCAAAGATCTGATGCCAACCTCTCCACTTAATACTTTGATGACTTTGAGCAGGTCACCTACTTACCTACAAGTGACCCAAGGCGCCATTTTTAACTCTAATTAAACTAACCTCCATTAAAAGCAACTTCTTGGTGCTCTCATTGCACTGTTTGTTCTTAGAATATATAATTTCACCTTTTTTGGAGATTTGGAGATTAGTGTTCATATATGACTCTTTAAACTCCCATCCCTATTTCTGCTATAAAAATGTAAATAAAGATATATTTGAAATTAATTTTTGCTTAGGTTTTTTTAAATAAGTATACAGAATTTTCTCTTTAAGAATTCAAACCACAATCTGTTTTTCCCATTGTACATCTATAAATGGAAGGATAATAATAACCCCTGCCAAAGCACATCATTACAATTATTATTTTTCCTATTTTACAAATCACATACTTGAAAATAAAACAGGTCACAGTGATAATCTAGTTTGTCTACCTCTTTCATTTTACAGATGACCAAGCTGAGCCTTCTTGAAGTTAAAGGAACAAGGAAAAAATAGCAGAGGATTGGGGAGATAACACAGGTCATCTCAGATCTATGTTGTCTCAAAGCTGAAAAAGGACTCTGAGAAGATAATCTGACTATAGTCAAAGAACTACCAAGTATTGGAGCCAGAATTTGCAAGTAGGTCTTTTAAGACACTCAATTTGATGTTCTTTCTTCTAAGTCACAATGCCTCATTGAAATTTTGAAACCTGAAATTTTATCATTCTGAAAAGTCCTCCTAGGGTACCTCAAAATGGCATATAACAGCAAAGTCAAATTCAGGGAGAAACAAATCCTTTTAGCCACAGATTGACATGGCAAGTAATATCATCTGTATTGCACTAGATTATTTGTTATTTTGCTAAACATTTCTCAAATACATTTTAATCTTGTTCTAAATCTATGGGCTGCATCTGGTCCTTGAGCCTAATACTTCTAAGTTCTTGAAGAATATATGCCAACAGTGTGGACTCTGGCAGTCTGACCACACTGTCAGCACAGTGCCAGATCAGCGCCCATAAAAGAGAGGTGCCTAGGAAGACATCCATTCTCTGCACACAAAGCGCTGCCATGGGGACCATTATCGACTAAGTATTTCTCTAACTTCCTTTTTTTTTTTAATTATAACTTTTTATTTACAAAACATATGCATGGGTAATTTTTCAACATTGGCCCTTGCAAAACCTTCTGTTCCAACTTTTCCCCTCCTTCCCCCCATCCCACCCCCCTCAGATGGCAGGTAGTCCAATACATGTTAAATATGTTAAAGTATAGGTCTAACTTCTCCTCTTGCTGATATTCCTCACATAAGATTTTCCATCTGACTGTGCCCCATTTCTAGAGAGCATTGCCTCTTCACCTTTGCCTCTTAAAATGCACAGCTTCTTTCAAAGCTCAGCCCCAGGCCCCCCTCTAATGTCTTTCCTATCCTTTCCATCCCTCCTCAACTATTTCTCCCTCATTCCCTCCTACTATCTGTTATTTATTTCAAGTATCTTTCGTATTTACTTGAACATGAACAAGGAGATAATATCAGTTGTTTGAGAGCAAAGACTGTTCCAGCTTTATCTCCATCTCTAACACCTGGCAGATTCTTAGGAAAGACTTCTTGATTGACTTATGATAGAACAAAGGAAGAGAATAAGCATATATTAAACACCTACTATGTATTATGTATTTATGTCAAGTGTCTGAAGTTATTTTTTAACACAGGTCCTCCTGACTCAAAGGCCAATCCTTTATTCATTGCATTACCGAGCAGCCCCCATGACATACATTTTCCAGAACTTAAGATACAGTGCTAAATTTTAAAGCATTCATTTTCTTTCCCTCTCACCTCCACTCTTCCCCCTTTGTGGGAACCACCCCCTGAAACCATGCATGCCCTTATAAACAAATATGCATAGTCAAGCATCCCCCCACATTGACCTTGTCCACAATGGAATGTCCCATTCTATGTCTTAAATCCATTCTCTCTCTGCTTTTTCACCAGTTCTCTGGAATCATGATGGATTATTATTCTAAAAATTGTCTTTACAATGCTGGTATTGTATAAATTGTGTCCTGGTTCTTTAACGTTTAATTAGTCTCTTTTCTCTGAATACTATAACTTATATCCAAATCTAAATAAAAATCCTTTGATCCACTAATACTATATGTAAATCAAAGAAACCTAAAATTTGGAAAACAAGCCATTTTTCTCTAAGTTGGTTGGTCATGTCAGTATTATGGGATTTCAAAGACATTTTCTCATAGAAACCTTTTTTGTATGCTGGTTAGAGACTTGGAGCCTAGCCCATGGAAGCCTGTTTAATCAATAATGAAACTGAGATAGCTGAAACACTACAACTGTGATAAAAATAGAAGGTCATAATGGAGTAACAGAATGTTAGTGTTACTGGAGACCTGAGTAAGCTAGTTCATTGGACAGATGAGGAAATGGAAGGGAAATGACTGGCGTGACCTCTCACACTTATCTGGTAAGAGTAGACCTGTAGCCCTAATCATCTGACTTGAAGTCAAGATTCCTTCCAAACTTCCATCTGTGACTATGGAGAGCGGCTCCAGGAGGAGCCTGGCTAGGCTATCCCAAAGTTCTCTGCTACTTGCAAAAGGGTACTTGGGAAGGCAAGGCAGAATTTGGAAAGAAGTGCGAATGAGGACTTGAATGGTCCTCTTGCCACCCAAGAGTAACCCATTTCCTTACCTACCCTACAGCTCAGCTGCTGAATTTGTGCTTTAAAAGGAGAGAGAGGCTTCCAATGTGCCATTTCTTGATGACCTCATGAGCCCCTTTGGTGTAATCACCATCTCGATGCTTCCTGTATCTATATCTCTAGAACCACATTTGTAACCACTTCCTGGAGATTTTTAAACTGCCTTTCCATAGGTACTCCCTGCTTAGCCTGGGAACACATACTGCTTCTCTCCCCCTCAATCGCACCACATTTCCATACCTCCCTGTTTCTGCTGAGAACTCCACCACCCTCTACCTCTCTAAGGTTAATAACCTCAGTCCTTTCCTTTAACCCTTTAACTCCTTCATGCCACAGAAATAGTAAGTATCAAAGCTTTATCATTTCTACTCCTGACTCAATTTTATACTTACAGCCTCCTTCTCCATTTTATACTCAGTTCAGGCTCCTCCACCTTGATCATTGCCATAACTTCCTAAGAGATTGCCCTTACTGTTGATATTTCCATACTCTGTTAGAACCTCCACTCTGCTGACAATGCTTTTTCTAAAGTTAAGATCAGCCCATATCACTTAATCTTTCCATCAACTCCCCAGGTTTTTTGCCTTTCGAGTCAGATTATCACCTTTAGGTTTTGCTTTGAAAACTCTTCACAAATTGGCTCCAACCCACTTTTCCAAGTTTACTTAGAAAGTAATTCAAGGTTATTACTGCAGTTCCTTGACATTATTGTCTAGTCAAAGGGGCATTCCTGCTTTTCTTAGCAGTAGACACTCTCTCCTGAACCATCTACATCTTTGTGTTGACTGTCTCAATGCCTGGGCAGCACACAATCCCATCTCAATACTATCTCTTAGAATGTCAGGTCAAACAACATCTCTGGAATAAAGTCTCCTGATCTCCCCAACCGCTAGTGCTGTCCTCCACAAAGACAGCTCCCCAACCCCCTGTTAATTTACCAGATATATATTTCATAAACATTTTGTACTTGTTTGTATTTCTAATACCTAGTACAGTGTCTAATGTCAGCCAATAGATTGTATGGATTGATAGAAGGATTAGATAAAGAGATAAGATTTTGAAGGGAGGAATACCAGTCCAAATCACTGACCTTGGAAAAAAAGGAGGAGTGGAAGGACTGCAGATTGAAAAGAAGATGAAGAATAAATAGGTAGAGGAGAGCTGTGCCATAGAAAGAGCTAGAAAGACAGCAAGTCATCTTTAAAAATTAAAAAGAGAAAGCAATTCCTTTATGAGATAAGTCCAGATATTAATGATGAAATTTCAATATTTTGTATTATTCTGCCTGTTAGCACAAGGCTTGTAATATATCTCCCCTCTTGGAAAGATGGATAGATTCCCATAAGTAATGTTGTGTGTCGCACCATTAAATTGATCATTCACCAAGGTGTTCTTGGGAAATAAATGGCAAGATGTGCTAACACTGTGAACCTTTCTGATAAAAAGTGGGCCAGAGTGGTTGGTTTATGCTTTAGATTGACTCTTGTTTCTTAATTTGTTTCCTTGTCACAGAACACAGTTGGGGTCTCTCAACAAGAGGAGGAATACTCTTTTCATTAATGGAGCTGACCCTCTATTCAAAAGTCATCAAGGATTGCTTGTGTCCTATGGATCTGTTTCTCTGACACAATCTGGTCTTTACAAAGCAATACAAACACTTCGCTCTAATCAAGGGGGACTCTTGACACCCATGGAAAATGCCGCACACTTCCCATCTCTGACTCTTTGTTTATTTTCTTCCCTCAAGGAAGAATGTCCAAGTTCTATTCATCTTTTGAGGTTCAAGTCATATGTCCTCTAGGAATTCTTCCGGGACATACTACTCAAGAACATTTCCCTCCCCAGAATGCCTCTAATGTTGCTACTGCTACCTAATGACACAAGGGGATAATCTCTGTTGCTAACGAAGTTGCCTGGGTTCCTCTGCTGGACTTTGAGCTTTTTTAGGACAGAGATTGTGTCCTCTCTCCCTCCCTCCCTTCAGTGTCTCTTAGGTGCCAAGCAGGGGGCTGAGAACATCACTAGGGAGACTGTGTTAAAATGGAGCAATCTCTATCCTCAAGCAACCAACACTCTGACACTTAACTGAATTCTCTTCTTTTTTTTTTTTTAACTGAATTCTCTTCAATGCTCAACTAGCAACGAGTGTTCAACAAATAGCTCTCAAGTGAGTGAGCTAAACATCGATTTCCACTCATAATTATTCTCTGCAGGCCTGACAGCAACACGAACACAGAACTACAGACTGCAAATCTGTCCCCAGGATGCCTCAAAAACAGATGTTGCCCTAGGGCACTGTGCCCCCTCTCTGGAGGAGACCCATGGCTGAGACCCGTACACATCTAAGCAGCACCTTTCCCTTGGGTAAGCACCACGAGGCTGGTGCTTTCACATGGTGTGATACCTGTTCCTTTCAGAGGCTGACACCATCACCAACAAGCCTTTATAGAGCACTAATACTGGACACAAGAAATTCAAAGAATGGTGTCAGCCCCCAGAGAGGTTACAATTGGAAAGGATTAGCAGTTTCCAAGGCTTCTGAAGACTATGGGAAAAAAAAAACAAGTTAGCCCACAAACTGACTTGTCAAAACAAAGAAATGTTGGACAGAGTGAACAATGCTGATGTACACCAGCCTTTACTTAAACGTTCTGAGAAAAAGGCTGATTTTAGCAAGTCCACCAAAAGACAGGTAAAAGAACACCTCAGACAGATAGAGGAAACAAGAAATAAGGCACCTGTAGAGAGGAAGAGTGATCAAAGTTAATATAATTGGTCACTTTGATTTAAATTGATTTAAAAATCTTTTTTAGGGAAAGTGAACTCTAAGGTTTCAGTAACAAATACAGAAAAAAATTAGAATTAGCAAACTGATGAAATTGAAAACTTTTTTTGTAATTCTCTGTTTTATGCTGAGAACTACAACTTACACTCTGATCTTAGTGCATTTTAATAACTAGATTTATATGGCATTTTAAGGTTTGCAAAGAAATTTACAAAATTATCCCATCTGCTACTCATAACAACTCTATAAGATAAATACTATTAATTAAGATCCCCATTTTAGTGTTGAGGAAACTGAGGCAGAAAGAACTTAAAAGAACTGCCCAAGATCACACAAAGAATAAGTATTAGTGGCCATATTTGAACTCAGGTCTTCCAGGCTTCCAGGTCCAGTCCTTGATCCCTGGAACTACTTAGAAGCAGGTTTTATTTTTAAAACTGAATTTTCAAAAACTGCACAGTACAATTCAGAGTGCTGATATTTCTTTTCTTTTCAGTTTATTATCATTCATGGTTATCCTTTTGGATATTTTTAATCCTGGCTGCTTACACATGCTTTATATACTGGTTGTACATAGAAACCGATGTAGGCATTTCTGAAGCATCTCCTTCAAAAACTAGTCTTTTCATGAAAGGAACCTAATTATGAATTATGTTTGACAACATACATTATATAAAATGATTAACAATTGTGAAGTTTAGCTGCTCTGTTTCATTTGGGTGAACAAGACCCAAAAGCTGTATTATAAAATAGTCTAATTTTATGATCTTCATCTCAATTAAATATAAACTCAGAACTCTTTACTGAATAATGTGTCTGTTTTTCTTATAGAAGTTTTACAGGCATGTGTTGCCAGAATTTTGGGGGTGATAGAGAGGAAGGAAGGAGGAGGGAAGGAAGGAGGGAAGGAGAAAGAGAAAAGGAAAGGGAAGAGGGGAGGAGAGGGAGTAAGAAAGGGAGGGAAGCTGGGAGGGAGAGAGGGGAAGGAGGGAAGGAAGGAGAGAAAGACTGACTTTTTCTCCTAAGAATAAATATATCAAGATGAAATACAGAATACAAAACTTGCATGAACAAAGATCAAATAGAAGTTTATTATAAAAGGTGTGTGATGGGGAACAATCCTACAACAACATTGGAAATATTCTAAATAGGCTATCAAAGATGTCTGCCAGAAGAACAAATACTAAATACATAAAATAAAATAGAGGATCAGAAAAGAAACAACTAGTTTAGAAGATAGTAATCAAAATATTTTTACAAGGGAGGACTCTTATCCAGGAAGATGGTGGAGCAGGTCAGTAACTTTCAAGCTCTCTGAATTTCCCTACAAAGAACAAATTTGCACTTCAGGGTGAACAAAGACACGTGAAAAATCAGGAAGACTTTGGGCAGAACAGGGGTCCTCACCACACAATCTGAGAAAGTCTGAAGAAAGACCCCAGGATATCTCCAGGCTAGCTGAGTGCAGAGTTGGGGTCTGAGTCCCGGCAGAAGCAGGGAAACTCAGCTGATTGGCAGAGACAAGGCCCTGGGTAAGAAGGAGCCAGCACATTGGAAGTGCAGGGGCAGCAGTGCAGGGATGCTGCTGGCTGTGGGCACTTATAGGAGAGGGAAGCTTTTGGTTTGGGATTCCAGGTCAGAGGGGATAGCTGAAGGGAAACCAAAGGCACCACCCCTCTAACTCCACAATTAGAGGTGCTTACACTAATACTTCTCATTAAAAAAAATGAATTTGCAAAAAAGAAAAAAACCCACCACAGAAACTTATTATGGGGATAGGGAAGACAGGGGCTCATCTTCAGAAGATACTGAAGTTAAAAAAAATTTTCTTCTACCGCAAAGAGTAGCATTAAATGGCTCCCTGCCCAAAGAGAATTTATAGAAGAACTCAAAAATTGATTTAAAAATTAAATGAGAATCAACTGGAGAATGGTTGGGTAAATTGTGGTATATGAAGGTTATGGAATATTATTGCTCTGTAAGAAATGACCAGCAGGAGGAATACAGAGAGGCTTGGAGAGACTTAAATCAACTGTTGCTGAGGGAAATGAGCAGAACCAGAAGATCACTATACACTTCAACAATGATACTGTACGAGGATGTATGCTGATGGAAGTGGATATCTTCAACATAGAGAAGAGCTAATCCAATTCCAATTGATCAATGATGGACAGAATCAGCTACATCCAGAAAAGGAACACTGGGAAATGAATGTAAACTGTGAGCATTGTTTTGTTTTGTTTTTCTTCACAGATTATTTTTACCTTCTGAATACAATACAATACCTTTCTTTGCAACAACAACAACAACAAAATTTGGTCCTGCACATATATACTGTACCTAGGATATACTATAAAATATTTAATATGTATGGGAATGCCTGCCATCTAGGGGAGGGGGTGGAGGGAAGGAGGGGAAAAATTTGGAACAGAAGGGAGTACAAGGGATAATGTAAAAAAAAATTACCTATGAATATGTACTGTCAAAGAAAATGTTATAATTATAAAAATTAATAAAAAAATTAAATGAGAGACACAGAGAAAAAAGTAAAAATAAAAAATAAAAATCATTCCAAAAAAGATTATAAAAAGAAGTTAACTAACTTGAAAAAGGAGATACAGAGTCTTAAAGAAAAAATAATTCTTTGAAAATTAGAATTAAGCAAGAGGAAGCCAGTGAAGCTATGAGAGACCAAGAAATAACAGAACAGAACAGATTTATAAAAAATGAAAAAATAGAAGAGAATGTGAAACATCTTATGAGAAAAACAAAAATCTGAGGAACAGATCAATAAGAGAAAATATAAGAATAACTGAACTACCTGAAACCTGTAATCAAAAAAAGAATTTTGACACAATTATGCAAGAAATAATCCAAGAAAACTGTCTTGGAGTGATAGAACAGGAAGGGAATGTAGAACTCGAAAAAAATTCATTGATCACCACTTCAAAGAGACCCTTTGTGGGGGCAGCTAGATGGCGCAGTGGATACAGCACTAGCCCTGAAGTCAGGAGGATCTCAGTTCAAATCTAACCTCAGACATTTAACACTTCCTAGCTGTGTGACCCTGGGCAAGTCACTTAACCCTAACCGCCTCAGGGGGGAAAAAAAGAGACAGAGAAAGGGAGAGAGAGATTCTTTGTGGAAAACACGTAGGGATATTATTACCAAATTTTGAAACCTCCAGAACAAAGAAAAAATTTTGCTAGAAACAAGAAACAAAAAATAAATTCAAATACACTAGAGCTACAATTAGAATTGCACAGGATGTATCAGCAGCCACAATAAAGGATCACAGGTCCTGGAATCATATCTACCAGCAAGTAAAAGAATTAGACCTGTGGCTAAAAACATCATATCCAACAAAATTACCTATAATGCTGAATGAAAAAAAAATGAACATTTAATGAACTTGCAGATTTACAGAACTTTCTTTCAACCAAACCTGAACTCAATAGAAAATTTAACATGTGAAAGATATGTCAATATCAAATTTCAATTTCAAGGAAATTAACATGGACAAATTGCTTATGCTTTTTACATGGAAATGTATATCATATGTTTAAGGCTGACATCAGCAACTGGGTTGGGACAAAGTTAAGGTAAAAATACTAATTATGTGATACAAATGAAATGCAAAGGAAGAACAGCTGCAGAGACAACAGAGGTGGGAGGAGGGCTCTCGTTCTGAAGACTTATTCATATTCATATAGGGAACGGGTTAAATAGGCGGCACTATACATGAAGTGTGTAGTGAATAGTATACGGCATCCTCTACAACCTATAAAGAAATAAAGGTGGAAGGATGAGTGGAGAGGGAAGCAAATGGTGGGAGAAAAAGATAAAGAAGGGAATCCACGGGTGGGGAGGGTAAGTGATAGCAAGGCAAGTTAAGAAGCAGAATTAAAGCAAAGAGTTAGCAGGGATAGAAAAGATGTGTGTACATGTATAGGGGGGAGAGAGCAGGAAAGCATGTGTGTGTGGGGGTATCTATATGTATATATCTTTATTGTATACATAAATATATCTTGTTTAATAGCCTGCTTGGGGGAAGTGGGGCTGGATAATAGGAGGGAAAAAAAGAATAAATTTAAAAACTGTGCACAGCAGAGAACAAAGGAACCTACAAGGAAGTAAAAAAAAAAAAAAAGTGGCCATTCATGAATATAATTTCTTCTACTATTATATTATCCTTTCTTAAACTGGTAGTTTATTGTTATATATTTTGAATTTTCCCTGATGTTCTGTTGGGCATACAACAATACTTTGTTTTGTTTTCCTTTTTTATTCTGTTTTCCAAATATAATAAAAATTTTGAAATGTTTTTGGAATGTATTTTTACTACTAACCCTCATATTAAGAACCCCTGATCCAGAAACAAGGGAATAAAAAGTACAGAAGAAAGCAAGCAGAGAGGCTACGCAAGGAAGAAAGGGAAGGATGCCCCTTAGAGTATAGAGCCAATTTAAAAAGGCATCAGAGAGGAAAAGCAGCATCATTGTCATCATTATCACTTAATAACAGATACTTATACAGTACCTCCTTATGAGCCACACACTGTGCAAAGCACCTTACAAATATATCCTCTGAGCCTTACATCACTTTCTGAGGTGGGTGCTTCTATTGTTCTCATATTACAGATGAGGAAACTGAGGCAAAGGTTAAGTGACTTGCCCAGGATCACATAGCTAGTACCTTAGGCAGAATTTGAATTCAGGTATTCCTGACTCCAGGTCCAGTGTTCTTTTCACTGCACCATCTAGATGCCCCCAAATATGGCCATCATATGGACACCTGCTAGTAAATGTTAATGAAATTCCACTATCTTGGGTCTGGTAATCAAAACTATCAAATTACTCAGTGTAAAATCTCAAAAGAGATCAACACTCTCTAAACCGACAGTGACTTCAAACAAAACAAACCTTCATCTGGCAAAAGATTCCAAAGTTAAAAATAGAAGGTAAGAGTTCATGATTTAGACATAAAGTGTGATACTATAAGAAAATTAAAACAACAAGGGGGTAGTTTAACAGTTTAACCATCAGATCTTTGGAGAACAGAGGAATTTATGACAAAACCAGAGCATTATAAAATGCAAAATGTATAATTTTAATAACATAAATTTAAAAGGTTTCAACAAAATCAATGCAGTCGAGATTAAAAAGGAAGCAGAAAACTGGGAAACAATTTTTACATCCAGTGTTTCTGATAAAGGTCTAATTTTAAAAATATATAGAAAATGAGTCAAATCTATAAGAATGCAACTCATTCCCTAATTAATAAATGATTAAAGAATATGAACAGACAATTTTTAGATGAAGTTAAATTAAATTAATTTAATTTAATTAAAAAAATTTAACCCTATTCAAGCAGAATCCAGGAATTCAAAGTGAGCTCAGGACTCTCGTATGCCGGTAGCATAAATCTTAAATGCAAATGGCAGCTGCTTGTGCATCTCTGGATGTTGCTAACTTTGTTTTAAAATGTAACATTATCTATGGGACATTTCATTTTTATTTATCTTGTGAAATATTTGCTGTTACATTTCTACCTGGTTTGCACTGGGCCTGTCTGTGGTCCACAGCCTTGTGCTAATAGCTCCAATTGAATCTATCCTCCACCTAGAATACAATTCTCCATCTCCAATAATCCCAATGGCAAGCTATTTAAACTCTGAAGACCCCCAGGGATGAGACATTCTGTGTCAATTAAGGTCCTTCTCCTGAATAGCTGGATTTAAATTCATCCTAAGTTTCAAGTGGTTGATAATATATCCGGACTCAGGGTCCTATGATTACTTAGTAGACATGTATTAAGTAGTTACTCCCTATGTAATGTTCACCTCTCTTTTTTACAGATCAGGGTCATGTACCTTCAGTTATCACCACCTCTACACATATAAATCTCAATCTTTTTCTCGCCCCCACCTCTCCCTCTCTGTCGCTGTCCCTCTCTCTGTCTCCCTCTCTCCCTTCCCTCCTCCTCCCTCCTTTCTTCTCCTTCCTCTTCCTCTCTCTGTCTCTCTCTCCCCCCTCCCTCTTTCTGTATCTGTTCCTCTCAGTCTCTGTCTCTCTCCTTCCCTCCTCCTCTCCCTCTCCCTCCCTCCTCTCTAAGCCTGTCTTGCTTTCCCTTCCCTTCCCGGGAAAGGAACTTCATTCAGTCAGCTGCCACGATGTCCCTTCAAACTATCCTCCCCACTGCCACCATGAGATCTCATTGGGTCTCAGCTGTCTTCTTGTACTTCTCTCTACCTTCAAGCTCACTTTCACACAGCTACCAAAGTCATCTTCTGAATACTCAGGTGCAATTGATGGGAGAACCCCAAAACTGTCCTGACTTTGGCAGGGGGAAAGCCATGAGGTAAAACTTCTTAAAAGGGGAGAAATTCTCCTTGAACACTAGAGAAGTTCTCCCAGGGGAAAGACCGGCCCCAAGGAGTCAAGATCAGATAGTTTCATTCTATTATCCTGGAGGAGACCAGCAACACCCTCCACTGATCACACTCTCTATTGAGTTGAGTTCAGGACCACTCCTACTTAAGAGCTCCCTGGTCTCAACATTGCCTTTTCCTGCATTTGGAGCTGGAACCCATGGGACTGCTAGCGGTTCTCCAGCCTTGTTCTTCCTGTCCTGCTTCTGGTTAGATTCTGCCTCTCCCTGCACATCCAGAGGTCCTCCCAGAGGAGGCGGCTCACCTGAGGCCTCCCAGGGACTCAGAGACAGAGCCAGGCTTGAGTAAGCTCCCTCTGTTCCCAAACTCCATGCTGTCTTCTTCCTCAAAGCCAAATTTAGAGGCCACGTACTTCATGAGGTCAGACCTTGAGAACATGCAGTGCTTTTTTTCTCCATCATATGTCTTAAAACCTTTTATCTAGGATTTTACCTTCTTTTCTACTTTCTTGTGTAAATATCTTATCTCTTCCCATCAGATAGATAAATTTTCTTGAATCAAACATTAAAGAAATTCAAAGACCTTAAAGGAAAAGAAATCTGGCCAAAGAAATAGTATTGAATACTCACATGCACATCATGCCCTATTATATTCTCACACATTCCAATAGAGGACTGAAAATTTTAAAAAATGTTTCTTGATTTATTGATTGGTAATTAGTGTGCCTAGATCTGATATCACCAGTCAACAAAACAAAAAAAAGTGCAATAAAATGATTTAGAATCCTGAAACAATGCTTCCCTTTCACATATGAAAGAATCCTTAACTTAAAAGAAATTTCCAAGTTAAAACCAATCATGCTGTAAGTAAAAATGTGGACAAAATAGAAGCCATATCCTAAATAGAAAAGTAACATTTTAATATCATCTTAAAGACTGAATTTTATAACTAATTGATCCACTCAAAATACTATAATAAAACTGAAGATTTCTGGTAGAAGATTTTTTATACATTTTGATTTGTACTGCTAAGGAAACAAGCTTTTGCCTAGAGTTTATAAAACAGTGCAATACAAAGATCTACTTTGTTAAATATATTGGAAGTGATTTACAAAAGAAAAGAACCAAGAGATGGCTTTAAAAATCAAATATGAATAAGGATGAAGAAAGGAACAGAATAAATTTCTCAAACTGTCATCACCTCTCAGAGGAGTCACTGCCCTTTCCCTCCTACCACAATAGCCAATGTTAACAGGCAAAGAGGTCAGCAAACAAATCATTTTTCTCAATAAGGTGCTGTGTGTAGGTTGTTTCTCTGTTAATCATCAAAAAACTAATTTGGTGAGATTCTAAATCTATATCAGATTTAAAATATCCTGTCAACCAAATAACTACTTAAGATTCGAACTCTTAAGAAGACTTAACTTCTCATCATTCTTCAAAAGTCTCCTACAAATTACCTACACTCTTGCTCCATATTTATGTACATTCATTTTTTAAAAAATTAGAAGATAATAAACCTGAATTATATTTTCCTGACACATGTGGAAAAAAAGTATTCAAAATTAATTTTCAATAGTCTAGTCTGAATTTTAGACTCTATATCTTAACAAATTTAGTATTTCTTAAGTTTTATATAAATGAAAACACACACAAAAGAAAGTATAAATACGATATTAATCATATTGACCATCAGCATTTTCCTACAAGGCAACCACCTCCTTCCTGCTCCCCCCTTTACACTTAAAACATAAAAACAAAATACAAGCACATAGTCCAATTCAGGTGTTTTTCTACATTTATCAGTGAATCTGGGATAAAGAGCAGGTTAAAATTGTCATATACCAGTCCTTTCTATAATCTCTCAAGGAGTCTAGAAAAACTCCCTAGTCAATTTCCAATAATAAACAAAACAAAATAAAACAAAAACAAAACAAAACAATAAAGCTTTTTCCTAGGCAGCTCCCCATTATGCTTAACAGGCTTAAAACAAAATGTGTCAAAGATCGAGTTACTTATCTGAGATGTCAAGTGCACAAGGTCAAAGGTGTAATTTTATTAGGTCAGAGGTGGTGTAAATAAAATCTTATATGTCAGGGAAGAAGGGTCACAGACTAGGTGTATATGATATAAAGACATCACAAATGACAAGTAATAACTTTAAGTAGTATAAGTATGTTCACTATAGGTACCTTCATTGATTAAAAATGAAACTTTGCAATGAGTGGCTATAAAATTGCCTTACTAGGAACATAATTTACTCACATGTCATTTTGGAAACTTATTTTTAAGCCTATTTTACTTTCTATAAGAGACTAAAACTGAGAATTAGCTGTATAAATTCTATGAGAAAAAATTATAAGTATTACTTAGGTAAAAACATGACCCTTTTTCATTTAATATGAGAATGAATTCCTTTCATGTTGAAACAGAATATGAAATGAAAGATAACCCAGAGTCAGTCCATTTTCTTTAAAACATTTAAGATTTTTCCCATATCTACCCATCCCATAATCCATAAAGTTGACTTCAGATTAAAGAACAGGAATATTCCTTATAAATTCTGCTTATATTAACTCATAAACATTTTTATCTATAGCTCCCTTATACTAAGGTAACTCTGTAGAAAAAAATATTTTTGTACTACGAATAATCATGTCCTGATTTATTTATTTAGCAAGGTTAAAGTTTTCTGAAGGAAGAACACAAGAACACACATATATCTTTTGCCTTTGCTCATTATTCGCATTATAATAACCATAACAAAAATAGCTAACATTTATATAGGGGCTTTAAGATTTGCAAATTGCTGAACATATTATCTCACATAAGGGAAGTTTGTTGTGTTTTTTTTATCCTCATTTAAAGATGATGCAACTGAGGCTGACAGAAATTAAATGGCTTGCCCACAGTCATATAGTTACAAAGTGTTTAAAGTAGAATTTGAACTCAGGGCTTTCTGTCTCCTAATCCAGTGTTCTTATAACATCTGGCTGACTCATTATTCAAAAAAAAAGTGGAGAATGTAAAAAATTATGTAGATAACTGAAGCAAAAATAAGCAAAAAATATACTTTCTCTTAAAATGCTAAAGTGATTTCAGGAAAATAATACATTTTGCCTAATTTGTCTCTAATATCTACTTTAATTTTAAATTTCATACTTACTAAAGTATCCCAGGTTTAAAAAATCTGTCTGAGTGACTACACTCGGGCATTTTGTGCAGGCCCTTTCTCAAGGGTGAACCCCAGGGACTCCCTGCCTCTTTGGAATATACATCTCTTTCAAAAATCACTAACATGTTCTTGAAGGGTTCTTAAGTTTTCCCAAGAAGAACATTTGCTGAAAATAGTTAAAAGTATAAAAGAAAATCAACTTGAAAACAAATTCCACAAGATAGATGTATTGTTTTTCTCAGTCAGTAAAACAGTGAAATGATGGCACAGCACAAAGTCATAGATTCCTGAGGGTTCAGTGTGGGACAGGGGAGGCTTCTCCAAGGTCATGTGGACCACAAGATCAAGGATCTTTGCAATTCATCATGCTGCCTCCTTCTTTCAGGTTGGGAAATTAATTTTTATATTCAAATTATTATTAGGTGGGTTCTTCCCTTAAGACAGCATAGTAAAAGCAGCATTTGCTCCCTTGTCAAGACAGTTTTTTTCTGTGTTATCATTGATGTATGTAATATCTGTGGGATTTGATTATCTTATTTATATGACCTTCACAGTATATATATGGTGATTTTTTTAACAGGTTTTCAAACACAGAAATACAATATACTTTGGAAATGTTTTTCTGTAAAACTCACCACTTCTTCATCTGAAAGTTCTCTTCCTTGGATGCTACTGTTTTCTCTAACAGCTTGTTGGTGTTTTTTCCCTTTGATGTGACTAAAAAGATGAACCTCTGAAGAAATCTAAAAGTGTAAAATATTAAAAATAATTACAAGTACTAATAATGAAACACATGCTTACACTATCCTATAATGCCCATTAAAGCTAAAAGAAATATTTAACTGTATACAACACAATGAATACTCTATTCATTGACAAGTATGACCCTTAGATAATTTCAAATCACTACTGAGCCCAATTCTATTTGGGAGTAATACCGAGTTATCCAGAGAAGACCTGTGCCTTGGGTTGGAGGAGGTCCAGGAGGCCCAGCAAGAATAAGCAGGGACCTGGAGGATGAGCAGAGCGAGGCTATGGCTTGCCTGCTCGGCCCTTTTCTTTTTCCAGCTCCATGACATATAATCACTGATGTGGTTGCTTTGCTCTGCAGCAGAGATAAATCTTGTTCCAGCCACATGTCTTTGCAAACTTTGCAAAACAACAGCTACTTTATGAACAATAGGATGAAGCTGTTGGCATTAGAACTAATGGCAGAAAGCAGCAGGTGGCGCTGAGGCCACTAGGGTCTCGGGCTGGCGAGATCAGGAAAAAAGAAGTTCTTTACGAGATTATGGGCGTAAGTGCCAATGCCCTCCCCACCCTGCAGAGAATGGCTCCTACCAGGATTGCGCAGAGTGAGCACTGCTTCTTCCGCTCATACGGTGTGAGTTTGGGGGCATAATCAGTGTTTGCGTGTCTCCCACTGCTCAACTCGGCCGCCTTTTCCTTCCTTTGTTCAATCTGTTCCATGTGCCTTCGGATGCTCTCGTCATGCTATAACACAGCAAGCAATTTACCTTACTACAGAGCCCTGAATGCCATGCAGAAATATTTTCCTGAAAGCTTCAGACAAAGCCAGGGAAATATCCAGTTCTGGACATTTACAGGAAGCTTGCCAGCACAAACACACACACACACAGACGCATATGGCACTCTGAACAGTCCTTCATTTTCCCTTTGAGTGAACAGGGACAATCACAGCCAATCAAATACCTCCCCTCTAAATGATGATATCATCTCAAACTATAACAAATTACAGGGAATTTCATCAATTAGTCTCAGGTTTATCTCAGAAATTTGAGGAAAGAAACAGCTAACTAACTGATAGCGGGGAAGCACACGAGGCCTGAATCAGATTCCCCCTTTGCTACTTACTATTGAACAACTATGGGCTGACTCCTTCTGGGACAGAGGGGTAAGGCGTCCCAGAAACTATTCCTTGGGACAAAGTGAGGAAAGAACTTCATGAACCATTAACGTCCACTGCTGTTATTAAATCACATCTGATTATCTCACAAGAGGCAACAATATATCAAAGTCAGAGTTCAGGCATATAACAAAGCTTTTCATACTGAATTGCTACATGAGCATCATTTCATTTTTATAATGGATTTGGCCAAATTGGATAAGCCTACTTTGGTGGTGAAATGAGAACTGATACCTTTCTATTTTTGTGGCTGACATTATTGGGGGGGGGGGCTTATATTTATATATATACATGTATAAAGAGACAACATAAGGTCTCTCACACTTTGCAGAAATATTCATGACTTTTCAGATACAAAGAATTATACCTTGAGTTGAATCTTTTTCTGTAACTCTTCCATAGCTTCCTGTTGAGCTGCAGTGAGGGCAGCTAGTCTCTCTTCTCGATCTCTGTTAAAATATATTAAAAAGTAAAAATTGTGGATTTAGCTACAGATATTACCAAACTTACATTATATGATTTCTTAGAAAAATTGGATAGCACAAAATGAGAAATGAACAAATAAATGGTGGTGCATGTCTATCATGGGATATTGTTGTAATCTAAGAAAAAAAATATAAAGAAATAAGGGAAAATTTATAAAACCTGATGCAAAGTGGAAACAATAAATGCTATGATCATAATCATGTAAAAATAAATTTAAAAATTTAAAACTGAACTCTGTAATTATAGCAACCAAGCTTGGCTCTGAAGAAAAGTGACAAGAATAAACAACTTTGTAGAGAGAAGAATGGGGTAGAGAGCTTTATGAAATACTGAAAACACTGTCAGACTTGATGGATATGCTGGTAATTTTGGTGAATTGCTTTTGTTCCTTCTCTTTCTCTATTATTATTTGTTATAAAGTTTGGTTCTTTGGGTAAGAGAGGGGGAAGGTTTACAATGGGAAAAACAGAATCAGAGGACATCAATAACATTTTTTAACAAAAACATGAAAACTCAGAATATGTATCTAACAAAAAGTCATTTAACCTGTAGGTCCATAAATTCAAATATTTTGGCCACAAAGCATTTTATTCAAAACACACCTATCAAGTACCTTCTATTCCAACAAGTGCCAAGGGAAGGAGAGAGCACACTTTAGGAATCAGAGGGAATGAACAAAGGCAGAAATGAGAGGATTCAAAATAAGAACTGATGTTAAGTCCAGTTTGGAAAAAAACATACAGTACTTGAAGGGAAGCAATGAGAGGTGACACTGGTAGGCGGCCGAGGTCGCTCAGGCTCTTTGGGAGATGGAGTTTGCATTGTATCAGGTGAGGCATGGGCTCTTTCTAAAGACATTAGGAAGATAATGAGGCTTCACAAGCAGCATAGAGAATGACACTGGAGGCAGGACACCAGGAGGAGGCTAATAAAATCATTCTGCAAGGAGGGTGAGGGAAAAGAAAAACAGAAGGAAACAACAGCTAAATGGATATTAGGACTAAAGGCCCCATTGAGTCTAAATGATTCTAAAAATGAGAGCAGGAAACAGCACAAAGAGGGAAGTGGCTCCGGATGGGATGTGCTGAGGACACATGAGATTGCGGCAAGACGACCAGATGAATCCAGCAGGTAGATGAAAATATGACTCTAAGGGTTAGGGAAGGGAAGCAGATTTGGGAATCATCTGCATGGAAATAATAATTTAAACCACAGGAGGGGATCAAATCAGCAAAGGAGAGAGCCCACAGAAAGAAAAAGGGGAACAAAGCAAGAGCTATGGGGTCTCTGATGCTGAAGAGATGGGAAGAAGATGAACCACTAAGGAAGAGAGGAAAGCGTCAGGAATGCGCTCTTCTAAGAGAGGCACTCTGCACTTTAAAGTGTCTAAGAAAGTGGGAAGGAAATACCTGAGAGTTTTCCTAAAGAACAAACTCAACAAAGTGTACACAAGTCCCTCACTTGTGAGCCTGAGTAGAGGCTCCCCATTCCCTAGGGGACCCCTATCTTTGCCTCCCCCAAAAGAACTACTTCAATCTTATGGTGCTTCTGGGTCATAATAGAAATCTGTAGTTTCATCTGTAAATGCTTGCTTTATTTGGCATTTGTTAAGTTGAGAATAAAAAGAAATCAAAAAAAAAAAAAAAAAAAGAAAGAAAGAAGAAAGAAAGGAAATAAATTTGAAAGAATTATAGGACGTTGGCCACTGGATGAAGGCAACTGATTAGACCCAGAGAACTTTTATCTTTTGGGTGGCACAAGACCAGAATCTAGACTTTGGTGACTTTTAAAAAGTAGTTTCAAGTCCATCATGAAGAAAAAGTTGAACCTTCACTTCTCCTCTGGTGCCTCTTGGAGAGTTCCAAAAGCTGAAGGGGCGTCTTTCTCTCCCTCCCTCTCTCCTCATTAATAGCTAGCGGTGGATGCATTGCAAGTACATAGTCCAGAGGAGAAAGTGAGCTCAAGTGTCCGGAGTTTGCAGCCCACAGTTGGGATCCTGCTTTAGGGTGAAGGCAAAACCCTGAGCCAAGATTCTTGCTAATTGTGAAGATGAGAGTAGGATAGTAAGTGGCTTGTAGAAATCTAGATTATAAAAGGCCTGTCTCATTGAGGGTGGAGAGCCACATATTCTCTTAATTGCTATATTTGTGATTCCCTAGGAATGATGTGATAGAGGCAAATGACCCCCATCCTTATGTTGTACGCAAACCCAGGAGACCGAGGGTTGTACAATTTCCTCGTTTGTGTGTAAATCCCAGGCCTTTTGCAGGACTTTTGACATGGCAGGAACTCAGCTAAAAAGTGCTGAATGAATAAATAAATGAAAAGCATTTTTTAAAAATTCAAAATGTAGGAACTAATACTCTTCAATTCTATTAAAGTATTGAACAAGTAGAATTTACACCTAACTAATTTCCAACAACAAAATCACACAAATACTAAAAGGAAGAACAGTTGAAATAAACTCTACAAAGAAACTCGGCACAATTAGTCTTTTATACTGAATTTGCTTCTCCAAATAACTTATGAAAAAGATGTCTAATGAGAAACACTAAGCATTTTATGCAATATATCTCTCCCTTGAGGTGTCCAAGCAACACCTCCAGGAGATGTTTCTGGAAAGATGTTAATCTGGCTGTAAGGAAAGTTTTGGATCATTATGGAGCCGGTGGGTAAACACATTCCCCATATATAAAGACAGGACAGGGAGCATACAATAATACTACTGGAAAATACTCTCATTTCCTTTCTGTTAAGGATAGTAGATTATGCTTCCTTTTAACAAAAAGGGAGAAAACCCTTACAGTTAAGATTACCTCAAGGCTTTAACTGCATCATTTGTCTTCTCATAAAAATGTATAAAACAATTTCACAGAAGCTGAAAGTTAGCATTTCCCCTATTAACTCAACAGCCCATTCATAAATCATTTTTAAATGATGAGGCCTTTGAAATACCTACACAATGAGACCACTTAGATGGCCTGACATTGATAGTGTGTTTTTAGCTTTTCAAAGTACATTTACATTTGTTAATTCATTTTATTCCTCCAACAAACTCTGTGAAATAGGTAGGACAGTTACGAAGAGAAATGTAGTAAGAGTTCATATATAGTAGATTTTAATTCTCTTGACTATAATTTATTCAGAAATAGTAGCTAAATCATTATATGGAAACAAGTTAATGTACCATGAGGGTACAGGGATTTTCAATAGGCAGTATTATAAACACTATTTCTTTCATAAGAAAATTTAATCACTATCAGATGCATAAGGATAGTAGACTATGAAGAAATAACAAACAAACATTTCAAAAAGATTGAAAGAATCAAAAAGTATTTTCCAGAGGCATAAGTTGGAAAGATTTTTGGTATATTTACTTAAAACAGGGACTCTCAAACCTTTTTGGATAAGATAACCTTTTTGGAAGCAGTGTAGGAAAGCCTGTAGAACCTTTCTCAGAATCATGTTTGCTGACTACCTTGACACTTCAAGGACATGCTAAATTTTAGTTTGAAGTTAGTAAAAATTAAGTCATTTTTTTCCACCTAAATTCTCAGACCCTATACCAGTTAAGAACTGCTGAATTAAATACAAAAGAATGTTTCTACTTCCTTGTCCTATGGTTAGATTTTTGATAATTAGCTAGATGTGGAAATATCATAAAAGGCAAATAATAAGACAAGTGGTGATGTCATTGGCTTAGTTTTTCTCCAAATCTTGTGATTTTTTTTTTTTTAGGTATATATAAAAGGTAAGGAAATGACAATCTTGGAAGTCAATCTTCATCTATAACTTGTAGTTTAGGGAATTATCTGGGAGTACTAACATAATAGAGAACTTAGACATTATGTCAAAGGGCAGAGTCACAATAGTGGAAGCCAGGTTTTGCTATCTTTAAAGACAATCCCCCTTTGTACTGCTAATGAAAAGGGATGGTAATAGAGCTAGATATAGAACAAGGAAGAGCCGGGCTCAAATTCCACCTCAGATACCTACAGTTTGTATGACTCCAGGCAAGTTATTTTCTTTTATAAAATGGGGATAATAGTATTTAACATATTGAGTTATTATAAAGAAAAAATAATGAAATAATGAAACCTACCAGTTTCTTTGCTGATTCCCTACAATTATCTTTTTAATTGTGCCCTGTGTGGGTAAGTGAGTGGCTATGTGTGGCAATGGAGATTAAGTGACTTGCCCAGGGTCACACAGCTAAAGTGTTAAGTGTCTGAGAATAAATTTGAACTCAGGTCCTGACTTCAGGGGCTGGTGCTCTATCCATTGCGCCATCTAGCTGCCCCTTCCTTAGGATTTTCTAAGTAAACCATCATTTCATCACAAACAAGGACAGTTTTATCTTCTCTTTGTCTTTATGCCTTTAATTTTGTTCTCTCATTTTAATTCAATTGTTTGGTTTCTGGAATTAAATTTTTCAAATGAAAGCAGGGAAAGGGACCATCATCCTTATTTTATTCCTATGTTTAATGGGGAAACTTCTAGTTTCCTACTGAATATAATGTGGAGGCTTCTGATTTTAGAGGAGTATAATTTTTTTTATCATATTTTTAAAAAGATTCACTATACTTATATATCATAGAGATTCTAGCATAAATTAGCCTTGTACTTTGACAAAAGTCTTTTCTACGTATATAGAGCCATCAGATTTGGACTTTTTCTTTTAATAAGACTTATTATGCAAATAGTTTTCATAATATTAGAAGTAGAGCAGCTGGGTGGCACGAAGGATAGAGCACCAAGTCTAGAGGCAAGAAGTTTCATCTTGAGTTCAAATCTGGTTTCACAGACTTACCAGCTTTATGACCCTGGACAAGCCACATAAACTCTGCCTCAGTTTCTCAATTGTAAAATGAGGGTCATAATAAGCATCTATCGCACTGAGTGGCTATAAGGATAAAATTAGACAATCTTTATAAAGAGCTCAGCACAATGTCTGGAATATAGTAGGTTCTAGAAAAATGCTAACTATCCTCCTTTCCCCTACTTAAGATACATTAATGATTTTGTTCTATAATACTACTCCACTGCTTTATCCTACCCTGATTTAAGTATAAGGATATATTTCTCTGACAAAGATTTTGGTGGAGTGCTTCTTTCTCCAATTTTGAGAAAAATTTGTGTAGCATTGGTATTAATTTCTGCTGACATATAACTCCAAAGAGTTTTTGCTTGGCTTTTGTCTTATAAATATTTTATTTGAATTTTATTTTCTATTCACTTTTTTACACAGATTAACTAGAGATTTTATTATTTTTTTTATTTTTCCCAAAAATAGCAGCTTTTGAATTCATGACCTGTAGTTTTTCAGCCTTTCATAATTTTCAACATTTCCTCTTTTATTCTTTTTAATTTTCTAAATGCATTTTATTAATCCTTTTATTTTCTCCAACTTTTTAATGTAAGTTTTTAGGGCTATATTCTTTAAGAATCTCTGTCAGGATACCCCATGAATTCTTTTGTTTTTCACTTCTCTAAAATTTCTTGTTTCTTTCTGTTAAAATGTCTTAAATTCTGAGAGGGGTGGGAGGATGAAGGTCTCCATATATTTGCTATTAATACTGATTCATAGGTCATACTTTGAAAAGCAAAATGTAATTTCATTGCTTGTCTCCACTAAGAACACATTAAAATTTGTATTACATTTGATATCATGAGTGAACTCTGCTTTTTTTTTAATAGAATACACTTGATATGTAATAAATTTTGTCTCCATATGTCTATGTATTGTTTTCTTCTCAGTTCTACCACTCATCTCCTGACTCCATGCATTTGTCCTGGCTGCCTCACAATCATGGAAAGCTCTACCCCCTTCACTTTAATTTCCTATTACACTGACTCCCTTTCAAAACTCAGGTTAAAAAATTCAGTAAGAAGCATTTCCTATATTTCCACGCTGCTAATGTCTTCCCTTGGAGATTAAATAGAGATTATAGTCATGATCTCAAAGCAAAAGCAAAAAGAGAATAAGATTATCAGGGAAACTAAAAGTCTGTTAAAAGATACCATACACGACAAAATAATATCAATACTAAATCTACAATAAAGTAATATAAATACTAAATCTATCAGCACCAATTGGTAGAGCATCCAAATTCTTAAAGGACAAGTTAAATGCTATTAGGAGGAAAATGGAAAGTAAAACTAAACGACTGAGGGACCACAACTATGTCTTCTCAGACTAGATTCGTCTAACCATAAAATGAATAAGAAAAAAGTTAAAGAGATGAATAGAATTTTATAAAAGATAGAGATGATAGAACTTTGAAAAAAATTAAATGGAGAAATAAGGAAGTTTACTTTTTTCTTGGTTGTACATACTGACAATGTATTAGGTCATAAGAACCTCACAAACAAATGAAGAAAAGTAAAAATATTAAATACATCTTTTTCAAAACATAATACAAGAAAAATTACAGCCACAAGAGGCTTTGGAAGAATAAATTAATCTTTTTTCCCCCTGCAGCAATTGGGGTTAAGTGACTTGCCCAGAGTCACACAGCTAGGAAGTGTTAAGTGTCTGAGGTCACATTTGAACTCAGGTCCTTCTAACTTCAGGACTGGTATTCTATTCATTGAACCATCTAGAGGCCCCTGGAAGAATAAATTAAAGATTAATTGGAAAGAAAATTATCTAATCCTAAAGAATGAGTAGATCAAAGAATGAGTCAAAAACAATCAATAATTTCATTAAAGATAATGATGAGACAACATTCCAAAACGTAGAACACAGTCAAAACAGTACTGGGGGAAAGATTTATATCTCTAAATGTTTATATCAATAAAGGAAAGAAAAAACCCAATAAACTGGACATGCAACTAAAAAAAAACCTTAGAAAAAGAACAAATTAAAAATCCCCAATTAAATACCAAAATCAAACAACAGAAATCCTGCAAATCAAGAGATTAATAAAATTGAAAATTAAAAGAACCTATAGATCAATAAATAAAACCAGGAGTTGGTTTTATGAAAAAACCAATAAAATAGATCATTGACTTTTTTTATGCAAAGGAAGAAAATGAAAATACCTGTATCAAAAAAATTGAATGTGAATAATGCTTAATGACATTAAGCAATTATTTAGCAGTTATTTTACTAATTATATGGCAATAAAACTGAAAGTTTAAGTAAAATGGACGGATATTTACAAAACTATAAATTGCCCAGTTTAATAGAAGATGAAATAGAATTCTTAAAAATAACCTTATCTTATAAAAAGAAATTTTAACAAACCAGTCTCCCTAAGAAAAAATGGCCAGAATCAAATAGATTTGCAAGTAAATTCTGTAAGATATTTAAAGAATAATTATACTTCTTGAAAAAATAGGGAAAGAAAGTCTAAATTCCTTCTACAACACAAATATGGTTTCATACCTAAACTAAGGAGAGCAAAAATAGAGAAAGAAAATTATAGAACAATTTCCGTAATGAATATTGATGCAAAATTTTAAAAATAAAATACAAAGAATATATCAATATATGCCAGGAATGCAGGATTGGTTTAATATTAGGAAAACTCTACATGTAATTGATCATAATCAATAAAAACAACAAAAATCACATGATTATATAAAAGAAAAAGCTTTTGAAAAAAAATGCAGTATCTATTTTTATTAAAAACACTTGAAAGCATAGGAATAAATGGACTCTTCTTAAAATGGTAAGTAATCTTTATCTAACACCAAGAGCAATCTGTAATGGGTATAGAAGTCTTCCCAAAAAGATCAGGGATGAAGGAAGGATATGCATCATCACCATTAATAGTCAATATTGTGTAAGAAATGCCATATCAGTATTATTATCATCATATAGTAATGAGACAAGAAAAAAGGAAATGAAAGAATAAGCTCAAGCAAAGAAGAAAGAACTATCTCTCCTTAGATGATATAACAGTAGACTTAGAATCTAAAGAATCAATTAAAAAATAACTTAACTTCAGCAAAGTTGCAAGATATAAACACACAGAAATCATCAGCATTTCTACATATTACCAACAAGCAAGAAATAAAGAGAAAATTCATTTCTGTAGATCATATAGATTACTTGAAAATCTACCTGCCAAGACAACTACAGAACTATATGAATACAATTACCAAATACTTTTCAGACAAATAAACATCTAAACAACTGACGAATATTTATTTCTTATAGATAGGCTGGAGCCAATATGATAAAAATGAAAATACTACCTAAATTAATTTACTTATTCAGTACCATGCCAAACTCTGAAAGAATTATATTACGAAAATAGAAAAAATAATAAGAAAATTCATCTGGAAGAAGAGATTGAGAATGCTATAGAAATCAATGGGAATAAAAAGTAAAGGAATGTAGTCTAATACTGTATTATAAAGCAGTAATTATCAAAATAATCTGGGACTTCTAAGAAATATAATGGACTAATGGAACAGATTAGGTCCCCAACATAATAAATAAACACTGAAATTTTGGGGCAAGAATTCACAATTTGACAAAAACTCCTGGGAAATTTGGAAAGCAGTCTGGCAGAAATCAGGCAACATCTCACACCATATACCAAGATAAGGTCAAAATGGGCACATAATTTAAGCATAAAAGGTGAAATCATAAGCAAATTAGGGGATGACAGAATTATATGTCAGAATTATATATAATGGAAGAATTTATGGGAAAAAAACAAGAGAGAGAAATTCAAGAAATAAAATGGATAATTTTGGTCCTATAAAATTTTCTTTACAACAAAACTAATATAGACAAAATTAAAAGGAAAATAGGAAAAGGGGGTAGGAGGTAGAAATTATAACAAATTTCTTTGATAAAGGCCTTTTTTCTCAAATATTTGGAAAATGGACTCAAATTTATAAAAATAAGAGCCATTCCCCAATTGATAAATGGTCAAAGAGTAACAGTTTTCAGAAGAATAAAGCTATCAATACTCTTACAAAGTGTTCTAACTTGAGTGAAACAAGGTTGCCCACTATCACCATTACTATTCAATATAGTACTAGAAATGCTAGCCTCAGCAATAAGAGCTGAGAAAGAGATCCAAGGAATTAGAGTAGGAAATGAAGAAATCAAATTGTCATTTTTCGCAGATGACATGATGGTATACTTAGAGAACCCCAAAGACTCTGCTAAAAAGCTATTAGAAATAATTCAGAATTTTAGCAAAGTCGCAGGATACAAAATAAATCCACATAAATCCTCAGGATTTTTATACATTACCAACACAATCCAACAGCAAGAGATACAAAGAGAAATTCCATTCAAAATAACAGTCGATAGTATCAAATATTTGGGAATATATCTACCAAAGGAGAGTCAGGAATTATATGAGCAAAATTACAAAACACTTGCCACAAAAATAAAGTCAGATTTAAATAATTGGAAAGACATTCAGTGCTCTTGGATAGACCGAGAGAATATAATTAAGATGACAATACTCCCTAAACTAATCTATTTATTTAGTGCTATACCAATCAGACTCCCAAGAAACTATTTTAATGACCTAGAAAAAATAACAACAGAATTCATATGGAACAACAAAAAGTCAAGAATTTCAAAGGAAGTAATGAAAAAAAAAATTAAATGAAGATGGTCTAGCTGTACCTGATCTAGAACTGTATTATAAAGCAACAGTCACCAAAACCATTTGGTATTGGCTAAGAAATAGACTAGTTGATCAGTGGCATAGGTTAGGTTCACAGGGCAAGATAGTGAATAAAAATAGCAATCTAGTGTTTGACAAACCCAAACATCCCAACTTTTGGGATAAGAATTCATTATTTGACAAAAACTGCTGGGAAAACTGGAAATTAGTATGGCAGAAACTAGGCATGGACCCACATTTAACACCACATACTAAGATGAGATCAAAATGGATCCAAGATTTAGGCATAAAGAATGAAATCATAAATAAATTAGAGGAACATAGGATAGTTTACCTCTCGGACTTGTGGAGGAGGAAGGAGTTTGTGTCCAAGGGAGAACTAAAGACCATTACTGATCATAAAATAGAACATTTTGATTACACCAAATTAAAAAGTTTCTGCACAAACAAAACTAATGCAAACAAGATTAGAAGGGAAGTAACAAATTGGGAAAACATTTTTACAGTTAAAGGTTCTGATAAAGGCCTCATCTCCAAAATATACAGAGAATTGATTTTAATTTATAAGAAATCAAGCCATTCTCCAATTGATAAATGGTCAAAGGATATGAATAGACAATTTTCAGATGATGAAATTGAAACTATTTCCACTCATATGAAAGAGTGTTCCAAATCACTATTGATCAGAGAAATGCAAATTAAGACAATCTGAGGTATCATTACACACGTGTCAGATTGGCTAAGATGACAGGAACAAATAACGATGAATGTTGAAGGGGCTGTGGGAAAACTGGGACACTGGTACATTGTTGGTGGAGTTGTGAATGGATCCAACCATTCTGGAGAGCAATCTGGAATTATGCCCCAAAATTTATCAAAATGTGCATACCCTTTGACCCAGCAGTGCTGCTATTAGGCTTATATCCCAAGGAAATACTAAAGAAGGGAAAGGGACCTGTGTATGCCAAAATGTTTGTGGCAGCCCTTTTTGTTGTAGCTAGAAATTGGAAAATGAATGGATGTCCATCAATTGGAGAATGGCTAGGTAAATTATGGTATATGAAGGTTATGGAATATTATTGTTCTGTAAGAAATGACCAACAGGAGGAATACAGAGAGGCTTGGAGAGACTTACATCAACTGATGCTGAGTGAAATGAGTAGAGCCAGGAGATTACTATACACTTCAACAATGATACTCTATGAGGATGTATTCTGATGGAAGTGGATATCTTCAACATAGAGAAGAGCTAATCCAATTCCAATTGATCAATGATGGACAGAATCAGCTACATCCAGAAAAGGAACATTGGGAAATGAGTGTAAACTGTGAGCATTGTTTTTTGTTTTGTTTTGTTTCTCTTCCCAGATTATTTTTACCTTGTGGATACAATCCTTCTTTTGAAACAACAACAACAAAATTTGGTTCTGTACATATATATATTGTACCTAGGATATACTATAAGATATTTAATATGTATGGGAATGCCTGCCATCTAGGGGAGGGGGTGGAGGGAAGGAGGGGAAAAACTCGGAACAGAAGGGAGTACAAGGGATAATGCTGTAAAAAAATTACCTATGCATATGTACTGTCAAAAAAAGTTATAATTATAAAAATTAATAAAAAACAAAATTAAAAAAAAACAAAAAAAACCCAAAGTGTTCTAACTTGTTATATATATAATAATTAGAGAAATGAAAATTAAAACAACTTGAAGTACACTAGATTGAGATATCCATCAAATTGGCTAAGACAATAGGAAAAAAAAATGACATGCTGGAGAGGCTATGGAAAAATAGAGGCACTAATATACTACTGGGGGAGTAGTCTAATCATTCTGAAGAACAATTTGGAACTATGCCCCAAAGGCCACAAAACTATATATACCCTTTGATCCAACAGTGTCAGTACTGAGTCTGTATCCCAAAGAGATCATAAAAGAGAGAACAGAATATAAAATAAACCTATACAAATCATCAGCATTTCTATATGTTACTGACAAAGCCCAACAACAAACCATAGAAAGAGAAATTCCAATTAAAATAACTGTAGACAAAATAAAATATTTGGGTGTCTACCTACCAAAACAAACCTAGGAATTATGTGAACACAATCCCAAAACACTTTTCACACAAATAAAGTTTGATCATTTTCCAGCTGTTTAGATCTATTGCTCATAGGTTAAGTCAAACTAATATAATAAAAATGACAATTCTACCTAAATTAGTCTACTTGTTCAGTGTCATATCAATTAAACTCCCAAAAATTATTTTATAGAACAAGAAAAAAAATAACAAACTTCATCTGGAAAAAGAAAAGGTAAATATTGAGGAAATTAATGAAAAATAAAATGCAAAGAACAATGGCCTCGCAGTACCAAACCTATAACTTTATTATAAAGCGGCAAATACCAAAACCATCTGATACTGGCTAAGAAATAAGAGTGGTGGATCAGTGGAATAGGTTAAATACACATGACACAGTAATCAATGACTTGGTAATCTACTGTTTGATAAACCCAAAGACTTCTAGGAAAAGAATTTACTATTTGTCAAAAATTGCTGGGAAAACTGGAAAATAATATGAGAATCAGCATAGAACTACATCCCATATCAAAATAAGGTCAAAATGGGTATGTAATTTAGGTATAAAGGGTGATACTACAAGCAAGTTAGGAGAGCAAGAGATAGTTTACCTATCAGACATTTGGAGAAAAAGGAATTTATGGCCACAGAAGAACTAGAGAACATAATGAAATGAAAAATGGATAACTTTGATTATATTAAATTATATGGAATATTCATTTTTTACATATTGTACAAAAGTTTTTGTACAAACAAAACCAATATAGCCAAGATTTGAATAGAAGCAGAAAACTGGGGGGTGGAGGGGAGTGAAAGTTCATAGTCAGTGTTTCTGATAAAGGCCTCATTTCTAAAATATAGAGAACTGAGTCAAATTTGTCCCCCCCAAAAAAAAAAAGTTCATTTTTTAAAATATGCAACTGGGGAAAATAAACACAATTTTTTTTTAAAGGAGGGAAAAGGTCCCACATGCAAAAATGTTTGCAGCAGCTCCTTTTGTAGTGTTAAAGAATTGGAAAATGAGTGGATGCCCATCAGTTGGGAAATGGCTGAACAAGCTGTGATATATGAAAGTAATGGAATATTATTATTCCATAAAAAATGATGACCAGGCTGGTTTTAGAAAAGGCTGGAAAGACTTACATGAACTAATGCTAGGTGAAATAAGCAGAACCAGGAAAACATTGTACATAGCAACAGCAAGATTATGTGATGATTACTTATGATGGACTTGGCTCTTTTCAGCATTTCAATGATTCAAGGCAATTCCAACCAACTTTGGATTGAAAATGATACGTCTCATATAAGATCTCCACATATATTAGGATCAAAAGAAACGTTCTAAAAAAAATTAGTTATGGGGCAGCTTGATGGCGCAGTGATAAGAGCACCAGCCCTGAAGTCAGCAAGACCTGAGTTCAAATCTAGTCTTAGACTTATTAACACTTCCTAGCTGTGTGATCCTGGGCAAGTCACTTAACCCAATTGCCTCGGCCAATAAATAAATAAAGTGGCTATTATCATGACATTCAAGAAATAGATTCTAAAGATGATGTAAGACAAAATATACCACAATGGAACTGTAAGGAGAAAGTTGTAAGATTAAAAATTTAAGGTGAAGACTGTCAAAATTGACAGCCATGTGCTCTGGAAACCAAGGATCAGAGTTCAAATCTTCTCTCTGATACTTATAAACTGTGTAACCAGAAGCAAGTCACCCACCCTTGCTGGACCTCAATTTTCTGATGTGTAAAATGAGCAACTTGGGCTGAATAATCCCTGAGGCTCTCTTCTAAGTCTAGACATACGATATGTGACTTGCAGTTTAATTTAAAGTAAGTTTATTACTTTCTTATCCTCAGTGCTAAAATATTAAGTTTGGGTGTTTTTGAACACTGTGCCAAATTAAACAAAGACAGATAATTTATTTTCTTGCCAAATACTAGACCAAACACAGAGCGTAAATGTTGGTTTGGTTCAGCTTCATTTAAAGGGCACATTTTCAAGTATTAAAAGTTTTCATGAGTAAAAGCCTCACTGCCAAGTTATCTAAAATTGTCTAGGAAAATTTAATTACATTTGATGAACAAATCTTTTCTTTCCTTTATGAGCAACAAAGAACACATTCACACCTTATCTTTATATATACACAAAGTATTTATATATAAACAATTTTCAATAATGGTCCTTTTGAAATTGATGAGATGATTTTTAATTTATTTATTTGGTTTAAAATAAGTATTCATGATTCCTGGTGAGTGAAAGTAACTCAAAAATTTCTCAAATAATTTAGATAAGTTTGGAAAAAGGAGGCTTTCAACTTATCTGAGTTTTAGGCAATCATGAAAAGTCAGCCGAAAAAAGAATTGAAAAAGCCCATCTATTAAACCATGAGTCTAAAGAAAAAGCAATTATCATAATTTGTATTTCCAAGAATGTGATTGTTCTACCAGTACTTGGAGAAATCTAAAGTGAAGCACTTATTTACAGCAGGAGTCAGTAACACATCCATATTCCAGAAAATAGATCTCTTACATTTGAACCTTAAATCCAATGTTATTAACTGACTATCTGTACTAAGTGGTTAAAAGGTTTAATTAATTAACAATTATTATGTGTCTCTGATGTGCCATACTCTGGATTAGGTTACAGAAATATAAGACAAAAATTAAATCATTCCTTCTCTTAAAGCAGTTTATTAGAGTTCAACTCTCCTCCCCTCTGATATTTATAAACTGGGTATCCATGTATGTAAGTGTATACATAATAAATACAAAATGAAGGGCACTAACAGAGGCTGGGATCAGGAAGACTCCAGCAGATTCTTAAAGGAAATAAAAAAATTATATGAGGCAAAACCAAAGAGAAAATACCTTCCAGGCATCAGTGACACAGAGAAAAGGGAAGGAGTATTGTCTGTGAGAGACAGCCCACACAGGCTGGATGTCAATGATTTCCTCTGTTGAGAGGAAAGGGCTGTCGGGGGAAAGATGAAGAGACGTGCATGAAACAGATCAGCTCCTGCAGTCATGGAACTCCAGTCTAAAGGTGGAGACAACAGGAAACAACAATGGATACCTAATATACATATGGGGTAAGGAAAGGGAAGGCAGCAGCATTATGGGGAACGAGGAGGCTTCTTGCAGGGGAGACTAGTTAAGATCTGAAAGAGTCCAGGAGGTAGGGAAGAGAGAGTGACAGGCACAAGGAATGGTCAGAAAAAATGGGAGATGGAATGTCTTTTTTTTTTTTTTTTTAAACTTCCTAATGTGTTTTATTGTTGTTACTTTCTCCTTGCTCTTTAGAGAGCAACTTTTTTTTTTTTAACAATTGTTTTTATTTTATTTATTTATTTTTAAATTTTATTTATTTATAATTTTTTTCAAAGTATATATGCATGAGTAATTTTTTTTATAATATTATCCCTTGTATTCATTTTTACAAATTATCCCCTCCCTCCCTCTACTCCCTCCCCTTGATGACAGGCAATCCCATACATTTTACATATGTTACAATATAACCTAGATACAATATATGTGTGTAAATACAATTTTCTTGTTGCACATATTAAGTATTAGATTCTGAATGTATAAGTAACCTGGGTAGATAGACAGTAGTGGTAACGATTTACATTCACTTCCCAGTGTTCCTTCTCTGAGTGTAGTTGTTTCTGTGATGGAATGTCTTAACAGCAAGAAGCCCAGTGTCACTGGACTGAGAGTCAGAGCAAGGTTAGGAAGGGCCTGGAATGCCAAAGATGAGTTTGTATTTGATCCTAGAGGCAAGAGGGAGCTGAGTCCCACCAAGGGGCCATCATGAGGCGATCAGGGCCAAGAGAAGAGGGGACTGGGAATGTTTTATGGCAGGCCTTCACAAAGCACTGGCTATGGTGGGATGAGAGAGACCACAAGCCTCGGTGACTGGTGATGGTCGTGCCTTCAAGAGGTAGAGGGAGATGTGGGAGAAGGGAGGGTTGTCAGAGAAAGACAATGAGCCGAGTGTTGGCCAGGCTGAGCTTGTTATGACCGTAGGACATCCAAGAGGCTGTTGGAGATATAAGCCTGGAGAAGCCAGCATGAAGTTAGGGGATGGATAATTAGATGGGAATCATCAAAGTAGAGACGATAACTGAAAGCAGAAAAGAGAAGATGGTCCAAGACAAAACCTGGGGGCATGCCCACAAACAGCAGAGAAAAGCTAAATGAAGATCCAGGAGACTAAGCAGCAGCAGTTACGTAGATAGGAGGAGAACAAGAGAAAGCAGCATCCCATCTAAAATCCTATCTCCTCCAGGGAACCCTTTTCATTCCAGTGCTTCCTTCTACTAGATGCCCTATATACAATAGCTTGTTTGTACCTATTTGTTATCTCCCCCATTAGACTGTGAACTCCCGGAGGGGAGGATCTCTGGCCTCTTATTGTATCTGTGGCACTTAGCACAGGGCTGGCACATGATAGGTGTTTAATGGGTATTGACTAACAGCACAATCAACATCATTCAGGTGAGTTGGGTCTCAATCACAGCAATGGACGGAGCCAACGTGACGTTTAGGACAGTGCAAAGAGATGAAAAGGCTGTGACCAAAACAGAAATCAAAGCCCTGGGGATGGAGCCCCGAGCCAGGATTGTCTGGATCCCTCCACGGGAATGACCTAAGATGACACACTGAGGATCAATGACATCAAGCGTCTGCCCATCTTATGAAAAGGGCTAGGTGGGAAGAAAAGTCTCACCCAAGCACTGAGTCTCATTCTAGAAAATGAGAAGTAGAAGAAAATGTCAAATAAAATGAAGAAAAAGTAAGAGAACTCAAGAGATAATTCCAGAAGAACTCCATAAGCACAAAGAGACTCAGGAAAAAGAATGTCCTGTTTACAAGGACTACAACATCACCTAAAAGAAAGAAGTGAAGAAGGACACGTAAAATGCAGCATTAAAGGAAGTAAAAGCTGCATTGGAAAAAGAATTAAAAGCTGAGAAAGCCTTACACAAGTAATGCATTACCAGCTAATTAGAATGGGACAAACAAAAAGCAAAGATTCCATGTAAAAAGAAAAGTAAATTTTTAAATGAAAGTATTGATTAAAAAAATTATCTTCTGGTAAATTCACCTCTTGATGCTCTGACAATGCTGTCACACAGGGCACTGTCTCCTGCAGGCCCGGAGCCAGCAACCTTTTGGCTGTCCACTGGAAAAGGGTTTGGGGCAGCCCGTGGTTTGCTAGTGCAGCCCTGGAAGAGAGGGCCATCTTCGGGGGACGGGGTGCTCAGGAAGTGCCTCGGGGACAAGGGACCCTTCTTCACTGTTAGGTTACTTGAAGGTACCTGAGAATGTTTTAATCTCAGAGGTGGAGAGAGGTATATGAGCTTCATTTCTTGCCTACAATTCCTATTTTGGAGAGGTCTGGGAGGTCTTACTAGTCACAGGACCCAGAGCAAAGAACGCATCATAACTACATGATTTCAGCTCACATCCAGCAGAGATGCAAAGTTGGGAGGGGAGGGGGGGGTTATGAGCCAACTATTCTCAGAAGAAGAATGGCCAATTATTAAAGGCTTCACAAAAATATTCCAAATCACTAAAAACAAAAAGGGCAAACTCACAACTACTCTGACGATTCCAGCTGAAAAACCAGATGAGGCCCTGTAAACAAAACACCTAAGACGCCTATGCCTCCTGCCCAGCCCCTGCCCTGAGGGGTCACTGCCAGTGGGAGGCAATTGCACCTTCTGCAGCTGTACAGGACAAGCAGAGCCCCCGCTGTGTGAAGGCAGTACACCAGGACTGCGCTGTGAGAGGGGGCCAAGAGGAGCGTGGGAAGGCTGATGGGAACTGACCCAAGGCAGAGACCAGGATCCCAAAACTGCAACATCACCACCAACAACCTTGCCTCCAAAGAGCCTGAAGGAAACACATCCCTGCCAGTCACTTGGAGAAGCAGAGGGCCACAGATGGAGAACATTAGTACAGAGAGCATCATCTTTTTTTTGATATATTCATCAGTCCCACTAAGTTGTTGTTTTGGAGATTTTTTTTTGGATAAGAAAAGTAAGTGTTATAATGGTTGACTCTTGAAGAATAGGGAAAGAAATGACACAAGGGAAATTTAGGTGATGCAAAAGCAAAAATATCAATAAAATACCTTTAATTTTTAAAAAGGTATGTCAAATTAAATCTGCAATTTGGTCCATCATTCTGAAATACAATAGTGATCAATGAACGCATTCAAAAGATCATTCCTTCTGTGGTTCTTAATGGATTTCAGTAAAGAATGGTATATAGACAGAAGTTACAGAGATATATACTTCAACTAAATAAGGTCTATACTTCACATAGAGTTACCATCTAGGACCAATCTTCAATTGTTTGAAATTTGATTTTCAGTTCCAAATTCTCTCCCTTGCCCCCTATCTCCCTCACCCAATAAGAAAGCAAGAAAGAAAAAAGGGCCATTACAAAACAGACTCCTTCACTACCCATGATCAACAAAACACTTATTTCTGTCTTGCACTGAGCCTATTTCCTCTCTCCCTGGAAGTAGGTAATATGTTTCGTCATCAATCTTATGAAACTGGTTGGTTCCTTATGTTGACCAGTATTCTAAGTCTTTCTTTGGAAAAAAAAAGTTTTAAGACATCATATATTTCTTATATCATCATAGTTAACTCAACTATCCCACCTGTCCTAGAGACCCATTCTATGTAACAAATATGGTGTGTCTGGAAAAGAAAAAAATCAGTACAGCTGACTAATACTTTGAAATAGTTTGAAAACCTGGGTAGTCGACCTCTCACCTCCAAGGAGGGTGGGTTGGTGGGGTTCTTTCATTTCTCCTCGTTCAAGTCCCACAGCATCTTCATCTCTGAGTTACATTCACTTTGGGTGTTTTGGTGTGGGGCTACTCTGTCTAAACACTGCTGGGGTCACTTTTGGGGTTTTGTTTTCTTGGCTCTGCAAATTTTACTCTGTATCAGCTCTTGGAGATCTTTCCATGCATCTCTGTGTCCATCACAGATCATTTCTTATAGTACAACAATGTTCCATTTCATTCATGGACCACAATTTGTTTGAGCCAATCTCCAACTGGAGATTGCTCCTAGTTTGTTCTCAGTTCTTAGCTACCACAAGGAGTGCTGATATTCTGGAGTGCATGGGTACTTTCTTCTCATTGATCAGTTTCTTGGATTATAAATCCAGGAATGAAGCCTCTGATTCAATGAGGACAGACATTTTAATCATTTTATGTGCATAATTCCAAATTGCCTTCTAAAACAGTCACACCAATGCTCTAATTCAGTACTCTAATTCTGTCTCCAACTCTTACTACTATCACTGTGTAAATTGTTCCCCAAGTTCTACTAACTTTACTTTGCATCAATTCATAATAGTCCTTCCAGGTTTTTCCAAAACCATGCCATTCATCATTTTTTATAGCACAATAGGATTCCATCACAAATACATGCTGTAATTTGTCCAGTAATTTTCTAACTGATAGGCAAGCCTTCAATTTCCAATTCTTGGCCACTATGACAGAGTGGTTATAAATATTTTTGTACACATGGATTTTCTTTCTGTTTCTATGGCCTCTAATGAGTCTAGGAGTGGTCCTCTAGACTTCAGGGAAAAGTATCTACCTGAGAGTTCTGGAGTGTCAAGACTGGGACTCAACATGCTAAATTCATTATCAACATGGGGAACAGTGCAGAGTGTGAGTGATTTCTGCCCCTCATTCAGGGGAAATTCTTCAGCAACTTTTCACAGCATTAACAGAATTTCTGGTAAACTGGATTAGTGTTTTGGAGCATTCAGAAAAGTGCTCAGTGGCAGCATACCACCATTACCAGGTGGGGGAGGGAGTTACCTGGCTCGTTCCCGGGCCGCGTCCTCCCGAGCTTTCTCTTTCTCTTGCCTCTGCTGCTCGATGCGCGCCTCCTGCTCTCTCCTCTTCATCAGCAGCTCTTCCACTCGAGCCTGACGCTCAGCTTCCAGAGCTCGTTTGCGTTCCTAATATCAGAATCATTGTTTCCAAAGATATAAGTTTTCAATTGAAAAATAATGAAAGCCTTCCCACTCTTTCCATTGACCAAGAGATTAGCTTTTTGGTGGCAGATTTCTGCCTTAGCCACAAGGAACACAGTTCTAGCAGTGGCAAAATAAACCCAAGGGCCAAAACACATCCATCTTAAAGTAACTTATTCTTTCATCTGATTTGCTGCAACAAAAGTATTTAATTACAAAATTATTAATTTAACAATACGAGAAATTATAATACAAAATCATGCTTCTGAAGCACCAAACAGACATACTGGGGCATGTGCCTTGCCCAGAGCAGCCACTCCACAAATGCTGGCCAGCTGATAGACTCTCTTGGTGGCCTTCTATCTAACAAGCCTTTGGGAGAGCTGAGGACATATGGCTCATGAGGCAGGCACAGGAGGGAGCTAGGCGTGGAGACCAAAGCACCAACACTGACTGACTATCCTGCGGCACTGTACAAATGGCTGCCTCTCCTCTCTGTGGCTCAACTTCTTTATCTACAAAAGAAGGCTGATAATGTCTGCAGCATTCACTTCACCAGACAAATGCAATGCTCACACATGAGGGGCACGCTGAGAGTTGGCTGGAGATTCGGGAAGCTCTGGGTTCAAGACCTGTCCCTGACACAGACTAGTCATTGAGACTCTGGATACCTCCAAGCAACTTCGTGTAGCTGAGAGATGAGATGCAATCTGCATCAAGAAGAGAATGTCCACACATGAAATCCTGGTTCTAGACACCCTCCTCTCCCATAGCCATTACGAGGACTTCATCACAACAAGATATATGGACTGTATGTAGTATCTGACAGGAAAGGTATGTGATGGCAAGCAGAAAGAACACTGGGCTTCGAGTCAGAAGATCTGAATTCAAATCCAGTTTCAGACATTCAATATTTTGTAAGCAAGTAATTTACCCTCTTCTTTAATTTTTTTTAAAATAAAAGCTTTTTATTTTCAAAACATATGCAAAGACAATCTTCAACGTTCACCCTTGCAAAACCTCGTGTTCCAAATTTTTCTCCCTTCCTTTTCTCCACCTCCCTCCCTTAGATAGCAGGTAATCCAATATATGTTAAACATGTGCAATCCTTCCAAACATATTTCCACATTTATCATGTAACACAAGAAATATCAGACCAAAAGGAGAAAAAATGAGAAAACAAAAAGCAAACAACAACAGAAAGAGTGAAAATACTGTAGTGACCCACACTCAGTCCCCACAGTCCTCTCTGGGTGCAGATGGCTCTCTCCTTCACAAACATATTGGAATTGGCCTGAATCACCTCACTGTTGAAAAGAGTCACATCCATAAGAGTTGATTATGCTTATCAATACTTATTACCTTTCTTTCTTTATCTGTCTTGGAAGACTTGTATGGAGTGATACAAAGTGAAATGAGCAGTGATGTGATCACATTAGTAAAATTTTTTAAAGGGCGCAGTGGATAGAGCATCAGCCTTGAATTCAGGAGGACCCGAGTTCAAATCTGGTCTCAGACACTTAACACTTCCTAGCTGTGTGACCCTGGGCAAGTCACTTAACCCCAGCCTCAAAAAAAAAATTTTTTTTAAAGGAACAATTTTAACGAATTAAGAAGATTGATAAAGAAGATTCCCTCCCTTACAACAGCCAATGAGGATATTTATGTGGTTTGACAGTGCTTTCAAGACAAATTTTTTGTATTTCTTCTCCATGGGAGGAGGAGAAAGATAGCAGGAGGGATGGGTGGGAAATGACATTAAAAAAAAAAATAAATTCCCAGAAGTAATAACCACCTCTTTCTACATGGTCTCTCAAACCAATGTCCCCAGCATCAGCCTCTTGAGCTCCAAGGGGACAACTCTTAGCTATAAATTTTAAACCTCTCTCATGTTTACTTCCATTTTGTATGATTCCCAATTCTGGCTCTATCATTGACATGGAAGCAGCAACATGGTGCCATCATGGAGAGCTGGATCTAGTCAGGAAGACCTGATTTCAAATCTAGCCTCTGATTCTTATGTCTGCCTCAGTTTACTCAACTGTTAAATGAGGATGATACCAGCACCTCCCTCCCAAGGTGGGTTGTGAGGATCAAAGGAGGTAATTGTAAAGCACTCAGCATAGTGCCAGATTATGCCCTTTCTCCCTTATATTAAAGAAGAGATATCTCAATTTCTCCAGGGAGTGAGATGGAATTACAGAGGGCCTTTCTCAGGAAAAGTGACTTCAGAGCATTTCTTCAGACAGCTCAATGACACTAAGATGTACTAATTAAAAGTTAATCACCTGCACTGCTTCATCTCGGGCCTGCTTTTCCTCTTGTCTTCGCTGACGTTCTTCTTGTAATTCATTCAGCCGTTGTTCATATTCTTTCAACTTAGAAAGCACATCATGACGTTTATTCTGGGCTTCCAAAGTATTTATAAATGCGATTTCATTTACCTATAATAAAAGCAATGGATAACTCAATGACTTTCAAACTGAATTCAACCTAGAAATTAAGAGTAATCTAATCCGCAATGGATATACTTCTTCCAAAGATATAGATTACTTTGCCTTATAAAATCCTTCATGAATTTTGGAATGATGACCTGGGTAACTTTTGATTATAAGCCTCTCTGAACTTAAGCTGGTCTTTGTTCAAAAGACACCACTTTGGGAAGGTCACTTGTCCCCCATCTGAAGTCTTTCAGTGGGTTGGTCTCTTCATTAGCAAAGTCTTTCAACATGAATTCATTAGTGGAGATATATGTAGCTTCTCTACCAAAAAAATGCCAAATAGCTTTTAGAAACCAACAGAAGCATGCTACTGAGCAATCTGAAAGTATCTCAAAAGAGCAGGCAGGAACCTATGTCATCTTTTCTTATTTTGATATTGATCTCTTACCTAGGAAATACAGATTTATCCTTTGGAATACACATTTAAGCCTATGGACATTACCACAACTAAACATAAAGCTTTGTAAAAAGACAAATGCCAACTTAACTATATTCCAAAAAGAAGACCAGGTGGACAAAGGACCTAGACTTGATTGCCTAGTTCTGGAATTTTACTCTTTTTTTCCCCTACAATTAAGCTCAATTAAAGGCAATAAATATTTGTTAAGTGCCTATTGCTAAGTTCTAGCGAAATAAAAAGGCTGACCAGTCACTGTTTTTTAGGTAATTCTGACTTGAAAGGTACAATATAAACAATTATGTACAAACTACAGACAGGATAAATTCGAAATAATCAAAAGAAGGAAGGCTCTGGAATTAGGGATCCTGAGAAAGGCTTCCTCAAGAAGGCAAAATTTTAGATAAAAGTTCTGGGAAGTCAGGAGGTAGAGAGGTAGAGGGAGAACATTCCAGACATGATGGGAGATGGGTAGAATAAATGCCTGAAGCTGATAGGCAATATTTTATTTAAGCCAATGTTACCAGATCACAAAATGAGTGAAACTGGGGTGCTAATTACCAGTAGCCAGTAGCACGGGGAGGTGGTCCAGATATGAGAAAATTGCAAGATTTTCTACATTATCCTAAAAGTGACAGGGAGCCACTGTCTGACTGAGTAGGAGGTGATATGTTACATTTTAGGAAGGACTGCTTTAACAAATAAGTGAAGGACGGCTGGAGAGGCAGGGAGACCAATCTGCAGGCTGGCAGGCAGAAGGCAATAAAGGTCTTCATCAGGGTGAGGGCCATATCACAGAGAAGTAGGCATATGGACAGATATGTTACAAAGAAAAAATCAAAGACCTTGGTAATAGATTAGATAGGGGATGGGGGAGGTGGGTAGTGAGGAGATGAGAAGATACTTGGGATTCAAGCTGGAGTGACTGGGAATTTGGTGGGCTCTTCAATAGTAAGAAGGAAGTGTGGAGGAGGGCAGGCTTTGTTGGGAAAGAAAATGAGCTAAGTTTAGGACATCCTGAATTTCAGATATCTCTGGACATCCAGTTATCCAGGGAGATTTCAACAGGCAGCTGTAAATTTAATATTGGAGGTCAACAGAGAATTTAGGGCTAGAAAAGTAGATTTCAGAATCATTGGCATGGAGACTGAATTCACAAGAATTGATGGGATCCCCAAGAGAAATAATAAAGGCAGAGAGGAGATGAGGGCCCAGCACAGAATCCTGTGGGATACCCATGAAGATTTAGCAAAGGATGGTAAAAACAGGTAGAAGGAGAACCACAAGAAGCACTTTCATGAAGACAAAGGCACTAATCTTCATACAGACCTGAAGAAGTATGCTGGGAAGCCTTGAAATAGGCTTTGTGTATATATATTGATAGACAAGAATTTAATAAGAAATTAACATGAATTTTTTAACACCAAGTTTGCCAAACATTTGAGTTGGAACCAGAACCAGAACAAAAGAAAGACCAACAGACCACAGGTCCTTTGTGATGCACAGAAATGTGGTCATCCTCTACTGAAGATTTTATAATGAACATTTGTAAAAAGATGACCCTAAAAACTGGTACCGTTACATCATGCATAGGCCTAAAGATAGTGAAGACTTCCAAATAAATGTTCTTTATGAAGAAATTTTTCCTACTCCAAGCACTGAAATGCTGTAAAGCCTGCTAAGGGAAACCCATAATCACAACAATAATAATAATAATTCAGCTCAACTACTCACATAAGAAAAACAAAACAAAAACAAAGAATATATACTATCCAGACCGTAGTATGTGAGATGGATGGATAACCCAGAGAACTGATATATCAGAACATCTATTTTGGAAAAGCCAGAAGGTAACAATAGGAATTTGTGAATCAAGGACAAGCACCACAAACTTGACACAGGATAACAGTAGGCACTACCCCATTCAGGAGGGTAAGACCCACAGGGCACCAGGCCTAATGGAAAGAGATTCTAGGAGATCACACATCTTCTGCTGCCCAATATTCAAGAAACAAGCCACCTGGTAGTTCCTATTTTACCTGATAGTTCCTTAGATCAAAATGATAGGTCAGTTGTTTCTTTCATGGCCTCTATAAAACCTGATTATTGGGGGACAGGCAATGCACTTTTGAAGACAAGGCTGACAGAATTTAAAAAGTCAGCTCTGCTAAAATCTCTTAAGTGCTAGAGGACAGAAGCTGGAAAAGGATTAGGGACCATCTAATTATATCCCTTTATCTGACAGAGGAAGATACTTAGGGCTGGCCCTTCTTCCCCCCATTCTCCTCATCCTACCACCAAACTGTGTCCCACAACAGAACCCCGCCCCTACTCCTCCTTCCTTCAAGAAGTATAGCTATTGTCAGAACCTTCTGAATTTTCCATCCTAAACAATGTTTCCCACTTGAGGCAAAGCCCTGGTCATCTAAGACTGGTTCTAGATACTATAGGGAGATAGTGGACTAGGCCTGCAATCAAACAGGAGGAGACCAGGCTGACTTTTAGAAACTAAACAGTTTCAATGACCTCAAGGTTCTACCTGACACTAAGGCCCTCACCTCTGAACCATTTTTCATGCCATGAATCTCTATAAAGTATGGAACGTCACCTCCTTACAGTAAAACTGTAAGACACCAAAATGTTGGTGAAGTACAGAGCAGGCATGACTGCAAGTAAATGTCATAGCAAACACCGAGAAAGAAAAGTCTGACTAGAAAAGAGGGTAACTGGGAATGTAACAAGGGTCCAAGGCAGCTGCTGGGCAGGCTTCTGGGGGAACACTTTAGAGGATTTACATAAAAACATGACAAAGAATCACAGAAAATGAGTGGAAGAGTTTCAGGATCTGTACCACTGGAGGGAGCACCCACACAGAGATGATAAATAAGTCTATCAAATTATCCATGCAACAAAACATCTTTTTCTATGACTATTTGTTTCAAAACTAAAAAGATGTGGTTATCTTGATGTGGCAAATAACCTTTCACCATTGAGATCACAGCATCTTTCTAAGTTTTCATGGGTTTGTTTGACCAAATAAAAATTCATTTGCTATTCAGTCTTCATAGCAATAGGCCTTTCTTATTCGTAACTAGTCTGGTTCACAGATAATAAGAGACAGAAATGGTCACACATCTGTTTCTAGTTTTTCTAGATTTAGAACCTGCCCATATTTGGGGTCTTCTGCTAGAGCTCTGAAGAACCCAAGTACACTTTGCACAATCAGTCAAAAGAAGATTTTAGTGGAGAATGAATAATATACTTTAAATGTATTATGGATGTACATTTCTGGGTTGGCCTGAGAATTAAAATACAATCTATAATACTTTTTCTAAGAGAAAACCAGTTTGAAGTCCTAAACAACCAACTAACAAAATCTAAATACAATTCCCAGATATTTAATCTGCAAATTATTGATTTGTAAAACAAAATGCTATTTATTTTAATGTACTACCTTTTAAAAACAATATGGACCCTTTAAAACACTTTAATAAAACATTTCTTTCTACAAACTGCTTTTTAAGAGGTGTTTTCCATGACTTGTGTGAGAGGAGTAAAATATGAAGATTTTTTTTAAACTATGAATACAAAAGATCAATTCATTAACATATCTGGATGCACAAAGGGGAAAAAAGACCAAGTTTGATATCTGAGTAGCAATACTGGAAAAATGGAAAACCAACTACATTATACTATTAAGTAAGGAACCTTCTAACTGATTAAAAATAATACAAAATACATTACCTATATCATAAGGCTTATGAGACAACTGGGATGTAGAACCTCCTCAGAAGTATGAAACATTATTCTAAAATAAAATAGTTATGATAATTTTCAACCAAGAAGAAATTACCCAGTACAAAGTTAAGACAGTCCAAAAGCAAGAAGAGCTACAATTTTTCACCAATTAAAATGTTAGACAACACCAAATGAGAAAGTGATAGCATCCTTTGACAAAGATTACAGCCGATGTGCAATTCCATTAAAAATAACTCAGTCATAAATAATGAGGGAGGAGGAAAAATGGTGGATTTTCTGCTTTTGTGTGGTTTTTTTTTCACAGAAACATATTTAGAAAAGGAATTTCAGAGATTGGTTAATAACCAACAACTGGAAGGTATAGAACCAACTTAGGCAGTAATTGTCAGCAGGGTCTCCTGACTACATTATCCAAAAGTAAGTGCTTTATCTAAGTCTTCTGGCTCAATTAAATTAGATTTTCAAGAATAAAGGAGCCCCAAAGGTCACTAATCTCACTTATTTGTAAGCTATATAAATTTACTTCAGGAATTTAAACATTTGTCTAAATGGGAATTATATAAACCATGATTTCCTTAATATGATTACAGAAGTTACATCAGCATAAAAATAATAACTAAGGTAAATGTGCTAGAAAACTAAACAAATGTGAATCCATTTAAACCAACTGAAAAATGACTATTAAAATAGTCATAAAGTGAGTTCTAATATTCACATGTTCCTGCCATTCAACAAATGAATATTCTGACAAGACAGTTTCAGATTTCCTAGTATCATCTGGGCAGGGATTGGGGGAAGGAAAAAAAAATTAAGGTTAGACAAAGTCTTGTTTTGAGTCTTTAGAATAGCGTAGAAGTGCCCTTGGAAGTCACAAGGCCCAGTAAAGCTAAAGTTCTGGGAGGCTCAGGATAAGGGCTGGGCATCTGGGATGTGAAAGCCAGACTAGCTCAAGACAGAGATTCCTCACCAAAGAGTTGGCCACAGGGTCTCATAAAGATGGTAGCCATCTGAGATATCAGTGTAGGAGTATTCACAGTGCCTCTGACATCCTGAGACAATGAACAAATTTACTTTAAAAGAATATAATCTGCAAAATCATACACACATTTGTAGTAATTGGTCCTATTTATGACCTTTTAAAAATAATCAGGCTTGATAAAAATGACAAAAGTATCTTTAAAAGGAAAATGTCCATTTACTGTTCAGAAGGTACCTTGGCTTCTTCCTCTTGTGCCTTTTTCACGATGGCTTGTAACTGCACTTCCCGCTTAAATTCAGCATGAAGTAATTTCTCCTCCATCATTCTCCGTCGCTGATCCAATAACTCTTCCTTCCATTTTCGGACATCTTTTTCCTGTGCACAAAATGTTAATGTTACAACTTAAATGTGGCCTTCAGCCTTCCCTATTTCATGTAAGTGACCACATAAACATGTGGAGCTTTCACATCTTCCTTCCACTGATAACTATTCAATAGTGAAGGAAAGGAACAGAACCCACTGGAGAGTATCTAGGGTCAGTTCTGTTTTTCTTCCCATCTCTCCCAAAGCTGTCACACATCTCCAACACCCTCATTTCATGTTTCCCAACCAAGAAACTTAATGGATGATATTCTGAAAATGACAAAGTGGAGACAACCATTTATGACGGAAGGAGTGTTTAGACTAGGTAAGAGAATGCGGGAAGACACAACAGTTACCTGTTGTAAAAAGAAGGAACACAATGAGGAGGAATCAGAAATGCAAGACAATGTCACTTCACAGGGCATTTCAGCTAGTTCAATCCCCTCCATTTTTAAATAAGGAGACTGGGGCACAGAGAAGTAATTTGCTTGGGATTGCCCAGCTTTTAAGATGAAGAATCTACATTTGAACCCAGGTCTTTTGACTTAAGTCACTATATCTGTAGACTTAGCACCATGTCAAATGGCCTCTAGTCAGGTGTTTCTTGTAAAAGTTGCAGAAGCACTGTGGAACAGAAAAAGCTCAGAATATAAAGTCAGAAGACAATTCCTATTCTGAAGCAGACTCGCATTCCTACTTTCTTTCTTCAATCTGGCCTCTTTCTATTTCACCTAGTTCCCAACTCTAGCAATTCCATGGACCATGGGACCTTAAAATACCTTTATTTCTCTGAACCTCCATTTTTTTCAATTGTAAAAAGGAATAATCCCTGTCTTTTTAACTACCCTTCAGAGATTATTACATGTAAATGGAATATAATATATGTAAAAAACACTTTGAAAACCACAAAACCCTAAGCAAATAGAAGATGAGGGCATTAGAGGAAAATGTGTGACGCAAGGAGTTGGATTCCATAGCTCCCAATGCTCCTTTTATCTCCACTGCTCTACAATGCTATGGACATTCTAAAACAGAATAAAAAATCAGAAACAATTTCTATTTCAGCTTAAACATACAAGAAGAAAAGAAATGGCAACATCAATATGGGACTTACCCAAAAGTAGGTTAACATAAAAATTTAGAGTTTATTATCATAAGCATTTGAGGTTCATCTCTTTATCAAAAATGATAAAAGCTACGAATTGCTGATAATTAAAGGTCTTCAAAATATTTTCCTTTTTGTATCTTGTATCATACTTTGAAGCCACTTTTATACATCAGCATCCCACTAGGACCAGTTCAATACTACATTCTGATATAGTATGTATCATCTTATTTTCCACAAAACCATAAGAAGAACATTCAGAGAAAAGACAATTTTAAAATAATTAATAATTTTAAGTATCCATGGGCTGGTACAGACTTCCTTTCCAGCTCTCTCTCCCCATCTCTTTCTTGCCAATCTATAAAGAGATTTCATCGGTATCCAAAGAATATACAAAAATATACCAAATATAAGGATTATCTGTAATAATATATAACATTTAAGTACACTAAAAATATATATCCTTTAGCTATACAAAAAGTTAATTTTGTGAATTTCTAAGGAAAAGCAGCCTCAAGCAGTAGACTCTGGATTATTAATCAGCATTAATCAGAATGCAATCATTCTTATAAATCTGAATCAGTTCCCTAGATGTACATCAGAAATAAAGACTGTCAGAAAAACTTACTGTAAAGTGTTGTCTCATTGTTCATTTCTTGATTTTTAGCTATACATATTTTCTTTATGAAAAACTTTTAAGTCACATGTAATATTACTCATTTTATCTTTTATAATCTCCTTTCTCTCATTTGATCATAAATTGTTGCATACTCACAAACCTGAAACTAATTTCTTCCTTGCTTTTTCTGATTTGTTTACACTGTCATATTTTATTGTTAAGGCATAAATCTATTTGGAATTTATCCTGGTAGACTGTGAAAAGATGTTGATACACACTTAGTTTCTGCATTAGTTTCCCAAAAGTTTTTGTTAAAAAATGAGATATTGCTCCAATAAGTGATTTTCCTAATAATGAACCAGTCTTGCATTCCTAGTTTAAATTCAACCTGATAACAGATTACTGTAATCTCCCTGTTTATATCAACTTTGTATAAATATTAATTAGAAACTTTGGTCTGTTTTTTTCTGTTTTGATTCTTAAGTAGCAAAACCATATTTGAATCACAGAAGAAATCTGATAGGATTTCTTTCACCTTTTGAAAAAATTGTCTATCTAGTTTAGAATTATTTTTTCTTTAAATGTTTGATAGAATTCACATGCAAATCTATTTGGTCCTTTTGTTTGTTTCTTGGTAGATGGAAGTACAATTATGGCTTGTTTAATTTATTTTTTTAAGACTAGGTCTTGTTCCATTGATTTCTTGTTCCATTAATCTGGGCATTTCATATTTTTGAAAATATTCAGCCATTTCATTTAGATAATCAGTCTTAGTGACATAAAATCGGACAAAATTACTTCTAGTAATTCCTTTATTGCATTTTCACTAGTTGTGAATTCATTCTTTTCATTTTTCATGTTGGTCATTTAGTTTTCTCTTTTCTTTTTTTAATCTACTTAGCTAACAACTTATCTTTACAAACAAGCAAACAAAAAATACAGCTCCTAATTTTGACTTATTAATTCATTTGGCTTTTTGTTTTTATTTTCATTATCATTTTGATTCTGTTTTCATGAAAGAAATTTCTGCCTTGGCTTACATACTTAAAATCTTCATATGTTATGTCATTATCTTTAATAAATTTATTGATTTTTCCTATGACTTGTTCTTTGACCCATCTATTCTTTAGAATATTCCATCTCTAATTTTAAGTCATTTATTGAATATAATTTTTATTGTGTTATGGTCAGTAAAAGATGCATTTTATGTATAAGTTTATCCCATTCACATTCATCGTTATTATTTTTGTGTATTTACCTCTATTCCACTGTCTCATCTTTTCCCTCTTCCATTTTATCAAATCTATCTTTTAATGAGTTATATGCCTTTTCCAAATCCTCTTACAGAGTTTCCTTTCCTTTCCCATTTTTCTTCTAGCTCTCTTTTGAGATCTTCTAAAATTTCTTCTGGGAGAGCCTTGTTTGATGGGGACCAGGTTGTATCACCTTTTGAGGCTTCATCTGGAGACAATCTGCCTTTAGTCACCTCAGGGTTTGAAATCGGTTCTTCTCTTTCACCACAGAAGCTGTCTATTGTCAGAGTGCTCTTTACTTTTTTAGTCATTTTTTTTTCTGCTTTTTTTTACATTTTTACTGCTTTTAGGACAGGGAAGGTTTTCCAAGCTTCCTCTCCCAGCAGCAGCTTCCTCTAGAAGAGGCAGTGGCTGCGCTGAGATCACGCCAACTCACTCATGGTGCTGGGCGGGTGCTTTCAGGATTCGGGATTCACTATTAAACTTTCATGTTTGTGCTGGATGTTTTCTAACTTCTCTGCTGATTTACTGGCTTGCAGACAGGGCAGAATGGCCAACACTGTGGTAGAGTCTTTCCTGTAGATTATCCTGCATGCAGAGGTACAGAGGTGCTGTCTGCATGGTGTCTGTGCTCAGTTGGTTGCCCTGGCTGCCTCCCTCCCGTTTCAATTGAAACAGACCTTTTTTGGTGATCTTCGAAATTATCTTTTGCTGGCAATTTTTTGCACTCCCAATATTTGTGGGTTCTGCCAATCCAGAGCTAATTCAGAGGCTGGATTTGCTAATTAGTCTGAGGGTTGTAGGAAAAGGTGAGAAAAAAACGTGTGTCCTCTCTGCCATCTTGCCTCCACCCCCAGAAGTCTCTCTCATCTTTTCCTAATCTTTGTTTCCCTCCCTGGAATTATTAAAGTCTAATCCTTCCCTTAAACTATTTTCTCTCTTATTCCCTTTCCCTTTTTTCTTCTTTCATTGACTGAAACACATTAATATATCCAATTCTCTTCTTGTCTCAACTCCTGTGACCAGTTCTGATAATGGGGTTTAAGTATGGCCCATTCCTCCTCACTGCCCCCTTCCTGCTAATTTGTATAAATTTGATTTGCAAATGAGATAAATTTCCCCTATTTTTACTATCCATTATGTTTTGCCCTAAGTGTATTCCTCTTCCCTATTTTTTTTTTAACCGTCATCAAAATATAACAGAATAACCAGGCCCTCTAATCAAACATCACTCTCTGATCCCTGATGATGATATTGTTCTGATAGGATACACATATCCTTTCCTTATATCATAGTGTAAAAAATTTATTCTTATTACGTCTGTCATGATTGCTTCATGTTTTCTTTTTTATGCTTCTCTTGACTCCTAGATTTAAATTTCAAAGTTTCTACTCAGCTCTGACTTTTACATTAGGAGTCAACACTAACCCTAACTTTAAATGTGCACTAATCCTAAATTTCCTTAAAGATCCATTTTTTTCCTCTCATAAATGTATACTCAGCCTTGCTAGATAAGTTGTTTTTGGTTATAATTCCCTATTGCCTTGAGTTTCATATTCCAAGCTCCCTGTTCTAAGAGAGGCTGCTAGATCTTGTGGGAGCAATCTCATTTCATATTGACAATAATTTTTAACTTTTTTTATATTCTTATTTCATTTCCCCATGGAATTCTAATCGCACTTCTGTCCAAACTATGTTTTACTTTACCTCTCTGGGATCTCTCTCTCTCTGTTTTTGTGTCTTCTGTGCTCTTTGGTCCTTGAGCAGCTTTTTGCGGATCTTAGGGCCAGTTCAGACAAAGGGGTGTGATGCAGATTGCCCTCTCAGACTGAGCTATACAAGTTTCTAACCTGGGTTTGGATGTGTGCATCAGCATTCCTATTGATCTGTCAATGACTGGAGTCCCAGCAAACCACAGTTGGACTGTGACGTCAGGCAGCTAGAAATTAGCCTGCTGGTTCTAAGTGACAAAACTTCAAGCTACCTTTTGTTTTGCCACTTGTACCTTAATTATAACACTGTAGGCTTCAGAATGTATTGGAGATTACAACTAACACCTACAGAGATCCTGGGATCAAAACCAGCCAGCCACCACTTGCTTCTGCTCCTGTTGCTCATCTATTACACAGCCCATCCTTTACTCTAGGACTCTGCCCCTTTTCATAGACTGCTTCTTCTCCCTGCTCAGATCCTGTGGCTGCCAGTGGGGCCCCCGTTTCTCTGTTAAGCATAAGGTTGATGCGTCCCTGATACACCTGGAATCTCTTTCTACCAAATGTCCAGTCCTGTGCAATGGAAAGCCAGGCTATGAATGCATACAGCTCTATTTCCCTATGCTGGCTGAAAATGTGACTTGCTCTAGTTTTGCCTTGGATTCCCCAATCAGAAATTGGTGCATTTTCTAGATTTCTCTTGATTGTCTGGATTGGAGGAGCTGGGCCACACTACTTTCTCCCTACTCTGTGATCTAAGCTCTGCTTCCCTCTTCCCTTCTACAAGCCTTCCTGACCTCAAAACTACCTTGATGAAGAGGCAGAATGACTCAAGATTGTAACAGGTGGAGTCAAGCAGACCTGGCTACAAATTCTAAGCCTAATACTTTATTGCTCAGTAACTATGAGCTTTACCTCTCTTGAGTTTCAACTTCCTTATCTTTAAACTGGGAATAAACATACCTAGAATATTACCTCCTACGGCTAATACAAGGATCATTTTAGATAGAGTATATAAAAATTTTTATAAAACAGAAAGCCACATATAAATATAAGTTATTAAATTAAATATATCCAAGCAAATAAAAATTACTTTCACTTTCTGGAAATTCATTTTAGTTTTTGTGCATATTAATTTAGTCAACAGATATTTATTAAGCACTTATGTGTCAAGCACTGTTATAAATATTGGGAAGAAAAGAAAAAGCAAAAGACCACAGTTCTTACCCTCAAGGAATTCACATTCTAATGTGATGGAGACAACTTGTACATAATTAGGTATATGATACCCAATAGATGGTCATCTGAAAAGGGAAGAGGTCTTGAAGGAGTCAGGGAAACAAAGAGATATGGTAATGAGAGGGAGGGCAGGAGGACAAAGGCAAGGAGCTGAGGAATGAAATCTTGTGCTCCAGGAGCTGCCACAGCCCAGTGTAACTAGTCTATATAGATGGTAGACTATAGACTATAGAGGGCTCTGGAGAGGTAGGTGATGTCACATGACCAGAAAGTAGGAAAAGGACAGGTTATACAGAGCTTCCAACACCAAGAAGAAGAGTATACCTTTGATTTTGGGGCTAACAGGGAGCCCTTAGAAGCCGCATGGCAGCTGCAGGAGGTCCAACCATTCCCACAGCAGACCCAGAAGAGACACTGCTGTGGCCACAGCTCTGACAGGGACCAGAGACAGGTCCAGAAAGGATCTCCCTGCTTTCTGCCCAAGCAAAACAACTTACCCGTTCTAACAGTTTCTGAAGCTTCAATGTTTTCTCTTCCCGAAGTTTTTCCCTTAGCTGCTGGGCCTTCATTTGCTTTTCTTCATGTTTCTTCTTGGATTCTGCAATTGTCCTGTTGACATATTAGGAAGAAATAAGGGACAAATACTTTAGAAGACTCAATGCAAAAATCTACACTCAAATCAGAAGTCAAACTTCTTGAAAAACAAACCCATTTATGTTAGTCATGCAGTTCTGAAGGTGTCAGCAATTCTTTAGGGGTAAGGGCCTTAAAAGATTAAGTGACAGCTGTTTTTAATGGTATGGGCTAGCCAGTTTCTTTTGATAGTGAGGATATTAAATCAGGTTTAAAAGCTCAAACCTTTTGCGCGAGGGTGAGGAAAGCTTTTCATGCATGTGAATCCCATGTCCTGGAGGTCGGGCAGGTTCCTCCTCGACTATATCACCCCAAGATGTATTTTGACGCCATGACTCTCGAGCTGCTCCAAGTTAAAAATCAGTTAATTTTGTTATTAGAGAACAATCTTGTCTCAACATACCATTTTGAAAAGTGTAACTCTGAAACTGACTAGTTGAAATGACAACATCTATACCTACTCAATCATTTGCTATAAAAAGAAACTCCATGGGAATTTTAGGAAGATGAGATAGTGGCCCTCACCACACTAAATCCTACAAGAATCCCCCAAAACATTGTTAGAAAGAAAATTAAACAAGGCAACTCACCAAAAAATAATTCTTATATATAAAAAAATGGCTTAAGAAGAGCTAAGTTAAAAGGAATAAGCCCTACAGAGTGATCAGGCTGCCAGACACTCTGGAACAGGGAGGCAATGCTTCTAGCTATAAAAGTTAATTTCAAAACTGGGTACCTGGAATTACATCAGCCCTCAAAGTTCAGAACTGCCCTAATCTAGGGGATCGTGCACTCAGAAAATCTCTCACTCCATGTACTTTCCTGAATTCACTTAAGAGATTCTTTTCACAATAAATTTCTTGGAATAGGACTATCTTACCATACTATGTTACGTTATAATATCCTATTGTATTATATCCTGCTAAATCTAAAAAAAGCAGAAGTTGCAGTCATGATCAAGAGTAATAAAGAACTTAAGGAATGTGCATGAACATGGGAAGATCCAAGATCAATAGGACAGTTCCCTCACTTTAAAATGAAAGAATTATAATAGTCCTTGCACTCTAAGGACTATTCCAGATCTAGATGCTTGAACATCTAGAACATCAGAACAAAAGTAGCAGAACCAAGAAAATGATATAACAGGCTACAACATATAAAACATATTCATATAGGGACAAAATACATATACATAAATACACCTGTCTATCAATAGACACACCCATATGAACACTGCTGGGTGGCAGTATTATTGTTCAGGTGTTTTTCAGTCATGTCCAACTCTTTGTGCCCCCAATTTGGGGTTTTCTCAACAAAGATAAAGCTATAACAAACAAACAAAAACAAGATACTGGAGTTGTTCACTATTTCCTTCTCCAGCTCACTTTACAGTTGAGGAAACTGAGGCAAACAGAATCTAAGGCTAGACTGAAACTCAGAAGGATGAGATTTCTTATGGCTGAGCCTGGCATTCTATCTGCTGCCATCATAATTTTGTGCTTTTTCAGCTGTGTCTGACTCTCATTTTACAAATGAAAAATTTGAGGCAAGCAAGGTTAAGATCCAGGGTCGTGTAGCTAATGTCTAGGCCAGAGCTGAAGTCAGGAAGATGTCTTCCTGATCGCTGGCCGGGCACCGTGTGCACTACGGCACTCTTTGCTGGCCTAGTGGCCCTGTGGAGGGCACTCAGTCCTTTCTTTCCCTCCTTCTACTGGAAGGAGCAGAATAAATCTCAGTGACCTTCATTTCTGTCACCAAGACTTGCCCTGTTTTCACTCTGCCCCCTTTCTTTTCTCACATCTGGGAACTAGTCAGAATGACTGCCAGGCACTGTGTGCCAAGGTCTAGAAATACTAAAGAAGCCAAAAGACAACCCCATTGTCTGGAGCTCACAACTGCACATGATGTCCCATTGGGAGATCCTGGGCAGAGGGAAGCCCACCGCTGATCACTCCCCTCAGAAAGCCATAAATGCCAGAATTGTCTCCCCAGGAAGGAGCTCAGCTCAGACCCTTCTCCTTTCCTCCCCTGACCATACTCCTCCTCTTCCATTATTTTTCTGAGTCCTCCTCCAAGGCCCTAGCTTGGGAACCTTCCCAGCCTTTCAGGTTTCTTTTGTGGATGGTCTTCCTTCTCTAGATCCTAAGCTTCTTAAGGACAAGGATTGATTTTCTTTTTGTACTTTTAACCTCCCTCAGCACAGAGCTTGGCACATAGCAGGTGCTTAATAAATGTTTATTGACCAACTGGCACTTGCATTAAGGGAGCTTCTGATAAAAGGTGGGATTTCAGCCTACACTTGAAGGAAGCCCAGAAAATTAAGATTGGAGATAAGGAGAGATACCCAGACTGGGGTCACAGAAACTGCCCCCTGGGTCAGCCTGAGGCTGAGAGAAGGGGGCCATGTTGTAAAAAGTAAGAATCCTGGAGAAGCAGGAAGCAGACAGGTTTGAGGGGATTTAAAAACCAAAGAGGAAAACTGCCTCTATTGGTTCCTACAGGCGAGCTGTGAGAAGGGACTAGGTGGGGAAAGTTAAGACAAGGTTAGCTCATATTTGGGGAAGATCAGTTTGACAGCTGAGGGGCCGGAATGGGGAGAGACCAACAAAAGATCGGTCTGACTCCAAAAACAGTCTGAGTATGAAGTGAGAAGGACCTGAACCAGCAGGGGCTGGGGGCAGGGGGTCCTCCTCAGCCATACCCTGCTACAGTTAGTCTAGGCTTTGGTCTGAGATCAGTTTGAACCCAGGAAGAGGAGACTTCCTGAGCTCAAGCTTGAAAAGGCCCAGATCTCCACCTGCATCCAGGCCGCCTTCAGTCACATTGATGTATCTGGTCACTGGCCTCATAAGGCTCAGAGGGGGAAGTGAGGCCGGTGACCTTGCCCAGTCCTCCCTCACTTTTATTCAATTTACTCGCTTGTTATGGCATCATCTCCCTGACGTCATGATCCCCTTCGAGACTGGAGGACAAACAATAGGAGCAATATAATGACCCCTCCTCTGCTATTTTGCAGAATTCTATTAGACAAAAGATTGTTAATAAAATCATAGTAGCACAGAGCTCTCTTAGAAATCTATTAAGATTCAAAGAGAACTGTGGGCTCTCTGGAATGATTTAAACTTTTGTGTCTCTCTAGATTATACCAATTTAGTCAAGAGCAAAAACTTTCAGGTTAAACAAACCAAGAAAAGTATAGGATGGCATCTGTTCCTGGCAAGAGAATGTGCCTTAGTCCTCAAGGAGGACTTTTCTCCTTTTGTTCCCATTTTCAGTTGTAACCTCCTGCTCACTACTCATTCCTAGCCCAAGTTGTGGTATCTTCTTCAGCATGCAGGAAGGGGTGGCAGAGGGCGATGGAGAGACACTGCCAGCTGCTGCTGCTCAGATCTTCCAGTCTTCCCCCTAACTCTCAGTCTGACTCCGAGTACCTGCCTATCAAACTCCTGGGAAAGATTTAATTCCACCCTCTGACTCAAAGATGACCACGGTCCCAAATGTTTCTCCAGGCAGAGAGAGCAAAGATGCTTGTCCCCCCAAAAATGAAAATACCAAATGCCAGGAAGTTCTTTGGAAATCCTTAAAAGTCAGAAGTCATCACTCTAACAAATGGACTTTATTATTTTTCTTTCTCAGAAATAAAGGCTCAAAGTTGAAGGAATTGGAAATGACTCATGGGAAAACAAAAGGAATCAATAAAACATTTTTTAAATAAAAAAATAAACTCTAATAAGTGTATCTCTCCTTATAAGCACATATACATGCACATTCACTTGGTATATATATACCTTCATAATCAGCAAGGACATCATTCCAGTCCATAGACATGCCACAGAAAGAAATACTTCCACTGCTTACACTAGCCTGAAATATAATAAGGAAAATTTGAACACAAATCTTCAAAGAAAATTCCAAACTAAGACTGTGTGTGTGTGCATATACGTGTGTTGTAACAGAATCTTAAATATATCTGACAACCAAAAATAGAGAAAAAAGGAAAAAAATATCTCATTTACTTACTTAAAATTTTAGAATGTTGCTTTAATAAAAACAGTGCAAAATATAAACAATAAGACTACAACTGAAACAGTTTTTAACAGTCCATATTAAATTTTCTAAACAAGAATTACTCAAGGGATTAGAATGAGAACCTAACTTAAATACCACAGCTTTTGAAATGAAAGAATAAAATAAAATTAAAAAGAAAAAAAAAATAAAAGAAATATCAGTAATGAATCACATTCAACTAACAATAATAGCTCATGTATATAGGGCCCTTTAAGATTGATGAAGTCTGTCCTGTCCAGTTTAGATTGGATTTAGCCAGAGAAACACAAACTTTTCATTGGACATTTCTGACTCTCTTCTCTATATCCTACCTATCCGCTTGGTGCAGCTCCCAACACCACCACTCCCCTTGGCTACTGCAACAGTTCAGTGACTGGCTGTCCCTACCCCAAGTTCAGTCTGAACACTGCTGCCAAAGTAACTTTCCTTGAAGTCATGTATGACTGTTAACTCCTAACTCAACAACTCAATTCCAAGGGACCCTTAGAGCTTCTAGGCTGTTTTGTTCTAAAAGCTTGGTACAATTTGCCTCTAACTTGTCTTTCCAACTTCGCTGGATGTGATTTCCCTTGTCACACTTAGTGATCCAAACAAATTCTCTCTGCTCCTTAGTCTCTATGTCTGAGACTTTGTGCTTCTGCCATGCCTGAAAATGCCTTCCCTCTGGTCCCTCTGCCCCCACCGCTGCCCCTTCAAGTCCCTCTCTTACTTTAAGATGCAGCTCAGGCCCCACCTTCCATTGGTAACTCCCCCAAGCTGCTAGCACTTTCTCTCCCAAATGATTTTGGATTTGACAACTTTCTACCACTCTCTAGCCCTTCACTTTACATTTTGTACTGCATTTTTTCCCTCTGTTCTTGCTATGTTCCTCATTCGAATGTAAGGGCCACTGGAGTAGGAACTTCTGTACCCTTTGTGCTCATATCCCTATGCCCAGCACAGTGCCTGGCACAAAGAAGGGCTTAATAATATTTGTTGATTGATGGATCAACATGTCAGCCAATGCTGGCACCAGGTTAGAACCTAAACTTCACAAAAGTTAAGTAAGGAGGGGAGTGGAAGGTTAGGAGCAGCATTCCTGGATAAAAGCAGCTAGATGCAAAAAATGGACAAGTAAGCTTAAAAGAGGCTGACAAAAGGCTCAGCTAAGTAAAATTATGCTATTAACATTTAAGGATGAAGTTGGAAAGAACAAAAAGATAAGATAAAAAGAAAAAACTCTATGTATTTTATCCTTATCTTCTCCTTCATTCAAGTGGGAGCTCCTGGAGAGCAGCCATCATTCCCTTGTATCTGTATACCTAGCACAATACACTGATCAGTGGCTTAATAAATACTTTTTGATAAAGACTGCGGCACTTCAAACTCCACATTCAAAACTTGCTAAGTTCCAAAATCACTGAGGAGAATTCAGCCCAACTATTCAAACAGGAAAAGCCAAGTGAATGAAGAATTCCAACTGTCCACATTCTGCTACACAACTGGATAGACAACCTGTAGAAATTCATCCACCAATAAGCACCATGATGTCTCCAGAATCAAATAGAAGGAAAGCAGCCTGTTTTATCTTTGGTGAATTACACAATCATTTTAATTAACCCAAGATTCTCCCTGAAACAAAAGCCTGTGCTTTTGACAACAATATTCAGTGATGTTGAAGAATGGCTGCTAGTAAGTGGTAGAACTGAAAGTCTCTAAAGAATTAAAATTAAAAAGGGTAATAGAAAGGTTTATGTAGTTGTGAAGACTGAAAATATATTACTAATAAAGAATTACACCAACAAAAAGCAATAGATAGCTTGTAATCACAGAGATATATAATTAAAAAAAAAAAAGGTAGAAATGTCATGTGGTAAGAACAAAAGGTAAGCACTAGATTCTTTGCACATCCCATTTGTATGCATGTAATTTCAATAAAGATAGATTACAGAATTTTTATGGAGTCCATGGTTTTGGGTTTTTTTTTTTTTTGTTTGTTTTTTGTTTTTTACGTATTTGGCAACTATATTTAAATATAATTGGATTCCTCTGTAATCCCATGCATTGCATTTTGTGTATTTAAAAACATTCTGAAACGAGGTCTACAGGCTTCCCTAGACTGCCCAAGGAGTCCATGACTTCCAAAAGTTTAAGAACTTTGAGACAGAGGAAGGCCCCAGAATAATGAAGGGATCCCCTAGAGAGAGTCTGTAGGGGAATGCCAGCAAACTTTACATGGGATGGGCTAAAACAGGTGGCATCTGTGGAGCAAATATCTAACTGGATGACATCACAGCTCTATTAATGTAGCCAAGTAAAGGGATCATCTATCTCTTTCTGGGATACATAAAATCTATCTTCAAGGAGCAGGGACTTTCTTCAAAAGAAAATGTATTCTGCTTCCTCCATTAACTAGGAATTTAGAAAAACAAATTATGGGTGATGTCTTATACACAAAATTTTTTTATTTAAAATTCATTTCTAATTGGCAACCATAGTTTACTAAATTATGTACAAAATATACCAAAATCTTCTTTTCTCTTCTTTAAGAAAGTTTTTTTAAGTCTATAATTGATTCAATAGATATTCAAATTCAATACTTGCTTACATTTTAACAAGTATTCATTAATGAACAAAAATCTTGAAGCAATTATGATCCTATGCCTACAATAAGCACTCTGAATGCTCACAGAAAAATCACTGTCATTGTCCGCTTCCAGGTTAATGTCATTGTTTTCTTCGGCCTCGATTTCTCGGGTTAGTTGTTCCTCCTCTGCAATTGCACTAGCAATGGCCTCTTCATTAGCTTTTTCCAGACGATCTGCTAATTCCTCCTTTTTAGCAAGAACTTCTGCCATTGACTATAAAATAAACCAGAAATCACTGATCATCTGGGAGGTTAATCTAGCACTTAATTTTTAATGTATTAGACATGGATTCTATTAATTTTCACAACAGAAATTTATTTTAACTGTGAAATTCAGTTAGCTAAGCTGTCAAATTTATAAACAAAAAGTGATAAATTTAAATGCATTCATCAAATTATAACATCATAATTATAATTCACTAACTTATAAATTCATAACACAAATAAACTCATATATTAAAATTTATCCTTAACAATAATATCATTTCAATCTTGTAATTTTTATCCACACAGAATCCCTCTTTCTATTAACAAAAATAAGAATCACAAGAGATTACTTTCATGAGTTAAGTTTTCCCCATCTGGAGGCTAAAGGTCCATGACTTATTTCTCTCTTTAGCATGGCTGATCTTCACATAAATTGGCACATCTGGGCCCTTAAACAAAGCTTTTCTATGTAAATGGGACATGTTAGGACACTTGCTATGCTGCCATAGCTTTAGAAAATCAAACTTCTATGTAATAAGATAACAAAGAAGCATTCATTGTATGGGATAGTAAGCATTAAACTCATTAAGTAGTAGTCTTTCAGTATTCCATCCTGCAAAATCAGACTTCTATATAGGTTTTAGAATTACAACAATAAAGCTACAGCTTGCAAAAATTCTGTAAGACAGTTTAGATAACCTATAACTAAAAACTCATTTAAAGTTTCTTATTCGTTATTTCTAATTATATAATAATTAAACTGACAAAAATGAAAAAGAAAAATTTCAAATAGTATAAAAAAGATTAAAGGTATATGAAGAACTGTAATAAAAGACAAAAGAAAGTATCCTTGTATATGCAAATGAATTTATTTCCTCCAAAATAAGTTCAATCACTGTGGCTAAATTCTGTAATTACAACCTTTAATGATTCTTAATCTGAATTAAGATCATCAGTTCAGACAATCAACAAGACAATTCGATTTTTATTCTTTTCATGAACACTAAATGTTTATATACTTCAGCTCTTTGGGGGAAAAAAAAAAAGACTTCCAAAAAACAAGCCCTCACAATAGATGGTGTAAATAGGGCAAATAGATATCTTAACAATTCTTTTTTTTTTTTTCCCCAGTGCTTGCAAAGATCAACTTCACATACTAAAATACTCATTCAATTATTTCTTTGCTTGCATTTTAGTTAAATAAATGACATGGGCTAGAGATCACTTCTTAATTATAATAGATCTTTTGACAATATTGACAAACAAAAGAGGAATGGTCCTCTCATCAATGTGCCAGTTTATTACATCTTCCCACTTCAAGTCTAAAAAATACGGAAATTATCCATGGAGCCAGAAGTGTCTCAGCCACAATAATGCAAACTCTTTTTCTCTCTTGGTTTGGACAAAACTCCCTTAGGATATTAAGATGATAGCAATCTTCATATTACAAGCAGGTCTTCATAGTTCAGCTTCTAAGATATCAATTCAACTCTTTAATAGATCCAATTTTCTCTATTATTCTACTTTAAACTGAATAACTTAAGCAAATGCAACAAAAAAGCAAGTACTTTAAAAATCTTATCCTAAAATTACTTATGAATTATATTTTTTCTGATTTTTACTTTCAAATGAATCCATATGTAGGAAATAATTACCTTAGCATCCTATTTAGCTATGAAGAAAGGAAAAAGTAATTTTGATCAGTTTACATATATCTCTAACTCCCTCCTAATTCACTCCTACTTTTCAACTTTTAACAAGTCATAAATACAACATTCTGATGATAAAACAAAAAACACTTTAAAAATGATTCATTTCTGCTATTACAACAATTTTCATACTGGCCTGCTATTTCTTCTTAACAAGAAGTACAACTATACCTAAAAGTATGGCAGCATTAATATTATTAAATTAAAAATTATTAATATTATTAAAAATGAACAATGAAAGATTTGAAAGCAATATTTAAGTAAAAAGAAGAAATAAAATGCCTAAATTTGTTCAACATCTCTCCTTATATGCATTTAAAAAACAAAACTTAAAATATATTATTTTTGATGATTTTTCAATGGCTTAGCATATTAATAAAATGACAAAGGAAAAGGAAAAAAAACCAACTCATGTTGTCCTCAGCATATGACATTTAATGGGTTCCAAAAAGGCAACATACTTTTTAATGATATTGACTTAAAATTCTAAGAATTTTTTCTTACCCATCTATTAGCACTCACATTTGAAATATCTGAAGGATCCATTTCACTTTCTATTTGGGTTTTCTCTTCTTGGAACTGCTCTGTAGGTGACTGCAAAGGAGAAGGGTCGGTCTGTGGAGTATCCAAAATGCACTCAGTACTAAGGGGAAGCTCAGGTATTTCACAAGAATTCTGTGAAGAATTTTCTTGAACTAAACCATTGGTAGAGGTCCTGATGTCATCTGATGGATGCACTGGGAACTAAGAGAACACATTTACAGAATGAATCAGTGACAATGATAATAATGTGCTTCACAGTTTCTAAAATGATTTCCACACAACTAGAGAAAGGGATTCGCTTCCTTGGTATCCTGGCCAGCATGTGGGAAAAGCAGCTTGGGAATCTAGATCCCATAACTCCTACTCTAGAACTTTTCAAAAACACCACAAATTCCTTTCAGTGCAAAAATGGCAAGCACTTTGCTACTAAGACCAAGAATATAAAACCTACTCACATTTTGTCCATATGTGACAAAGCAAATTTAAGCAAGAAATAATGTGGAATAGAAGCTGGTACAGTAGCTGGTTAGACAAGTATATAAAGAGTCTGATTTTGGAACCCAGAAGACTTTGGTTTCAAGGTTACCTCTGACCCTCACAAGTATGTGACCCTAGGCAAGGCAATTAGGCTCTCTGTGACTCAAGCAATTCTCTAGGATATATATTTCAGGTCATAAATGGATTATAATCAATGTTGGTGGAAAGGAACCACATACTGGGAATTTTTCACACTGATGAAATCATTGATCTTCTCTTCAGTAGAATAGCTTCTTCAACCTTTCCTCAGAAAACTTGCTGATACACTTTACATTCTTAGCAGGCTATTGTTTGGTTTAGGGAACATGTTAAAGAAGAAATAATGTAGTTCAAATTTCTTCAAATCACACTATAGAATTCAATATCACTAATTAACATGTATGACTAATTTCAACTGGGAAAAGAATATTAATTCTCAAGCCTTAAAATATCTCTTGATTAAAGAACATAATATCTCAGAGTGCCAATATACCATGCTGGAAAATGATTATCTGGTGTCCTTAATTCATATTTGGGATCTTTTTCGTTTTACTATAACATTTTATGATTATTTATCTTTAATATAAAATCAATAATAATTATACTAATTTAACAGGTATAAATCCATGTTTAATAATTCATTAAAAACAAAGTCAATCTTAATGGTACAATGAGTAACACCTAACCAGCAAGTTGAACATACAGTACCAAGAAAGAACAGAGCTTTTACAATTACACTGTTAAAATGAAATCATTTCAAAGAAAAGTAAACTAATGAGCAAGAATTAAAATTTAAATCCTAGTCAAATCATTCCTTTAAAAAAAAAAAAGAAAAAAGGTACATATTGCAAAGGCCATAAAATTGATTATGCTAAAAATGCTGATTCTTATGTAAATATTAAAAAATTGTCTAAAGTCTATAAATTGGATTTTATAATTCCACAATTTGTCAAAATCTGAGGTGTCCAATGATGTTGATTTTAGCATAAACATTATTTAAATCACATCATGACATTTATGTTCCATCAACATTATTTATGCTACAGTCACCATGGTTTATAATCTTGCTGGCAATATTTATATTAGCACTACTGCTATTTACAATATAGTCAACATTGTGTACAACAAGATCAATGCAATTTATATGGGAAAAATCAATGCTAAAAGCATAAAGACATGTTGAAACAGATAAAAACATGAAAGCTCAATCTTCCAATCGACAATGGGAAAACAAATATCACTGTGAACTTAGACACCTTCAGCAATGAACTTTTCTTTGATAGCACTAGAATAAGATGTGAGGCAAATTATTACATCTTGTCATAAACTGTTAGTTTATCATGCACTATCAAATTACATCACATCTTCAAACCTAGAATTAAAAATTATAAATTATTTTTTAAAAATGTTAACTATATTCTTTACCATGTATCTATTTAGTAAGGGCTCAGTGTTGATTTCTTAGTTGCATCATATAAAAAACTTCCACTTCCTTGACCCTCTTCTTTCTTCTATTCACTTTCTCATTTCACGATCTCATCAGCTCCCATGGATCCAATTATCTTAATGCACTGATACCCAGATCTCTATCTGCAGGCCCAGTCTCGCTCTTGCATTACAGTCACCTATTGGAAATGCCTCCTTAAAATTCAACATGTCCAGAGTGGACTCAATGCCTCTCTTCCCACTGTACATCTCTCTCAAACATCTGTCCAGGGGCCCAGCATCTCCTGAGTTACCCGGATTCACAACTTTAATTCATGCTTAACTCACATCCAAGCAGTTGCCAAACTTGTCATTTCTATCTCCTGAACATCTCTCAAGTGTATCCCCTCCTAAAACACAGCTCTGCCTACAGGAAGCCGCAACTCAGCCAATAGCTCCCGATTCCCTCCAGGGAAAAAGGGGAAAAGCTCCAGAGTCAGGTACTTATCAGGTGGGCTCTTCCCTGCCACCCAGGCCCAGGTACCCGCCATACAGGGACTGCTACTCCCACTCACAGCTAACTTGGCTGACTTGGACACCATAGTCCAGCGCCACCCCACCCACCTTGCCTCTCCAAACAGACACTTACTTTCTCCCTTCCTTATCCTCTGGCCCTGGGAAAGCCTGGGTTCCTTTGTGTGTGCTCTTATTCCCCATTAAAAAGCAAGCACTCCAAAGGCAGGAGCCGTCTCATAGTTAGTGCCCGACCCTGCAGCACTGTGCTGGGCACACTTTAGGGCTGCAGATTCCTTCTTATACCAGAAGCAACAGCTTCAGACCTGTCTACTCACTAGGGGCAGCAAGACCTCACTCACGCCTCCAATCTGCTTCCAACTGGGCTGAGGAGTCCCTCCACTGACCTTGATCATTCGCTGCCCTCCACACGCAGTCCAACATGCCATCCACTAGCCCAGGGCTTCTTCAGACTTCAAGCTTGCTGGGGCTGCTGTTCAGCTTTTATTTCTTTGTGTCTGAGCTTTCTTAGCAAAGACACAGAAGGAGTGGGGCACTTCTTTCTCTAGTTCATTTTACGGATCTGAGACTGAGGCAAACAGCATGAAGCTACTTGGTCAGGGTCACACAATCGGAGCATGGGTCTTCCTGACTCCAGGCCCAGCCCTCCAGCTGCTTTGCTGCTTATCTGCCCTGTGGTTAGAATAGTACATTTATACACATCTTCTCCTGCCCTGCCATAAGCAAGAACTGCCTCGCTTTTTATCTCTGTGTACATAAGCACCTTTTTGTGTGCCTAAAACATAACCATTTCATAACAGATACTGGCAGATGGTAGTCCAATTTGTCCCCTGGCCTACACTCCAAACTGAGCAGGTTCTACTTGGATTTGCATTCTATGACCTACCACAGCTTTCAAAAATCTAGGAATCACCACCAAGATAAGATAAGGTACTGGTGCAAAACTTAAGTCCAAACCCAATTACAACATTTACAATTGATTTTTATAAACAAACTAGAAATGATAAGAAATACAGCTAACAACAATGCTATTATTGCTGTGGAGTCTGGATTCTCCTACCTGGGTTCTTTCAGCCAGAGGATGTTCACAAGGAGTTAAGGGCTCCTTGGGCAGAAGTTCCCCAATATTGGATGGACCATCCCCAGTAAATCCACCTCGCTGCTGGCTTTCCACAGGAAAGAGAAGGACATTTTCTTTGTCACTGTCATCTTTTGACCTCAGAGGTTCTGTGATGACTGGAATTTTGGGAGCCACTGCTGTCGATCGTGAACGAACAGGCCTCCCCCTCTGCACAGTCTCCCATCCTTCAGCATCTTTTCGTTCTGTGGAGCCAGAAAAAAAAAATCAAGACTTATTTAAAACAAAAAGGTATAGTAAATTTGGAAATAAATACTTTTACACTCATCTCAGCTCTCCAAGAGATCTTCCTATGAATAGATCTGACCTCTCTCCTTAATGGCTTCCTCTGAACTTCCAGGTTCACCCAGAAAAGGCTGTTTGGTTTTCAAAAATCTTGGTTCCTTCTTTCTTTCCTTTACTCTCTGATCCAATGCCACTGACCTGCTGGATGTTCCTTGAACAAATAACTACATCTCACAACTCTTGAGGGGTTTTGCTAAATTAAATAAGGTCTTTCTCTGTTTTCATCCTACCTGGTTTAGGTATCAGTACCATGTCTGTATCATAAAAGGAATTTGGTAGGAGTCCTTCATTCCCTATTTTTTCAAATAGTTTATATAACATTGGAGCTAATTGTTCTTTAAATGTTTGGTAGAATTCACATATAAATCCATCTGGTCCTGGGGATTTTTATGCTAAGTCTCTTGCACAAATAACTATATCTCACAACCCTGTAGGTTTTGCTGGCTCTCTCTTGTGCATGAAGCCCTCTGCTTCCTCACTTCTCTGGTGTTCTTCAAGTCTCAGCTTTCACCAGAAGCCTTTCCTATCTATGCCTTCCTAACTTCCCTCTGAGACCATCTCTAACATATCTCAAATGTAACCTGTTGATAACATAGTTGCCAGCACATTGTAACCTTCATTAAATGTGGACTTCTTTGAAAGTATTTTTGCCTTTCTTTGAACCTCTAGTACTTAGCATAGTACGCGGAATATAATAGGTGTTTATACTAACTGCTGGGCAATTTACTTTTTAACTGCATTATATAGAGAAATCACAAATTAAAAAAACTAACAGAATACCAAAAAGAAAAAAAGCATAATTCTCCAAACATAGATTACCACTAACACAATCATAAATTATATAATCTCAGAAATAAAAAAGATGCTGGACTATCTTTCCTAACCCAGAATAGAACAGGAATCATGATGACATTCAATACTGAAGCCCATAGACACTTATAGCTTAGGCAGCTCATGTTCCACTCCTCCTGTACCACTGAGCTCCCAGCAGCTTTTCAACATGTCTTTAGGCAAAGACTTTGCTAGGTCCCTGATCCTTTTTTTTTTTTTAATAATAATAGTAACTTTTTATTTTTCAAAATACATGCAAAGATAGTTTTCAACACTTACTCTTGCAAAACATTGTGTTACAAATTTTTTCCCTCCTTTCCCTAGACAGCAAGTAATTCAATATTGGTTAACATGTGCAATTCTTCTAAACATATTTCCACATTTGTCATAATGCATGAGAGAAATCAGATCAAAAGGGGGAAATAAAACACAAGAAAGAAAAACAAAACAGGCAAACAAACAATAACTACAAAACAAGGTCAAAATACTATGTTTTCCATCTCCATATTTCTCTCTCTGGATGTGGATAGGTCTCTCCATCACAAGCCTACTGGAATTGCCTTGAAGGAAAAGAGCCACATCCATCACAACTGATCATCTCATAATTTTCTTGTTGCTGTGTATACAATGTTCTCTTGGTTCTACTCACTTCACTCACCATCAGTTCACATCAGTCTCTGCAGGCCTTTCTGAAATCATCCTTTTTGCCTTGATCATTTCTTATAGAAAAATAATATTCCTTTTTTTAAATTTAATTTTTATTTACCAGATATATGCATGGGTAATTTTACAACATTGACGATTGTCACACCCCTTGTAGAACAATAATATTCTATTATTTACTTACTCAGCCATTCCCCAATTGATGGGCATCCACTCAGTTTCCAGTTCTTTGCCACTACAAAAAGGGCTGCCACAAACATTTTTGCATATGTGGATTTTTCCCCTTTTTATATTCTCTATGGGATACAATCATGAAAATGCAAAAAATATTCTATCTCAATAGCTTGGACATATCTCAAGTATTAAATAGTTGTGAGATTCCAAATAAAATTACAAAGTTGCACTTCAAATAAAGCCTAAAAAAATCATCTTGGTCAAAACATACTTATTTTATATATCAGGAAATCTGATACATAAGGCTCTTAAAATTGATTTTATTTGCCCCAGGTCTCAGAGCTAATATACAGAACTTAGGGACTCCAATTTTCGCCTACTGATAACAAAGTCTAGCTTTGTACATGCAACATTATGCTTCCTCCTATTAACAGGAACTGATTCTCCATCAATTAAAAAATTGATGGCAAGTTAATAAAGATGCACAAAATTAGAATTTTAAAAGCTGGTTAAAAAGAAAATAAGAGTAGTATTCTAATGTTAAAAAATAAAGGGCTAAATTTTGTTCCAACTTCTATGACTACTATTATTAATCTATTTTAAAAAAGGAAAAGGGGAGGAAGAAAAACACTAATTTAAAAGCTTACTTATGGAAAGAAATACTATTTAGAACCTGGATCCAATTCTGGATTCTGGAAAATTTTGGAAAGATCTGTATCAAATAATGCAAAATAACATGAGCAGAACAAGAATAATTTACACAATAACAACACTACAAAGATAAATAACTGTGCAAGACCGGGGAAACTCCGATAGATATAATGGAATCAACAACAAATCCAGAGGACTCACAATGACATGTATCCACCTCCAGATAGACAGATGATGGGTTAAAGTACACACTAAAGTATATGCTTTCACACTTACATATGTATATTTACATACATATAACTATGTCTACATACACATACACACACTCACATATATATATATATATATATATATATATATATATATATATATATATATATACACACACACACACACACACACACACACATGGCTAAACAGCAGAAACTTGCTTTGTTTGTATGTATGTAACAGGTTTAGTTTTTTCTTGATTTCTTAGTGAGTAGGAAAGAGCAAGTGGGAAGGAAAGAATTTGGAACTGAACATAAAATACAAGTGAATTTTTAAAAATATGGATAGCAAAAAAAAAATTAAGTGAAGAAATACAAAAAAATATAAAAAGTAGTTAAATACAGGGTATTTGGAAGGAAGGACACTGAAAATTGGGAGATTAGGTAAGAGGTTTTTTTTTAACAAGATAGTGCTTAATAGGCTGATGTCAGAAAAGCCTAGAAAGACTTACATGAACTGAAGCTGAGTGAAGTGAGTAGAACCAAGAGAACGTTGTACACGGCAACAAGATTATACAATGATCAATTCTGTTGGATGTGGCTCTTTTCAACAATGAGATGATTCAAGGCAATTCCAAAAGAAATAGGATAAATGTGCCATCCACATCCAGAGAAAGAACTATGGATACTGAATGTGGATGGAAATATAGTATTTTCACTCTTTTTTGTTGTTATTTGCTTAGGTTTTCTATTCTTTCCTGTGGCTTTTTTCCTTTTTGCTTACACAATATGACAAACATGGAAACATGTTTAAAATATATATATATTTAACCCATATCAGATTGCTTACTATTTTAAGGAGGGGGAGATAAGAGAGGAAGGGAGGAAAATTTGGGACACAAAGTTACAAAAATGAAGGTTGAAAACCATCTATGTATTTGGAAAAATGAAATACTATTTTAAAAAACAAGAAGATAGTTCTTGAATTGTAACTTGAGAAAATAGAGGGACTTGGTATGGTGGAGGTAAAGAGAAGCTACATTGCAAGTATAGGGAATAGCCAGTCTTGAAGAAAGAAAAATGGAGCACTACATGAGTGAGGAGCTGAGAGACTAGCTACCTGAACTGGAGTGCAGGCAAGGGAGTTTTGTCCAATGAGCCTGGAATGATAGGTGGGGGCCAGGTCAAGTAGAACTTGAACAGCTAAACAGCTATTTTATAGGAGAGGCAAGAGGAAATCAGAGGAATTCAACTGAGTGAGTAGGGATGTTAATGGCCTCATATAAGGTGAAAGAAAATCACTTTGGCAGCAGTGTCCACATTAGATTGGAGTGTGGCAAGAAAATAATTTATTGGTTGTGATAATCTGGGCAAAAAATCTGGGCCCATCTAGTACGGGCCTGAAAGCCATAGCTTTCCTAAAGGGGCAACTAGATGGCACAATGGATAAAATGCTGGAGTTAGGAAGATTTAAGTTCAAATTTAGCCACAAACTCTACCTTGAATTTATGTACTTTGAATATATTTGTATTTCTTCACTTATTTGTGCTACAGATAATACTCAGATATACAAAAAGTGTGATCTTCATAAATCATTTTTCCTATTTGCCCTTGTTTGCTCATCTGTAAAAGGAGGATAAGAGAGCCTACTTCCAAGGGCTATTATGAAAAACAAATGAGATAATACTTGAATACCTGTATAGTACTTATCAGAGTACCTTGGAAAATAGCAGGTACTGCATAGATAATAATTCCTTTTCTTCTTACCTTTCTTTCTTTTTTTTTCTTCCTTTACAATCAAGTGATCCATCAAACAGGGAATTATTAATTTTTCATACAGTAGATCCTCAATAAATGTTTGTTAATTAACCAACAAATGATTCATATAAATGACTGATTGCTATCACCGTCACAGACGATGTCTAGGGCATCTATAGGGAACAGGGATTCGCTATAGAAGATAAAGCATTTCTGAAGCTCCTAATTATAAATGGCATCATTCTGCTTGCATCTAGCCCCAGAATACTTTAGAATTTGCTACATTCTATATACTCTATTAGATTCACAATCAACCTAAAGACTTTCATCTAAACTAACCACACAAGAAGAAAGTATTTGGAAAATAGTTACTGTCTCAACAGTGACATAAAGCTAGAGGAACACTGGTCTGAGCTCATCAATTAGCACATACTTCTTGGACAGGCAGAGGGCAGGTCCTAGAACTAAAAAGACAGCACGTGACCTGGATCACTGTGGCTGCCCTCTGAAACACAGATGCACAGATGCAGCACCAACAGTTTTCCAATTATGCTGAATTTGTCACAAAAATACTTCAAAAACCAATATCCAAAGAGATGAAGTAGAGGAACATCCAAAGTCCAATGGAGAGGTATCTAGGAGAAAAAAAATTCAGCAAGAAAAACAATTTAAAGGATTTTTATTAGAAAATAATGTATGGCTTGGAAAAAATGGACTAGTCATATAATAAGGAAAAGAGCTGATACTAGCCTGCATGACTATCGACATGGATACCTTCACTATGTCAACAGGACACAAAGATCCTCTGTGAAAAATCTGTGGGAGATGTGGACAAGCATGGAACAGGATGAAGAGAAATAGCTAAATTGTGATATATATGAACAAATAATGAATAAATGAATAAAAAGTCATTTATTAAGTGTTGACTACGTGCTGAAGACTATGAGAAATGCTATGAAAATGAACAAGGAAAACGAGGGTAGCTTGCCTGCCCTGGGAGTAGCTGCTGGAGAGAATGGCTGTCCCCTTCTCCACATAAGCCCCTTCCCCAGACTCTTGCTGTGAGGGCTGAGCTGGAAGCAGGAGAGCTTTGGGGAGGGAGCTGCTGTACCCACCTCTGGGACTCTGGCACCCATTTGCAGTGAGAAGTAGGCTAGGGACCACACTAGATGGGGCAAAAACTCCCTGGTCAGGCAAGAGCTTGAATTCAGGTGAGTAGAGGAAGCTGAAGAGCCCAGGAGGCTGCTAGTATCTTGTGGAGGCTAGGCACAGGGTAAAATCAACTTCCAGAGGAAGAAGGCCCCAGGACAGACAAAAAGGCCTGGGAATGGCATGGAAGTGAAAGTGTAAGAGCAAGTCATCTGTCTTTACAGAACCAGCCCCGTTCAATCTGCAGAAGCTGCTTGAGAGACTGGCGACCGCAGCCCACAAAGGTAATCCCCCAAAGTGGGGAGCTGGGCCTCCACAGCTGGGACAGCCACAAGAAGTAACACCTTCTTGTAGGCTTGCAGTGCTAACACAAAGACCTTTTCTAATCTGGTTTCCTCATCCTGCTGCTACCTCCCTCCCTTGGAGAAAATGCCCTGAGCTCAAAGCTGTTCACAAACTTCAGAAATCAAAAGGGAAGACAACATTTGCCCCCCAGGGGCCATGTGATAATCAAATGTAAAATCAGCACTTCTGATATGATTCACTTTTGCACCGGTAGTTCACTTTCCACCCACAGTCCTTGCATTGCCAACCAGTGCCAACCTTCTCCTCCAAGGCTGCCTTGCAGCTTTCCTGCACACGGTGTCTCCATTGGAATATAAGTTACTGGAGAGCAAGGACCATTTCTCACAAAAAAAATATTTAGTAAATTCTTATTGATTGATTGAATTTAGACATTTTTGTGCTTTTGGTCTATACCTGCTTATTGATCAAAATAACCAATTGCTCACAAAACAGTATGGCAGTATGGTCAGAGTCAGCCTTCGCTGGGGTCAGGATGTCCCAGGTCCCAGATTCACTTCTGACATCTGTGGCTCTGGGACAGTCATGGCCTCTCAGTGCTGTACAAATGCCTCTAAGACTAAAGATGGAGATCTGCATTTGTGGAGGGAGTTTCCTCATCAGGAGTCCCCTACACCAAAAGCATCAAATCATTGGCCCATTATTATATATTATGTTTTAAGGTATCATTATGTTTTAACAATATTTTAAAAAAATATAGCATAGACTTTGCAACTCCTTTCACTGCTCAATTCAAAGTCCTTAAAAACCAGTTTCAATCCCTATTCCTATCCCATACAGAAGGATGAAGGAGTTAGCAACTTTTATCGATTTTTATCTTTAATTCAAATAGAACACTTGTGTTTTCAAATAGAAATTAGAAATAACTAACTCGTGCTTTAAAAAAAAAAAAGAAGAAGAAGAAGAAGAAGAAGAAGAATTAATGAGTGCTGTTTTCTGGTCAATCTGTCCCAACTCCTTGCAACAATCTGTACCAGATCTGGTTGAAAGATAGAGCTTTGGCAATTCTATTTAGTCAACTGGTAGCAACCACCTGAGGCAAAAACATAACAGATGAAAAGTTTTGTTTGAACATCTAGATCAGACATTTACCTTATAATTTCTAATCCCTTTTCAGTACAGTATTATTTTACTATCTTCTCTATAAGAACTAAGTACTACTTTTGGAATGACCTATAATTTACATTGGCTGTGAGGTTCCAGAGGGTACCCAACCTATAATGTCTTATCTCAGCACTCTTCCCTGGGTCTCCACCCTCCCATCTGTGCCTGAGGACTCTTTAAGAACCAACTCAAATACAACTCCAGCAAGAAGGACTGTGGATTCCATTAGTTGTGATGATTTCCCTCTTGCGATGTCACATAAAATGTTGTCTTTGCATCTTTCTAAAACACTTAAGTAATATTATGTGTTATATTCATTTGTATTAGTGTCTAAACTCCCAATTAGTCAAAAAGTCTTTGAAACAAGAATCCCTTACCCAAACTTCCCCAAGCAGCAATAGGACTCTGCATACAATAAGTCTGTGTATTGATCAATTTCTGAGTATGGTATAAAAATAGGGATTCAATTAATGTTAAACTAAAGAAACTAAATTTCCACAAATCATCTTCATCCTATTAAGAGGTTAAGTATCTCACAAATTGCTGAAAAGATCAAATGAGATAACAGATACAAAGAACTTTGTAAATCATAAAGTACCATGTAAATGCCATCTTTTTTTAAAATTTTTTTTCATCTTTTATTATTAGTTTTAAGCATGAGAGTATATTTTTGGTTACTTCATTAGAGTTCAATCTCAGTGGCCCAAATGGCAGAAATGCTTTCTTACTTGAGTTTCAGGGATACTTATGTAACTGAAAGCAGTGTGCTCCAGGGGAAAGGATTTGGAGTCAAAGAGCCTGGCTGCCTTCCAATGCTGTGCACAATTATGAGCAAATCAAAAACCTTACAGAGCCTGGAATAAGCCTGTTAATTAGTGACTGTTGTAAAATTTTGCAACATTTTTATTTTGCAAATTTAGTTTTAATTAATTTCTACCTGCCAACATTGTTTCCACATTTCCTGCATTAACTTGAAGAATTATTGCATGAAAATTAGGTTAGGCTAAGTTTTATCCCCTTGATCATTGCAGAACTGTTTTTAATGGATTTGTTTAAGATTTTCTGGTCAGACTAAATTGGAAATACTGAAATTAATTTTTTCTTTTAAAAAGCTAAAGACATGTTTAATTTATACTTTTACTGCCATAGATTAAGTCAAGACGGCTTTGATTTTTTTCAATTTTTCAAATTCCTTACAAAGAAAAAAATTTACTAGTACAAAATGGAAGTATAACAGAATCATTTCTTAAAATTTAAACCTTTTTTCTGATAAAGGCCTCATTTCCAAAATACATAGAGAATTTATTCTAATTTATAAGAAATCAAGCCATTTCCAATTGATAAATGGTTAAAGTTTATGAACAATTTTCAGATGATGAAATTGAAACTATTTCCACTCATATGAAAGAGTGTTCCAAATCACTATTGATCAGAGAGATGCAAATTAAGACAACTCTGAGATACCACTACACACCTGTCAGATTGGCTAAGATGACAGGAAAAAATAATGATGAATGTTGGAGGGGATGTGGGAAAACTGGGACACTGATGCATTGTTGGTGGAGTTGTGAATACATCCACCCATTCTGGAGAGCAATCTGGAACTGTGCTCAAAAAGTTATCAAAATATGCATACCCTTTGACCCAGCATTGCTGTTATTGGGCTTATATCCCAAGGAAATACTAAAGAAGGGAAAGGGACCCACATGTGCCAAAATGTTTGTGGCAGCCCTTTTCGTAGTGGCTAGAAACTGGAAACTGAGTAGGTGCCCATCAATTGGAGAATGGCTGAATAAATTGTGGTATATGAATATTATGCAATATTGTTGTTCTGTAAGAAATGATTAACAGGATGATTTCAGAAAGGCCTGGAGAGCCTTACATGAACTGATGCTGAGTGAGGTGAGCAGAACCAGGAGATCATTATACACTTCAACAACGATACACTATAAGGATCAATTTTGATGGAAGTGGTTATCTTTGTCAATGAAAAGATCTAATTCAGTTCTAATTGATCAGTGATGAACAGAACTGGCTATACCCAGTGAAAGAACACTGGGAAATGAGTGTGGACTGCTTGCATTTTTGTTTTTCTTCCCAGGTTATTTTTACCTTTCTAAATCCAATTTTCTTGTGCAACAAAAGAACTATATAAATATGTACACATATATTATATTTAAGATATATTTTAACATGTGTGTATGAGACTCCCTGCCATCTAGGGGAGGGGGTGGAGGAAAGGAAGGGAAAAGTCGGAACAGAAGTGTTTTCAAAGGTCAATGTTGAAAAATTATCCATGCATATGTTCTGTCAATAAAAAGCTATAATACTAAAACAAAAATAAAAATAAATAAAAAATAAAATAAAATTTAAACCTTTTTGAAAATAGAAAGAAAATATGTATCAATTCTAAGTAGTATTAACAATAGCAAGATTATAAATATACTTGTAAATGTTTATATTTTAAACAAATTAAGATTGTTTTAAAGAGCACTCAATAAAGCTTATTTTTCTAAGTTTTAAAATGATGGGATCAGCCTTTCAAAATGTCCTCAAAATATATAGAAAAGCAGTAAGATTTTATGCCAAGTCACCACATTAAAACAGGAATAACTGTCTTCTGCTTTGAACTATAGTCATCAGAGTTGACTTTTAACAAGATATAAACTATATGATGTCATTCAAGGTTCTTTTTAAATCTAAGAATAAGACTGGCAAAAGATTGCTTACTAAGCCTTCGTCCCAACCCCAGAAAAAGCCCAAATATTTCATTGGATCTACCTTTCTAGTCACTTGTGTTATCTTTAATTATTTATTAATGAATGTTTGACAATAATGTTGACAATAATTAACATTAAATAAAATCATATTTATCATTTCTTCTCTATCTGTTGGGCTTGTTATTCAAGGAAATTAGAATAACACAGCAAGATAGCCATTATTTGGCTTTTACCAAATGATTCTGTGATAGCTTTTCAAAAATAAAGAAGCTAGTCTACACTGAAGTCCTTTGCAATGGCTTATTTTGACCTAGAGGTGACTTTGACTTCTGGGCAATGATGACGGACCACAAGCTCAGGCAGGTTCTATCCCCACATGAATTCCATGATTATGAGGGCCTGGAGAGAGTCTTTGTTTCATGAAAGGACCAGCCAGTCAAAGTTTGGAGGGACTAATCCCTAGGGGCTGGCGACCTGCTGATGAACTGTCTTGGTCACAACAAGGAGGCAGACCATCTTTTAGGAGCATGAAGGGGCAGTAATCTGTACCTGAAGAGAAAGGTTTTAAGTTTACAATTACAAGGTCTTATCTTTACATAACTTTGTTTTCTTTGTCTCCGTTTTACAGAGTTCAGTCATTGTAGAAAAAGCAGTGAATTATAAAGGAGGAGACCAAGGAAATTTCAGGACATACCTGGCCCGTAACAAAAACAATTCCAGACACAGCCAGGAGGCAGAGGTAGCAATTCTTTTGCTATTTCTAGGGAAAATTATTTCTAGTCCCAAAAGATTTGAGCTACCTCTGTGTCCAATTGGACTCTTCACACAAAAAGCAAAGATGAGAAAATGCTCATTTCCTACAGAAAGAATGAGGCATCCATTATCACCTCTTCAATACCATTCTAAATTCCCAAGCAACAACTTGAAAAAAATCTGTAAAAACAGATCTTAAACTTTTAGAAAATATTTCACTAAAAATCTTTCTGGAATCATATTCCTTTTGAAAAATGACAATACTTCGATTTATTTGTACTCTTCAGTAATCCTGATGACATGAAGAAAACAGATATTTAAAAGAACATTTTTATTTAGCCAAAATAGTAACCAACAGCATATATTTTTTTCCTTAGATCTAGTATTTATATGTATATGCTGCCTTCTGACTTGACTAGCTTACATTTTTTAGTTCAGAATGAAAATCCTAAAGGAATTTTGAGCTGATAAAAGAAATCATTCTACTTTTAGAGCTTTGTATAGCCTATTTGGAACTAGAACAAACTGGTTAAACAGTCCTAAAACACTGAAAATAAATCATGCTTGTTTTCCTTAGCTTATTTTTACCATTTTAGTGAAGGCTACTATGTAGATAATTGTATGTGTGATTACCAAGAACAAAGAGATCATATATCAAATTCTACATCACTTACCATTTCTCCGAGAGGACTTCTGCACTGAGACAGGTGGGCAGCTTTGTGCAGGTGCTGTATTTGGAGGTGTAGCAGTCACTGAATGGTTCGCTTTCACTTTGTCAGCCCAACTTACACCTGCTGGAGCCAGCCGAGTGGCAGTAATTGCCCCAGATGGACCCCTAGAGAAACAATGATTAGATTAAGAATTTATATAGAAGAGTCCTGATTTTTAAAGTTCCTAATCATAGTAGATTTTGTCAAGTATGCACCACTTATTCTCTTAATTGGCTACTAATTAAAAAAAAAAACAGGTAGAGTAAAATTCCATTTGAGTTTTGGGAAGAAGGAACAATGTGGTATGGTTTCCTTTGTTGAAGAAAGATGTACTACTGCATAATTCAATGCACTAGCAGTGCATGAATGATAACAAACAAACCTGACTCCACAAAATAGTTAAGCCCAAAAGTGAAGTTAGTCTATACACATATTTGAGATCATCTTTTAAAATTTTTTTCATTCATTCATTCATTCACTCAAAACATACAAATATTTAATAATGTTAAAAGAGCCACAATTTCTTTGAGAAATCTAGAAAGAGATAAACCTAACTATAATGTAAAATAAAATGTAAAGAAATAAAAGCAAACCTTTGCAAGAATGTGAAAGATGGAGAAATCATAGGATGTGCACCTAGAAAGGACATCAGATGTAATCCACTCTAGGTCCCTTAGTTTAGTTATAAACCAGGAAACAACCCAAATGGAAGAGTTCTCCACAGAGGGGTGACCAGGACGATTATGGGCCCAGAAATCATGCCAACTCAGAAACCACTGAAGGAATAGGGAAAGAACAGAATACTTGGGGAACTGTGATCAAGACCTTGGGAATAGTTAAAGGGTTATCAGGAAAAGAAGAGTCCAGACCTTTTCTGCTTGGCCCTCAGGATAGCACCAGAAATAACAGGCAGAAACTGCAGAGAAGCAGATTTCTGCTCAACATATGGTATAGCATCCTAACAAGAAAGCCCTCTCTAAAAGGAATGAAACACCTTTAGAAGGCACGTGTTACTCATCACTGGGGGTTTTTATGACCATTGTGGATGCTATGAAGAATATCACTGCTCAGGTCTCTCTGAAAGTCCATCTGGCTGGAGAGCTTATGTGTCTCACTTGTTAATCAAGAAAACATTTCCCTCTAGTTACACTCTTTGAGTTAGCAACAGAGAGAGGTTGAAAACCAGAAGAAGAAGAAGGTTCCCTGAGAACATAATAAAAGAGGACAGGTGGAGAGATTAAGGAGAGTGGCTAGAAAAGACTCAAGGAAGAGAGAAGATATTAACTGTCTTCAAGAACTGGGAATGTTACCAGGCAGTAGGAGATATGATTTATTCTGTTTGGGCCCAACAGGAGATTCTTCTAGATAGAGAGCAAGGAATAGAAGCTTCGGAGACAGAGTTCAGCTTGACCTAAGAGAGATGTCTAAAAGCTAAATGGGGTAAAGAGGGCCTAGATGACCACCTCTTTGTGGTGTTGTGGAGCAGATGGCTGCTCAGAGAGAGACCAGGCTAGGTGACCTGCTCCCAGGCAGAATCATCTGTGTAACTAGTAACCAGGAAAACGAGGGAGGACTTACTGGAAAACTTAAGCACTGATGGAAGAACAGGATTTCAAAAAGTAGAGAATGGAAAGGAAGAAGAGTCATAGAATCACTAAATCTTAAGAGTTGGAAGGGTCACTGAATCCAACTCAACCATGAGCAAGAATTTGAACTACAAGGTCTCCAACAAGAAGTCAGAAAGCCTCTTCTTGAAGGCCCATTGCAAGAAAAGAATCCACTAAATGTAAGGGCAAATCATCCCCTCTGGGAATGCTCTATATTTAGGAAAGTTCTTTATACTCAACTAACCTCTGCCTCTAGAAAAAATATAACCATGCTTCTTGGTCTCTCTTCTGGAGACAAAATAAGTCTAATGTCTCTTAGTACTTACATTCCAGCATTTCGATGGCCATGAGACTTCATCAAGGCAGGCATTCCCTCCAATCATAAGGCTCACAGTCCACCCATATCAAGTCACCTTATGTAACTCTCTTCTGCATTTTACTAAAAATTCTTCATGGGGGTCTCCTCAACACACCAGGTTTAAACTCGTGCTTATTACCCTAAACCTTGATACACAGAATACACTTGATAAAGACAATGACTTTGAAGTCACTCTCCACTCTTCATTCCCATTAACCAACTGTTCATTTCCTATTAGCTAAAGAGTCCTGTCAAATTTACCATCATGGTTTTTTGCTTTGTTTTGTTTTGTTTTGTTTTGTCTCTTAATGCAGCTGAGCTCAGCTTCTCGGCAATTCTTACCTGGACAATTAACAATTATTTTCACTTTCCTCTCCCTGCATCTAGTGCTTTAACCTCTCCAATTCATCCTACAGGAGCCTTCCCACTGCCAAATGTTAATGGACTACTGCTTTCCCACTGGTATCCTTGGTCATACAATCATCCAATGACATTCTCAACCACGACTGTTATTGTACATCTCCTCATCTGCAGGTGGCCACAAGCTGTCTTCAAATGATGCTCAACTTCATCTCTCTAGAGACTGCATTATTCTCTGACTCAAAACTATACATCACTAGCCAAAGAAAGAGCAACTTCTGTTTGTAAAGTCATTACATACATACATATATCTGTATATGTACATGAATGTATAGATGTGTGTGTGTGTGTGTGTGTGTGTGTGTGTGTGTGTGTGTACTTTCCCAAAGAAATGTAACCTAAATTCATTTTTTGCTTTTAATTCCAGGCCTGGTTTACTGTCCACTTGAATTTTCTCCACCAAATAGATAAGTTAATGGACAAGGCTATCTATTGACCTGTATAGTATAATTGATGCAATATGCAGACAATCTTCATCCGTTTGTTTTTTTCCTGTATACAGTTAGGCCAAATTATCTTGAGTAATTCTGAATCCTAGTTAAGGGGCTTTTCAATGTTTCAAATATGATATGATTAACACAATGTCAAATAGAACAGAACTGACAGTCCAGTGCAGACTTATTACGAGGTCATAGGATCACTGATATAAAACCATGAGGGTCCCTTAGAGGTTCATAGTGATGAACGCACTATACTCCCATTTTATACATCAGGAAACTGAGCCATTGTATTTAGGGTGGAAAGAACCATGTACATAAATAAACAAATATAAATACAAAATTAAAAAGCAGATACAAAATGGAAGAAGGCCCAAGATCCTCCTGGTTTGACCCTATGCCTACCTCTGGGTCCTCCACATTTCCAGGCACTATCATCTGATCTGCTCCTAACACCTAATGACTCTGCTTTCAACTCTGTGCCTGAATTCATAGGACTTCCAGACATTCCCAACCGACCTTCCAGAGACCATGTCATTTATTTCTATGTTCAATGTAGTGCTCAATGAGAAGAGCTTCTTTCATCCTTTTGAATCCCAGTAGAAGATTCAGCAGGGAAGAAGAGATTCTACAAGACAGAGAGAAGGAGGAGGAACATGGCCTGAAGAAGACCCCTTTACATCCCCCCATTCTGTATGGGAAGTCCCAAGGCTCTGACTGCAGCCTTTCCCTCCTCTCTCTATACTATTCTGAGTGATATCAGAGAACTCCCAGAGCTCTCTATTCATCCTTCAGCCTCACACACGTATCTCAAACACAATATACACAAACTGCTCTTCCTCCTAATCTCTCAACTGCTGGCAGAGACTCATTCCTTCCATTCACCCAGGTTTAAACTCGTGCTTATTACTTGGTACCTTGGTACATAGAATACATTTGATAAAGGCAATTACTTTGAAGTCACCCTCCACTCTTGGTTACCACTCACCAACTGTTTGTTTCCTATTAGCTGAAGAGTCCTGTAAATCTACCATCATGGGTTTGTTGTTTTTTTTTTTAATTTGTCCCTTAATTTCTACTCATGCAACTGAGCTCAGACTCTCAGGAACTCTTACCTGAACAATTAACAATTATTTCCACCTTCTTCTCCCTGCATCTAGTGCTTCACCCTCTCCAATCCATTCTATTAAATTGTTATTCCTAAAACACAAGTCCTAACTATATCAGTCCCACTTAAAAAAAAAAAAAAAAAAAAGAAGTGTTTCTGTACTGCCTCTAGGTTAAAACAGGAGTCCCTTTACAGGGGCTAGGGGGTTCAGTGGATAGAGGTCTAGATCTGGAATCAAGAAGACCTGAATTCAAATCCAGTCTCAGATACTTCCTAGCTGTGAGACTCTGAGCAAGTCACTTTATCCTTCTCTGAGTTTCCTCAGCTGTAAAATGTATGTAGAAGAGCATCTACCTTCCAGGGCTGTTGAGAGGATAAAATATATAATAAGTGTAAACACTTTACAAACCTTAAAGTACTATAAATGCAAGTGTTTCTAGGGTGGTTACATATTTTTTACCTCATCAACCATGTCCAGTCAAATTAGCCTATCTGTTGCTTCTCATACAACCTTATCCTCCATGCCTTTACAGGGACTCTCCAGAATACCTAGAAGGTATCCCCTTATCATCTTCACCTCCAGTAATCACCAGCCCCCTCCAAGATGTAGCTCAAGAACTGCTCCATCTAGGAGGCCTTACTGGACCCCTCCCCATTATTCGTGCCTCTCCATCTTAAAATAGCTTTCCATGTGGTTTGCATATTTTTTGTATTTCCTTCTCTGTATAGAGTATAAGCTCCTTGGAGAGCAAAGACTGTTCCCCTAGGAGAGACTTAATAAATGCTTATGGAACAACACCGAGTGACTGTGCCAGATGCACTGACAAAGTCCAGGCATAATATTGTTCTGGGATTCCCCTGAACTATGGGGTCAGCAATCCTGGGAGAACAGGAAATGATGCAAGTTTGGTCTGTCGCTTCCTGAGGAATCCGAGAACTTCTGAGAACCATGTGGGGCTGGTTTCTGGGTTCAAAAGCCCTCTTTAAAAAAAATTAAATAAATAAGTAGAAGGGAAGAAGACACAACTATAAAAGATAAAGAGTCACAGGGGCCCAGGAGGAGAGTCTATGACATCCACAGGCTGGCAAGAATTTGGTTCCTGTGCCCAGAGCAGGAGGGGTAGGGAGAGGATGGAGCCAGAACAAGGAAGCCCAACCAGCAGAACAACACGTTCTCTACCAGAACAACGCGTTCTCTACCAGAACAACACAGCTCTGCCTGAACCTGCAGGACTGGAGAAGGAAGTAGCAAGGCTACTTAGTAAGCCAGGAGACAGGAGCAGAAAGAACAGACATGACTTGTATTTGTTCATTTCGTTCTTTCCTATTCTAGTAATTATAACTAAACTTGTGATCCCTAAGAGACAATCATTTTTCCAATATGGATATCAATGTAATTGCTCAAAACAGAAACCAGAAGAATTACAATACATGTAACAACAAAACATATATATGTCCCATCTCTTATGAAGACTGGCTCTAACAGTGATTCAATCCAAACAAGGAAACTCTTAAAAACATAATTTAAAGTGCAACTTGGTAATCATGAAGGGTCATTTGAAGTACTTATTTTAAAATGAAAATTTAAAGGACTATTTTGATCATTTAATGACAAGCATTCTTACAAAACCTTATCACAGTAAATAAATACTTCTTAAACAATATTATGTCCATGAAACTATGTCAGCTATGCTAGGTATGCCCCTTACAAAATACATACAATGCAGATTTTGCAGACTCTTCTATAAAGTAATTATTCATGGGGCAGCTAGGTGGCGTAATGATAAAGCACCAAACCTGAAGTCAGGAGGACCTGAATTCAAATCTGGTCTCAGACACTTAACACTTCCTAGCTGTGTGACCCTGGGCAAGTCACCTAACCCCAATTGCCTCAGGAAAAAAAATAATAGTAATAATAATAATTATTATTATTCATGTCTCCCATTTACTTTAAAGAAATTATTTTAAACTACTAAAATCTCCCACTAAAGTCCTACTCCCACACCAAAATATGACTTGCAATTAGTCTTAGTTCTCAAATACTATGTCAATCTTTGGCAAATTTTCCAAAGAAGAAAGGCTTCAAGTAAGAGTCCTTTAATAGATTCCATGCCTGATATTTAAGAGATAGCCTGAGTATTAAAAAGTTTATTACCAGAAATTTGGATACCAACTAAAGGGTAAATTATTGTTTCTTAGCTAAAATGACCCATGAAACAAAACAAAAACAAGAGGGGTCCTTTCCCCCCAAATCTGACCCTCTTCCTCATAGTCACACAGGCTCACAACCTAGCCGTCATTCTCAACTTCTTACTCTCTCCTGCATACCCAATCAATTGCCAAGTACTACTGATTTTACCTTTTTAATCTCTCTCAAATTTGCTCCCTCTCTCTCCCAACACTGTCACCACCCTGGTCCTGATCTTCAATCACTGAAATAATCTTCTGGTTCATCTCTGAATCTCAAGTCTCTCAAGACCAACTCCCACTCTGCTGACTAAATGGCGATATCCTAAAGGTCCTTTTCACTTTCCCTGCCCCACTTCCAATAAATCTTGGGGCTTTCTATGACTCCCGGGATCAAGTATAAAATGCTTGCCCAGAACTCTCTACCTCTTAACTTCCGTGACTTCATGCAGTTCCAGCTAAGTCTCACCTTCTACAGGAAGCTTTCCTGACAGCCTTGAATGCTGCCACCCTCTGACTTAATGAACCCCAGACTGTCCTGTTTCTCTCCACTTGTGCTTGGCTGCTGCATGCTGTCTCCCTCACTGGGAGCTCCCTGAGAGCAAGAGGCACATTTTGCCTTTCTTTGTGTCCCCAGCACTTAGCACAATGTAGTAAATGCTGTAGGCTTGATTGATAGTACCAAAAAAAAAAAAAAAATACAAAATTTGATGAGAGGGGGAACCATAGAGATAATCCTGTCCAATGATGGACTACTGATTTAGGACTGGGGCAGAAGGGTTAGAGGGGAGAGCTGAAGTGTAGCCAAGAGGGACCATCCTTCCAAACCTAGATTAGAGGTATTTACACTAATACTTCTCATTTAAAAAAGTAAATTGGCAAAGAATAAAGAACCTAACCATAGAAATTTAATGGGAATAGGGAAGACCAGGGTTCACCTTCAGAGGACACTGAAGTAAAAAAATATTTCTTCTACCCCAAAAAGTAATGTGAAATGGCTCATTGCCCAGAAAGAATTTACAGAAAAACTCAAAAAAATTAAAAATTAAGTGAGACATATTGAGGAAAAAATAAAAGTCATTCAAGAAAAATAAGATTATAAAAATAAAAGTTAACCAACCAGAAAAGAAGATACAGTCTTAGAGAAGAAAATAATTCTTTGTGCTGAGTCTAATGAACAGGACCAGGAGATCATTATATACTTAAACAACAATCTATATGATGATCAATTCTGATGGACGTGGCTCTCTCCAACAATGAGATGAACCAAATCAGTTCCAATAGAGCAGCAATGAACTGAAACAGCTACACCCAGCGAAAGAACTCTGGGAGATGACTATGAACCACCACATGGAATTCCCAGTACCTCTGTTTTTGTCTGCCGGCATTTTTTATTTCCTTCACAGGCTAATTGTACAATATTTCAAAGTCTGATTCTTTTTGTACAGCAAAAGTTGTTTGGACATGTATACATATAGTGTATTTAATATATACTTTAACATATTTAACATGTCTTGGTCAACCTGCCTTCTGGGGGAAGAAGTGGGAGGAAGGAGGGGAAAAGTTGGAACAAAAGGTTTTGCAATTGTCAATGCTGAAAAATTACCCATGTATGTATCTTGTAAATAAAAAGCTATAATAAAAAAAGAAGAAAAACAAAAAGAAAATAATTCTTTGAAAATTAGAATTGGGCAAGAGGAAACCAATGAAGCTATGAGACAAAGAAGTAGCAAAAAAGAATATAAAGAGTGAAAAAAATAGAACATAATGTGAAATATAAGAAAAACAATAGATCTAGAGAACAGATCAAGAAGATAAAATATAAAAATAATTGGACTATCTGAAAACTATAACCAAAAAAAAAGAACCTTGACACAATAATGCAAGAAAATTGTCCTGGAGTGAGAGAATAGGAAGAGAAAATAGAAATAGAAAAAAAAAAAAATCCACTGATCACCACCTCAAAGAGCTCCTATGTAGAAAATACATAGGAATATTATTGCCAAAATTTGAAATCCCCAATTCAAAGAGAAAATTTTACAAGAAATAAGGAAAAAAAACCAATTCAAATATGCTGGACCTACAATTAAAATTGTACAGGACTTAGCCACCACAATAAAAGACCTCAGGTTCTGGAATCATATCTATGGACAACCAAAAGAAGTAGGCCTATGGCCAAAAATGTCATATCCAATAAATTTATCTATAATATTGAATGAAAAAAATGGACATTGAACGAACTTGCAGATTTTTAGGACTTTCTTTCAACCAAACCTGAACTCAATAGACAATTTAACATAGAAGAGTCAATATCAAAGATCAATTTCAAGGAACTCAACATGGACAAATTATTTATGTTTTTTACATGGAAATATATACCATATGTTTAAGATTGACATCAGCAACTGGATAGCTCAAAAGAGACTGGGGCAGAATTAAGGTAAAATACTAATTATGTTATATAAACGAGGTACAGAGGAAGAACAGACAGAGACATTAGAGGGGAGAGGGAGCTCCTTGGTTCTGAAAATCTACTCTAATCAGGAATGGGTTAAATAGGCACTACTATATATACTATGAAACATTATAGTACTCTTCAAAATCTATAAAAAAAGAAGGGGGGAGGGATGGTTGGAGGAGAAAGCAAAGGGTGAGGGAAGAAGACAAGGGAGAAATCCCATGAGTGGGGGGGAGGTTAAATAGTAGCAAGGCAAGTTAAGAAGCAGGATTAAAGCAAATAGTTAGGGACAAGGACAATATCTGTGTGTGTTGTGGCGCACATATGTGTATATATTTATATATGTATACATAAACATATCCTTACTTAACTATAGCCTACTTGGCAGAAGTGGGGGGAATGAAAAGAGGAAAAAAAGAATAAAGTAAAAGACTATACATAGCAGAGAACACAAGAACAACCTACAAGGAAGTGAAGAAAAGATGGACATTCATGAATATAATTTCTTCTATTATTATATCTTTCCTGAACTGGTAATTTATTGTTATATATTTTGAATCTTTCCTGATGTTTTACTGGGCACAAGACAATGTATTGTTTTGTTATGTTTTTTTTGCCTTTCTTTGCTGTCTGTTTTTTAAAAAATTATTTTCTTTAATAAAATAAAAAATAATTCATCAATAAAAATATATAAAATATTAAAAAATAAGAACATAATAAATGTTTTACTCACTCATGAGGAAGTTAAGTGATGCTATAGATAGACTGATGGACCAAAATTGGGAAGACCAGTTCAAATATAGCCTCAGGTATTTACTAGCTATGGACTCTAAGCAAAACATTAACCTTCTGCCTCAGTTTCTGCATCCATAAAATGCGAATAATAACATTCTCTACCTAAATTGTTGTTGTGAACAAGAAGGTAATATTTGTAAAGTGTTTGGTACAATGCTTGGTATAGAGTAAAACTTAATAAATGCTTATTCCCTTCCTTCCATGGAACATTACAATCTCAGAAAAAGTAAATTACAGATAGCATAAAGGGCAAGGGAAAGGTGAACAGTTAGCATAGATGGGCAGTGTTATATTAATAATGATAGCTTGTATAGAACATGAATGTCCAGTAAAAGAGAGGCCCTGGAAATAACTTCAGAATGAGGCTGGAGACTGTTTCCTTGAATAATCTACATTTTTTAATGCTAATCGAACAAAAACAAAGCATCTGAAACCTTGGGAGGACACATGAATTCATTGTGTGGGATGCCCAGGAATAGATCCTCACAGTTTTGAAAGATTCTTTCCATCTTACCCAAAATTTAAGCTTCTTCGAGCATTTGATGTGACATTGATTCTATCTGTCGATGGGCTGGGAATTACATGACGTCCTGGAGACATTTTCTTTACTTCCCATGCCAATGAAGTCGGTCTGCAATTCAAGAAAAAAATTAATGCATTAAAACTGAAAATGTAATAGTTTAGCTGCATTTTCATAGATCAAAATATGACCATAATTTAAAATATCTATGAAATGCTGCTCAAGTTGCTGTTTGGTGGCAAAGAATCAAAAGCGGAAGGGATGCCCATCAATTGGGGAATAGCTAAACAAATTATGGTATATAAAACAGAAAGTGCACAACAGTAAACAGAAGAAAACCAGCAAAGATGGACAATTCTGAATACAATATGTAGCATTTATTATATATATTTTCTTGAAGAAGAAATTTATGGTTCCATGTTTTGAATTGTCTCATATTCTACTGAGCATATGACAATGTTTTTTTCTTTTTCTATTTTGTATTTAAGTTTTAAATAAATACATTTAAGAAAGAAAAAAAAAACAAATTATGATATGTGATTATGATGGAATGCTATTGTGCTCTAAGAAATGATGAGCGGGATACTCTCAGAAAAACCTGGAAATACTTCCATGAGCTGATGCAAAATGACATGTACTGTGTTCAGAGTAAGTGCTATATTGTAAAATGATCAGTTGTGAATGATAGTTATTCTCAGCAACACAATGATCTGAGACAACTCTAAAGGACTCATGATGAAAAATGCTATCCAATACCCAAAGAAATGAAGGTATGTGAATACAGATTGAAGCATACTTTTATAACTTTATTTTTTGAGGTTTTTTTGGGGGGGATGTGGAGGTTTGCCTATGTTTTATTTCACAAATGACTCTTATGGAAATGTTTTGCATGACCACACATGTATAACCTATATCAAATTGTTTGCCTTCTCAATGAAGGAATGGGCAAAGAGGAAAGGAGAGAATTTGGAATTACTGGGGGAAAATGAAATACTAAATAGCTCCCAACAAATTCTGCTCAACAGGAAGTTTAGCAGGATACTCCTGAAAAACATGTCTGGCTTCATGTTCTAAGACAGACCTATTCCTAGTAATAGCTAAGAATTAGCTTCTATAGACTGCTTTATGATTTGCGATGTTTTACACATGCTATCTCCTTTGCCTCTATTATAGCATACTTAGGGAATCATGACTATAGCAATTAAGAGAATATCTGGTCCTCAACCCTCAATCAGATAGGTCTTTCCTGACCTGGATTTCTACAAGCCACTCACTATCCTACTCTCATTTTTACAATTAGTAATACATCCCATCTGTCAAATAAACGGAAAGGATATTATACTGAAAAGTGTTCCCTTGACACTGAAGTCTAGATGATGTGACACCATATTAGTAGGTTTCCAGAATTTCTAGCTAGAAATTTTCAGAATGCTTAGAGGTTCATGTCTTAGATCCTATTATGCCATCTTAGAAGAATATGGAGTCAAATTCAGCTGCAAACCTCTACCTTTACAACCAAAAATGGTATTAGTTAACTGTGTCAGGCCAGAGTATCATTACCTGCTTTGAGCATCTGCCTTCTCCAGTTTTTCTTGAAGCTGTATCCAATCAATTAGTGCTTTAAAATCTCTTACGTAGTTATCCAACATCATGAGTACCTCCTAATTAGGGAAGAAAACATTTCTTATTTGAGAAGAACAAAAATCCAAGGAAAATCCAGTTGTTAAATCATACTTCTTGGGAACCAAACCTTTTTTTTTGTATTATCCTACATATCCTTCCAGAATTTGCCTATTTAGCAGCTATATAGGGAATTGGGAATATTCAGAGGAAGAGTTTAGAGAATATATGGTATCAATGCTGTTTTGTTTCAAAATCTTGAAAAATGGTCATCCAAGGTCAAGGGATGCAGGCAAAGATCTTCTATTCTGCAGACAATGACCATGGGCAAGTCCAAATGGATACTTGCTGGGTGCAAGTGAATTAAGTAGGATCCTTCAATAATTATGGCCCAATTGCTAATTAACTATTTTTAAATTACAACTCTCTGAAATAAAATTTGAGAGATCGTAATTATTAAATCACATTACTCTTGATTAAAAATCCCACATTAGTTAATTTAACCTCTATCCAATTCAGAAAGTATAAACCTGGAAAACTAACTAGGTTAGTTAGTTAAAACAAAATTGCCAGCCATATTTGAATATAAAATATCCATTAACAATAGTATGTAAATTGGCTAACATGAAAATATGTTTTACAGGATAATGAGTACCCAATATCTCTCAATAGTTAGGGAAGGAAGGAGAGAGAGAATTTGGAGCCAAGAGAAAGAGCTCTTCACTTGGGAACTGAGGTATTTTCCCTACGCAGATTTCAATCTAGGCTTTCAGTGAGTCTCAAATGAGATAAATGGTAGAAATCTCTTTAAAACTGTTAAGTCGTGTGCAAGTCAGAGAATGTCTTTAAGCTCTCCTCCTCAGTCTCAGCCTTTTCCCTACAAAGTGGACTCTGGGCAGAGCACAATGTCTCTGTGGGCCTCTAGATTTCTCCATCTGAACTGAAAAGAGGCCGGAGGTCAGGAGACAGACCTGTCTTTATGTCCTATGTGATGATGCTTGTCAACCCAGGAGCTCCAGTTTAAGGCTTAACCACCATTTACTCTTGTCATATACTTTGGCATTCAAGGTGCCCTGTCATGAACAGCTAAAGCCTGTGGCTGAAGTAGCTCAGTCTCTCTATGCACTGACTTAGGACTAGTCTCAAAAACATTACAGAGCCAAATAAATATAAATGGCATTGCAACATCTTTTATTCAGGAAGCCCTGACTTCTTTTATTTTAGTAAAACAAAAAATGAGGAGTAGATTTTTAAAAAAAATTTATTACCTCTCATTCAAAAAGCTCTTTCTCACACTACCACAGAACAGAATATAAGATCTTATAAGTCTCAAGGAGAAAGAAAAACAGAAGCTTAAAGTATTCAGATTTAGGAAGGAAAAATTCAACCAACAAAATGACTTCCAGTTGAGACCAAGGAAAGGAAGTGAAGCATTACGGAGATGGTGGCCTAATGTGCTGCTGCCAAGCCCTCTCCCAAGGGCACACTGCATCATGACTAAAGAGGAAATGTCTGGGCGAGACTCTGAGTCCCCTCCAACTCTGGGGTTCCATGAGTCTATGCTTTAAAATACAGCCTCTCAGTTGTCAATGAATTTCCAAAAACAGAAGAAATTTAAAATGAAAGTCTCTGACAGGGAATACTTCTGAAATCAGCTTATATAACCCAGAAGAAAAGATTCCTGTGCTCTATTGCACACATCTGCCATAATTAATTAACTATAATTAATTGTTATTTTACTTCTAATTCTCTTCTTTAGATAATCTGAAATTACCCTAGTGTGACACCATGTAATGTTCATCTGGCAACAATTATACCTTGGACACAATACATTCATAGTTGGGTGGAAAGAAAATTTTTTGGGAAAAATAATAACAGAACCTTCAGCTGAAGTCTCTGTCCCATTCCTAAAGGAGGAGTGCATGACTGAACACAAAGAAAATGGCCACAGCTGAACTGAAGTGCATAAAATGCTGCAAGTATTTGGGATTTATTCACCATTAAGAGTCTTACACACCATTCTTCACTACTGGAAAAGGCTCATTATTCTCGTTAATAATAATAATAATAATAGAAAATACCAAGCAGCTATGAATATTACTGATATTTGGTTCAAAACCCAATGCCTTTCAGAATAGTTTTCAATCACCTTTCAGCAGCACTGAATTTTCATTATAATTCCATATCAATTTATAGATTGTGAAGTACAGACTCAAGACAAGGAAGGTAATAAATACAAGCACAATTTTGAAAATTTTGGTACACAACAACATTATTTCATATTTAAAGTTATACTTCTCTTAAAACAAAAAAGCACTGTTTTCTTCCTATCAAAGGAATTACCTGCCAATCACAGGTAATAAAAGTCAAGCCCAATCAAGAAAAGAACAAATTAAGTATTTTAACAGACTGTCAATTTCATGAATACAATTTTTACTCTTTAAATTCATTCCACTTAAATCACTCACATTAGAGATCAGAAAGATTTCATTCAGAATAATGTACTAAGGAAGTTTGCTACTGATTTCACTTTTTTGTTGCTAAAAACTGAAGAATGTACAATATAAGCAGTTGCATTTCTGATGCTACAGTTGGCCCACAGAAAGTACACTGATGGCTTAAACAACCTATTTTAAGGAATGTTTAGCTCAACATTATCAGAAGGGATCAGAGCACGACCACGCAGCTGTAATCCGAGTCATGTTTTAGGAACAAGGGAATACAAACAAGACAAGCAGCTGGAGCGGCCCCATACTCACTGATGCACATCTTTCTCCCTAAAGCTATGAAGGCCATTTTGTCAAGCAGGATGAAGCTGAACAAAAGTAGCTCTGAAAGCAACATTACAGGCATCCAGATAACGACATATAGATGTACAGCTAAAATTACCAATTAGTTTACCAATTGGCTGCAACGGATTCGATTGGTTTGTAATTCATTCTAGTTACTGGCGCATACAGCAGGCTGGTTGGCGCCATCCCTTTGTCCTCCTGACACATAATACCGGTGCTCAGACCCTGGGGCCCAGGACATCCCTATGGTAGTACGTGCAGTGAGATATACCCGATGGTGCCGGAGCAAAGGAGACTTTCATCATGTAGCAAGCAAGGGCCCAACAAAAGAAAGCCTGCATAGAAGTAGGAGCATACAAAATTTTCAGTAAGTTTTAAGAGTCATTATTTTTTTTCAGAACTCAGGCCCATCCGGAAAGAAAATGTCCATTACATATGCGTTCTACTTTAAGTCACACTTCTGAAGGGCTTCTCCCATCTACCTTGAGATAAGCTTCCACATAAAAAGATCAGGTCAAGCAAAACCCATGCATTTATTAAAATATTAAGATTTTTAACTGCCAAGATTTTTAATTGCACAACAGTTTTTAAGTGAAAAACAGTGCTATGACACTATATGCAGGCATTGTATTAAATGTCTTAACAATACATATAAGTGGGTTTCCTGAATTAGGACTTTCCTGCTTGCTAATGAAACCATCTCAATGCAGGACTTGATTTCATTTCATATTCTAATTTATTTCTAAAATCCTTTACAATTTGACCTGATTAATTTTTTTTGACCAACTAAAAGTTCTATATTTACTGACAAAACGGATGACTTGCCATAACTACAAAAGATCCAAAATCATGCAGAAACACTATTCCATTTCCACTATGGACAATCTTGGGATGTTAAGTTGTCTAATGAGAACCAAGTAGCAAATAAGAGTGGTTTGCTACTTGATCAAGTATAAGGAACCTTATTTAAATATAAAAAAATCTTTATGGACGCCACCATCACCACCCCCTATGATAATGGTAGTTCTATCACTTTTCTATCTGTTGTTTGAGAAAATATAGAGGGACCAAAAAAAGCTATTAGGAATTCACTAATATTTTTAATGAATTTGAATATTATTAATCAATAGCTTCTAAATACATTTGAAATAATGTATTATACATTAATTATACAAATAATACATGTAATAGGACAAGACATTTGATCAGTCCATATAAGCAATGTATGTTTGTTAAAATGAGTCATATTGTATATTTTGCTTAAGCTAAAAACTGACCCAAACACCAATATTTGGTGGTCAAAGGGGTTAGAAGAAGGAATCCAGGAAAACCAGGAAGAGGAAAGGAGAGAAGGAAGAGCATTCCAGGCATGGTGGACAGCCAGAGAAAATGTCCAAAGCCATTTGGAGTGTCTTATTTGAGAATAAGCAAGTGTCACCAGATCACATTGTTGGAGAGGAAAGGGGGAAGGCTCAGCAAGATGTAAGATGACTAGAAGAGTAGAAGAAAGGGCCAGGTGGTGACATAGTCATATCTGCCCCTTAGGAAGATCAGTGTGACAGACAGGCAGAGACCCGTGAGCTGACTACTGCAGTAAGAATGAGGTGATGATCACCAGTACTGGGTGGTGACAGTGTCAGGACAGTGTCAGGCATTATGTAGGTAAGACAGACAGGACTTAACAGTAAGTAGAATATGAGAGCTGGGGGGAAGAGAGGTTTGCAAACCTAGGTGACTAGACAGAAGATAGTGGCATTCTTGACAATAACAGCAAAGCTTGGAAAGGGAAGGGTGACCAGGAGAGAGAGGAGTTAAGCTGTAAGATGCCTCTGGGGACACCCATTTAGAAATATTTAAGAGGCAGCTGGAGATACAGGGCTAGAGGCCAGGAGAGAGCTTAGGGCAGACAAGCATCCTTGAGAATCACCAGGGCAGAGGCGATGCCAGTCTGCATGAGAGCTCATGAGAAGCCCAGGTGGAACCATAAAGAGGGAGACGAGAAGCAATCCCAGGGCAGAGACCTGGGAACCCTGGTGTTTAGAGAGTGTGACTGAGACAAAGATGCAGCAAAGGAGACAGGTGACTGAGAACAATGTCTCCTAAAGGAGCACAGCCAACAAGACCATGCTAAAAAGAGGCAGAGTAAATGCTCGGAGAACAAAGGCCAGCCCCATCACTCCTTTCCTTTCGACTTCCTCCATCCGGTTTCCAATCACCCAACTGGCCTGAAACAGCCCTGTTCCAAATGACTGCACGGAGCTGGAGAAGGTGGCTCAGCTCTCCTCCTCCAGATTTCTCTGCTCAGCATCTTTTCCTGTAGGAGCCTTCTCTGGGTTTGGTGACTCAACTTTCTCATGCTTCTCCCCTCACTGGCCTGAATACGGTTTGTTCCTCTAGATCCACACTGTGTCCCAGGCCCTCTTTGCTTCTCCCTCTCCACATTCTCTCAGAAACCTCATTGGGCGTCCTCATCCGTGCACTCCAGGCCACTCTTCACTGGCCCTGGCTAGGGGACCCAGAGTGCAAGCTGAGCAGCAGCCTAAGACTGAACATGTCATCACTATTTATTGCAGTATCTTAAGTATGAACAACATGATAGACATTAAATCATGCTACTATTTTTATTAGGTCCTTATCTTTTTGGGGGTCACTAAAGAAGTTTTTGGGTCTGATTTTTAATTCAATTTTCCTCATAATGCCTAAAGCACAAATTACTGTGCAATTCTGTATAATCTAGTCCTTTGGGGCAATGTAGATGCCAATTTATAAGCAGAAATGTCTGTACAATTCAAGAAGGGAGAAAATGGACCTTTAGTGAAGCACTTGGGAGTCCACCTTCCATAACACACATAAACTATATGAACACAACTAAAAATGCCTTTTTACAGAAATAAAGACATCCATATATTTTGAGAAACATTCATTGTTCATGAGAAGGCCCTATTACCTCTAAGATCAAATATAAAATCCTCCGTGTTTTTTAAAGACCTACACAGACAAGACGCTTTTTACATTTCCAATCTTCTTTCATTTTATTCCATTCTAGCAATAACACTGGCATTCTTGGCTTTTCTCACTTTAAAAAGTTCATCTCCCTACTCCATCCATGCCTAGAATATCTTCCCCTCCTGGCTTCCTTCAAGGCTTAGCTCATCTCTGAATCTTCTGAGAAAGGCCTTTCCCTCATGCCCCATTTTGGCACCAATGATTTCCTCTGAGCTTACCACCGAGGTACGAATATGCCTTGCATATGGAAAATGGTTTGCCTGCTGTCTCTCACCTATTAGAATGTGCCTATTAGAATGTGATCCCTTCACAAGTAGGACCTTTTGCCTCCCTTTGTTGTCTACAAAATTACTTAGCACAGTGCTTGGCACACAATAAGCACTAAATAAATGCTCAGTGACTGGCTGAAGAGAGAAGAGACTAGAACCAAGAGAACCATTTATACCATAACAACATAATGAAGAAAAACAACTTTGAAAGACATGAGAACTTTAACCAAAGCAACAGCTGACCATGACTCTACAGGAACTGAGAAGCAGCTACCCACCCCCTGACAGAGACAGGAGGAATTCACCATGCAAACTAAAGCATGTGCTTCTGGGTATGGCCAATGAGGGAATATGTTTTACTTAATAATATAATGTATATATATGAGTTACAAGTGTTATAAGTGTTTACATTTTCTTTCTTTTGGAGAGCAGATGAAAAGGAGAGGCAGTAAGAGGGAGAAAAAAATGCTTTTTAATTGAAAAAATGATCATAAAAAACAAAATAATCAAAATATTTTCTAAAACTTAACATTAAGGGTAGTGTGGAAGGGAGAAAGAAGTTATAAGAGGGCAACATGAAGCCTGGAATAGTCACTCATGAATGAAACTTTGACTTGGTGAGAGGAAGAGGAAAGAAAGAATTATTATAGGATGATTATCTCCACATTATCCTCAGGTCTTGTTTAATAACAATCACAAGTGACATTTATATGACTTTAAAGACCAAAACATAGTAGGTACTTAAGAAATACTTATTGATTAATCAATTCTATAGATTGTCTCTGGCAAGCTGCTGGTAAATCCATCCTTTCTATAACAGAGGCCTACTACTACTGCCTAATGCTAATTGTTTGAGTTCCTTCAAAAGAAATATCTTTGGGGTACTCAGAATAATAACAAAGATTTTTCTACAGACCCTGTTTTTAAATGGGGGAAAGAGGAAATTTTCCCAAAAGAAAATCGCAGTAGCTAATTTTCACAGAAAGTATTATTTAACCTTTGTGATATTGTCCTTATCTGTTGAGAGCACCAAAAATACATTCTTCTTTGGTTCATACTTTGTTCCTAATGTTTGAAAGAATCCTAATGTTCCACAAAGAGTTGTATTGCTTTCTTATTTATTTGGAACCAAAATAAAACCCAGAGCAATAGCTGCAGACTATTTGCTTGAGGCAAGGTATTATTATCCCCTCCTTTACAAATAATGAAATGGAGCCTCAGAGACTTGAAGTAATTGGCCCAGGGTCACACAGCTGATAAAGGTCTGCAGCTGGATTCACTATGGCCTTCTCACACCCAAGTAGTCCTCCATCCACCAGGTCCTGATGCTTCCCATGCTGTGGACTGGCCCATTTCATTGAACATGACATAATAAAAAGTCAATCAAGAGTCAATTAGTCAAGCAGTTAACTAGCATTCATTAAGTGAGTGCCTGCCAACTAGGTGCCAAACACTGAGCTAAAGACTAGAAATATTCTGAAGAGGATGGGTGATAAATAATCTTAGACTTTGGTTCAGCCCTAGGATCCACTGAGTTAGGGTAACAATTAAGTAAGCACTGGACATGGAGTCTGGGGACCTGAATTCAAGTCCCAGCTCATCTATTCGAGCTCTGTTACCTTTGGCAAGCCAAATGTTCTCAATGGGTTATGGTTCCCTCATCTGCCAAATGAAATGATAGTTAAATTGTTTCTAGGTCATCAGCCTAACTTTCTCTGGTACTAGGATTCTAAGGTATTCATTAACTTCACTATGACTAAGGATGGTCAGAATCCTAGGTAAAGCAAATGCAATCTGGAAAAAAGATGGTATTTCCTCAATGTAAAAATAGATTAGTTTTCTATCAATAACAAATTTCAATTCTTCAATCTGTCACTGGGTCTCTCATTTCATAAAAATGGGCACTCACTCCACAGAAAAAAGATATCCCACAATTTGTAACCACATAGCATCAAAAGAATATTGACATTAATTTTTTTTACATAATTTTTTTTTTACATAAGCACATGTATAGCCTATATTTGATTGCATTTCACGGAGGAAGGAGGAGAGGGAGGGAGAGAAAGAAGAATGGAATTAGGAACTCAAAACTTCAAAAAAAAAAAAATTTAATTAAAAAAAAAAAAGTCAAACCCTAGGAAGGAAAAAAAAGCCAAGATTTTTTTTTTGTCCAAAGTGAAAGGGTAGGAGCCTTAAAACACTGCCGTATTTCCCAAGTTTATACCCAACCTGCTCTCTTCTGCATACCTCACTTTGCATCTGCAACAATCTCTCCAAGATAGAAATATAGCTAGTACAACATAAGGGGTTGTTCACTCAATTATATATCATGGGGATGAGATTCTTACAAGTCAAGAATCCAATTACACTCCAAAACAGACTATTTTTCCTAAACACAAAACATTTTCTGTACTAAAAACATAAAACTATGGTAATCTAGCCACCAATTTGGAAACCTTTAGCTACTGTTCATTTTGAAACCTGCTTTTGCTATTTATACACTAATTTCAAACCTAATTTGGCTGTCCTTGATTTAGAAGGAAAAAGATTCCTGTGATAAGCTGTGAGTTCACTTTAGACCCTATTTCAAAGACTATATAATGATTTCCAGAGTTTGTTGAGCTTTTTATCCATGTTTAACGTAAAAAGAACAGTTGTCTCTAATATTTCCATAAAGATCTACTGTTCTGGTTGTTCTCAACTTTTATGATAGTTTTATTCATCATAGAGCAAGATCTTGTATAATTTATACTTATTAAAAGGCTCACGCAATTGAATTTTTATGCTTTGTCTCTGTTTAATATCCACTACAAACACAAGGTTATCTAAAATTAGAAAGCACACCTTACAATGACATCCCACCCAGACGTTGTTTATGTTTGGCCATCAATCTCACTTTTTCTCCCAGCAGAGTGAAGGAGAAGAGTGATAGCTATCTTAACCCAGAGACTGCGTGGCCCAATGGAGACATAAAACAGGGAACCAAAGAATGTGGCGAGAGAGCAATCTCGCCAGCGCCCCCTGCAGCCCCAAAGGAGAATGCTCTTGGACCTGGCCTGGCCAAGAGCGAGCCTGCCTGGTACCACAAGCAAGAACAAGGGCAGCGAGGCCCGGGGAGGAGTGCGCTCCTCATCGGGCCGGACTGTGCCAGCTGAAAGGGATGAAGAGGGGTGTGGACAAACACAGAGCCACAGACACAAATACACACATAGAGACACAAACACAAATACACACACAGACACAAACACAGAGACACAAATACACACATAGAGACACAAACACAAATACACAAAGAAACACAAACACAGACACAAATACACACATAGATGCACAAACGTACACAGACACAGAGACACAAACACACATACAAATAACACAGACACGCAATATAGACAAAGAGAGACACTAATACACACATAGACACAAATACAGAGACACACAGACACACAAATGCAGAGAAACACACATTTTTTAAGTGGAAAAGGGGCAAAGTAAACTACAGGATAGCTTTGGAGTAGTGGCAATATTAGTTCCAAAAACATCAAGCCAATAATGTTAAGACAATAGAAAATAGAACATTAGACCTCCTAATGAACCTTACCTTACACTCCACCACACTCTGATCTGATTCACAAGTAACATAGATCTCGTCTACTGCTCTTCGAAGATTGTCAAAAAGGAACGCCCAGTAGCGTGCTCTCAGATCAATTTTCCGAGGATGTCTTGTTTTAGTGGGACTTTTCTCAAAATGTTTATCTCCAGCTGAGGATGGTGTTATTTTACAGTCTACTGTAGCATTCTAAAGAAAATTAAAAATATATATATTTTTATTGTCAAGAAATAGCAATTTTATGTAATACGCATTTAACATATTTAAACACGTTTAGATAAAATGTTTTTCTTATTATATATGTTAAATGAAACAAAATTTCTTGTCATAAAACAAAAGAGGCAGTTTTGTAATTCATTATTTTGTTTCAAATATTATTTGGTGACTAAGTCATATTCAATAATTCAAAATATTATGAAAATAAAATCACATATATGTTTCCTCATTAAATGGAATACAAATCCAAAGATTCCTCACTCCGTGTAAATAAGGCTGGATTCTTAAAGGCTCAGTTGGTGTAATTCAAGCTCTGCAAGTTCCTACCACGTCAGAAATGCTTCCAGGTTGCTAACTGATACATCCAAGGACCAGATCAGATAAATGTGGAGAGGTGCATTCCCAAAACAATGTGGTGAATTCTTTGGTCATAGCAATTCATAACATTATCTACTAAGGCACAGAGGGCTTGGAAATAGCATGTGCTGTGACTGATCAGTGTGATTATACCCACAAATCACAAACATATGCCAAGTACAACGCAGATTTCTATCCACAAATGTTGAATAGAAGTCGGAGAGATATGGATTTAAATTCCACTTCATAAACTTAATAGTGATATGATCATGGACAAGCCCCTTAATTTCTTTAAACCTGGCCCTCATTTGTGAAACACAGTAATACATATGGTACTTACCTCTCAGGGCTGCTATGAGGCTCAAATGAAAACAATAATGCCATGATACCTATAACAACTATTTTCTATATTAAAACTCATTTCTTTGCTTTAATTTAAAAATGAGAGTTCACAATAATCTAAGAAGTTTTACAGCTATAATCAGTGCCCTAACTTCATATTAACTATTTTCCCCTTAATAAATAATAACTACAATGAATACAGGAAAGAAACAAACAAAAAAACTATGAGCATCGTTAGAATCAAGAATCCTAGATAGATAATTATAACTGAATAATGGATTGAAATTGTATTTGCACATGTTTAAAGAATATACAAAACATTACTCAATCATCTGGTTAAAAGTTCCTTTTTATAAATGAAATCACCTCCTTCTATTTAAAGAATTTCAGAAAGTTTTTACAGACTAATGGATAAAAAACAAGATTAATCTGAGAGATAAGAAGACAAGGATTACCATTGAGTTATCTAAGTGAAAAATACCAAACTATTATTTCCCCACGAAATACAAAATAATGCTGAATTAACATTTAAAGGACTTCTCACACAGGCATTGTTTGATGCTAGTTGGGTGTGTTACTGGAAAAAAGCCGGATTTGCAGGAACTCCTACCACAGGTGTTATGCCCTTTAATGTCGTGTTTCAGCCCTGGGCTATTAGTGTTAGGTTGCTTTCCATCCATCACAAACACTCTCTTTCCACAGGGGAATCTTCTGTAACTGTACTACTGATCTCAGAACTGAATCTACAATGAAACTAGAACCATTACTACCAAAAACAAAACTAAAAACTCAAAGTAAGATGGGTTCTTTTTCTCTCTTTTCCAGCTCCCTCATAGCCAACTTCATTGTCCTGGTAGAGAATCCCATCAGCTCATCACACCTCATCAGTCTGGAGACCAAATTTCAACAAAGTATTATCCTTTATTTTATATTTCTAATTGGCAGATCATTAATTTTTTCTATACAGCACTTACTCAATTTGTCCATGATTCTCTCCTTCTTCAGACTTACTTTGTCATCATATAATTGGATCAGAAAGAAGGAATGAAATCATGAAAAATGGGTTCTAATACTGGCCTACCAATGACTAAAAACATGACCTTAGAAAGATCACTTGCCCTTCAGTTTCTTCAACTGCAAAATGAAAGGGCTGAATTAAATAATCTCCAAGGCTCTTCAACTTAGAAAAGTCTATGATTTATGATTGCAGCAAACACTGCCCTCATTAGAGCACCCTTTCCCTTAAAAAAAATCCATCTTCATCTCCATCAAAATTATGGTAGTCCTACAATGTCCTAGTTTGCCATCTCACTGTGGATCAAATATCATTGCTTCAAAGGGCTTGGAACCTACCTGCACAGCCTCCATATACAACAACACAATTTACTCCCTATACTTCAACAAAAACTGTCCATATACCTAGAATATTCAGTCTTAAACAAGTCTCTCTCTCCTTTTATTTAAAAAGCTTCTAGAATTCTACCTTATATTTCCTATACAGAAATACAGAAAAGCAGAATACCAGTAGGTCTCCATCAATCCATATTCCTTTGTGGAACATAGAACCTCAATAGCAATTTTTCATTCATCCTCTATGTTAAGTACCTAGAGTTGTCTTACTGAGAGATGCACTCTACCTTGATTTTATATAATGTGAATTTTTCAGGTATTAGTTTAATGTTCCTACTCCATTTCTCTAACTAATCTCACCCCCTTTCCTTGTGATACAAGATTATCTAAGTATTATATATCTAAAATAGTAAACTACTTAGGGGTAGAGATCAGTCTATGTAACTCAATTTTTATTGTGCATACTAAGACATAATTGTTCCTAATATGGGCCACATTTTCCCCCTAAATCTCCTTGTACAACACCTGAGTATAGCCAGTTCACAGGGCCAACTTAGTTTTCCCAATAGCATGAAAGGTATCAGCAACAGTTAAACAGTGTTTAAGTGGAACAACTGAAAAAGCAAAGGATTTAAATCGAGAAGACTTGAATTCAAATTTCGCTTCAGCTACATATCAGCTCTATGTATGTGACCAAATCACTTAACCTAGGTTTCAATTTCCTCATCTGTAAAATGGGGATAGTAGCATCAATCTCATAGGGTTATTAGATAGACAGATGTTTAAAAAAAAAGTTTGTAAACTTTAAAGTATAATATATATGCTATTTATAATTGATATAATTATTGGTATCATTAGCAGTAGTATGCAGCCATACTTGCATATTTAAAAATTCCAGAATCAAGGGCTCAATACAAAAAAAAATATCAATAAATCTCTAAAATGAAAAATAAAAACCACATTATCCATTTCAAGTAGTAAGATAAACTTGTGTTCCAATACCCTAAAGTTGTTGGTTGTTCATTCAATCATGTCCAATTCTTCATGACCCTCTCAACCACAGCACCCCAGGCCCTTCTGTCTTCCACTATCTCTCAAAGTCTGTGGAAGATCATGTCTACTGTAGCCATGATACTCTCTGTCTATCTTTCTCTGCCATCCCCATTCCCAACATCAGGGTCTTTTCCAAGGGAGTCCCATTTTCTCATTATGTGGTCAATTTAAGTTTCAGCTTCATTATTTGACTTTCCAACGAATACAGTCTATTAGTTTCTTTAGATGTTGACTGATTTGATCTCCCTGCTGTCCAAGGAACTCTCAAAAGTCTTCTCTAGCACAACTTTGAAAGCACTGATTTTGATAATCTCAGCTTTCTTTATAGTCTAATTCTCACCACCATATATTGCTACTGGAAAAACCATAACTTTGACTATATGGACCTTTGTTGGCAAGATCATATATCTGCAGTTTAGTATGCTATCCAGATTTGCCAAAGCTTTCTTTCCAAAGAACAAGCATCTTTTAATTTCATAGCTGTAGTCGCTGACTGTGTACACTGGTCTTTGAGCCCCAAAATATAAAATATAACACAGATACAATTTTTTTGTTCCTGTTTTCCAGAATAGAATAAGTTGCCAAGATCTTAGGTTTTTCTGATATTAAACTTTAAATTAGTTTTTAACATTCTCCTATTTCACCCTCATCAAGATGCTTTTTAATTCCTCTTCAATCTCAGATATCTGAGTGGTAACCATCAGCATATTGTTGATATTTCTCCCAGAAATCTGAATTCTGGCTTTTGATTCATCTAGCCTGGTATTTTGCATGATGTATTTTTCATACAAGTTAAATAAACAAAGTAACAATATGCAACTATAAAATTAGGTTGAGATTACTGCCAGTTAATGTAATTTTTTGAACTATTAAAAGAGCTAATAATTAAACTACAATCAGAGGATATTACAGATGGAGAGGGTCTTAAATTCAGCTGCCTCAATCTGCACATGAAGAAACTGAGGACCCCGGAAGAAGTGACTTGCCTCATGTCATCACCAAAAAACTCAAATCTCAAAACTCCTATTCCAGGAGGCTTTTCAATTCACGACTGCTTTACTAAGAAAGCAATGAAAAAACTCACATATGTAGAATCAATAAACACAATGCATTACTTTATGAAGTATGCATAACTGAATTAAAATGCAAATATGTATGTAAAACAAATATACAATAATTAACATTAAGGAACTGGTGAAAGTCATATAGTAGAAATGTTTATATTGTACCTGTTTAGCAGTTTTGTGTGCGCCCTGAACCGTTCTCTTAGATTTTCCACCAGTTTGCCATTTAGACTTCCCTTCATAAAGCAAAAAAAAAAAAAAAAAAAAAAGGTTGTTACTTATATAGAAATAACTTCAATTCATTCATCCAGATAGTCTAAGACTTAAATTTCTTACTGTGTTCAGCACTAAAAAGATTTTTCTGCCACTTTTATTTGATATAGCATTAGAAATTCTACAAATCGAAATGAGAGAAAAAAATATTAGTACAAAGGATTATGGATTTCTCTTTGGCAACCTAATGAAAACTATGGACTCTTTTCTCAGAATAATAGTTTTAAAAAATAAAATACAGAGGAAGATATAAATTATATGAAATAAACTTATAAAAATATTTCAAAAAGAAATCCATGAATTAAGAATCCCTGCACTAGTGAAACTAACACTGGCAAAAAAGGCGCTAAAATATCATTATTACAAATTGCATAGTATATCTAAAAAATCCAGTCATCTTAAGAAAATAAATTATGGAGATAATGTTTTTAATAAAGGTACAAGATATAAGACTGATCCACAAAAAGTATTTGAATTCTAATTTACCAAAAGCAAAGATAAAAACTTATAAAAGATCATTTGTAAAAACAAACTATCAAATCTCTGGGAATTAGTTTACTATAAAAGCATATGGTAAATTAATATGTATTTACATATGGCATCTTATAAACTACAATGAACTACAAATAAAGAAAACAAGTAATTGGAGGCCCATTTATCAATCAAAAATGAGTGGGTTAATATAATTACATAGTTATAAAATACCAATTAAAATACCAAGAGTTGTCTTCAAACAATTAGATAAAAACATAGTAAAACTTACATGTAAAAACAAATAGATGAGAATATCAAGAGATAAGCTGAAAAAAATTAATTGTGGTCTTATACTCTTGGACTTTAAGATTTATTGCAGAGATAATTATTGTTGTTAATACATAGAAATTAGAAAGTACTTTAAAGTTTTCAAAGTGTTTTACATAATTCATCTTAAGAGTTTTTTTTTAATTTACAATTAGCAAAATCAACTTTCACACACAGCCACTCTCCCACCAACAGAAATAAAAACAAAACATCACAAATGTGTAAAACCATAACAAATTTCCACTTTAGTCAAATATATACATATATCCATCCATCCATCCTTGTGTGTGTATGTTTCATTCTGCACTGCCTCCTTCACCTCAAGATCAGGAGTTAGGCAGCACATTTCAAAAGTTCTCTGGAATGGTGGTTGCTCATTCTGACCAGATTCCATAGGTCTTCCAACGTCGTTTGTTTTTACAATAGACATGGTATACATAATATTAAAATTGAAACTTATTATAAATTCTTATTGGACTGAAAATTCCATTTTCTGGTTTTCATCATTTCACTTTGCATCAGTTCATATCTATGAACTGATTATGGTTTTCTATCATCTTTACTCACAAAACATATGCATTAATGACTTCATAAAGTTTAATTAAAAAGATTTAATACTTTTATTTTTTTCATGGATAGATAAGTATTTTAAAAGCAAAAGATTACAGATTTTCCTACTTATGCACTGAACAGATTGGCTAGCTAAGTATAAAGTCACCCATAAAAGATCACTGCTTTTGGTTGGGAGACCAAAGTGAAGAAAATGTGCATGCACAGTTCATCCTTTGTATCATATTTCATATATTATTGCTGTTGTTCAGTTACTTTAGTTGTGTCCAACTCTTCATGATTCTATTTGGGGACTGACATTTCCTTTTCCAGCTCATTTTTCAGATAAGGAAACTGAGGAAAATACAACTAAGTGACTTACCCAGGATCATAGAACTAGTAAAACATCTGAGGTCAAATTTGAAATATGGTCTTCCTAACTCCAGGCCTAGCACTCTATACTCTGAATCACTGAGCTGCCCTATATCAAATATTTCTTTATTTCAAAGTGACTGTGACTGACTTACAGAGGTTTTGTCTTGTTCGCATACTAGGTATATTAAAACTTCCAAGAAATCAACTTGTATGACAGCTGTGTAAATGGACAGAAAGAGATATATTCTAAGAACATTGTGGAACTAGAAAAGATAAATATATGGTAATGAAAGAGATGGGATAAATGAATGTGAGTAGAAGATGGTACCAAGATTGTGACTCAGGTTAACTGGAAAGTTGATGGTGTTCTTGAGAGAAGTAGAGCCAATTGGGTTGGGTGGGGCAGGAATGTGACATGTCCAAGGGACTTCCAATTTTAAATGTTCAACAGGTGACTGGTGATGAAAGAGCTTAGGAAAAGGACTAAGGTAACACAGAAGCTATTTGCAAACCTGTAACCTTATGGGAGAGAATGAGGCCAAGTGAGAGAAGGCAGAGAGTAAAGAGGTCCCAGGAGAGAGCCTTGGGGTTCAACCACAGCACATGAGGCGTGGATACTGGTGCAGCAAAAGAGACTAAGCAAAGTTATCAGACTGGTAAGAGGAGAAGCAAGAGAGAGCAGAGTTCTGGAAACCCAGAAAAGAGAGGATAGACAGCAGGGTCAGAAGCTGCTGAAGGGGTCAAAAAAGATGAGAATTAAAAATAAACTTAAGAGAAGGGCAACTAAAATGCACAATGGATAAAGCGCTAGCTCTGGAATCAGGTAGACTTGAGTTCAAATATGACTTCAGAAATTTAATGAGTGACACCCCACGGCAAGTCACTTAACCCTAATTGCCTCCCTTAACCCCCCCCCAAAAAAAAACAAGACTAAGAGTTTTGGTAATGAAGAGATCACTGTTAACCTTGACTGAAGCAAATGAGTTTAATGATAAAAGCCAAAAAGTCAGATTGCAGATTTAGAATGACTTCTAAATATATAAAACTTTTGGGTATACTAACTGGAATATTATATTGTTTCAATTTGGAATATATTCTCCCCTATGAGATCTAGAGATTGTTTGTTCCCAGCTCAAAATTGTTTGAGTATTTTTTTTCTCTAAAACATCCCTTTTCAGAAAAAGCTAAAGGCTCTTTCTATCCCTTTAATTAAATCAGAAAGAAAAAATTCTCTTTAACACCTATTAACCTTTTTTTGACAGTAGAAGATAAACTACTTGGGGTAGAGGGATCAAGTGACAAGAAAAGGTACTGGAATCCATGATAGGTTGTCAAAGAACAATAAATATTCTAACTCATATATTCTAAATATATTAATATTTTTTATATTTTTCTTCTGAACTTTAGCAATCACTCTTTAAGGGGTCCTTGTTTCGTTTTAATTTTAAATACATAAAAAGACTGCATCATGTGGGGTTTTTTTTTAAAGCCACATCCTTTACATATAGGCTCTCAAAGAACTCCAGATTTTTTAAAATTCTATTTTATTTTTCATCAATACTTACAACACAATAGCATTTCATCATATTTATTTGCTATAATGTGTTCAGCATTCCTCAAATTAAGGGCAGCCCCTTAGATTCTCATACTTTGCTACCTCAAAAAGAACTATAAATATTTTTTGTACATACTTAGGGCATGTTTTGCTTAGGACTGGTCATTCCCTTAATTTACTCTCCCTCTAATTCCCCCTTCTAACCCTTTCCTCTCCAGGTTTCTGATTGAATGAAATATATTTCTGCAATCAGTTGTGTGTGCATGTCCTTGCCTCTTCAAACAATTCAGATAAAAGTGAAGGTTCAAAAAATAAAGTGAGCCACTTTCCCTCAACCCATCCTCAATTGCCTATATGTCTACTTGTTCACCCTGATTTTCTCTTTTTTTCTTCCCTTTCCTCCTCCAGTTTATTCCTTTTCCTATCCCATTTCATTATTCTTTTTTTTTTCTTAAATTATCAAAACAACCACATAAAGCATTCAAATTTTAGACTCCCTCTATGATTCTGATGATAAAGCTCAAGAGGGTATACACATATCTTTACTCCACATTAGAATAAAAAGTTTCTGCTACGCTTAGTCCTTTATCTTTATTCATTTCTATCTAATTTTTTTTTTCTGTTTCTCAACTCCTATGTTTGAAGTTCAAAGTTTCTACACAGCTCTGACCTTTTCACCAGGAATATTTAAAAGTACTATTTCATCAAGGATCTATGTTTCCCTCTGAATGATAATACTCAGTCTTGCTGGGTTGGCTGTTCATTTCCGTTCTTGAAAAACAACAAAATGGAATCACTATGTTGGGGTTCAACTGTGTCTAACCAGTACAATACAAACTTGGAAGGTTCTAATACAAGTCAGGCACAAATAATTCATATGAACGTTTGGAGTGCAAATGTCTCTAAATCAGCACATCTCACAGTTTGTTTGTTTTTTTGAGGTATTGAAATTCTGCTTTGCTCATAGAGCGGAGTGCCTTCTTTGATGTGAGCACACCATGCTGAGTGGTCCTGTGCCAGTGTCTCCCATGTCTCCCAATCAATGACAAAGTTCTTCAGAGAGATCTTGAGAGTGTCTTTGTATTTTTTCTTCTGACCTCCATGTGAGCACTTGCCTTGTATGAGTTCTCTTTAAAACAGTCTTTTAAGAAAATGACCATTTGATATTCAAACAAAGCAGGCAGCCCATCAGAGTACAGTTGCACTCTCTGCGGTAGAATATGAATGCTTGGCACTTCAGCTAGAGAGCCTTGTCTTGCCAGGTGATCTTCAGAATCTTCCTAAGACAATTCAAATGGAAGCAATTTCAGTTTCTTTGCATGGCTGGAACACTGTCCAGGTTTCAGAGACAAACAACAATGAGGTCAGCCCTATGGCACTGTAGCCCTTCAGTTTTGATAGGCAGCCTAATACCTCTTCTTCTCCCCCAATTTGCTTTTGAATCTTCCCAAATACTGAGCTATCTCTTGCAAAGCATGCATCATCCCCACTATCTGTGTGGACATCACTAGAAAATATACTGCCAAGGTAAGTGAACTTATCCACAGCATTCAAAATGTCTCCATTTGCTGTAACCAATGGTTCCATGAATGAATAGTATATTGCTGGGCTGGTAGAGAACCTCTATTTTCCTGGTGCTAATTGTTAGACCAAAATGAGCACAAACTGCAGAGAAATGATCATTACTTTATTGTATCTCAATTTCGGAGGCTCTATTAAGTGCACAATCATCTGTGAAAAAAGCCATGAACCAATTCTCCCTCCTCTTTAGTCTTAGCTTATATTATTTTCAAGTTAAATAATGGGGTTTAAGGATTTGACAAATAGTACCTCTGATAGGAGGACTGCTGAGTCCTTTTCAGGGTTGATTTTTGCCTTTGTTGTCCTTTCTGGGTAATTCTTGGCTATAAGCCCATATTGTTGCCTTCAGAAATATAGTATTCCAAGCTCCCTGTTACTAAAAGGTGGTGGTTCCTAATCTTGTGTCTGTGAAGTTTCAATATACTAAATCTTTCTTTCTGGTTCTTTTCATATATGTTTTCTTTGACCTGGGAGCTTTGAATTTGAATTATAATAATGGCCTAAGGAACTTTCATTTTGTAGTTTCTTTCAAGATGAAACAGGGGAATTCTTTTTCTAGTACCTTTTGCTGGTTCATCAACCATATTACATCTCTTGACTGTGGGTGTTCCCTAAAGTTCTATCCTAGATCCATTTCTCTATTTCCTCTACATTCTCTCTCATCAGCTCCCATGGATTTAACTCTGGTATGTCTATATGTGGAAACCCAATTTCTTGGTCCTCTATCACCAATTGCTTATTGAACAATTCTAACAGGATGTCCCTGACATACCTTAAATTCAGTATGTCCAAAACTGAAATAATAATCTTTCCCACTAATCCTTCCCATCTTCCTAATTTCCATCAGAGAAACCACTATTTTTCCTGGCTTCCAGGCACATAACCCTGACATTATCCCGAACTTCTCATTTTTTTCTTCAATTCCCATATCTAATCAGTTACTATTTCTACACAATATTTCTCACACCCCACTTTCTTTCTTCTACTACCACCGCAGATCAGGTCCTCATCAGCTCTCATTTGGAGTCTCTCTAATATAGTCAATTCCAGAGTGCTAACAACAATATCTTCCCTAAACAAAGACAAGACCACACAAATGTCCTAGGGCAGTTGGGAGTTTTCAGTGGATGGAGTGCTGGCCTTGGAGAAAAGAAAACCTGAGTTCATACTTGGACTCTTACACTGACTAGCTATATGACTAGCAAATCACTTTATTTCCCTATACTTCAATGTCCTCATGATCAAAATGGCATGCTAAGAGTACCTAATGTAAGGAATAAAGGAGATAATGTATATAAAGCACTTTGCAGCCTTCAGATGCTATATAAATTGTTTCTTTTATTATTATTACTCAATCAACTCTACAGTTACTTCTTATTGCCTCTAAATAAAACAGAACCTCTTTTAAATTCATCAACAAACATTAATTAAATGATCAGTGTATTAAGATAAAAGAAAGGCAAAAACAGTCCCTGCCCTTAAGGAACTCACACTACAATGGAAGAGATATCATTCAAACAACTACATAGAAATGAAATGTACTACAATGGAAAAAATGAAATATACCTACCCTCGAAAAGTTTACATTGTATAGACAATATATAGGCCAAAGCAAAATTAAATTATATACAAATAAAGGTAATTTAAGAACAAAGTCTTAAGGTGGATGGAGGATTGTCAAAAAAGGCAGATGGTCAATAACAGCGTTTAATATGAGCCTTGAAGGTAAACTAAGAATTCTCAATGGCAGGTCTAAGGATGAGTACATTTTAGGTATAATGGGACAACCTATCTAAGACATGGGAATGAAAGAAGAAATTTCATGTGTGAGAAATCAAATAAATTAATTCAACAAACATTTATTAAGACCTACTATGTGCCAAGTACTATGCTAAGTGCTAAGGAAATAAAAAGCCAGTATAATGGAAGGGGACTGATATCTAATAAAGTTGCCAAGGTCAGTTGGAGTCAGGCTATCAAAGCACTTGAATACCAAACAAAGCAATAGGTATTTGATTCTAGAAGTAACAGGAAGTCACTGGAATTAACAGAGGAATGAAGTGGTCAGACTTATACTTGAGGAATATCACTTGAAGAAGAGTGAGGAGTATGGTTGGGGTAAGCCATGAAACAGGGAAATGAAGGAGGAAGCTAATGCAATAGTACAGGTAAGAAGTACTGAGGGTCTGAACTAGGGTGATGGCCATGTGAATGGAGAGAGGGGGATGGATATGAGAGGGGTGATGGACAAAAAAAAATCAACCAAACGAATGGCTTAGGTACTGGAAGTGAGAAAGAGTGAGCAGTCAGAGATGACTCCAAGATTGCCAACCTGGATGATGAGAAGAGATATGATGTCCTTGACAAACACTGTCTTGTTTGGAAGAGGTGAAGTCTGTGTTGGAAAGGTTGAGCTTTAGATGTCTGTGCACCACCCAAATCAAAGCAACCATTAGGCAGGTGTGGGTGTGCTGGAGCCATCTCTGGAGGGCTTGCCCATTATTAAATGATTACTATGAACATTGGAAATGGACAACTGCTCCACAGCACGTCCTGACGTTTTGTTTTTGAGCTTAATAAAAAAAGTGCTAATAATGCAGATTAAATTTAAAAGTGTGTTGGTAGACCATTTCCTCTTCTAGATAGCCTGGTTGTTAAACACATACCAATATATCTTTTTACTATCCCACAAAGACTTCGTGCCTTCAGCAAGGGGGAAATGGAATGGTCAGAGATCGAAGTCCTCACCAGACAAGAAATCTATACATAAGACACCTTAAGGTGTACAAAGTACTTTGATTCCATCATCTGGTCCAAGTCTCACAACACCTCTGCCAGTAGGCACTGGGTGACACAGTTGGGGCTTGGAAAAGCCTGCTGCCATATCTATCAGCACCAGAGACTACAGAACATGATGGAAGGGCCTAGGACAGGGCCTTGGGCATATTCACCCTCCGAGGAGAGCATGGAGGAAAACACTAGATTTGGAGACAAAGGACCTGTCTTCAAATCCCAGCTCCACCACCTACTTCCTGTGTAATCTTGGACAAGTCATCTAACCTCTGTGCCTCGATTACTACAAAAGGAAAGAGCTGCAGTTAGTCTAGTCACCTCTAAAGTCATTTCTAGTTCTAAATCCATAATTCTAGGATCTAATCATCCAGCAAAGGAGACTGAAAAGCAACTGAACATGTAGGAAAAGAATGAACAAATGAATAAAAAAAAAGAAAACATACTCACTGCATGATTGCCAAGTGTTAAGCACAGTGCTAAGCCCTGGGGACAAAAATGGTAGAAGCAAGCCAATTCCTGCTCCCCAGGAGCTCCCACTCTTACTGAAGAAGACAAGACACAGGAGAGATGGCAGCTCCAAGGAGTCTGACAAGACCCAGGAATGAATCCCCAGAAGAATGGCAGTCCTGAAAGCTCTGGAGATTACAGCAGCAGGGCTGAAGGCTAACAGGGTAAATGAATAATAACAACACTGGCTGGCATTTATATAGCACCTACTGTGTGCCAGCACTCTGCTAACATTACCTCATTCAATCCTCATAACAGTCAATTTCACAGATGCCTCCATGTCTCTCCCATCTTCCAGACCCATCCCTTTTGGGTCTTAGTAGTCTCCTTTGGGGAGTGCTCTGGATCATCAGCCATACCCCTCTCCTGAACTAAAGACTTCCAAAAGAATCTGTCCTGGGCTGCCCTGAGCTGTCTCGTCTCTCTCCCTCCCTCAAATTTCCCTTACTTCATTAGCTCACAGGACCTAAAAAGCAGATGCTCTTTAATACCCAGACCTAAGCATCTACTCCTGAATTCTAGTTCTGGATTACCAGACACCCACAGGACACCTCAAACTAAACATGTCTGTCCCCTCAACTTGACTCACCCTCATTTCTCTGCTCAGCCAACTTAACTACTCACTCTTTCCTGCTCCCACCACAATGCACACTCCATCAGTTGCCAAATCTTCCACATTGATCCCCTTTTCCCTTCTCCCACAGCTACCACTCTATCTGAATCCTCTTGCCTGAACTACTGAAATGTAATTGGCGTCCCTGCCTTTCCAAGTTTTGTTTACCCTCAATCCATCCTCATTCGATCTTGCTCCTACATTACTCCAGTGATTAAAAGTGAGGGATAGGGGATCAGAGAATAGGAATCTAAAGAGGTATCTTAGCTTTCAGACAATTGGGGAATGATTGAACAAACTAAGGCTTGCACTATACTGTAGAAACTACAAAAGAATGCAAAATGTGACACAAATGTAAGAAATGATCTCAGAGAATCCTGAATATTATGAACTAATAGAGAGTGAAGTGAGCAGAATCAGATCAATTTTTCATAAGAACTACATTGTCAAAAACAACTTTGAAACATTTAAGAACTCTGATGAAAGAATGGCCAACCATGTATTCCAGAGACACATCTGCTAATAGACAGAGGAGGGACACAAGACAACGAGACATACATTTCTGGGCACAGCCACTATTTAGCTTCATTTTGTTAGGCTATGCTAGTTTGTTACAATCTAGGTTTTCCCTCTTCCTTTCTTTTGGAGAGAGGAGAGGGAAGGGCTTTTTAAGTGGGTTTAACAATAGTGATATCAGAAAAAAGGGGGAGGGAGGCATGATAGCATTTTTTTAAATGCAGAGAAGAAAACAATTGAAAACTGTCAAGAACAGTTTTGAAAATAACATGTATAAATTATAGAGATATAAAATTTTCTTTTTCTTTTTTTTTAGATGACTAATTTTTTAAAATTAATTTTATAATTATAATTTTTTGATATTACATATGCATGAATAATTTTTTTTACATTATCCCTTGTATTCCTTTTTCCAAATTTTCTCCTCCCATCCTCTACTCCCTCCCCTAGATGACAGGCAATCCCATACATGATATAAAATTTTCTAAAGAAAATAATGTTACACAGAGATTCATAATTCCATACAGAACTCTCACTTTTTGTCTTCAGTTATGTATATGGAAATGCTCCTTTTTGATGTTTTAAGTTCAGGATAAAAAATAAAACTAATTTTTAAAAATGAATATTCCAAGAAAACAAAGAACAATCTGTCCCAAAGATGAGAAATGGACGATAACTCTGTCCAGTATTCTGCAGAAGTGAGAGTGGACCACAGGTGTGGAACACTGCATACAGTTATATTTTTTAATGTAATGATTGATTTTGCTGGCTTTTTTCTCTTCTTCCTCCTTTTTAAAAAAGTAATTCTTTACTATAAGGGATGGCTCCCTGGGGAAGAGGAATAAAGAGGGAAATCTAGTTGATATTTAAAAAATCAATAAAAATGAATAGTAACTCCTAATGCATCCCTATTCACTCTAGGGTCAAGTACACAAGCCACTGCTTGGCCTTCCTGGTTACCTTTCTGGCCTTATTCTGGGTGCCTCCTTCCTCTATGCGCATCCTTTGGACCAGTCACAATCAACTTCCTTGTGCATCTTCACAAACAGACTAGGTCCAACCTCAGTAACTCTGCTGTATCTTATGCCTAGAATGCACTTCCTCCTTCCTTCTCCAAGGATTCCTGGTTTTCTTCAGAGCTCCATGACAGAAGCACCTTGAACAGGAACTCTCTGCAGATTCTTGATCCTGCCACAATGTCTAGTATATCTATGTACTCTGTAGCACACGCCCACCCTATCCTGCCCCACAGGTGGGAGAGTGGGACGAGGAATTCCTTGAAAGCAGGGTCTTGGTATCCCCAGAGCCTGACACTAAGCAGGATTGCAGCAGTGCTTTGACTGACTGATTGCTAGAGAATTAAAAAGTCATTTCCAATGTACATTTTTAAAATTAGCCTTTTTGTCTGATACCTACCATCATCATCTTTGTTTTCCAGGGGGACGCTCCAGGCGATCAGATTTCTTGCTGTGCGACCTTCTTCTGCAACAATTCTCCTCACTTTGTCATGGCTATTGGAACGCTGGAAAGAAGCCTAGACACAGGAAGAAACGATTGGCTTACTTCAGGTCAGTACAGGCAGGCATCTAACAGTCTACATGTGTTCTCAAAAAAGAGACCATAATACCTTCCTGAGAAACCAGCAGAAATCAAGAAACAGTTTCTAACGTCTGCCCTCCTGCTAATGAGCTACACATTCTGCAAAATGCTGCAACCCCTTCAAATGCACCTTGTCCCAGTTTTAAGATTTTAAGCTAATTTAAAGTTTAGTTATATGTTTTTTTAAAGAAATGTTGTTTTATTACTTTACAAGAATACACAAACAAATGTTGTCAAATGGGAAAAGATTCATCCCAACTCATTTAAGGAACAATTGTATGTAAACATCATGAAGACAAGAATTGTTTTTCATTTTGTTGCTCTCTTCTTGGTATGTAGGGCCTTGCACATAATAAATACTTGAATGAATTTGAGTAAATATACTCTTTAATAGTATTAAGCTAATTACCTTTTTCCATGTAAAAAATAAGTGCTACTTAAAAGGAAGCTTTTCAATATATTAAGTATTTCCCCTATAATCTTACTCAGATTTTTTTTTGTCCTTACTAATGGCTATTTTGTCCTAGGAGGATGTCCAAAAGTCTCAGATTACAATTAACTAACAAGATTTATATAGTTTTATTAAACTTTAGCAATTTAAAACTTCTGCAGACTTTTGGAATACTTTGTACTAATATCAACTTGGAAGACTCAGATGACAAATTCTAAGGGGGTTGCTTGCCTAAGGTACTAAAAGGTTAGTTAAATGATGTGTCCAAGATGAGAGGTGTGATTTGCAACCCAGTTTTCCTGAATCAAAATCCAGCACAATCCATTACTGTGTATACAGAGTAAACAGAGATAGTGTGTGTGTATGTGTGTATGTATGTATATATACACACACACATAATTAGTGAGATAATTAATGATTAATTGTCTTAACATTATGATAGATTAATCATAAGATTTAAAATAGAAAAGAACTTTAGAGATCACTCAATCAATTTTACAGATGGATTACAATCAAATGTACAGATGGAAACTGAGGCCTGGAGAAATTAAGTGACTAGACCAAAGTCATGGCAAAATCAATATCTGAACCCATAAACTGACTCAAAATGATTAATAAAAGCTGAAAAAAAAAACCAGAGGATTTATCTCTTTCTTCTGAACATGCATTTTTATTATACAGTTTACAACTGATTGAAAAGTATCATAGAATCTTTTTCCATATTGAACACAGTGTACATATTAAAATAATTAGAACTTAGGCTTCCAGAGATAAGATTACCTGACTTTACAAAGCAGATGTGTCCCTGAAAACTTACATGTTAAAAGGAAGCATTTTAAAAACAGAAGGGGAAAATTGTTAAGACTTTTCCATGAATTTTTTTTTCTTTTTTTTTTTTTGGCAAACTGAAGAACATTTTTGTAACAGAAATAATTATCCATCCTCTCATCCAGATTTTGTGGTTCAGATCTCCATTTCCATTTTCTCAAAGCAAATCACACAAAAAAATTTATAAACAGAATAAATTGGCCATAATCAATCAAGCCACCAGAATTAAGGGGGACTGACAAAGGTTTCTTGCAGAATGGGAAACTCAGTAGTTAGTGCATTTTAAGCAGGAAAGAAATACCAAGAACTCATTGTCACCAGATGCACAGAGCACATAAGGCTGGGGCAAGGGGAGGTGAGGTTTAAAAAAGGCTGTAAAGATTGAGGGGGAGATTGTTGGGAAGGACTTGAACCGTGAAACAGAGAAAGGAAAGGAACTGAAAGCACCTATCATAGACAGCTTGTTCAAAAAGTTTAGCCACAAACAGAAGGAAAGATGGGATAACAGCTAATGGGGATAGGTAGATCAAGAGAGCTTTTTTAAGGCTGGAATAGACAAGGACATGTTTGTAGGCAGTAGAGTCAAGTAGCCAGTAGGCAAGAAGGGAATAAAAATAAGTGAGAGAAAAGATGAGATGGAATGGGATCACCTGAGCAGGGTCATAGGAGGAAATAGTGCCAGAAAGCATCTGAGCAATATCAGAGAAGGGAAAAGAAATAAGTGACCAATGTTTTTCAATAAAATATGAAGCCAGCTTCTTAGCTGAGGTGAGGAGAGAATCTGAAGGAAAACTTTGAAAAGTGATTTTTAAAAACATTTCTTAGTAGACATTGCAGTGAGTAGCATAGTGAGCTTAGGAAGATGTAAAAAAGAATGCATTTGATGTTGTAAAGGACCAATTAAGATGATATAACTTGGAGGGGAACCAGTAACCACACTTTGATGATTTTCTCTAGTTTTGTTCAACAACCCACATAGAGGAATGAAAGTGATAATGAAGACAACCCAAGGCTGAAGCTTATAGATCAAGATTTGTGATGTGATAAGGAATCCAGGGATGTAAGAGAACAGGAAAATGTTGAATAGAACTGGTTTTCCAATGGGACAAGATGGAGGAGTGGGGAGTACAAGATGAAGACCCAGGAAAGAAATGAGTAGGGACAAAGAACAAGATCTGGGATTGCAAGGCAGAGGGAAAGTTGGAATAGCAAGAGATTAATGCTACTATTCAGTCATTTCAGTGATATCCAAATCTTCTACTCTTCCCTTAAAGGCAGGAACCTGGTACAAGAGGGAATGGCAGTTCTCCCATCCCTCCCTCCTTAGTGGTCTCATTTAGCTCAGTGCATTTTCTACTCTTCAATGTACTTATATCCATTTGGGGTTTTCTCCACAAAGATACTGGAGCAGTTTACTATTTCCTTCTCCACTGCATTTTACAGATGAGGAAACTAAGGAAATGAAGCGACTTGCCCAGCTAGTTAAGCATTAGAGGCTGGATGAACTCAGGTCTTCCTGACTTAGGCCCAGCACTCTATCCATTGTGTCATCTAGCTACCCCTGCAGTAGAGTGGGATAAAGACATGCATGGGGATAGGCTATATGTGGCTAACAGCAAGATCAAAGCCATGACCATCTTTGTGTATGGCTAAAATGGGATGGAGGAATAGCTAATATGAAGTAAGTAAACTAAGAAACTTGATTGTTTAGAGAATTATCTATATGTATAAATCTCCTATGTAAAGGCAAGAGTTGGGGGGGGGAGAGAGAAACTGTGAGAGAAAGAGAGAGAGAGACAAAGAGAGTGAAAGAGCCAGAGATAAGAAAGAGCCAGACAAAGAGACAGAGACAGAGACAGGGAGAGAAAAGGCCTTGTCTCTGCTGTATTCACTTCGAGGCTTTTGTTTGTTGTCTGTTTGGGGTTGGGAGTTACAGAGTGCCTAGTGGAACGTCAGAAGCAGAGGGAGCCACACAGTACTGTACAGTAATGTTATTAAAGGTGGGTTTTGGGGGGAATGTGGAATTATTTCTGAATTCTTTACAATTACTTAAAACAAGAACTGTCTGCATTTTAAAAGTCCCCAGGCCTCTCTTAGGCAGCTCAGGCCAGGGGAGAAGTGCTTAGAGCAGAAGGAATGCAATTATTACCTTTGCCCCAAAACACGACAAAAGGCTAGAGCTCCAAAGCCTTTCTTCTCTTCCCTGGAACTTGAAGCTTCTAGTCCTCAGTGCAAGCTCATTTTTCTTCTTCCCTTGGGAAGCAGGTGACTGGACAGATGACCTAAAACGATGGAATGGCATTTTCTACCCTTCCCTTAAAGGCAGGAACCTGGTGCAAAAGAGAATGGCAGTTCTCCTATCCCTCCTTCCTTAGTGTTCTTATTTAGCTCAGTGCATTTTCTACTCTTCATATGTACCTATATCCTAATTATATTTACTTGATTACATGCCTCAACTTGCCTAAGCTAGTATCTCCTAAGAGGCCAAAGAATCTTTTTTCTCTGTATCTTCCCCAGTGAACTGCTTACAGAAGGCACTTAATGTCTGTTGAAGAAAATTCCTGTGCTCTTAACTTGCATGCCCAGTCTTTCCATTTACCAAACTCCTTGGACTTTTCATACTGTCAAAAGTTATCGACTAGCAAAGATGAATGTTGAAAATGATCTATACATATGTTTTGAAAATAAGCAGTTTAATTACAAAAAAAAAGTTCTTTGACCCCTCCTCCCCCCAAAAAAGTTACCGACTATCTAACAGCAACCTGTACATCCCAGTTCTGGGAACATTTCTGAAGTAATTCCCTTCTGGGTCAGAGTTCCTCCTAATCTTTACTGACTCCTACCTACCTATCCCATGGGTACTCTACATAAACCTCATGGTTATCTGGTTTAAGAATTCTATCTCCCAGATAATTTAAGAAACAACTGACTACATCTATACAGGTGAAGTGGATAATCATTTCCCACCATCTAATAATTAGGAAAAATGTAAGTCATACTCAATGATGTAACTGGTTGGTTTACAACTAGTAACCCAACTTAAAGTTACTAGCTTCAAAGTCAACTAATTGGCAGAGTAGATACAGCAGCAGGCCTAGAGTCAGGAACACTTATTTTTCTAAGTTCAAATCTAGCCTGAAACACTTACTAGCTGTGTGACTCTGGCAAGTCATTTAATTTCCATTTGCCTCAGTTTCCTCATCAGTAAAATGAGTATAATAATAGCACCATTACTATAACATCACAATGTAAGCAGTTTGTAACAAGTGAAACAAAATAGATTAAGGCCTATCTGTAAAATGTTTGCTTCAATATCCTCAGGATATTGTGAGGATCAAATGAAATGATAATTATAAAGGGCTTACCCAGTGTACAGTAAGTGCTATATAAATGTTGCTGCTGTTGTTATCATTATTATTACTGAAACTGCCCTTCCATCTTTAAAACTCTTTAGCTCCATTATACTGAATCATTTATTTTTCCATGCATGGAAAAAAAATTAAAACAAAAAACTACTGGCAGTTTTCATTTTTAAGAAATTTTTTACAATTTTTATAATCTTTTTATTCATATTTCCAACATTTTGTAGGCAACAACATTAGCTATTGGTTTTATCACAATGTTTAAATAGCAACTGTTTACTAATATAAATTTTACTTTTATTTAAAGTCCACACAGATATTCTGTGGACTTATTTCAGTAGCACATTCATAAATCCTGTCATTTTTAATAATCTAGTTCTTGTAAAAATGTCAGAAACATCTGAGGCATTACATTTTTAAGCAGTTTTATCTATGTGTAGCAAGATTTGAAATGCGATGAATGAGTTTGAGAAACTATATATCATTTTGGCTATTTATAACAATAATATTTTCCCCTGGGGTCTTCTTTCAGGGCACCTAAATAAATCTGTATATTTTTAAACAAAGCCAAAGTCTGCCACCTAGTGTCAGGCAGAGAACTTACAGATCACACATAAGATGATTTCCAACAAGCTCCGTTAGTGACTAATATATTCATCAGCAGTGAAATTTTTGACATTATATTACAGCCCACAACTTTAAACATTTTCTACACATTTCTAAAAATGTATTTGAATTGTAGATTGCTACATAGAAACTTGTTTCTACATTCTTGCTTCATCCTTCCAGGTGAATAGAGATCCATGAAGTCTTGAGAGTTAAATGTTTTAATGGTTCCTGCTTAAATTCATATTTTTACTTCTCTGTATCATTTCCACTTTGCCATGAAAACTTTAAAATTATTTATATGGCTTAAATATCAGGTGTCATTCCATATTGTAAATTTTTAGTTTTTACATGTTAACCATTACTATAACATCACAATGTAAGCAGTTTGTAACAAGTGAAACAAAATAGATTAAGGCCTATCTGTAAAATGTTTGCTTCAGAAACATGATCATTAAGAGACCTTATTTTCAACTTTACATTGTAGAAATTAGTACTATCTATACAAATAGTTAATACAAGGCTTAAATTAACCAGGTCTTCTTAACTGTCTAGAATACCAGACCTACAGTTAAGAAGACCTGGTTAAAATTCCACCTTGGATCTTAGGCAAGCTGCTTAAAGTCTCTAAAACAAGTCTCTGAGGTAATGTGACAGGCTGGCTATGATCACCAAATCTACAAAATTACAATTAGTCTGATGATACGAAAACAAAAATGAAATCAAACTTGCTTCTAAGGAACAAACATTCTATGAGAGAGATGCACAAAATCAGAACTTTCAATTAAAACGCAGGGAAATTTAGGGAGAGGGCCTTGCTGCTAAGGCAATCAGCAAAGGCCTCCTCTAAGAGAGGGCACTAGATCCAAGTGCTGCCAAAAATTCAGTTCTCTGCAAAAGGGCTCCAATTCCAGGCTGCATCAATATAAAACGGCATCATGGGAAGAAGGGCACTAATGTCCAGTGTTTGGAAAGAAGAGCCAAGGCAAAAGAAGGTGTGCTAAGTGAGGCAGGAACCCACTGCTAGGCAGTAGAGGAAAACAGAGCAGAGATGCAAGGGGGGGGGAACTTTCCTTGTCAGACACAAGTGTCTGGAGATTATCAAGAAGAGAAGTGACAAGTCAGACCTGAACTTCAGGAAAATCCCTTTGGCAGTTCTATAGACTACGAATATCAAACTCAAGTAAAACCAATCTGGGGACAACATATTGACTTTGAAAACCACAAGCAAATATTATCTATTTGGTACTATATTTTTATTTATTTTGCCAAGAGTTTTGCGGCCAGAAATCTGACACTGCTAAACAGAGGACAGACTGAAGCTGTAAAAGACCTGAGGCAGGGAGGCCAATTAGGAGACCATGAGAGAAGCTGAAGAGGTAAAAACAACAAAATTTGCTATGATTTGTTATGTGGATGAGAAAGTGAAGAGTCAGAGACAGCAATGAAGGCTCCCTAAAAACAAAAAGTATGTGTGGGGGAAGTGTGTAATTGGGGAGGGGGAATAAAAAAAATAGTGAAATTTTTAAAAAGGGGTTAGGTGGGGGCAGAAACAGGGAGAATAATGAGTTTTGTTTTGAACATGTTAAGTTTAAGATGTCTACTGGATCATACCCAATCAGCAACTAAAGACACAAAACTAGAGCTCAGGAGAGACTAAAGCTCAATCTATCCATTCATTGTCATCTATGTAAAAGTGATCGAGTCCATGGGAGCAAATGAGGTCCCCCACTGAGAGAGTGTAAAGAGAATGGACACAGAGTTTAGTACAGAACCTGTGGGACAAATCAAGGGGCATGAAAAAGATGAGGAGGAACCAGCTGAGGACAAAGGTCACCATGGTAGGAAGGCAACATCACACTGTCCAAGAAAAATTATCTATGCATGTGTTTTAAAAATAAAAAGCTTTAATAAAAAAATTTTAAAGTCACTTTGCAAACTTTAAAGTGCTAAATAATGCTAATTAAATGCTGTAGAAAAAATTGTCTAGCTTACTTTTTCACTGATTCATGATAGTTTTCAAAATAATACATATTATCTGTAAATAAATTTGCTTCCTCTTTTCCGATACCTATTTTCTCCATTTCTTTTTCTTATTACACTCTGAGTGCTGTCAAAATTGAAAATAATAAGAATCCTACTTTAGCCTGATCTGATTGAAAAAGCTCTCAGAGTTTCTGTTATAAATCACACCAACCCTTGCTTTAGATGCTTTTGATCACATCAAGATTCCTTTTATTCATATGGTTTGCAGTGTTTTTACCATAAGCAAAGGCTTCATTTTTTTGCTTCTACTGATAAATATGATTTTGTTAACCTTCATTTATATGACTTGCATTCATCATTTTTCTAACACAGAAGTATTAGAAATGCAACATAGTCAGAGTATTAGTTTTTAATTTAATTCTTGCATCCTCTTTGCCTATATTTTAATATGTTATATTAATATTCATGACTAATTTTGGTCTATAACTTTGCTTCTCCATTTTTTTCTAGTTTAGGTATCATTACCAAAACTGTCTCATGGTGATGCATCATCTTTTTATTATTATTAAAAAGTCCGTGTAACAAAGGATTTATTTGTTCTTTAAATATTTTACACAATTCACTTCCAAATTCATTGCTTTAGAGTTGCCTTTTCCCTCTTTGGGATATATTTATTCCTAGCTCAATTGTTCTTTCTGACAATGAATTGTTTGGCAAACCATCTTCTATTCCATTAAGCTAGGTAATTTCTATTTTATAACTCTTCAAACATTTTATTTAAGTTGTTAGCTTTGTTAGCATATAATTGGTTCCAATATTTTCTTATAATTTTGTTTTCTTTCCATTTGTTATCAATTCCTTAATTTTGATTTTGGTAATATGTAATTGACTGATGTATTTATTATCTATTTTTATTTCTGGGCAGCAGATTTCTAATCTATAAATGAGGATACTAAACTGAATGAACTTGAAGGTCCGTTCTTGCTCTAAATCTATGATACCACATTTGCTACTCTTAACAAGTCAAAAGGTCCGACTGGACAAAGACAGCTGATTTGGAAATGACTTCTACAATGGGAAGGAGTCACCTCCATCAATTGTATTATTTGTCATTTGCCATTTGAAGCATCTCCCAACTCTCCTCCTGAAGTAAGTGCTCATGGCACAGAAAAATAAGGCTTCTTTGTAATCTATAAACCTTTAGACTCCTACATTTCTTGATCCCAGACATATTTTCAGCCATCCTACCCTACCTTACCTTCACATTAAAGTTTACAAGTACAAAAGTCTACAGTAATTAAATTGGGAAGGTCTTCCTGAGTTTTTTGTAGCATCTCTCCACCTGCTCATCCTTTACAATTGATGAAAGCATTAACTATATGCACAGGAGACAGTTAACAAATTTTCATCATAAATAGTGCAATACTAGATGACTGAGCATGCTCCCTGCTATTCTCTATTTCTTTTTAGATAAAATACAAACTCCTTAACCTCAATGTAAGATCCTGCACAACCTGATTCCAACTTCCTTGATTCCTCTTCATGACTCCACCTGGACAAAGGACAGAGCAATGGATTTGGAATCAGATGACTTGGGTCAAATTTGAACTGGAATACTTAACAAATGATGGGAGTTCTCTTCTCTCTAAAGCTCAGTTTCCTTATTTGTAAATTAAGGGGATGGTCTAGAACTAAGATGTCAAAAACAAAATGTAACTGGGAGATTTTTGACAAAATAAATTAAAACAAGATAAAGCTATGTTCATATATGGTTTTCTAAGCCACTATGTTGCTGAACCCACGGGATTCTTAAGTATGGTTTACTGGCCTGCTACTATTTGAATTTGATAACATTGGTCTAGGACAAAGCTTCTTCAACTGTGAGTAGAGACCCCCATGGTCTCTGTCATGTACCAAGTGTGGATGTCATGAAAAATTCAGCAACAGTAAAAGAATTCTGAATGCCAACAATCAAAAACGGATTCAAATCAAACAAGTAAAGAATCCAAAGTGTTTCTGGCAGCACTTGCCTGTGTTGTATTGTGTGACTTCACTATAGCCTTGGTTCTGAACACACAACATGAGCACTTTGCAGTGAACATGAATGGACGCTGCCAAAAATCCCTGGGCTCAGATTTGAGACAGGCCATGAAAATTTCTCACGAGTGGAAAAAGTTTAAGAAGCCCTGATGTAGCAGACCTCTGAGGTCCCTTCCAACTCAAAATTGATGCTTCTATGAACCCTACATTTTAGTCCAAAGACAAATAGTTGCCTTCTGAATATCCCATTTTTGTACCAACTGAGATTTTAAGACATTTCTAAGTAACTGATGAATGTAAAAGAGCCAAATGCTGATTTGACAGTTTAGGGCCTGCAAGTGATTAATGGACTGAGATTAACTTGGAGGGATCTTCACAGGGTTCTGCCCTAAGCCCTATTCTATGCAATATTTTTATCAATGGCTTACATAAAAGCAGAACATGCTTATAAAACCTGCACAGGAAAACAGTGATCATGTTGAATGACAGAATTCAGATGTAAAATGATACAGTAGGATGAAACTACAAACATTTAATAGATTAAATTTAATAGAAATAAAGGTAAGGTCCCAAGAAAGCAAATGAACAAAATAGAGGGAGTTCATGCTAAAAAAAAAAAAAAAAAATCCTGAGAGTTGTATTGGTCTTTTTAAATGCTTGATATAAGTTAACATTATGATCTGTCAGTCAAGACTGACTAATGCATATTTGTTTGTTTTTTTGTTTTGTTTTGTTTCTCTTCCCAGATTATTTTTACCTTCCGAATACAATCCTTCCTTTGCAACAACAACAACAACAAAATTCGGTTCTGCACATATATATTGTACCTAGGATATAGGATATATTATAAGATATTTAATATGTATGGGAATGCCTGCCATCTAGGGGAGGGAGTGGAGGGAAGGAGGGGAAAAACTCAGAACAGAAGGGAGTACAAGGGATAATGTTGTAAAAAAAAAAAAAAAAATTACCTATGCATATGTACTGTCAAAGAAAATGTTATAATTATAAAAATTTTTTAAAAAAGACTGACTAATGCAATATTGGAGGGCATTAATAGAAGTCTACAACAAAAGTCTACAGTTGTCTTCTACCTTGAATGAACCCCATATTTATTACTGAACTACATATTCAGACCATAGTTTAGGGAGGACAATGACAAATTAGAATACATGAAAAGGAGGTCTAGAGGAGACTTTACAAGTGGTCCCTGAGAGAGCACCTGGAGGGAGAAGCAGACAGAGAAGGTACTCAAGAATCCCTGAAAAAATTACAGCGAAAGGAGAGTGGGGACAGAAGTGGAAGTGGAGGTCTTCAAACACACACTGGGTGATCCTCCCAACTCTAAGGAAATGGTAGGTGAAGATGGCTTGGAGGGAGGGGGGGGGTTGTACTCCCACTCCTTAAGATCTCAAAGTGGAAATGTGACTAGTCAAGAGATCCCTGCTTAGGCCTAGCATGGATTGGATGACATCCAAGGTCCTTTCCCATTCTTTGAGATCCTAGGATTCTATGAAAGAACAGGGATGCAATCTATACAGTTCCTCAGGCTAAACTTTTCTTTTCCTAGGGATGACTTTCCAAAGCAGCAGGAGCTTGTACATCTTCCTTTAGCAAGTTAAACAGTCCCACTTCCCCTCCTTCTCTCAGCTCCCTGTTCATCAGATGCTACTAGTTTATCAGATGATATTTTCCAAATCAAAAATCAGTCAAAAGCCATTGATGAAGCACCTATTATGTGCCTAGCACAATTAAGCAATGGATATACAAAAAAGGGCAAAAAACAGTCCCTGCTGTCAGTGAACACAAGGAAGATAACATACAAAAAAGTTCTTGCAGAATAAACTGTAGATAACGAGAAGGAAGGCTCTGAAATGGAGGAGCACTGAGAAAAGCTTCCTACAGTGCCAGCTGAGCCCACTGCCTACCTCACTAACTTCTAACACAAGTTCAGATAAACCAGGCTCATGTACACATTTATAAAGCAGAAAGAATACTTGCACTACCTCCCTCACAGGCTTGTTGTGGAGAAAATGCTTAGAAAGCTTTAAAGCACTAAAAATTATAAAGCATTTTACAAGATAAATTTTTATTAAAATTCAATGAATTACAAAATTTTCAATATGAAACTCCACATTATCCAAAGAAGGTCAACTTATTTTATTTCAAAATCTGCAAGATTTCCTCACTTCACTGAAGTCCCACTCATGTCAATGGGGTAAATTGACCCTGATTTCTCAAATACAAGACCTGGCAGGTTCTACTAAGCTGAAACAGTTCCAAGATGGAAAGGTCCAGAGATGAACAATATGTCTACTGTCAGAGGACAAGTTATATTCCAAGAAGCTAATCACCAGGCCAGCTGCATCACCAGGAATTTTTCAGCCACAGCAACTCTTAAAAGGGGTTGCAATCTGTTATCACGGAGTAGATTGACCCCCACTGGCAAAATCACAGATTTAGCGTGAAGTTTTACAAAGAAATTCTCTCCCATAATCCAAAGCATATTTTGGACTATGTGGCACCCAAGTTTTTTTTTGTTTTGTTTTGTTTTGTTTTGTTTTGTTTTTAAAGCACAGAGTATTTTTTTCTTTTCAAGTTAAGAGATGTTTTTATGGTAGAGTTTCCATATCTCCCACAGCTTCATTGTCTTTCTTCCAAACCTACCAAGCTTACTCTTTTCTCCCAATTTGTGCTATACTTTATGGACTCCTCCACAGATCTGGGCACTGTTTCTATTACTCCAATAGCTTTCTTTTCTCCAAGCCCTCCTAATCTCACACTCACAAAATAAAAAGAAGCATTTTTAGTTTCTTCCAGAATCATAATGAAGGAAAAGCTTTCCTAAGAAGACAGTAACCCAGGGGCAGCTTATTACACCAAAAACATCACTAAGCTAAACATCAAGAGGTCATGGTGTAAGTCACCCACCCAGCAATGACATGTTCTCTGGCCCTAAGGATGAGAAAACTTGCTCTCTCAGGCATATTTTATTCATGTGATAATTGAGGTATGAGGAGATGCAGTAGCTGGGCATTAGATTGTTGTCTAAAATAATCTGTAACTGAGAGTAGAGAATTTGGTGGGAAAGCAGAGTAGAATATTGAATACATTGTCAAACAGAGTAGGTATGTATTCCATTCTACAGATATACTTTTTTTCTCCTTTGAAAATCTTTGTTACAGATAACAGCTGACTGTATAGAGGAGAGGGGAAGGATTTACTAGGAAATGAATGTGATGTAAAAACAAAATCTGTCAACAAAAATAAGACAAAATTTTAAAATAAAGTAACCTGTAACACATATGGCTTTTTTCAGTAATTGATCCTGAGTAATAGAAGGAATGGAAGATGAGGCAGAAATCACATGCACATGGAAGAATTTCAGGGTCAGCAAGGTACCATGTTGGCTTTCTAGTCGAATAGCAAAGGATGTGATGCTAGTCATAAATCTACCAATACATCAAACCTAGGGCACTGAAGCTGAATGGAGCCAAAGCCACAGATGTCTGAAAAAAAAGAGAAGTCATCCCAGCCACAACTCAAGGGAGAAAACACATGAATTTGAAAGGATCTAGTCATCACGGCAGATTTCAGGAAATCAAAGAGCCAGAATAAAACTTCAGAGAAGTCTCCGGGAAACTAGATCAGAGAACTTCTGGAAACATTGAGTATGCTTGCTCCAGAGAGATATAAATATAGAGGAATAGACAGATACATACATACATGCATAAATACACCTATGTACATATATTCACACAATTATATTTTAAATATATCACCATTATTATATTGTGTGTAAATATACCACATATATGTAATATGTGTGCACACACGTAATATATTTGTATACATGCATGTCATATATTATAAATCCTCCCTAAGATTAGGTTGGCTCAAGTGAATAGGATAAGGGACACCGAAAAAGAAGTGGCAGTTCCTACACACTGGCAAGTAAAGGTTGCCAACGCTACAGAGAAGGAAGAATTGGGAACTGAGTTAAAGACTGGTTAGAAGTTTGAGCAAGTAGAACAGGAGCAGATGAGGACAGGTTCCCCCTTGGGACAGACCAAGCTGTGATCTGTGCACTCATCAGGGCCCAGAAAACAACTTCTCACAAGGGAATTACACAATCTGATCTCAAAGGTTCCCTCCCAGCAATGTGCCTGTGATTCTGCCCATTTCAGAGAGCTTGCTAGTGAGTAGATTGCAAATGCCTTAGGAAGAGACCAAACAATACAACAGACTGTCCAGCAGCACTGAAGTCCATTACTGTTAATACACACGTATTCCACTAAATGGCGAGGTATACTGCAATCCTGAAAGTTTCCTCCAGTATTGGGGGAGGGGGGGGAGTTTTCAAAGCTTTGATGTCTTCCCTAGTACAAGAGAATGACAAAGAATGACGGGTTCCATAAAGACAGGGAGCTATATTGTTTCACCCCACACCCCTAGTCAGCCAGGGCCTATGTCACTAGAGTAGACAGCAACTCAAAAAGCTCATCAGGCAGAAACTCCAGCTTTCTGGCACCTGGACCAAAGAAGCACTGCATCATGCCCAGGAGGCTTCTCTCCAAGAAAGTGCTTTCTATACAATCATCCTCACAATCAGGAAAGGAAGCTTTTCACAACCAGGAACAAGGAATTTTTAAAGGCCAATTATGAGACATTCCTCACAAAGCAACACAACACATTCTTCATGTCTATACCCATGCATGCTGTGTATGTGTACAGCAACCAGGTGGCCCACAGGACAGAGGTCTAGACTTGAAGATAGGAAGAACTGAGTTCAAATCTATCCACAATCACTTACTAGCAACATGACTCTGTGCAAATCACTTAGCTCTCAGTTTGCCTCAGTTTCCTCATTTGTATAATAGCACCTATCTCCCAAGGTTGTTATGAGAATCATGTGAGACAATATTTGTAAAGTGTTTTGCAAACCTGAAACAGCTATATAATAGAACAAAATATTAACAAAATGTAAATATTTTGGGGACAAACAAACAACTCTCTGTTCCCACCCATCTCCCCCAATGCTGAATGCCCAGCTGGCTTGGCTAAGGCAACGATCTGATTTGGAACAGATGACTCTGAGAGGAGTTCATGATCAGCCTCAGGTGGGCCAAAGGCAGCTCTAAGATGTAGGACACTGAGAGCAGACAAGACTGAATGCGTTTCTTTTCCAGTTACTTCAAGCATCCTTTGTCCTTCATTTAGTAATAATAAAAGTCTCAAATTTGTATAATATACATTGTAGATAGATGTGTATATCACACCTGCACACATATGTGCACACACACACATTCATACAGTGCTCTGTTTCAAAGCACTTTTCCCTCTCAGACCTCACCTGATCTTTATAACAACCCTAGGACACAGGCAGTATGGAATTGCTATATGATTCATGAAGAAAAACGGAATATAATATTTTCAAATTTACAAAAAGAAGCAGTTAGAAGATAATTTTTCTTTGTCTTACAAAAGAATAGAAACTTCCCTCAAGTCTCAATGTAACTATGTAAGAATATATATTTAGTAAATGTTTATTTATAAAAAGAAATATGAATCAAATAAATTCACTTCTCTTGATTTTCGTACCAAAAAATTAAGCATTTGGGGAATCTCCAAAATGTCCAAGGGACAGATTAAATTTTAGTAAAAGGGCAAGCCCAGCTCAAATTTTAAAAAACAACTTTAAAAATAACTTTTTTATTTGCACAAGGCAAATAATTTTATTTTCAAATAAATGTAATTCATACAACTTTTAAAACCTGTTATTATTGACTTTAGAAAGAATGACTTACCATCATTAGGTAATCTTCTTCTACTTCAACAGGCTCACTTATCATATTTTTGGCTGAACCCATGGATTTTGATCCCTGCAATAAAAAAAGATAATGTCAGTCCTTAATGTCATCTTTTTCTTTTTGGCACACAGCAATTTTAGCTTTCAAAGTATTAAAAACTATTAAACAAAATTGTTTCACTCAATATGTCAGTGAAAAAAAAATTTTTGACATTTTACAAATGTAGTTAATGAAGCATTTGTAGAATTTAAGATATCCCAACAGATTTCAGAAAATATCAAGTCCACTCTCCTCATTTTGAGATAAGAAATTAAGGCTCAGATGAACTAAATGCCAGCACATACTAGTTTATAGGGAGCTAGGACCAGAAGGCTTTTTTCCTGATAGAACAATGTTCTACTACATATCTCAGTATTTTTAAAGCAAATCAGATTTACATTTTCTTTAAAAACATCCATGCTGCAATTCTAAGAAAGGTGTGACTGCCCAAATAGTCACAGGCCATAGCTGCTGCCCCAGTAAGGCCACTACTCAGCCCACCCCTCAGCATTCCCAAAGAAAGAGAAAGAAGGTACATCCATACTGTATCTCTGGAGCACATAAAGCTTTTTTTGGAGGGGTGGGGGTATGACAAAGAACTAGAAAGTAAGGGACTGTCTATCATGTGAACAAGCTATAGTATAGGAATGTGAAGTTATATCATCATGTTGCAAAAATCATAAAAGTTTTCAGAGACTGGGGAAAACTTATATGAGATAATACACAGGGAAGTGAGTGGGACCAGAGGAACAAATAATAATAACACTGCAGACTTAAAATAATCAATTTGGTGCCACTTCCCAACATTAAAGGCATGGCCTCAAGATGCAGAATGTGACATTTTTTGGACAAAGATAATTCAAGAATTTGTTTTGTTTTGATCAAACAGTTTATAACTGTTACAAGAGCTTTTTTTTCCCCCGCAAAGAGATTGGAGGGAAAGAAAAGAATTACTTGTTAACTGGGGAAAATAAAATAAATCTTCAAGAAATAAAAAACATGCTACCCACACAATTAAGACAACGACCAGCAATCAAAAATAAAAGAGACAACAGATCAGGTAAGACTGTCTTATCTTTTCTCTACATGAATTTTGTAATTTCTAATCAAAAAAAGAAACAAACAAACAAAAAAAAGCAATTAACCCCCAGCTCTCATAATCTTCCTAATAATCAGCATCCCACAGAGGAGACAAGCCCAGGGTTTCTCTAGGTCTTTCCTTTTGCTCCACAATTCAGCCATTCTTACTGTTGACCAAGGGCACAGAAAGCACAGTATCTTAGGAGCAACTTTCAATGTCACCCAGGCTACTTGATGTTGTTAGCAGGGCAGAGGGGGAGCATATGATTAATTATAATATCTACTAATTAACATCCATTCTTTCATCCAACATCTAAGAAAAAGTTGACTACTTGTACAACACTACTTGCTCTCTAGAAAACAGACCAGGTATCAGAGAACCTGGATTCAAGCCAAAGCTCCAACACTTATTACCAGTGTGATCATGAAGAATTTTTTGAATTCTCTAAGACTCAGTTTCCTAATCTGCAAAAAGAACCCTCTGCACTAGAGAACAGGTCAGAATAAATCCTCCTGGGCTCCCAGGCTGGGTCTCCCCGATTCCTTCCCCATCCAATCTAGTACACCTCGACAGCCCCTGTCACACAGGCCCCTTCTCTCCTGCCCCATCACCATCTCATTCCTGCACTACTCTACAAGGACTGTGAGGGGGTCTATCGGCCACAAGTCTGTCCTCATTCCAGTCTGCCTCCGCCCAGCACTCAAGGCGATCGCTAAGACACAGGTTGGACCAGTCACCCCTCCCTCCCACTCAATGCTGTTTGGTGTTCAAAAATCCTTCAAAATATGCTTCCCAACCTTCCAAGTCCTTTGAAACCTCACATCCCCACCCCCTAGTGTGATCCCGTGGCCGAGCTTTCTCAACGTTCCTGGAACAAGACAGTGGTCCCCACCCTGCCAGCATCCCGGGCTCCAGGACTGGGGAGCACTCCCTGCGTGCTTCCCTGGTTGTCTCCAGGTTTCAGCCTGCCTTCCACAGAAGGCCTTTACTTATTGCCGGTGTATCCTGTCTATAGCTTGTCTGCACATACTATTGGAGTGCGGTCTCCACCATCAGACTGGAGCTCCTCAGGGGCAGGGACTGATGCCTACCTTCTTTTGCACCCCCAATGCTTAACACTGAGGCTGACCCGCAGCAGGCACTAAATAATGCTTATTGAGAAACCTTAAGCTATTACATAAACGTTGTGGGTGTGCTGCTGTTGCTAAGGGAAAGAAGATGTACATAAAAATAAAATGGGAAGAGATGACAATGGAGAGGTACAAAATGCTAAAGTACTTCAAGGGAAGGAAAATCACTTTTCCAATCAAAAGCTCCAATGCTCTTAAATTATAAATCAAGGTTGGTCCCAAAGAGAAGATATAAGGCATCTTCGTAGAAGGCCTAGAAAAGTAGAACACTGCACGTCATACCTTTTTTCTATTGGTTAGTTTTCCCGTACTGTTTTTTTTTTTTTTTCTTTAGTCTTTCCTATTGTTGAGACTCTAATTGGAAAATGAGATTTGGAGGTAATTAAAAACAAAAAATATCAATATAAATTTATTTTTAAAACTTAAAAGCTCTTTGGCCCCGGTCCGTGCCCCGTTCTGCCCCCGCAGCTCAGGGCCTCCACCGCTTCCTACGTGTTCCTGGCTGGCAGCACTGGCGCTCAGCTTCGCGGAGGTAGCAAAGGCGCTGTTTAATGCTCAGAGCTGGGAGTCGGAGGAAAGTCCAGCCGAGGACTGAGTTTGTATCTACAGGCTCCAAGGCGAGGGAGCTGTCCGTTGTGACTTCGGGATTTCCCCCACCATTTCCAGGGGCAGCAGCTCCCCAGCACCAGGACCCCCACAGCGGTGCTCGGACCCCCAGCTGCCCTGACGGCCCTTCCACCTTGGGCGGACTTGCCGTTCTGCCGGGGAGACTGTCAGGATCCCTCCACAAGCAACTAGGAGGAGGCCTCCTCGCCAGCTGCCTGGAAGGGCCTCGGCCGGTATTTATTATGCCCCTTCTGTGCGCCTGGGCCCGCGATCACCTATAAAAATCTCCCTTGTACACAGCAGGGGCGAGCTGCTTGAAAACGTGCGCTGGACACTCTCCTAATAGGGGTCAGAAGGAAGCTTGAAACTTACTCCTTGTGGCACGTGTTTAGCCTACATTGGATTACTCGCTGCCTAAGCCAGGGAGAAACAATGTGGAACACAAGGTTTCGCTGAAAACGATGCGTATATTTTGAAAATAAAAAGCTAAAAAAATTTACTCCTTTGTACTCATTTCAACAGCGCTTTAAGCAAGTCGTTTTTATTGGGCAGGGAGGGAGGGAGCTTTCCCAGCTTATCGGCCACCAGGAAACCTCTTCAACAAATCAGTTCCTCGTCCTTTCAAAGCTCTTCCAGGCAGAACCACGGGGGTGATTTTGGTATCTGTGGGCAGCGGGAGGGAAGGAACTACATTTCTTAAGCACCTACTATGCGCCCAGCCCGGCGCTAGGCAGTTTATAAATATTCCCGATCCGTCTCGTAACAACCCCAGGAGACGGGACTAGCATGAACCCCACTGGGCAGCGGAGGAAAGGACCCCCACTAGTTAAAAACATCACACACAGCCATGCCCGTCCCTCACGGGGAGCGTCTCAGAAGAAAGCTCCCCTTCTCTGAATTAAGCACTGGGGTCCTGGCAGACCCGCACCCGGCCCCCTGCACAAGGGCTGCAGCTTCCTCGGACTCCGGGTGCAGGGGTCAGGCAGGAATCTGCCGGGGGCAGCCTGACCCTAGAGAAGCAGGCCCCGGGCTCGAGGTCCGGCGGGCTGCCCGAGCTGTAGAAGGCCAACAGTAACCTCTGAGACCCATTCTACAGCCGGCAAACTGAGGGCCACCCCTCGCGAGGCGGGCAGAGCACCCCACGGGGATGCAAATAAAAAGACGGCGAGCCTTCCCCACGTGGGGCTTCCGTACCGGACCCGAGGCCCGGCCTTAGCGTCCTCATCGGTAAAATGGGGTAAGGGAGCCAAACGCTGCCCCGCGGGCTGCACCGGTCCGAGACACTTCCCCAGAGCGCTGGACAGTGGCGAGGACCCCCCCGCCCGGCTGCCCGGTGCACGCCTCCAAGAAGGGGACGCGGGTAACCTGAGGGCACGACCCCGGCCCGGGGTCAGCCCGGGCCACGGCCGGGATGGGCTGCTGCAGGGGTACCGGCCGAAGAAGGGCACCGCCCCCAGCTCCGCCGGACACGTGGCACTGACAGCAGTCCGCCTCCGCCCCCTCCCCCGTTCGGAAAGGGGGGGCTCCCCTCCCCAGTCCCGGCTGGGGGAGGAGGCACGAAGCGAACCCATCCCCCACAGCTCTCCCTCCCGCCCCCCCTTCTCCGTCTGTCGCCCCGCCCTTCGGGATCGACCCCGCTCGGGGGTCTGGGCAGCGGAGCCGGGGGCGGGCCCGGGGCGAGCCCTGGGGGGAGGGGAGCACCCCGCCGCCATTTTGTCCCCTCAGTCGCGGGAGGCTGTCACCGGCCGCCCGCCCCGCCCCGCGGTCTCCGCTCCCGCGCCCCTTCGCCCCCGCCCTCTTAGCCCACGCGCCCCCGCGGGACACTCACCCCCGGCCCGCCGACCGCCCGCCTGACTTCCAGGCAGGCTGAACGTCCCGGGGCCGCCTCCGAGCGTCCCGCCGGGATGGGGGCGGGGCGAGGGCGGGCAGAGGCGGGGTGAGGGAGGGGCCTCCCGGCGTGCCCACGTGACGTTTCCGCAGCACGCACGCGCGGCGGCCAGCTGCCCTGGAGTCTCCCCGGGCCGACTCGTGAGGCGGGCTTCAGGGGCGGGGGCGAGGGATGTACGCCTGCGCACGGGAGCCCGGGGCCGAATCCGGAACACGTGCGGGGCGGAACGCACACCAGCTAAGCAGAGTCCGGTGTAAAGGGAGACAGTTTAACGAGGTCCAGCCTGCAAGCATCAATTAAGCGCCTGCTGTGTACCAGACACTGTGCAAACGTTTCCGGACAGACACGCTGTCCAGCGGAGTCCTAAGTTAAGACTCTCTGAAGGAGGATGGGAAAGGCTTCTTGCCCAGGCGAGGACTGCACCAGGACCCCGAGGAAGCCGCGGGGAGCAGCGAGCAGCAAACGTAAATCTGCGCATTTAGCAAATGCACACGTCTGTGCACTTGTCTTTGTGTGTGCTCGCGCCCAGCTGCAAACTTCCCACAGAGTTGGGGGGAAGGAAGGCGGGGGAGCCCGGGCCTTTCATCTACAGGCGCGGAAACTAAGTCTGGGGTTTGAAGTTCTGACTGAGGCCGGCCTCTAACATCTCAGCCTGCCCCAGAGAAGGAAGAGTGTGTGACGGGCGGCTCCTCCCGGAAGGAGCCCCACCGGCTGCCCACAGTAACGCCTGCGTGAATGGAATAAACACACGGGATGGCAAAGGGAGTGCCGTGAGAGGAGTAAAAGTTGTTCTTCACCCACGTTTCTGGGCCCCTGCGGAGTCCATCCGCCGACCGGCGTCTGCACTAGATAAGGAACAGGGCCTCTCGCTCAGCGCCGCGCTATTGCGTCATCTTCATCAATTCCGATAATTCTTCCCGCGCTTCTCCGAATCCTCACTTACGTCATAACACTCTGTTACACTCGCGCTACCACAGTCGGGTAGCCCTTCCCCGAAAGCAAATGATGTTTTTCTTTCCTTTCTAACACACTAAAAAGGCACTCTGACTACTCCATATATGAAACTTTCCCTGTATCAGACTGCTTTAACCGTTTTTCTTTTCTAGATTTGCTTCTTGAATCCTCTTTCTTTGTAAAGGTACAAAATTGGAGAGAAAAAGGCTGTTTGAGCAAAAACACCCGACAGGTTACAACGGCGCAATGTACACGTGGAGGCGGCTGTCAGGAAACTGGCGCCAGAAAACAAGGCTGGTTGTACCCGGAGGTGGGTAGGAAAGTGTGGGAAGGAGAAGAAAGTGGCTCCAGGCCGAGTCTGCTGCTGCCTTCGTGAGGCTGAGGTCATCGCCGCGCCCGGAGCAGAAGCTTCTGCCCTGAAACGGTGGACAAGAGGCACGAGCCACTAATGTCCTTGGACAAGGATGGGCTGCTCATCCTTCGGCGCGCCTGTGGAGGAGCGGTTTGAGGTGGAGAGTCTGTGTATTGCAAATCTTAGAGGGACAAGTAACGGTGGTCGTCATCTTCAGTATTAGTTAGAATGGGGAACCGCCCACTCCTCTCACCCGGAGGCCTTTTCTTCTCCCCCAGCCGCAGGTCCCTGCTCTGGCTTTGTCCAGGGGCCTCTTTCTTCCCTCCGGAAAAAGCGGCGGCCTAGAATTGCCCTCCTGGGACGTTGTGTTCCCAGTGGTTAGATGGATAGAATTAGATTAGATCAGATTTCAAGAAGACCTGAATTTGAATTCTTAGAAACCAGCTATGTGACCCTAGGCAATCTCCGCTAAAATCTCACCTCCAGGAACGTTGTATACAACTACACTGTAGGAGGATCAACTCTGATGGGCTGGGCCCTCTCCAACAATGAGATGAACCAAATCAGTTTCAATAGAGCAGTAATGAACTGAACCAGCCACACCCAGCGAAAGAACTCTGGGAGATGACTATGAACCACTACATAGAATTCCTCTATTTTTGTCCACCTGCATTTTGGATTTCCTTCACAGGCTAATTGTACACTATCTCAAAGTCTGATTCTTTTTGTACAGCAAAACAACTGTGTGGACATGTATACATATATTGTATTTAATTTATACTTTAACATATGTAACATGTATTGGTCAACCTGCCATCTTGGGGGGGAGGGAAAAATTAGAACAAAAGGTTTGGCAGTTGTCAATGCTGCAAAATTAATATAAATAAATAAATGAATGAATGAATGAAATAAAATCTCACCTCCAGGAAACTGTTCCCGATCCCCATGTTGTGAGAATAAGTTTTGGCCCTTAATAAGATAATAAGAACACTGTGGTCAGTTCAGTATAACTGATAATGTGAGGATGAATATTATTACTTTAATAAGATGGTTTGTCAATTAGAATAACTGCTTCTATCCTTTAAGTCTTTGGTTTTTTATTATTTTCAGTAAGATTGGTTTTTCAATAATAAAATTAGGATGTGTGCAATATGATATAGTAAGCAATGTGTCTATTTTAAATTTGATTATAACTTTATTATCAATGTACTCATCAAACAAAAGTTTTAAAAATTTTAATAGTATTGTGTTTTCTCCAATTACATGTAAAAACAATTTGTAATATTTTTAAAATAAAATTTTGAGTTCCGATGTTTTCCCCTCTTTCTGTATCCCTCCCTAAGACAGGAAGCAATTCAACCTGTGTACTTTCTTAAACAACTGACAAACATAGATATTTAGATAAGGCCAATGAGCAATGTAAAGCCAATGAAAAAGAATATAAGCAATGTTATCAATCATTTTGAACCACCCATCAAAATATGTGGTTAAAAAAAAAGTTTAGCAAAACTCAAAATAAAAGCATTTAAATAAACATTTCATTCAAGCCCCTAGTCACTAAATTATTTCTAGGTCAAGACGTGGGCAGGGGCCCCACCCTTGCCCCAACCCACGCCATTGAGACTCAAGCAGCCTGTGTTGGTTGGGGGCAGTGCAGACTGATGGAGGTCTTGGAGATCTTCCAGTTAACCAAATCAATTGGAGACTCCCTGACTCCGGTAGCCAGAGAAGCACTGTTGGGGAGTCCAGTAAGAGACAAAACTTGGGAAAGTCTATAATGTGTGGTGGGGGTAGCTTGTTTTTAGACAGCATTATTTGCATGATTTGATTAATAAAGTCTGATTACGTGCATATATAATAGTCAAATGACTATCTGCGTGCATTATATATTTCACCCATAGTTCTAGGGCCTCCCTTTGTTGATTGTTTGTACAGAGCTATTTACAGGTGGCCTCCCCAAGTAATCTGTGAACTCCTGGAGACATGAGCCTGTCTTTTTTTTTTTTTTAAATAGTATTTTATTTTTCCAAATACATGTAAAAATAATCTTCAGCATTCATTTTTGTAGGACTTTGTGTTCCAAAATTTTTTCTTCCCATAGTTCCCCCTCCCCAAAATAGCAAGCAATCTGATATAGGTTAAATATGTGCAATTCTTTTAAACATTTCCATATTTGTCATGTTGTGCAAGAAAAATCAGACCAAAAGGGGAAAAAAAAACTAGAGAAAAAAAAATATACAAAAAATGAAAATACCGTTTCAATCCACATTCAGTCTCCATTGTTCTCTCTCTGGGTGCAGATGGCGTTTTCCATCCCAAGTCCATTGGAATTGCCTTGAATCACAGCATTGTTGAGAGTCCATCCCATAACCTTACTGTCACTGTAGACAATGTTCTCTTGGTTCTGGTCACTTCATTCAGCATCAGCTCATGCAAGAGCCAGGCCTATCTTTCACCTTTCTTTGTATCCCCAGCTTCCTGGCACATGTTAAAAAGCAGACATTTATAAATGTTTAAGGTTTTAGTGGCTTGACTTCTACCAGCCTCAGATTCCTTACTTACCTTCCTGGGTTTCTTGTGAGGATCAAATGAGATAAAACATTTGAAGTGCTTTACAAAGCTTGAAATTTCATATAAATGCTATTTTTATCTCCCTAAGGTTTCTTCCTCCACCCCAATGCATTTATTAAGCACCTACTATGTGCTTACTATGAACACTGAACTAAACTGTAGAAATAACCAAAAAGATAATCCCTACCCTTAAGGAATTTACAATCTAATGGAAAAAGATAACCCATAAAAAAAAGCTGAAAAGTTAATTAACTATAATAAGTTTTTAAAAGTCTCTAGCTCCGCCTTTGGAGAGAAAACAAGCACATCTGAGTGAGTATCTGACTCTTTGCAATCCCACTTGGGGTTTTCTTGGCAAGGACCCAAAAGTGCTTTGCCATTTTCTCCCCTCTAGCTTTTTTTCCAAATGAGGAAATTAAGACAAAGAGGGTTTAGTGACTTGTCAGGAGTCCCACTTCTAGTAAGTCTCTGAGATTGGATTTGAACTCTTGAAATTGAGTCTTCCAGAGCTGGCACTCTATGTGCTAGGATATCCTCTAGTGCCCGCCTTCATGAGGGCACTAGGAAAGGAGGAAAGGAAGCCCTGATGGGTGGGCTTATAGGTTAGCCTTGGGTTGGTTCCATGACTTGAAGGGGTCACTTCTGTGGGGCAAGAATTTTCCTTGATGAGAAGAGTCTCCTAAATGGTCTCTAAGTCTATCTGCACCTACCATGGCTGAGTCACAAAGTTTGGGAGAGAAGGCCTTCTCTGAGAGGGACACTGGACATCTCATGCCACTGACAAATGGAAGGGACTTCAAGGGTCAGTGAGCAAGGATGCTGAAACCCACTGTCAAATAATTTTTCCCATTAGTATGGCAGAAACTAGGCAATGACTCACACCTAACACCCCATACCAAGATAAGATTGAAATGAGTTCATGATTTAGACATAAAGAGTGATATTATAAGCAAATTAAAAGAAAAAGAATAGCTTACCTTTCAGATCTGTGGAGAAGGAAAGAATTTGTGGCCAAAGAAGAACTTGAGTACATTATTGAATGCAAAATAGATAATTTTGATCATATTAAGTTAAAAAGTTTTTGTACAAACAAAACCAATGCAGACAAAATTAAAGGGAAGCAATAAACTGGGTGGGAGGAGGATTTTATATTCAAGGATTCTGATAAAGGCCTCATTTCCAAAATAGAGAGTTAATTCAAATTTATAAGAATTCAATCCATTTTCCAATTGATAGATGGTCAAAGGCTATGAATAGGCAATTTTCAGATGAAGAAATTAAAACCATTTTTAGTCATATGAAAAGGTGCTCTAAATCATTATTGATCAAAGAAATGCAAATCAAGACAACTTTGATATACCACTATACAGCAAACTGACACATTGTTGGTGGAATTGTGAACGAATCCAACCATTCTGGAGAGCAATGTGGAACTATGCACAAAGAGTTATCAAATTGTGCATACCCTTTGATCCAGCAAAGAAAGCAGTGTTTCTATTGGGTTTGTATCCCAAAGAGATCATAAAAGAAGAAAAGGTACCCACATGGGCAAAAATGTTTGTGGCAGCCCTTTTTGTGGTGTCCAGGAACTTGAAAAAATGAGTGGATGCCCATCAGTTGGAGAATGGCTAAATAAGTTATGTTATGGAATATTATTGTTCTATAAGAAACGACCAGCAGGAGGGTTTCAGAAAGGCCTGGAGAGACTTACATGAACTGATGCTGAGCGAAAGGAGCAGAACTAGGGGATCATCATATACTTCAAAAACAATACTATGTCACAATCAATTCTGATGGACATGGTTCTCATCAACAATGAGGTGATTCAGACCAATTCTGATGGTCTTGTGATGAAGAGAGCCATCTGTACCCAGAGAGAGGACTGTGGGAATTGAATGTGGACCACAACATAATATTTTCACTCTTTTTATTGTTGTTTTCTTGCATTTTGTTTTCTTTCTCATTTTTTCCTTTTTAATCTGATTTTTCTTGTGTAGCATAATATTTGTGAAAATATGTATAATGGAATTGCCATGTTTAATATATATATTGGAGCACTTTCCTACTGGTGGAGAGAGTGAGGGGAAGGGAGAGAAAAATAGAACATAGGGTTTTATAGGGATAAATGTCAAAAATTATCCATGTATATATTTTGAAAATAAAAAAACTAAAATTAAAAATAATTTTTCCTAAAGTGACTCAGCTAATACAGAACAAAGTCAGCATTGTGATTCTGAATTCAGAATTCTCCTGAACCACAGCATTTCCTGCCAAGGGAGAGGCACTAGTGATATTGAAGGACTTCAGGGTCAGAGTGACCAGATTCTAATCCTTCTTAATACCTGGTCAAGTTTGCTCATCTGTAAAAGTAAACAGACTCCTACTCACTGGGTCTTTGTGAGGATAAATGAAATATTGTATAGAAGACTATTTACAGGACCTTAAAAGCTACACACCTTTTTAAATTAAAAACTATATGAATGGTAGTATTCAGACTAATCATCCTTTATCTAAAACCACAGTTATGATTTCATTGGTATAAGAAACTCCAAATAAGGCAACTTCTTTTACCCATTTAGATTAGCCTCTGCTCTGCCAGCTATTGATTTAAGAGATTTACTGGGGCCTTGAGAGGATAAGTTCGATGTTATATACTTACTACAAACTCAAGTCTTCCTGATTCCAAAGCCAGCTCTGTCTACTATACCACATGTCCTGTCATTTTTGTTACCATATTAATTGTTGATGGCTCCCCAATGGACTTCTGCCCTCAATTTGACCATTGCTCTTTCCTCTGTTTTATCCCTCTGGATTTTTCTTACACCTATGATCTCGTTTCTTTGTCTTCAGTAGGGTTCTTAAATGTTTTCCACTCATGACCCCTTTTCACCCAAGAAATTTTTTTTCAACTTCAGATATATAAATATATAAAACAGACATACAAATCAAATATTTACTGATAATAAATCATAAATAAATTTGTTTCAAAACAATTCTTTAGTATACATATAATTTTACCATTTATTAAAGATGAAAGCAAATTTGCATGCTAATGAGATGGATGACTTTGAATTCTTTTATATAACAAATTAAATCTTGGCCAAATATTTGATATCTTTCATAATGGTCAAATTTTTCATGACTCTCACTTTCAGTTATTCACCCACATATAAGATCACAACCCACAGTTTGAGAAACTTTGGCCTACTGAACTCTCTCAGTCTAATGATCAACAAGCATTAATTAAGAGCCTAATCTGTGTCAGACATTGCTTTTTTTTGTTTCTTTTTTTATTTTTAAAGTTTTTTATTTTCAAAACATGCATGGAGAATTTGACAACACTGACCTTTGTACAGCCTTGCGTTTCAGATTTTCTCCTCCTGCCCCCCCATGGCAAGCAATCTAATATATGTTAAACATATTAAAATATATGTTAAATCCAATATGTATAAACATATTTATACAATTCTCTTGCTGCATAAGAAAAATCAGATAAAAAAGAAAGTAAATGATTAAGAAAACAAAATGCCTAGGATATACTATATTTAATATGTATGGGAATGCCCGCCATCTAGGGGAGGAGGTGGAGGGAAGGAGGGGAAAAACTCGGAACAGAAGGGAGTACAAGGGATAATGTTGTTAAAAAAAAAAAAAATTACCTATGCATATGTACTGTCAAAAAAATGTTATAATTATAAAAATTAATAAAAAACAAAAAGAAAACAAAATGCAAGCAAACAACAATAAAAACAGTGAAAATACTGTATTGTGATCCACATTTAGTTCTCCCAGTCCTCTCTCTGGGGGTAGATGGCTCTCTTCATCACAGGACCAATGGAACTGGTCTCAATCATCTCATTGTTGAAGAGAGCCATGTCTATCAGAATTGATCATCATATAATCTTGCTCTTGCCGTGTATAACGATCTCTTGGTCCTGCTCATTTCACTCAGCTTCAGTTCGTGTAAGTCTCTCCAGGCCTCTCTGAAATCATCCTGCTGGTCATTTCTTACAGAACAATAACATTTCATAATATGCATAAGCCATAACTTATTCAGTCATTCCCCAACCAATAGGCAGCCAGTCAGTTTCCAGTTTCTTGCCCCTACAAATGGGCTGACACAAACATTTTTGCTGTGCCAGGCATTGTGCTAAGTGCTGAGGAAATCACAGTTTGCTCCATGCCCAGGTATTTTCTCTCTCACATCTTAATTGACTCTTAATTGATCTCAACCCAGCAAGCCTTTTGCCTAACCCAAATGGGGATGGGAACCACCGGCTTCCAATGCTGACCTATAATTAGCGACTCAAGTTGTCAGAAAATGTTGGTTATGGCAAATAAAGACTATAAAATATTTCCTCATTTATTGGGTTGCTAGGCAACAATGGTTCTATGTGCAAAATCAGATTTAGTTAAAGGGAAGAATCTCATTGAGAGAGCAAATGCTAGATTTATGTCTGAGTGCTAGAAACCAAAGGGTGGGGTGGGGAACCATCAGCAGAATAAATGTCTGGGATATCAATTTCTTCAATGAACATTTCTCTGATTAAAAAATTTCTTAAAATCTTATAATGACATTTTTGATCATGATGATTGTTGGAACTTTAGCTATTAAGGATACTAACTAATAAGTTGTTTTTACATCTGGTTTGTTTTTTTGTTTCTTTGCTTCCCCCTCTCTGTAAGACTGTCCCTTGTAATAAGCAAGTATGGTCAAATAAAACTGCCCAACAGATTACCCAATGTCCTATATTCGTACTTTCCCTAATCCTTTGTCATATGGAGAGGTGACTTTCCTTCTCTGACCTCTGGAAAAGAGTATGATCATTGCATTTCATCTGAGTTCTCATCCTAATGCTTAACATTGTCTTCATAACAGGACACTGGCCAAAGCGTGCCCAGGTTTTAGAACCCACTTGAAATACTTCTTGATGCAATCACCCCCATAGGGATGGTAGTGACCCTGCATCTGGGCCAGTGTGATGGACAGTCACTCTCTCCACTGTAAAAGATTCCATGACTATTTTTTCTCTCTATCTGGAATACAAGGTTATTTGCTTGTTTTATGGTGAAGAGAATTGGCCACTGAGCCAGAACAGAGTGAAATGATACACAAACCCAGTTCTGAATCAGCAGACAAATTTGTACCAAAATGATAATTTTGGGGTTTTCACCTGGGTCAACATGAAGCCATGAGCAAATGATCCTTCTACTGCCTCTGTTCCTATTGGGTCTTCCTTAGATGAAGGATATTGGCGATGGAATGGATTAAATTACCGCCTTGTGAGCTTTGATAGATGAGAAAAAGGGCCATTAACAGTCCAGGGACTGGAATCCATGCTATAGTTTTCCAACAACTGAACATAGATGAAACACCATCACTTGTCCAACAACAGGAAGAAACTGTCCAGTATTTGGAAGTAAACATGGAAAAGCAACTGGTTTGTAAAATCCACATTAAAGTCAAGCCATTCTCCCCAGGGACCAAGGTAATAAGGAGGAAAGTGGGCCCCCATTTTGCTTCCAGTTCTCTTGTACCACAAAAATTCCTGCTATGAATATTTTAGTATATATGGAATTAGTTTTTCTTTCTTTGATCTTGTTGGAATATATGCCAATAGAGTGATCTCTGGGTCAAAGGGTATATACATTTCAATCACTTTTTCCTCATAATTCCAAAATGTTTTCCAGAATGGTTGGACCAATTCAGAGTTTCCCAACAGTAGATTAGTGTGACAATTTTCCCACAGCCATAAGGATACTTTTCCTCACGATATCATCACACTGAAATGTTATTCGTATTAAGGGATTTTATCACGTTCACTTTGGACAATGACAAATCAGATTATTGTTGAAGGCTATTTTAAAAAACCCATAAAATTTCAGGGTGAAGAGAAATCAAAATAATTCCCAAATGTGTATCGTTTAGACGTGGGACACTCTCTCAGAAGTGGTCAGTACTTGCCATTGGAGTCATGGGAATCTGGCTTTGTTTAAGAAAAGTGTTTATACATTGGAATAGAACCAAATGGATCCTGTTTTTAATTTGCACTTGTCTCCTCTCCAATGGTGAGCGGAGACATGCTTTTAGCACATTATGATAAATGTTGCCGTGATTAACAGCCCAGCTCACAATGCCTGCTTTTGTTGTTATTTTTCCTGCTACCTCCTAAGGATGTGAGGGCCCCTTCCTGGGGATAAGAGATGAAATTATATGAGTTAAAGCTGATGGCACAAAACTCTATTTGGAGGCTAAACATGGAATGACAGAGGCAGGAAATAATATTCATAATCACTAACATCCATATAGCTCTTACTACATACGTGCAAGGCACTGTGCTCAGCACTTTGCCATTTTTATCTCTGATCCTCACAAAAACTCTGCAAGGTGGGGGCTGTCCTTGTATTCACTTTACAGTTGGAGATACAAAGACAAAATAGCTCCAGTCCTTCAGGAGCTTCCATTCTAATGGGGTCTCACACATATGTGTAATGTTCTTTTTCTCTAAATTGTAATTGTTTTCTTGGAGCAGATCCCTTGGGGAGCTTCTGAAGGCAGCCTTCGTTTCAGTTCAGTTCAATAGTCCCAAAATGCAGCCAGGAGTTAAAGTCCAGATGCTTTATTGTCTCTTCCCAAATCTTATCTCCTTCACTTGGGGCTTGGCTAGTTTTCTGGAGGCCTTCCTCTCTCCTTGGCTCCCGAGAGCTCTTGCCCGAATGTCTTCAGCCTCTCGTCTTCCCAAGGTCTCCAGCCAGCACAAAAGTTGAAGTGGGAATGAATCTGCCTCTGCCTCCATGGATGTGGGATTGTGGGTTTCTGCCTTGTGAATCTCCCAGAAGTCAATCCTAGTTCTGAATCTCCTGGAAGTCCATGAGCGGCCTTTTCCTTTAGATTTGTGAATCTCCTGGACTTGCACTGAATCCTGTCTCTGAATCTCCTCCCAGTGGGCTTGTCTTTTTATATGCTCTCTAAAGTGTGAAGTCTAATGTGTGAACCAATGATCGAACTCCTTTAAAGGTATGAACTAAGTACATAAGTACATAAGTACTTGTTTCAAGTTCTGGCCCATAACATCTCCTTGTAGGATCAGATCAATCATAAGAATCCTAACACATATGGATGGAACCAGAAGACATGGAGAATGAATCCAGGGCCAAGTGACTTGTCCAGAGTCACCCAGCTAACAAACGCCTGAACCTCAGCTCTTCTGATGCTCCGTGGAACCCTCTCATTGCCTCTGTGATAATAAGGAGAGGTAGAATTGATGGTTTACTAAGTACTGTACAAATACTCGCATTTGATCTTCTCCACAAGCCTGAGAGGTGATGAAGAAACTAACACGGAGTTTAAGTGACTTCCAGAGACGGATGGAGGCGTAGGATGAGGGAAAACTTCCTAGCAATTGGAGGGAGAGACACTGGAAGTTTCACTTAATCAGCCAATCTTCAAGCTCTTCTTCTCCGGGCCTAAGATGTGCCAGGGGTGAATGGGGTGTTCAGGAGGACCTCTGGTGTCAGTCCACTTGCCAAGCTCTCTTCAGGGCTACTTTGTTTGGCGTCTGCTTGGCGCTCAGGACTCTGCTTGGAAGCTCCAGGAAGCTGTAGCTGGTCCAGCAGCCACGCCCCAGTAAGCCATCTTGGCAGACGGGCTAAACCAGGTCCAGGGAACTGATAGGTCTCCAACCCGGTGGTGAGCGAGGGGGATGTCTGCACCTGGTCCGGGAGGAGCCGATGGATGAGAATAGCTTGCTCCAAAGGCCACAAAGGCGCTAGTGCAGGAGCTTCGAGCTGGGCCAGACGTCCAGGACTGCAAGGTCCTTCTCCACGTCCCCGGCCATGGCCGACCACCCTGACTTTTGTCTGGATGCTGGGCTGGGATGAATTCTGGAAGCCGGTGAAGCTGACTATGTTGGGCGATTGCCTCACTTAAATCCAGTTCTCACATAAGTCAAGACATCCCTGGTCCTCTTTGAAAAGGAAGGAGAAACAATACCTACACACCCAGCACTGAACTAAGCTCTGGGGATTTTAAAAAAAAGGGCAAAAAATTAGGCCTTGATCTCAAAGGGCAAAAGGCAAAAGGGCAAAAAAAACACCCCCCCAAAATTATGGGGATTATTTAATCTAATATATTTTAATATAATTAATATAATATGACATCTATATATTATATAATATAATAATGTAATTTAATATATTGGTACAGAGTAGATGGATGGTAGCCTTTGAGGGGGAAGCTGTAGTTGGGGGACCAGGAAAGGCTTTTTAACAAATGGATGGTGTTTTAGTTAGGTCTTGAAACAAACTAAGGATGGCAAAAGTTAGAGATGAGGAGATCATTCCAGATGTGAGGAAAAACTAGTGCAAAAGCCAGAGCTAAGGGATGGAGTGTAGTCTGGACAGAGCACAATGGCAGGATGGAAAAGTCCATGAAACATAGTAAAATGGAGGGAGAAGAGTCCAAGCTATTAAATGTTGTACACCTATGATTGGAACCAGATGGAGAATGAATCCAGGGCCATTTGGGGAGGGGGAGCATCAGCAGCCGGTGTTTGTCGGAGAGCGATCCTCTGCAGAAGAGGGAATTTGAGCTGAGTCTTGAAGGAGGCTGGGGTTGCTAAGAGGTGCAGGTGAGGTACCTGAGGGCTTGGGGTACCACCAGCGCAAGATGGAGAATGGTGCATTATATACCCCAAACAGTCAAAAAGCCAATTTGGCTGAGTTGTAATGGAGGGAGATGATGACTTCTTGAAGACTAGAAAGGTAAGAAAGGAGCAAGTGGCTTCAAATGCCAAATAGAAAGAAAGGTTTTCAGTTGATGCTAAAGGAAATGGGAATGCTCTGGGTTGTGTGAAGTGGGGCGGTGATATCGCTCATCATCAGATTGCTTTTTGACCACAACCAGCTCCCAGGGATTGTGGAGGGAACATTCACATTGAGGAGATCTTGGAGGTTTATAAGTCCCCACAACAATCCTGAGTGGAAGACAGGGAGCACAAGTATTGTTATCCCAATTTTTACAGAAAACGAAACTGAGTCCCAGAACAGGTCATAGCATCACAGATTTAGAGCAGAAGTAGAAACTACAGGTTCCTAGTCCAATCCTCCCCATTTTACAGGTGAGAAAACAAGCCCAGAGTGAAGAAATAATTGGCTCAAGAATATTCCAGGATTAAGAGGCTGAAGCAGAATTGATTTGAACTCACATCCTTTGACTACACATCTAGTTCTCTTCCTTGTGTTAATGATGGTTGCATAGCCACTAAATCTTGGCACTGGGAGAGTTTGACATCAGGACCCATGCTCTTTTTACTGCATTATAATGTTTCTCCAAACACAAGGCTCCCCCTGAGTCTGGGATCAATCTCAGCTTTTGTGGCTCCATCCTCCAACCTTGGTGACCCTGCTTCCAATGTGGGGCCAGCTCTTCTCATCAACCTGCAGGATGATAGAGTCCTTATCCAAGAATTCTGCCCTCCGGGGAAACACTGGGGCAAGACTCCATCCATGAGCCCCAAACCAGCAATCAGGCATCCCTCTAAGCCATTTTCATTTCTCTCTCAACAACGTTTCCCTGCGAAAACAGAAGGAGGGAGTTTGGTCCAATTACCAGCAGGAAGTCTCAGCTGCTCAATTGTGGGTTATTTGATGGGCTTCTGGCTCAAGGCGGAGAAAGAGCTGCCAATTGATTAGCCCCATTGCAGCTGTGAGCCAGTGTGGATGCCCTTGCCCAGCAAACCTATTCGCATCTCAAACATCACTGTGAAAAGGGGTGTGTGTGTGTGTGTGTGTGTGTGTGTGTGTGTGTGTGTGTGTGTGTGTGTGTGTGTGTGTGTGTGTGTGTGTGAATTGACAAATGCTAAAAATCAGAACTTGATTTACTGTTTTATTGTCTGGACTTAAGAAAGTGATGAAAAAACATTAATGTGAATTAAACTTAAAATGTGTTTTGCCACATTTCCTTCCCACCCCACCCCTCAGAGAATCAGTTGCCAGCACACTCTTGACAAAGTATACCGATGATAGACATCAGAAGAAAGTTCTTCAGCACGTTGGGTAAATTCTTGGTGATGAACTTGTGGAAAAACAGAAAAAGGGTCACACTAGGATGGGCCGCATCTGACTTATCCAGGGTCACACAACTAGCCAGTGTTCCAGCTGGGATGGAAATGGAGCATTCATGACTCAGAGGTGGACTCAGGAAGAACTGGGTTTAAAACTGCCTTGACTCTTACTAGCTGAGTGATCCTGGGGAGGTTCTTAATTAATCTCTCTGGATCTCAGTAACATATAATGCATATAGTAATATCAGCGTGATAAATGTAAAACTATGTATAGAAGAATTGTACATGGTTAACATATATAGGATTATTTGGTGTTCAGAGGAGGAGATGGGGGAATGGAGGGAGAATAAATTTGGAACACAAAGTTTTCCAAGGATGAATGTTCAAAACTATCTTTGCCTGTATTAAAAATAAAAAAGTTATTTTTTAAAAATAATATCATATGCTTTGCAATTATAAAATCCAGATGAAATCCCCGCTGGAAAACACTTTATCTTTGGAACGATGCCCAAAGGGCTATCAAACTGTGCACACCCTTTGATCCAGCAGCGTTATTACTGGGCTTATATCCCCAAGAGATCTTAAAGGAGGTAAAGGAATCCACATGTACAAGAATGTCTGTGGCAGCCCTCTTTGTGGTGGCTAGAAACTGGAAACTGAGTGGATGCCCATCAGTTGGGGAATGGCTGAATAAGTTATAGGGTATGAATGATATGGCATATTACTGTCTATAAGAAATGATGAGCAGGCTGAATTCAGAAAAACTTGGAAAGACTTATATGAACTGATGCTGAGTGCAGTGAGTAGAACCAGGAGAATATTGTACACAGCAACAAGAAGATTAGTGATGATCAGCTGTGATGAACTTGGCTTTTCTTAACAAAAATGATTCAAGACAACTCCAATAGACTTGGGATGGAATACGCCACCCACATCCAGAGAGAGAACTATGGAGACTGAATGTGGATTGAAGCAAACCATTTTCACTTTTTTTCTGTTTCCTTTTTCTTTCTTGTAGTTTTTACCTCTAATTCTGAGTTTTCTTTCACAACATGACTAATATGTAAATATGTTTAAAATGATTGCACATGTATAATCTATATCAGATTGCTTGCTGTGTTGGGGATAGGGGAGGAAGAGGAAAAATATTGGAAGTTGAAATCTTACAAAAAATGAATGTTGAAAACTAATTGGAAAAATAAAGTACTATGACTCATGTCTCCCCCATTCTGAAAAAAAAATAACCCTCTATCCTTCCATCCCCTGCTTTGTAGTTAAACTGAAAAGGCATTTTATAAAATACACATATATTTTCTCTCCTCCAGGATCTTATTATTCCCTACAATCAGTTTCCACCTCATCATTCCACTGAATTGCTCCTTCCAAGATTAGTAATGATCTCTGAGTTGCTAAATCCAATGGCCTTTTCTCAATCCTCATTCTCCTTGACATCTTTACTGCCTTTGATGCTATTGATCACTTTATCTTCCTTTATATTCTTTTCTCTCAATTTTTTTGTGAGATGTCAATCTCTCTGGGGTCTCCTTATACTTATCTGATTATTCCTTTCTCTGCTTCTTTGGCTGGATTCTCATCTAAATCACACTCTCTAACCACAAGTGTCCCACAGGGTCCTGTTCTGGGTCCTCTTCTCCTACTATATTATTCATCTGGCAGCTCATCAGCTTGATTGGATTTAATTACGATTTCTATGCTGATCATTTTTATATCCAATTATCCTGCCCCAGCCTCTGTCCAACTTCCAATTTCATTTCTCCAAGTGCATTTCTGACATTTCAAATCGAAAGAATAGTAGACATCTTAAGCATAGCATGTCCAGAATCCCTCGCCATCTCCTGTTTTCTCTATTACTGTCAAGGGCAATGCCCTCTTCCCAGGACCTCAGAGTCAGCCCAGGACTCCTCCCTCTCTCTCACCCCCTATATCCAAGCTGTGGCCAAGGCCCGTCCATTTCATCTTTATAGCATTCCTCAAACATGTCCCTTCTCTCCTTTGACATGACCCCCATCCTGGTGCAGATCTTCATCATCTCCCACCTGGATTATTGCAACAGCTGCTAGTGGGTCTGCCTGCTCCAAGTATCTCACCTTTCTTTCTTTTTTTTTTTAAAGCTTATTATTTTCAAAATAAATGCACAGATAATTTTTCATATTAACTCTTGCATAGCCTTGTGTTTCAGATTTTTCCCTCCTTCTCCTTACTACGCCCCCCCCCAGTGGCAAGCAATCCAATACATGTTTTATATGTTAAAATATATGTTAAATCCAATGTGTATAAACATATTTATAAAATTCTCTTGCTGCACAAGAAAAATCAAATCAAACTGGGAAAAGATGAGAAAGAAAATAAAATAAAGCAAACAACAACAAAAAGAGTGAAAATACTCTTGTGATCCACACTCAGTTCCCACAAGCCTCTCTGGGTGTATATGGCTCTCTTTATCACAAGACCATTGGAACTGGTCTGAATCACCTCATTGTTGAAGAGTCACATCCATCAGTATTGATCATCATATAATCTTCTTGTTGCCGTGTACAATGTATGATGTCCTGATTCTGCTCATTTCACTCAGTATCAGTTCATGTAAATCTCTCCAGGCCTTTCTGAAATCATCCTGCTGATCATTTTTTATAAAAGAATAATATTCCATAACATTCATATAACATAACTTATTCAGCTATTTTCCAATTGATGGACATCCATTCATTTTTCAGTTTCTAGCTACTACAAAAAGGGCTGCCACAAACATTCTTGCACATATGGGTCCCTTTCCCTCCTTTAAGATCTCTTTGGGATACAGGCCCAATAGCAGCAATGCTGGATCAAAGAGTGTGCACAGTTTGATAACTTTTGGGACATAATTCCAGAATGCTCTCCAGAATGGTTGGATTCATTCACAACTCCACCAACAATGCATCAGTGTCCCTGTTTTCCCACAGCCCCTCCAACATTCATCATTATTTTTCCTGTCATTTTAGCTAATCTGAGAGGTGTGTAGTGAGTAGTTCCTCAGAGTTGTCTTAATTTGTATTTCTCTGATGAATAATGATTTAGAATACCATTTCATATGACTAAAATTGATTTTAATTTCTTCATCTGAAAATTGCCTGTTCATATCTTTTGATGATTTATCAGTTGGCGAATGAGTTGAATTCTTATAAATTTGAATCAATTCTCTATATATTTTAGAAATGAGGCCTTTATCAGAACCTTGAATATAAAATTTCCCCTCCAGTTTTCTGCTTCCCTTCTGATCTTGTCTGTCTTGTATCTCACCTTCCTGATCCACTGATGCACAAAGCTCTTATCTTCCCATCAATGTCTACCTTCCTTTTGCTACATCAAATTAGAGAATGAAGGAACCTCAATAGGGCCATGTCAGTAACTTTATTTAGCTGGGTCTCGCAGGGTTAATGGGACCCTTTGAGTTGCCAACAGGAGGGGGCAGCAGAGGCCTTCAGAAAAGGCTGGATAATGGCCTTGCCTCCATCAGAAATCAGAGAAACAGGGATGGACATTCAGAGGGGGTGAAGGAACTGGTTCTAGTGGTTTGGGAAAAACAGAGCAGGCAGGAGGGACAGGGTCTGCTCGGGGATCCAAAAGTAAAGCGGGGAACTGGACCAGAGTCCGATAGGTAGAGGACCCCCATTGCTGAAACTGCCATGGAGTTTCCAATCTCCATCCCAGTAGAAAGAAAGAGGGCCAGAGGGGGCCAGAGAAGTTATAAAACAGGAGGCAAAAAGGGAGGCAAAGAGGGAACAGGGGCCCGGTGATGGGGAGCTAACCTCCCTCTGATGCTCTTGTAGCCCAGACTCTGTTTCCACTGGGACTTGGGCAAAAAGTTGCTGATTTCTCTTTCCTTTTTTCCTTTTTTTTTTTTTAAATTTATTAACAAGACAATCAGGGTTAAGTGACTTGCCCAGGTTCACCCAGCTACTCAGTGTCAAGCATGAGTCTGGATTTAAACTGGATCCAGGACTGGTGCTCTATCCCCCGCACCACTCAGCTGCTCCAAGAGGCTGCTGATTTCCAGTGAAATCACCCAGTTGAGGACCCATCATCAGGCTTCCTGCATCCCACCACAGAAACACTTCTCCCTGGAAGTCCCCTCTTCCCATCCATTCCTCAATGGAAAGTTTCCGCTGCCTCTTCAGCCCTTCCCTGGGATGGTCCAGCTCCTCTCAGAATCTCCATTGTAAGAGGGAGGCCTAGGCCAGCTTTCGATCTGCCCGGGCTGCCCAGTGGCACTCTGCAGTAATTTCTCTATTATTTTTTCCGTTCAGTTTTCTTTTAGAAGTTGGGTTTCTGCATTCAGCTCCTCAAGACAGGACTGTCTTGAGCCTCTTTTTGGATCCGTGGCACTTTTAACACAGTGCCTAGCACAAAGTAAATGCTTCACAAATGTTTGTTAATTTGACTTGACTTACTCCAGAGTCCCCTAGCAATAGCAGTTTTAGCCAGGGTGGCAAGCAGCAAGTCTCCCTCCCCACCCTACTCCCCACACTTCCCTAAGAGAGCTAGCAACAGGAATGACCGGAGATAGAGAATCACTTGTGGAAAGCATGGAGAGCAAGGGTGATTTTTACAGTGACTCAAAGAAAGTTTAATGTCTGTATTTCTGTGGGAAATAATGTAATTCTGATTTCGAGCTAAGTCTGAAATATTTGGCATGCCATCTGTGTGACTTCGATTGGTGGAGAGAATTCTGAGCAAAACGTGATGTGTTTGGAGTAGAGTCCATGAGAGAACTTGGGATAAGAGAGACATTTTTTTCAAGAGCATATATAAGGAGCCAGACCATTTTTTGGGACACCAGACATGTGGTGAGAGACAGACAGAGAGACAGAGAGGGAAAGACAGAGAGACAGAGACAGATACACAGAGAGAGACCATGGAAGCTGCAAACATTTAGGGAAGCTGGCTCTTCAATATGTTCCTGATTTGGAAGAGATTTGGGAGAATTTCCCCTTGGGTGAGATCAGGTCTTACTTGAGTTCATTCCAGCCCAAAGAGGTCTGTTTACTCTTTGTATTTCCTCGGATATTTGAGTCCATGTATCTTCTCTAATTTCTATTTGCTTGGATAAATGGATTTATTTACGATTTAGTATTTATAATGGTTTTTGTGTAACCAGCTGTTTGGGGGAAAGGTGCCAACCGGGCAGGTTTAAGTTTGGGTCTGCCCTCCCTCTTTAGTGGATGTGATCAGGGACATGTTTGTTTGTTTTTAATTGAATCTGTCACAACCATACAACATCAATATTCAATGGGTCAAGTAGATATTCAAATCCAAACTCCCTTCGAGGCTGTAGGAAAGAGTAGCCAGCCTGAAGTTGCTGCCTCAGACCTGATTCTCCTTCTTCAGCTGTTGAGGAGCTTTGCTTTTGGAGTGACCCAGACTTTGGACCATAAGTATGAAAATCAGCTGGGGAAAAAATAAGGATGTCTATTCTGAAGTAGAGAAGACTTAGGAGTTCATAATTAGTCCAATGGATAGGAGCTTCACAGAGACAAATTTGGGCTTGGTAGAAGGAAAGCCTCCCTACCAGTTGGAGTGATCTAAAAGTAGAATGGGCTGCTTTAGGAGGTAGTGAGCACTACCTCGTGGGAGTTCTGCCAAAATCTGAATGACCACTCATTAGATATGTGGTGTGGGGAATTCTCACTCAAGCACAGGCTGGACTCAGTAATCTCTTAGTTTCCCTTCAGTCCAGAGATTCTGCCCTTCTTTTCTGGACTTTTCCCTTCCCATTTTCTTCTGCTTATTGACTTGTTTCTTGAAAGAACAAAATATGGCCAGAAGAATGCGTGCTTGATTTAGAGACAGAAGTCACCGTATTTTGGTGTTACCTTGGATAAGACACTTAACAGATCTGGGTCTAAGTTTCCTTAGCTATAAAATGATGAGGATGGGCTAGATATCCTTTAAGGTTCCTTCCAACTTAAAAGTTATGATCCTATAACACTCTAAGCACTTCAAGTAGAAAATAAAATAGACTAGTGAACATTTGGAGCTGTGAAAAATGTACAAGTATTTCTATAGTGAGTGGAGCTGGGTCTCCTAAGGAAGGAAAGAGGATGACCTTCAGGTCACCCAAGAATGCCCAGAGAAAAGGGAGATAAGTAAAGGATGCAGGGGATTCTCTGCTGAGCAGTACTGGGGCAGTTAGCTTCAGAGCTGTGGGGCTGACGTGAAAAACAGAGTGTGGCCCTGGGACTATAGATCTCACTAAAAGCTTCTCTAGACTTGTCAGACCATTATCTGTACCTGGTGATTCATGTGGGGACAAATCCAAGCACACCATCAGAAGGAATCTGGAAAGCATTGCTAGAGATTATAACCCCCTAGATAAGAAATCGGAGCCCTTGGGGGCACAGGTGGTGTTTTAATCACTGGTGAGGACTGAAGGCAGGGGATTTGAAAGAGAAAGGCAGACCTGGGAGATGAACAACTGGTTAACAAGATGGTGTCAAAGAATGGGATTTAGAATTCTGGGTCAGGATTTTAAAAATAAGAATGATGGGCTCTTGGCCAAGGACGGCGTCGAGCTAACAAATTCAGAATTGTCTGGAGTCTTGGCAAAGCAGAGCTAACAAGAGGACTTTAAACGGAAAGTGGAGGACAGAACAGACTACCTACAAATATCTGCCAAGTCAGATCCACAGAGAGTAGAAAATAAAAAGAGGAAGAAGATCTGTAAAGAATCCAATAATTCATAAAAGACAATACACAAAAAGAGAACCAGAAATTTGAAACAAAACATGGTCTCAGATGACTATACGCAGGAGCAGAAAGTGTTGATAATGGAAAAAGGAACACGAAGAAGTTAATGTGAGGAGTTATGGTTGTGTCTGAAACTTGGTGGGGCAAAGGCTCTTATTTGGATGAAAGCTACAGAGGGAACAGCTTTTTTTCAAAAGCGACATAATAGAAAAACATCAGGGAAGGGGAAAAGTAGCATGGTGCACAATGTGCTGAAATCCAGGAATAAGAGAGGGGAAGATTTGGGTAAAGATCAGTAGAAACAGAAGGTGAAACAGCATTGTCATCAAGGTAACCTGATGTAGGGAGCTAGATGTCTACTTGATAGTTCCTAAGATGTTTTTCCTATTACATAAATCAATCATAGGAGGATTCTGGGAAGATGGCAGAGTAGGTCAGTAAATGTCAAGTTCTCCAGATTTCCCCTACAAATAGAGCAAATTTGCGCCTCAGGGCGAACACAAACTCATGAAAACCCAAGAAGATTTGGGGCAGAACAGGGGTTTTCCTTGAAGAAAGACTGGGGCCTGAGATTAACCTACCTGAGGTTCTCTGGGCTGAAACACCAAGTGGGGATCCTTCAGGCTGTCTGGTTATGGCTGAGGGCTCAGCAGAAGCACAGACTTTCAGCTCCCAGACTGTCCAGTGGGGGGGGTTGAATCCAGAGAGAGGGAACCCTGGCTGATGAGGAACGCCTGGCCCGGCTGTGCTGCTGAGATGCAGCCCTGGGCGAGAAGGAGCCAGTACCTGGTGAAAGCAGAAGCAGCGGCGGGCACCCTGCTGGCCATGGGCACTTGCAGGAGGGGGAGCACTTGGTCTGGGGTTCCTGGACACAGGGGAGAACTGAAGGGAAGCCTGAGGCACCCCACAATTTAGAGGTGTTTATATAAATACCTCTTATTTTTAAAAAAGTGTGTGGGCAAAGAAAAAAGCTCCCCATCACTGAAACATATTATGGGAACAGGGAAGACGGGGATTCATCTTCAGAGGAGGACACTTTGGAATCATATCAACAGACAAGCAAAAGAACTAGGCCTGAGGCCAAAAATTATTTATAATTTTCAATGAGAAAAAAATAAACATTTAATTAATCTGCAGATTTTCAGGACTTTCTATCAACCAAACCCAAACTTAACAGAAAATTTAACATACAAGAACCAATATCAAAGAGCAATTTTAAGGAACTCTTAAACATGGACAAATTGCTTTTGATTGTTTTACATGGGAAATGTATAATTTATGTTTAAGATATATATTAACTTTAGGGTAAGCTCAAAAGAAAGATTAGCAGAATAAAGGAAAAAATAGTAATCACATTATACAAATGAGATGCATTAGAAGGGGAAGGAGAGCCCATTGTTCTGAAAATCAATTCACATGGGGAATGGGCCACACTACATATATGCCATGAAGGGTATAGCACCTTCAAAATTTATGAAGAAATAAGGGCGAGGGATGAGTGGATGGGGAAGCAAAGGGTGAGGGAAGAAGGGAGGGATCCCTGGATAAGGGGAGGTTAAGAAATGGTAACCAAGTTATGAGGCAGAATTTAATGAAGGAATCAGCAGGGAAAGTAAAAACGTATGTATCTGGGTTATGTGTGTGTGTGAGAATGTATATGTGTATATGTATCTACATATGTAAACATAAATATATTTTTTATTAATTAACTTTCTTAGGAGTGATGGTGATATGTGATATGTTTATGAGAAATGTGTATGTTTATGTATGTATATGTATATGTATCCATATGTATAAATTAATATATCCTTTCTTAACTATAGCCTGCTTAGGGGTGGTGGGGTTGATTGAAAGGGGGAAAAAAAGAATGAAGTAAATAAGGTGTGCAGCAGAGAACAAAAGAACAATTTCCAAGGAAGTAAAGAAAAGAAGGACACTCATGAATATAATTTATTCTATTAATATATATATATATACACATTCTTAAATTAGCATTTGTTATCACATATTTTGAATCCTCCCTGGTGTTCTGTTGATAACATGATAATGTTCTATTTTGTTTTGTTGTAGCGAGCTGTCGTCTCTAGAAGCTGCCGGATCACTCTCTGGGAAGAGATCTGCTGTGTCTTCTCAAATCTCTCCGACAGATTCTTCTTCCTGTAACGAACCGTTGTCTCCAGGCAGTTGCTGTTAACTCTTGTCCTTAGAAGTGACTTCCCTTCCTGCAGAGAGCCCCGTCAAGCCTGATGCAATGCAGAGTCTTTTTATTGAATCTCCTCCAGCTCTTATCCTTCTCCAGGCCGATCTGCCCTCTGCGCCCAGTGCTGTCTCTTTTATCCTCCCAGAGAATGGGCGTGGGATAATGCAAGGGCTTCTGGGAAGAACCACCCCAGCCAATGAGCTTGCCCCCTCTATCAAGTCAACCTGAGTTCTCACCTTGTAATTGTCCAGAAAACCTGAATTCTCACCTTGTCACTATCCAGACAACCTCAGTTCTCACTTAGTAATCCTAACATTTTGTATTGCTTTTCTGTTTTTTTTTTTTTGCTTATTCTGTTTCTTCAAATAAAACAAATTTTGAAGAAAAACATAAATCAGTCACAATAGCACCATTAACTTTTAAATATGAAACATTTAGTAAACGAGAAGGCAAAAGTGCCTGAAGTCCAGACAGGAGGAAGAAATAGATTAGAAGTTTGATCAGACTAATGGGGAATTGTAATTATTGGAACTTTTTGTCCTTAAGGCACTAAGAAAAAAGATTCCAAAGAGCAACAAGAGGGGTAGATCAGCAAATCACTGACTTGGAGAGTAATAGAGACCTCAGTGCCTATTTCCTCAACTATATTCAGTTTCTGCTAAAACCAACCCAACAAAACACACACATTGTTCACCAGAAGAATTGCAAAGGTGGGAAGCCTATCATCTCTCAGGGTAATCCATTCTACTCTTGCAATACTCTAATTGTAAGAGGAAGAAATGTTCCCCTGACTTCAAATCTAAATTTGTTTCCTTACAATTGTCCCATTACTGCTGTTTCTGCCTCCTGGGGCCAAATGTTCAAAGTCTATCCCTTCTCCACATGACAGCCCTTCATATGTTGGAAAACAACCAACATGTTCCCCCTAAACCTTCTCCTCTCTGGGATAAACATCTCTGGTTCCATCAGTTGGTCCTCATGTGACAAGAAGGGGATGTCCTTTGTTTTCCTGGTCCCTGTATCTTCTGGACGCTGACCAGCTCATCAGCATCCTTCCGTGGTGGGCTAAGTGCTGAACACAAATCTCTGGCTGAGGGCTGAAGAAGGGTGGACTCTAATGAACTTATCACATCCCTACTCCCGTGTGACACTGTAGGGATCAGCTCCCTACAGCTGTAAATACATAGCCACTGTCCAGAGGTCAGTCCAGAGAGGACAAAACAAGCAAGGAGGGTGATCTCTTGCTGCTTCTCACCTAGTACGTGGGACTAAAAAGGCTTCCAAACTCATTCTACCCTCCCCAAAGGCTCCTCCAGGAGTCTCCAGTGAGCCTGACATCCGGGTCACAACAACCAGCATAGTTAGGTTTGCAGCTTGAGGGGGAGACAGTAGGAAGCCCTGAGTTCATTTCAGTTCTGCCCTTGGGAGCTTAAGTATTACACCTACAGGAAAAGTGACTCCTCCGTGTCCCCAGGTGGTCTCAGTGGTGATCTGGCGCATCTATTCCATGAACTGTAAAACCTTTTTGGAGGTATCCCCTCCATTCTTCCCATCCACCAGTGGCATTTGCAGTTATATGGAGCAAACAACAAAAAACAAAATTTATCCAAATAAACCAGTTTGAAGGACAAAACCCCCTCATCATTGCATCACAAAAAGCTGTGTGACAGGAGTAGAATCTGGGAAGACAGAGAGGAGAGAAGAGAAAAGAGAGAAGAGAGAGAGGAGCTTGTCTGCCTGGCCCAGGGGAAGCCCATTAGTCCTGGAGAGGATGCTGTGGTCTCCCGGAGTCAGGATGGATACATTCCTCCTCTTCAGGTGCCCCTGGAAGAAGAGTCATCTCTTTCTTTAATATACTGGCTCACGTATATTCCCATGGGTCCTTTCTGCTATCAGACACCAGTGACTAGGGCACAAGGACCCTTTAACCTGGGGTGCCAGGTGCACAAAGTGCTGGGTCTGGAGTCAGGAAGACTCTGCTCCCTGAATTCAAATCCATCCTCAGCTACTTCCTAGCTGTGATCCTGACCAAGTCACTTAACTCTGTTTACCTCAGTTTCCTCATCTGTAAAATGAGCCAGAGAAGCAAATGGCAAACCACTGCAGCGCCTCTGCCTAGAAAACCCCAAATGGGGTCAGGAGAATTGGACATGACTAAAAAACAACTGAACAACAGCCCTCTAACATAGAGAGTATCTATGTCAAGGACTCTTAACCTTTTTTTTTTGTTGTTGTCATGGACCCCTTTGGCAATCTTGTGAAGAAGCCCCTTCTCAGGATAATGTTTTTAAGTGCTTAAAATAAAATACATAAAATTACAAAGGAATCAAATTACACATGATCAACATATTTAAAAACAAGTTCATAGTTCCTAGGTTAAGAGCCTATGGTCTAGAGCAGGACTGCTTAAACTTTTCCCACTTTTTACCCAAGAAAATTTTACAGGATCCCAGGTATATAAAATAGATATACAAATCAAACATTTACTGCTAATGAATCATAATTTTGTAACCCTCACATTCAGTTACCACACTCTATAGGGGGTCATGACTCACAGTTTAAGGAGCTGGAATCTAGAAGAGGTTGTCCAAGATGGTGAAAGGCTTTGAGACCTGTGGAGGACCTGAGAAGGTTAACTCTACAAGAGAAAAGCTTGGGGGAAGGATATAACCTCTAGCTTCAATTGATGGAAGGTTTGTTATGTGGAAAATGCCTTGCTATACTTGGCCCCAGGGGATACCACTAGGAACAAGATGAAATAAACAGGTTTGAGCTTGCTCTAAGGAAAAATGTTCTCATTAATAAGGCTATCCCCCAAATAGCCCCTCCTGGGTTGCCTCATTAGCAGTAGTCAGGTAGAAATGGTATGAGCAGGGATCATGCATGTGGCAGAAGGGATTTTTGTTCCGACACTCATTGGACTAGGCAACCTCTGAGGCTCCTTCCAACTTCGATGTCCTCTAACTGCTTCAGAAAAGAGGAAGAGGGACCTGAGCTATCGTTAATGGCACCAACATGAAATACAGAGGGATGAAGTGAACCCAAAGCAATACAACTTTCTGATGACCACAGCTAAGGGGAGGGCCTGGAAACATCAGGACAGAGCAAGGATTATGACTGTTCCTTCTTCTGGTCAGGTATATAGGGAACATATCCCTCTGGCATACCTGGCTCTGAATCAGCACTGAAGGGCTTGGACTTTGGGATAATATGGCAGTTTCTCATCGGTCCTGTGATGTTGGGGGAAGAGGAGGCTTAAATGTTCAGCCACGCAGTTTGTATTTTATCTTAGGAAAGGCATATCCTAGTGGGGAGGGATGTTTTTCAGAAGCTTTGTTGCCCAAACAGGCCAATTTCAGTAGACTTCAAGAGGAATGACTCCTTTCTCCTACTATGTCCTTTCTGCATCTGGTTCTCCAAAACTCCTTCCAAGCAAGTAGTTCTTTCGTTTTTATTCCCATGTAGGCCTACCTCTAGCTTCCTGCTATTGGACATTAAAAGCTGACAGATACAGACAAGGACCAGTAAAGACAGGATACCTTCTCTTATTGCCAGCTGGAACCCAATTTTTTTTCCATCTCAGAATGATAGATCACCTTTTTCCCTTGGAGGTAGATCCTACACATCACCTCTTTTTGTTTTATTTTTTTAATTTACAAATGAAGGAATTGACAAACAATTCCAGTATTTTTGCCAAGATAGAAATGCTCTGCTTGGACAGAGATGCACAGGTCACAAGGACACAAGTGAGCAACCAAATACTCCTTCCCAAATAATTAAGCAAGACCATTTTTACACAATGAGGCAGCAGGTCTAAGAGAGGGGAAGTACTTTTTGGATGGCCTTACACTGGCCTATTGCTTCTTAACTCTTTTAGAATTTTTTTCTTGGGCTTTTTTTTCTGACAGATCCCACAGGATGACCAAGTTGGGGCATAACACTACATTACAGAGATAGGATCCAAAAATATTTTGAAAGGCTACAACATTGGGCAGAATCTAAGAAGATGGAATTTAATAAGGGATAAAAACTCATTCAATAAATCAACTTTGCAAGTTCAGGATAAGGGACGGATGGTTAGATTCACTTGTATGAAGAGTCTTGGGAGGGGGTCATAGTGGACTGCAAGCTCCATATAAATCAAGTGTGTGATGTGGTAAGCAAAAACATTAATACAGTTGTAGACTGAATTGAGAAGCTTATATTCCAGGAATATGGCTGCTGTAGATATTGTATTTTTCCCTCATCAGACTTCATCTGATATATTGTGTTCTGTTTCTAAAGGATGTGGATAAACCACAGTATGATAGAGAAGAGTAACTATTATGGAATCTCTGAGATATAAGATCATTTGAAGGAAATGGGGATCTCTCTCTCTCTCTTCTCTCTCTCTCTCTCTCTCTCTCTCTCTCTCTCTCTTTCTCTCTCTCTCTCTCTCTTCTCTCTCTCTCTTCTCTCTCTCTCTCTGTCTCTGTCTCTCTGTCTCTCTCTGTCTCTCTCTGTCTCTCTGTCTCTCTGTCTCTGTCTCTCTGTCTCTCTCTGTCTCTCTCTGTCTCTCTGTCTCTCTGTCTCTGTCTCTCTCTCTCTCTCTCTCTCTCTCTCTCTCTCTCTCTTCTCTCTCTCTCTCTGTCTCTGTCTCTCTGTCTCTCTCTGTCTCTCTCTGTCTCTCTGTCTCTGTCTCTGTCTCTCTCTCTCTCTCTCTCTCTCTCTCTCTCTCTCTCTCTCTCTCTCTCTATATATATATATATATATATATATATATATATATATATATGTTTCTCTATCTATCTATCATTCATTCGTTTGTTTTCGTGAAGCATTTGGGATTAAATGACTTGCCCAGGATCACACAGCTAGTAAGTGTCTGAGAATGGCTTTGAATTCAGGTCTTCCTGACTATAGACTCTGTGCTACCTCATTGCCCTGTATCTAAGTTGCAAAGAGACAAATTTGAGCTTAAAGTTTGGGAAAAACCTCCTATCAATTAAAGCTGCCTCAAGGCAAAGTGAAATGCCTTGAGAATGACAAATTCCACTTCACTGGAGGCTGTAAAGAAATGACCTAATGGATGCTGGGAATGATAACTCTTTAGGTGTTTTATAGGAGGACTTTCTCTGGGGGAAGGTTCAGACTAGATGGATGCTGAGCTCCAACTCTGCGACCCTACCATGAACTTCAGGAAGGATGCTTTGAGCAGATTTTGACAAATTGCTTAGAGGAGAATTGGTGGAGATTGCTGGGGGGGGGAGTGTTAAAAACTACCTGATGACTCTTAAAGAATAGGACCCACAGGGATGTCTTTTGGCTGTTCTTCTCATTACAAATTTCTTTGTAGCAAACACAGGTATCAAAGGATGGATTGTTGCTCTTTCGGTGATCTTGAGCTGTCATCTCATCAGCCCTAAAAGCTCTGCTCTTCATGCATGTGGAATGATGTTTTAAGAGACTCGTAATTCTTGTCAGTTCAGCTCTTCCTTTTGTCATCCCAGATCAGCACCTCTCTGCTCCTAAGCAGACAATTTAACGGGCAGCTGTCACCAAAGATTTCCTTTGCCCACTTGGCGATGACCCTCTCTGAATCTAGCTAAGCACTTCTCGGATGGCAGACCCATTCTCTGAATCAAGATCTTCCATATCATTCCTTCCAATCAGAAAGCATCCAAAGAGCTTGCAGGGGAAGGTGTCCCTAATCACATAGCCCTCCATTCTTATAGCTCTCATCCCTTCGACTTGACTATCCATTGTCACTCCTAGGTCTGAGATACTCAAGGGGCAATTGTTGATTTCATTCCATAGATTATGAGCCCCAATTTCTTCCAGAGCTAACCCCTATTCTATCCCCTCAAGTCCAAAGCAATTGCCTGATACCCCAGCAAAACAAAGGGATGTTTCTTTAGAATATAAGATAGGATTATAGAACTAGAACTATAGAAATGCCATTCAGTCCAACTCTCTCCTTTACAGATGAAGAAACTAAGGTTGAGCCAGATGAAGGTCCCCAAGGCCAGCGAGGTCGTGGGCTCTGGGGAAGGGATTTAACTTTAAGCTCCTGGCTCCAAAGCCATTCCAATGAGTACCAACACCACCTGTTTCCTCTCTGTCTCTCCCTCCCTGATCTCAGCCATGGGATTATCCTGCCCCTTCTGCAACGGAGCAAGATCATTCGCTTAGTTTCTGCAGCTCCAGCAGTGGTTGCCCACAGCAGAGTATCATGGGCTAGGGGCAAAACCCACTCACAACAGAGCTTGGGCAAGTAAACTAGAGCAGAGGGTGAAGAATGTGATTCTTGTTATTGTTTTCCAACAGAGCAACCAGAGTGTCAGGGACTCATTCAAACCCATCATTTCTTTCCTCTCTCCTCCCATTCACTTCTTTCTCTTTCATCCCATTTTATCCCACATAAGCAAGCTTTCTATCCTCCTTCCAAAACTAAATGTGCCCAAAGCTGCTGTGCTAATGTATGAAATGTAGTTTCCAAAAAAACTCAGCTCTCTCTCTTGCAAAATTTACAAAAACCTGTAAGTTAACTGGTACAAGCATTGCTATCCCCATTTCATAGACTGTGAAACTGAGACTTGGAAAATTTATGGTAGGTCATAGAGCAGCAACTAAGTGGCACGGTCCAAATTCAAATCCAGACCTTCTACTTCAATGATCCTTCAACTACATTTCACAAATGAATGTCTCCATCCTTTTATCCTTGAACAGTTTCTCGCATCATCGCACCAAAAACAAGGTTCCAATGATGGTGGAAGTCAAAGCTGTGCAGCGTTCTTGTTATAGAGAGTTACAAAAACCATGGAAGTAAAAGGACCTAATCCTGAATTAAGCAGAATAAAACACAAATCCTAAATGTTCCTTATAATAATGGATCTGCCATCAAACTTAATAGTGTGACAACCCATTTTCTAATCATTTTTAAACACTGAATATTAATTACACAAAAAAATTATAAATATTTATCACAGTATCTATTCTGTACTCCTTTATACCATATGGATGCAAAGATGAAAACCTCCTATTCCTGCCAAGTCAAGAAGTTCAAGACCTAACATAATTATAACTACAAAGAAGAAGGACACATTGCGATTTTCTATGCGCCAGAATACAGCATAACCTGAGATATTTTCTTCCTTTTTCTGGCAGATTTAATCAATAAAGACATGAAATATGGGCCAAGAGGAGGGAGGGCAATCACATAGCTTTTCTCAATTAGCTTTTGGTCTTGTTCAGATCATTTGCATGCTAATCTATGAAAAATCTTTTAAGTAAGGCTTTATAGCACCAGTCTCAGTGAGATTTTTTTGGTCGGTACTTGAAATGAGTTTGTGGGAAAACTTCATTATAGGTTAAATAGGAGTTATAAAAATTTTTCTAACCTTAAGTTCAATAATTGTCTTGGAAAATGAACTTTGAACCAATAATAGACACAGACAAAAGAATAGACATAAACTTAGAGTAAAGGATACTCTGGCTAGTTTTTATTGCATTATCCTTATCTAATTAAGTTTTTTGATTCTGTGCACTTAAAGACCTCAGCCTATTCTTTTCAGAGAGAGGCTTTCCAGCCATTGCACAACAGATGTAAGGGTCCACAGTAGATCCTGGAGAATTGAAGCTGAGATGGGGAGAAAATGTGTGACATCCAGAAGAGAACAACAGAAATCGGTGTGATGATACCACGAGAAGATGTAGCCTTGGCCACATATGTGAGCTGGCCATCCTGATCACATAGGTGTCTATTGAGTTTCTTTATATGCATTTTTCCCTAGCCACACTTGTTACCTAGCCCTCCATACACATTATCTGAACATATATGTTCTCTGTATGTTGTATGGTCTGGTAACCTTTTAATTAAATGAACTGTATGTATGTACAAGGAATAATACCTTATTACTTTACATATTATGTTGTGTAGTTATGTCTTTTGTTTTGAGCTAATGTGTTCATTGGTTGGCTGGTAAAAAGTACACATCAAAAATATTGATTTTGACTAATTGCTTTTACAAAGAGTGACTCTGCCTCTAACATTGGGATAGCTTTGCTGGGGCAAGCATAAGGAGGGATATTCTACTTGCCACCAAGGTAAAGAGACACTGGGGTCCCTTCCATAGACAGACTGGAATATACACAGTGTATTCTTTTTCTTAATCACCTTGCTCAAAACATTTCTGCAACCCTTCTTGGAATTATCTTTATCCATGTTGCAAATTGCACCAGTTTCCTTGCTTTAAACCAGGGTCTCTTAATTTTTTTGTTGTCCTGGTTTCCTTTGGACCTCTTCTTAGAATCATGTTTTTAAATGAATAATATATGTCAATGTGCATATATGTAAATATATAATAAATTTATATTATATATAAAATCAGTTCTATTGAAATGCAGTTATAAAAAATGTTAAGTTCATGTTGAGGTTAAGAATTTTTGCAGGATTTTCTGGACACTCTTGCCTGGTCCAGGACTTCTTTCTTTTTCTCTTTCTTTTACTCCCTTTGTTCTTTTAGGTTCTACTCCATTTCCTCCCTTCTCTCCCCAACTTCTTGAGGATTCCTTGTGTCAATAACCTAGTGCAGGAAGCTTTATACACAATCAGTCTATCAGGAAGCAGCTGACTTTTGTGCCTGTCCATCTCCTGCCATAAAGCTCTAAATGAGTGTCATTGGCTGAATGTCATAAATGAGAATCACAGGAAATGGAGAACTCTCAGGGTCTAGAAATAGATAGTAACAAGAAGGGGCTTTTGCTCATAATGTCCCTTCTGTCCATTATATTTAATTAAGGGAATCTTATTCTTTGAAAAAGAAATTGCTATAAAAACATTTTGGAGTGACTATTTATAGATTGGTAAGAGCAGAATGTGGCTGCTTATACACTATTGACAAACTAAGAAAATTAGAAACATTTTTCCCAGGCAGCTGACTTTTCTGTGTCTGGATTTTCTCCTCTGTTAATGAAGTGACTGTAATAGATTAGAGACCTCAGAGACTTCTAAACTTTGGAGCATGCATCCCTAAAAGAGTTATATTTATTTATAAATCAAAGACATGTATCACAACAAACAAAATGGACATAAAAAGAATACGATAAAGACAAAATAAATGATATATTAAAAGTATTTTATTTAATGTTACAAACCTTTTCCTCTCACTGAAATATTATTTTAATATTTTTAGTATGATTGAATATACTTCATTTTTTGTTTTTTTTGGGGGGGAACAATCTACTTTATAAGCCTTGCTTTTTTATTAAAGCTTTTTATTTACAAAGATATGCATGGGTAATTTTTCCAACATTGACCCTTGCATAACCTTTTGTTGCAAATTTTCCCCTCCTTCCCTCCATTCCCTGCCCTAGCTGGCAGGTAGTCCAATACATGTTAAACATGTTGAAATACATGTTAGATCCAATATATGTATACATATTTATATAGTTATCTTGTTGCACAAGAAAAATCAGATCCAAAAGGAAGAAAAAACTGGGAAAGAAAACAAAATTCAAGCAAATAACATCCAAGAGAGTGAGAATGCTATATTGTGAACCACAGCCTCTCTCTGGGTACAGATGGCTCTCTTTATCACTGAACAATTGGAACTGGTTTGAATCATCTCATTGTTGAAGACAGCCACGTCTATCAGAATTGATCATTGTATAATCTTGCTGTTGCTGTGTACAATGATCTCCTGGTCCTGTTCACTTCACTCAGCCTCAGTTCATGTAAGTCTCTCCAAGCCTCTCTGTATTCATCCTGCTGGTCATTTCTTACAGAACAATTATACTTCATTTGAAAATTATCCTTGTATAAGTCTTAGGGGAAAGAATGGACTTATAAATAATAATTATTGTTACTGTTGCACATATAGGCTTTGGAAGGTACTTATTCCAACCTACTGTCAGAGTTCTAGGAACATCCCTGAGGACTTAGGGTGTCATACTATTGCCCCTCATGTGTCCCCCATCCAGTGTGTTCTTCCCCCACATCTTCACCAACTAATATTTACTCAACATCATTTACCCAGAGATTAATGCCTCAATTTCATTTTGACTCATAGACATCAATTGATAACATTAAACATTAATTCGTTTGTACAAAAGGTTATTTCCTGAAGAGATACAGTAAGCCCCAAAGCCCAAAAATATGCTCAAGCCAGGGAACACTTTTCCTTTTATATCTTAGCCTTTGGACTGTGCAGGCTCAAATTTAAAGTGGCTGCTACAAAACATTCCCCCCATCAATAAAAATTCATTTTTGAAAAAACTGTTGGGAAAACTGGAAATCAGTATGGCAGAAATCCACACTTAACACCATATACCAAGATAAGATCAAAATGGGTCCATGATTTAGGCATAAAGAACGAGATCATAAATAGATTAGAGGAACAGAAAATAGTCTACCTCTCAGACCTGTGGAGGAGGAAGGAATTTATGACCAGAGGAGAAATCATTATTGATCACAAAATAGAAGATTTTGATTACATCAAATTAAAAAGTTTCTGCACAAACAAAACTAATGCAAACAAGATTAGAAGGGAAGTAACAAATTGGGAAAACATTTTTACAGTTAAAGGTTCTGATAAAGGCCTCATTTCCAAAATATATAGAGAACTGACCCTAATTTATAAGAAATCAAACCATTCTCCAATTGATAAATGGTCAAAGGATTTTAACAGACAATTTTCAGATGATGAAATTGAAATTATATCCACTCATATGAAAGAATGTTCCAAATCACTACTGATCAGAGAAATGCAAATTAAGACAACTCTGAGATACCACTACACACCTGTCAGATTGGCTAAGATGACAGGAACAACTAATGATGAATGTTGGAGGGGATGTGGGAAAACTGGGACACTGATGCATTGTTGGTGGAGTTGTGAAAGAATCCAGCCATTCTGGAGAGCAATTTGGAATTATGCCCCAAAAGTTATCAAAATGTGCATACCCTTTGACCCAGCAGTGCTACTTCTGGGCTTATATCCCAAGGAAATACTAATGAAGGTAAAGGGACCTGTATGTGCCAAAATGTTTGTGGCAGCCCTTTTTGTAGCGGCTAGAAGCTGGAAGATGAATGGATGTCCATCAGTTGGAGAATGGTTGGGTAAATTATGGTATATGAATGTTATGGAATATTATTGTTCTGTAAGAAATGACCAGCAGGAAGAATGCAGAGAGGCTTGGAGAGACTTACATCAACTGATGCTGAGTGAAACGAGCAGAACCAGAAGATCATTATACACTTCAACAATGATACTGTATGAGGATGTATTCTGATGGAAGTGGATATCTTCAACATAGAGAAGAGCTAATCCAATTCCAATTGATCAATGATGGACAGAATCAGCTACACCAGAAAAGGAACACTGGGAAATGAGTGTAAACTGTGAGCATTTTTTTGTTTTGTTTTGTTTTGTTTCTCTTCCCAGATTATTTTTACCTTCCAAATACAATCCTTCCTTTGCAACAACAACAACAACAAAATTCAATTCTGCACATATATATTGTACCAAGCATATACTATAAGATATTAAAATATATGGGAATAGGGGCAGCTAGGTGGCGCAGTGGATAGAGCACCAGCCCTGAATTCAGGAGGATACGAGTTCAAATCTGGTCTCAGACACTTAACACTTCCTAGCTGTGTGACCCTGGGCAAGTCACGTAACCCCAGCCTCAGGGGGAAAAAAAAAAAAAAAAAAAAAAATATATATATATATATATATATATATATATATATATATATATAGGAATGCCTGCCATCTAGGGGAGGGGGTGGAGAGAAGGAGGGGAAAAACTCAGAACAGAAGGGAGTACAAGGGATAATGTTGTAAAAAAAAAAAAAATTACCTATGCATATGTACTGTCAAAGAAAATGTTATAATTATAAAAATTAATAAAAAAAAAAAAGAAAGAAAAGGCAGCCACCAGCAGGATTTACTGTCTTAGATTCGTTTTTGCTCACTCAAAAGTTTTCAGGAAAGAAAGAGAATTCAAGATCCTCTCTTGAAGACTTCTGTAATTTCACCCAGTTCTGGCTTCGTAGCTTAGGCTTTTCTTCACTCTCCAGTAAGCAGACAGGAAACAATCACAGAAAATCAGTGAATACTCCAAAGTTTTGGGCAAAGTGCTTCTGTTCAGTGACCTGACGTATTTCTGGAAGCAGGATTTCAAATTTCAAGGTAGGTAGAGCAACTTGCATCTTTTCCAAATACTATGTCCTCATTGGCCAGGCCCCATCTTATACTAGTGATCAATGAACAAAAATTAAAATGGCTATTTATGATACCTTTACATAGTACTTATTATGTGCCAGATACTATGGGAAGGGTTTATAATTATCTCCTTTGATCCTTACAAGAACTATGGGATATAGATACAATTATTATCTATATAGAAAAGAAAAGTTAATTGACTTACTTAATGTCCTGTAGCTAATAAGTGTTTGAAGTTGGATCTGAATTCAGGTCTTTCTGATCTGTTTTATTCACCACCCAGCTGCCTTTAATCATCCAATTAATTTGATCAGTGAAGTGAAGTTAATTCATCAAGCATGGGAATGTATTTTTGGATGCTTTTTAATGAAAATGTTTAAAATACAACCACCAAATAATCAGTTGTAACAATCAGTGAACCCAACAATTTCATCAGGAACAATGTTTCTCTAGATGTATTTATTTACCATGCACAATACAAAAGCAGCTGATTTTAACAAAGAGGCAGGTCTTTAGTATAAAGCCATTCTACTTTCTTTATGGGGTTCTGCTTAAGAGATGACATCAGATCTTAATTTTCTATTCAAATAGTTATAATTATAAAATAAAATAAAAATAAATTAAAAAAAAAAAAAAAAAAAAAAAAAAATTTTCTATTCAAATATATTATTATGAACGTGAGAAATAGTGTAGAGTCCAGTTTGGTTGGACCGGGAGTACAGGAAGAGGAGTAATGTATAACTAGGCAGAAAGGGTAGGTAGACCAGATTGAGAAGGGTTTTAAATGTTAGGTAGTGGAATTTATATTTGATATTTGCTGTAAAGAGGGGTCATAGGAGTTTATTGAGTAAAGGAGCAACATGGGCTATTCTGTGCTTCAGGAAAATCACTTTGGGGATATTGTGGAGGATGGATCTAGCTTTTGGAGGCTCATTTGAGGAAGTCATGGAAATAGTACAGGTGAAAAGGCATGAAAGCCTGAACTGCTGGGCCATTGGCCCTACTTTGGGGACCCCTGGCGTCTTGGGTCATGTGTTGGACTTAGGGTCAAATTCTGCCATGATACTTACTAGTATGTGACCCTTCACCTCTCTGACGTCGAGTTTCCCCTTCTGTAAAATGGGAATGTGTAGCAATAAATTCTGAATTCACAGGATTGTTTGAGGCTCAGAAGGGGAAATGTATATAAAATGCTCCATAGACTTTAAAACACCATGTAAATGTCTACAATTATTTGCTCAATTACTACAACTGAATAGCTTCTCTCCAATTCTTCTCTCCTGTTCCCCCTGATGTTTCGAATTTTCAATTCAATTTAATTCAACAAATATTAATTAGGCACCTACTATGTATAAGGCAAAGAGGGAATATAGTATGCAGGGGCAATGTGGCACAGTAGGTAGAGTTTGGGGCTTGCCATCAAGAAGATGGGGTTCAAATTCTGCCTTGGGTACCACCTTTGAGACCCTGGGCAAGTCACTGAAACAACTCCATGGGTCTTTCCTACTAAGCCATAGCCTGGCATTTATATGCCATATCACACATAAGGGAATAAAGGTCAAATTAACTCAACGAGTATTTATTTAGCAATAACTTTGTGCCAGGAACTGTGGAAAGGGGTCATCATACAAACACAAGTAGAGGACCGTTGCTGCCCTCAAAGGGTTCACATATTAACAAGGGAGACAGCACATAAAAAGAAGCTGAAGAGGGAGGGAGCAAGGGGATTAGCCTAATGGCAAGAGTAGAGAAAGTCCAAGGGTGAGGAGTGAGGAGAAGGGAAAGCCTCCTTTAAATAGAGGGCTCAGGAGGAACTGGTCACTTAAAGGAAAGGTCCAGAGGGCAGAAGGTCCTTCCAGTGTGAGAAATCCAGTAGCTGGGACTGAGTTTTCAGTGGCAGATTGAGAAGAAGCAGGAGTGCAGCCTGATGAAGAAGGAAAGAAATAAAATTATCCACAAGGAGCTTTGGTTTACAGCCTCAGTTCACATTCATTTATTTTATCTTTTTCTCAAAGTGAATGAACATTAACAACCACTCAGGTTGTGAGATGCTGTAGCCTATAATGGATCAGGCCTCTTTTTCTCTCCCTGTCCCAGGTTTTTCCTTTTATTTATAGGTTTTAAACTCTTCCCCTTATGGTTTCTTTAACTGGAGCTGTGTTTGGTGAGCAAACTGGAATCATAGGATTTTCGCATTTAGAGATAGAATTTTAGAGATCATATGGTCCAAGAATCCTGAGATCCAGCAGCATTCTGACCATTTCCTGTGCAGAACCAGAATGTCTGTCAACCCTACTTGTCTGGTATTGCTTGTCATTATAAAACACCATTCATGGTAAATGCCCAACGTAGAAACATAACTGGGGTAGGACAATGTAGGCTTTCCCCCAGGGCACAAAATTTAGAAGGTGTAAATATTTAATATGGGTTCTTTCAGCATCAGAGATACCATTGTAGTAACTAATTCTGCTTCTCACTTAACTGAATTTGTTTTAATGATTTCTTGTGACTGAATCACTTAATCACTTAATGTGATTGAATATGCTTCATTATTTTTGAAAAATCCCTGTGTATATCCTAAGGGATAGGATAGACTTGTAGATAACAATTACGTTCACTTCATGAATTATAAGTCAATATGGTTTGCCTGCCTTAGGCAAATTCCCTGCTATTAGTCCCAGGAGCCAAGATTGCTAGTTAGGGCAAACACAAAACTAAGAACAGACATTCTCTACCCACCAGTTTTACCTACAATCTCTAAGATGGATAAAGACTGAAGGTTACTGTTGTGGCCAAAAACAATCATTCATTTCAAGGATCATCTGTTAAATTGTGCCATTACGGCTGGCTGTGACACTCTTGGACTGCCATTTCTCACTGCCACAGACACCTTTAACTTGATCCCCGTGGAATCAGTCATAGAAGATCAACCTCCTTGTACCTGTATTGCAGTTGGAAAACTCACCCTAGAGCATCCTGCCTCCATGTTCTTTTTTCTTGAGCTTATGTGAATCTTTTTTTTGGATTTTCAGCCTACTGCTCTGATCAAGGGTACATAAATACTACTAGATTCCCTTAGCCTAGTGCAGAACCTTAAAGTCACATCCACCAGAGAATCACCATTGTAGGCCTCTCCAAAGACAATGTAAGATGTTGGGGAGGAATCGTGGAACAAATGGGGACCAGAGTCGCACAGCATGGGAAGCAGGAGAGGGCTGTGATTTGTTCCAAAGGAAGAGGAGCTCACGTCAAGGGGAGCACCCAGTGGCAGCAACATTCAGGTCCCCTCCAAGTCTCTGATGTCCTGAGATATCTCTTCTGCCTCTCCAGGAACATGTCATTGATCGGTAAAGGGAGGTGATGTCATATGTGTCACTGACCATGGAGTTTATTTTTTCAAGCAAAGTTGTATTGCTATCTTTTTTAAAGTAAATTTTTATTCATAGCATTTTTTTACATCACCCACATTTCCCAAAGTAGTCCCTTTCCCTCCCCCTTCAGAGAGCAATTCTTTCTAATAAAAATTTGAAGAGGAAAAAATAGTTTAGGGGCATGATGCTCTGGTGATCTGGAAAATATGAGTAAAATTTTTTGACCCTCCTTTTGTTAACAGAGAAAAAGTCTGAACTATTGTTATATTAAAAGATAAAATATGTTGATATTTTATGATACATATGTTTTATGCATTTCTGAGTTCCTGAATTTTTTCTGTGTCATCTGCAGGCCTTCAGATATAGTCTAGCTTCCTCAAAACTTAACTCAAATTACCATCTAATTTCTTATACTTACCTGCGAAATATTAAAACTGTGATGAGGAAAAGTCGCCATGTGGAAGGGATAATTATAGTGCTTTAAGGTTTATAAAGAACTTTATATGCATTATTTCACTTGATCTTTTGGCAATGTGAGGTAGGAGCTATATACATGTTCTATTATATTATTATGTACTATAAATTATATGCTACTGCTATGTATAACATCATATAAAACACACACACATATACATATATATATATGTATGTATATATATATATATATATATATATATATATATATATATATATATATATAAAACACCAGTTTATGCAGGCTGTAAGAGATTAAATGGCTTGGCTAGGGTCACACAACTAGTAAATGATATGGGATTTGAATTCAGGGCTTCTTGACTAGAAGCCTAATGTGCTATCTATTATGCTATAATTTTCTCAGTAAATAAGTAAGTGGGTCTAAGGAGCCCTTTTTCATCCTGTCTTGGCTTCTTGACACTTTGCATTCATGTGATTTCCCCACATGCCTGTTGAAATCTTTCTCTCCTTCAACAGTATAATCCCTCCATATTACCCCCAGCCAGGAGTAATCTGTTCCTTCTTGAGTTTCTTATAGTACCTTGTTAGTTAGTGCCTTGCATTATTATACCTATCCCCCTTTTATACTGAAAGCTTCTTTGGGCAAAGGCTATTTTTAATTTGTTCTTTTTCTAACTTTTTCAGTTGCATGCCCAATTCATTGATTTCCCCTTTCTCTATTTTATTCATGTAGCTATTTAGAGATATAAAATTTCCCCTAATAACTGCTTTGGCTTCATCCCATAGATTTTGGTATGTTGTCTCATTATTGTCATTCTCTTGGATGAAATTATGAATTGTTTCTGTGATTTGTTGTTCGACTTACTCATTTTTTTTAGAATTAGGTTATGTAATTTTCAATTGGCTTTTAGTCAATCTTTCCCTGACCCTTTATTGAATATAATTTTTATTGCATTGTGGTCTGAAAAAGAAACATTTATGATTTCTGCCTGGCAAAGTATTTTTGAATACAATAGGTGCTTTATAAATGTTTGAATTTAATAGAAATGAAACTGTGCTAGGAGCTTGGAAGATATCAATGGATAATTTTACTAAATATATTCCATATCCTCCAAATAAAGTTACAATGGGTCTTTGATTTCTGTAGGCAAAAGTTTTTGGACACTGGATGCATCAAAGGGTTGGTGGTGCACATGGTCCCCGAATTCCTCTCAGTTTGGTTTCTCTCAGGGAGGTACTGTGCCTTCCTTGTTTCTCTGTGGTCCTGAAGTGTGAGTTCATCAGAATTCCTCATGAAGAAACTCCTTGAACTTACACTCCAGTTTAGCAATTTGTCTGTAATTTATGATCTTGTAATATATGATCCTTATATGCTGATGATATGGTATACTTGGAAATTCCTAGGGAATCAGCAAAGATATTAATAGATATAATTAGCAGCTTCAGAAAAGTTGCAGACCACAAAATAAATCCTCAAAAATCAACAGCATTTCTATGTAATATTAACATAACAAGAAGTAATAAAAGGAAGGAAAGTTCCATTTCAGAAAACTACTAAAATGTGCATTAAATTATTAGGGATCAAATTCCTAAAAAACACAAAAGACTTGTATAGATTCAATTACAAAGTGCTCCTCAAGGAAATAAAGAACACCTTAAATAGCTGGAGGAATAGTCAATGCTCATAGTTCTTTTGTACTAATATAATAAAAATGGCAATTAAATTAAATTAATTTACACTTTTAATGCTATGTGAAGCAAATTACCAAGGGGATATTTTACAGAACTTGATAAAAACAAAATCAAAATTCACTTGGAAAAACAAAAGATTGAGGCTATCAAAGGAAATGATGAAAGGACAAAGAAGGGATAGTGCTTCTAGATCTCCAACTATATTATGAAGCAGCAGGCATCAAAACCATCTGATATTGGTTAATAAATAAAGAAACAGATCAATGGAACAAAGGGGATTAAAAAACAATGGAAGGCAATAACCTAAGAGAAAACATAAATTACCTAAGGGAAAATTCCTATTTGATAAAAACTGCTGGGAAAACTAGAAATCAGTCTGGCAAAATTAGGCTTAGATGAACATTTTATTACATACTCCACAACATAGTCTATATGCAATAAAATCTTATTATTAATTATCATACATTGATCCTATAGCTTCCATAGCTACAGGTAGGAGATGTCTTTCTATCCAAATAAGGGACAGAGACAATTTCATTTTTTTTTAATAATTATAAATTTTTTGACAGTATATATGCATGAGTAATTTTTTTATAACATTATCCCTTGTATTCATTTTTCCAAATTTTCCCCTCCCTCCCTCTACTCCCTGCCCTAGATGACAGGCAATTCCATACATTTTACATGTGTTACAGTATAACCTAGATACAATATATGTGTGTAAATCTAATTTTCTTGTTGCACGTTAAGTATTAGATTCCGAAGGTATAAGTAACCTGGGTAGATAGACAATAGTGCTAACAGTTTACATTCACTTCCCAATGTTCCTTCTCTGGGTGTAGTTGTTTCTGTCCATCATTGATCAACTGGAAGTGAGTTGGATCTTCTTTATGTTGAAGATTTCCACTTCCATCAGAATACATCCTCATACAGTATTGTTGTTGAAGTGTATAGCGATCTTCTGGTTCTGTTCATTTCACTCAGCATCAGTTCATTTAAGTCTCTCCAAACCTCTCTGTATTCCTAATGCTGGTCATTTCTTACAGAGCAATAATATTACATAACCTTCATATACCTTAATTTACCCAACCATTCTCCAAATATTGGACATCCATTCATCTTCCAGTTTCTAGCCACTACAAAAAGAGCTGCCACAAACATTTTGGCACATACAGGTCCCTTTCCCCTCTTTAGTATTTCTTTGGGATATAAGCCCAATAGCAGCAATGCTGGATCAAAGGGTATGCACAGTTTGATAACTTTTTGGGCATAGTTCCAGATTGCAGAGACAATTTCAAAAGATTATTGTATCTTTATAATTTTATTGTAACTTTGATTCCATGAAACTGAAAAAGTTCTACACAGACAAAATTAATGCACCTAGAATAAGAAGCGAAGTGGCTGAATGAGAAAAAATATTTTTTCTATCAAATAAATTCAAGATATGTAAAAAGTAATAAATTATGTAGCTGGTAGCCATTGTCCATTAGATAAGTAATTAAAGGATATGGATAAGTAGTTCTCAAAAGAAGTAAAAGAATTTAGAATCACATTAAAGAATGCTCCAAATCACTAATAGTAAAAGAAATGTAAACCAAAACAATGCTGACATATCTATAAATGGGCAAAAATGACAATAGTCAATCTTCAAAGGGCTTATGGAAATATTAATACATTGTTGATGAGGATATGAAATGGTACAACCATTTTGGAAAATAATTTGAATTATGCAAATGAAGTGAGTAAAATATTTTTGAACCAGAGACTCCATACCTAGGTTCATAAGAAGGAAATCCCTATACACATTAAAATATTTATAGTAGTACTTTTTAAAGTAACAAAGAATTGGAAATAAAAGTCCATCGACTAGTGGATGGAAACATGAATTGTGATATGTGAATATAATGGAATTCCATTATAAGAAATAATATGTACAAAAAATGTTTATAGCATTTTTCTTTGTGGTGGCAAAGAATTGATGGGCATCATCAACTGGGAACGGCTGAAAAAATTGTGTTACGGGAATTTCTATAAGAAATTATGATCAGGCTGATTTCAAAAAACCTTAAGACATAGATGAACTGATGCTGAGTGAAGTGAGTAGAACCACTTTTTTTTCTTTCTCAAGGTTTTCCCTTTTTATTCTGATTCTTCTTTCACAATACAACTTTTTTTGTTAATTTTTTTCTTTTCTTTTTTTACATTTTTTATTAATTTTATAATTATAACTTTTTTGACAGTACATATGCATAGGTAATATTTTTTAAACAACATTATCCCTTGTACTCCCTTCTGTTCCGAGTTTTTCCCCTCCTTCCCTCCAGCACCTCCCCTAGATGGCAGGCATTCCCATACATATTAAATATCTTACAGTATATCCTAGGTACAATATATATGTGCAGAACCGAATTTTGTTGTTGTTGTTGCAAAGGAAGAATTGGATTCGGAAGCTAAAAATAATCTGGGAAGAAAAAAAAATGCTCACAGTTTACACTCATTTCCCAGTGTTCCTTCTCTGGGTGTAGCTGATTCTGTCCATCATTAATCAATTGGAATTGGATTAGCTCTTCTCTATGTTGAAGATTTCCACTTCCATCAGAATACATCCTCGTACAGTATCATTGTTGAAGTGTATAATGATCTCCTGGTTCTGCTCGTTTCACTCAGCATCAGTTGATGTCTCTCCAAGCCTTTCTGTATTCCTCCTGCTGGTCATTTCTTACAGAACAATAATATTCCATAACATTCACATACCATAATTTACCCAACCATTCTCCAACTGATGGACATCCATTCATCTTCCAGTTTCTAGAGCTGCCACAAACACTTTGGCACATACAGGTCCCTTTCCCCTCCTCAGTATTTCCTTGGGGTATAAGCCCAGTAGTAGTATGGCTGGGTCAAAGGGTATGCACAGTTTGATCACTTTTTGGGCATAATTCCAGATTGCTCTCCAGAATGGTTCGATTCTTTCACAACTCCACCAACAATGCATCAGTGTCCCAGTTTTCCCACAGCCCCTCCAACATTCATCATTATTTGTTCCTGTCATCTTAGCCAATCTTCACAATACAACTTAATGTGGAAATATTTTTAATATGATTGTACACGTATAATCTATAAGAGATGGTCATTTTGGAGAAGGGAGAAGGAAGAAAAATAGAAATCAAAATCTTATAAAAGTAAATATTGAAAACTATCTTTAAATGTAATTGAAAAGGAAACAATTGAGTGGGAGAAAATGATGTGTGTGATGAATGCAGAGAAACATGGGAAACTCTCCAGAACTGATGCAGAATGGAGTAAACTGTCAAGGGAACAATATGAGCCCTGTAAATGGAAAAGAACAAGCACATAGAAAAAATCTAAAGTAAATGCCAACCATAAAGACAATTCAAATGAGAGAACAAGGAGGGGAACCTCTAACTCCCCCCCATGGAGGTAATTTCATGCGCTGCTCATTTTTTTTTTCCACTTGTTTTAAAAATATTACTTTTTAATATGAGGTGACTTTGGGAAGGGTGAGGTGGGGACTTGGGGTAACTGGTGCAAAATAAAGTATGACAAGAACATTTAAAAGCGCTCTTTTTGGAGAATGGTTGAACTCGCGGGCTCCCCAGCTTCAGGCGCGGACAAGGCGCCCCGGTGCATTTCGAGCCCCCCATTCTCTCAGCCTTAAAAAACGGCAGTGACCATACGGGGCGGGTCTTTTGGTGAGCCACGTGTTCTGTAAACGTCCCGTCCAAGGCGGGAGTTGTGATGCTCCGCGATGCTGTTCTAGAGACACGGAGCCGGCGTCCCAGAGGGCAGACGGACCCCGACCTGGGCCAGTCCCAGAACTGAAGGCTGGGGGGGGGGCGGGCCCGTCTATGGTGCCCGCTGCTCTAAGTAAAGGCTTTTAGCTCCTCATCCCATCCCCGCAGAGCCGGGAACCGAGGACGTCTGGCCCCCCTCCCCGACCCTCCCCGTGCCTCAGTGTCCCTATCGGTGCAGTAACGTCCGCAGGGCTCCTCGTTGTTCTAGCACCGCAGGGGCCTATGGGAAAACAGGGTCGGCGACGCTTGGGTGGTCCGCCGTCCCTACCCTCTCCTCTCCCACGGGTCTACTCTACCCTGGGCTCGAGAGCTCCGCCTTCTCCTCTCCTTCCCTCCGCCCCAGAAACGTGGACCAATCAGCGTCTTCATCCTGCCCCAGCCTCAGTCGTGGGCCAATTAGCGTCCTCCCACCTCAGGCCGGCCGCCCAATCGGCTGTACGTTCGGACCCAATCAGCCCTAGAGCCAGCCCCTTGCTCCCATCTCCGCAGCTACAGACCAATGAAAGCTTCGCTCCTTCTGCTCTCCCCTCCTTCAGTAGACGCAGTCCAACCAGCGGCTAGATACGCCCTCCTCTTGCGCGTCTTCCCCTGAGCCTCGGGCCAATCAGCGGTCGGCTCGGTTCCTAGTCTCCAGCCTCGACTCCGAGGCGCCTTGTAAGCGGGGAGACCGCGGCAGCTCCAGCCGAAGCTGAGCCCAGGAGGTGCGGAAAGGCGTTGCGGCGGCGGAGAAGGCGCGGGCCCGGCGGGGCTTCCATCCGCGCCGCTCTCGGGCCTCGAGGCCTCGCGTCACCCCGAGAGCCTCCGCGCTGCGCGGGCGGCGGGCGCGATGCAGCGGAGGCCGGGCCCGGGGCGGCTGCCGCTGCTGCCGCTGCTGCTGCTGCTGCTAGGGGCGGGGCGCGGCGGTGGCGCGGGGCGCGGGGGGAGCCCGATGACCCGCACTACCCGCAGGGCGAGCACCGGGCCGACTACGATCGCGAGGCGCTGCTGGGGGGCCAGGTGAGCGCACTCCCCGCCGAGGATCCCCCGCCAAGCGGAGCTTTCCCGGGCGCGCCCCTTCCCCTCGTGTCCCCCTCCTCCGGACTGCCCCGTGAGCCCCGCGGGGGTGAGAGGGGGGGGGCACCGAAGGGGCGCGGGGGGCGGGAGGGAAGCGGCGGTGGCCAGTCTTGGTCCAGCGCTTTAATCTCCTTGGAGACCAGTAGGAGGCGGGACCTGGGATTATCCTCATTGTACATGGGGGAAACTGAGGCAGGGCAGGCGGGCCGGGGTCCCACCGCTGTTGTGTGCACTGCACTAAGTAAGAGCTTTTCACAGGCTTCTCATCCGATCCCCGCAGAGCCGGGGTGGGGGGCCCGGCCTTCCGGCCCCCGGGGGTGAGCTAGGCCCCTTCTCCATCATTGGGAAACCGGGCCCGGCCTGGGGGTCTCGGGGTAGTGTATCCGTGTGGGCCTCCCGGACTTCTGCAGATCCGAAGCCTGGGACGGAGATGGGGGCCGCCCGGCTCAGAAACCTTCCGCCCTCCTTAGAACCGTTTCCCGCTTAGGAGTTTGGGCGCTTTGGTGCGGACGCCTAGGGCCCGGGCCCGGGCCTGGCGGGAGCCGCTTCTGGGGATGGAGGATGGAGACCCGCGGGCACCGCCTTCGGGGTGGGGATGCGCAGCCCGGCCTAGCAGCCCCGTGGGAGCCCCGTCCCTGAGAGGCCTCCGCCTCCCTTCTCCAGGACGTCCGGCTGGGCCGGCCCCCCCCTCGGTGTTCCCAGGAGTTTGTAGTCAGAGGTGCTGGGCGCCGGGGCCTCAGGCGACTAGAAGGAGAAGTTGGATGAAACGCCCTTCAAAGGGGCCCCCAGCCCCAGACCGAGCCGATAGGGGGCAGAGGAGTGGCCTTGTTTGTGTCTGGACCCGAGGCCCTCACCCTGGTGATGGGCCCCCCCTGAACCGGCTCCTTTCCCTGGCACTGCAGGGCCTCCCCCGCCGCCCCGCTGCCCTCCGTGCCCATAGGGATCCCAGGCCTGATTCATTCATTCTTTGTCTCTTCCTTCCCAAAGGCAGAAGCGGATGAGTATGAAAAACTCAGCCCGGAGGAGCAGCAGAAGAGGCTGAAGGCCATCATTAAGAAAATTGACGTGGACTCGGATGGTTTCCTTACCGAAAGTAAGGGCCCTTTTCCCTGCTAACTGAAGAGAAATGTCATCAACCCGGGAATGTTTCTGTGGATGTGGCTTCCCCCTCCCCCCCACCTTCAGAGTGTTGTGAGACAGAGACAGAGACAGAGTCAGAGACAGAGAGAGAGAGAGAGACAGACAGAGACAGAGAGACACAGAGAGAGACAGAGAGACACAGAGAGAGAGAGAGAAACAGACAGAGAGAGACAGAGACACAGAGACACAGAGAGAGAGACAGAGATAGAGACAGAGAGACACAGAGAGAGACAGAGACAGACAGAGAGAGACAGAGACAGAGAGAGAGGAGAGAGAGACAGAGAGAGACAGAGACAGACAGAGAGAGACAGAGACAGAGAGAGAGGAGAGAGAGACAGAGAGAGACACAGAGAGAGAGACAGAGACAGAGATAGAGACAGAGAGACACAGAGAGAGAGACAGAGAGACAGACAGAGAGAGTCAGAGACAGAGAGACACACAGAGAGAGAGAGTCAGAGACAGAGACAGACAGAGAGAGACACAGAGAGAGAGACAGACAGGGAGAGACACAGAGAGAGAGAGAGAGACAGAGACAGACAGAGAGAGAGAGATAGAGACAGAGACAGACAGAGAGAGTCAGAGACAGAGAGAGTCAGAGACAGAGACAGACAGAGAGAGACACAGAGAGAGAGACAGACAGGGAGAGACACAGAGAGAGAGAGAGAGACAGAGACAGAGAGAGAGAGAGAGACAGAGAGAGATAGACAGAGAGAGTCAGAGACAGAGAGAGTCAGAGACAGAGAGAGAGCGAGCGGTGCTTTGTGACTGAAAAACGCGGCACAGCCAGGGTTCCCTCAGTCTGGGTACGGGCTCTAGGAGTGATGGAGGCGTCCTTTCTGCCTTGGAGACCGTTCCTCTCTGACTTGTGCTAAGCGCCAGCAGCAGCACTTTGCATTGTCAGGGAAGCGCACCTTATGGGTAAAGTGATTCAGGCGACTTCACTGGAAATGTGCTGGGGAGGAACAGGGTCCAGTTCCACTATTTGTCATTTGGTCAACAGGCTCTCTGGTTGCCCCGGGACACGAGGCATCGTTGTAGGTGTTCTCTGCTCCTTTCCTATGGACTCTGTGTAAAACCAGAAAATCCAGATTTTTTTTACAGTGGCTTTAGGGAGAGGAGCTTCACCTCTTACCCTCATTTCACAGATAAATAAAGGGAGAACCACGAGGGTTTGAGGATATGTGCAGTGCCGCTTATTAGTGACAGGGCCATCATCTGGTCCGGAAGCCCCTGGTTTTTCCCCCTGTAATGGGCTGTTACCCTCCAGAGAAGGGCTTGAAGAGGGACTTGTCTGCATGAAGAGCTGGAAGCAGCTCCGGAGCCTTCTCCTTGTGGCCTGGAGGATCTCCCCGGTTTCTGGGTGTGCCAGGAGTTTCGCCCGTCTCTCTTGTCCGTCATTTTGGGAAGCCCGGTTCGGTCAGCCTCCCACTCTGACCAATCTTCAAGATGTCCTGAAAGCAGTGAGGTGACTGGGAGTTGAAAGTGTGATTGCCTGGAACTTGTTAAAGAGTCCCCCAGAGATTTGATGTCAGGAATGCTTTCCCCATTTTCCCTTCCCTGGAGTAGAGAACAGTCAGCTCTAATTTACCACGCTTCCTCCTCACAGCATTCCCTTTGTCCCCTCCGCGCGTTCCCTCCTGAAACGTCATTGCACAAGCATTGGGGAGAGTGCATGGCTGCTGGTTGGACAATTCTGGGGAATCATGCTTCATCAACTTAATCCTCAACTGCGTGTTTAGCCACCCTCCTCTTTCATCCTCCACCATGCACAAAACCAACTCCATTTTAGTCTCCTATTCTTTTTTTAAAAATTCTTTTATCTATTTAGAAAAAAGCCAACTCATTTGTTAACCAAAGATTAACGTTCTTTATTATTTTAAGGAAATAATCCAGATGCAACTTTAGCATGCGTGAAAATAGAAATTATCTGAACTTCCAGTTGAATGAATATTTTTTCACAACTTTTTTCTTAAATCAAAGTTGAAAAGTCTTAATTTTATTTTTTCAGGAGCAGTATAGCTTTGTTTCCTGACAGGAGCTTGGGTCTAGGTTTCTGTAGTTGATTTTTTTCAAATCTAAAAAGGTCCTTTGAACCTCTAGAATGAGAATGCCACATTCTCTCTGGTCAATCCCCAGATGAACTCAGCACGTGGATCCAGATGTCCTTCAAGCACTACGCCATGCAGGAGGCAAAGCAGCAGTTTGTTGAATATGACAAAAACAGCGATGGAGTGGTGACGTGGGGCGAGTACAACATCCAGATGTATGACAGGGTGATCGACTTTGATGAGAACACCGTTCTGGATGATGCCGAAGAGGAGTCTTTTAGGCAGGTGAGCCCCTCGGTCCTCTGATCTTCTTAGGATCCTTCCCCCATTGGGGGCCAGCCTTGACTCACTTCCTAGAGGGCCGTGTTCTCCAGACAGCGATTTGTTGTACCGCACAGACCTCTGGGATAGCTCCTCTCTTCTCTAGTCAGACATCTAAACCATTACTCTTGAGTTTTGCCAGTATTTTTTATAGTTATTTCCCAGTTGGATATGTGGCTGACGTGGTTTCATGTATTGGAAGCTTTTCTTTTTAAAAAGATCCTTATATTTTTATGAATACCGTTTTTGTTAGAATTTATAAAACATCACATGAAAATACAGTTTCTTAGAAGCTATGATTACCAACTACTATTTTGAAGATATATTAAAGTCCCCAAAAGAGACTTTGCCTTTTTTTCTAAATTAATTAGATGCTTTGTCCTCTTTATCTAAAGTAGTTATTTTACTTGCACTTAATTATAGTATAGTTTTTGTTGTTCCTTTAAGATTCACAACCCTATCCCAATCTCAGTCATAGTTAACAAAAACATATACTTTTTACTAAGAAGTCCTGGGAAATTCAGGGAAAGGGCTTTACTTAGGATTCAGTAATGTAAAAATGCTTCATGTGTCTTTGCATAGCAGGGTTTAAAGCCTCTATGATTACAAAGATCACTTCACAATTCTTTTTTTAAGATGATAGTTTAACATGAAAAAATGAAACTTATTACTTCATAATATAGTATATTTTATATATTTATTTTAAGAGTATTAGGCTTTCCCCAAAAAAGAGAAGCCTTTTTTCTTAAATTTTTATTCTGCAACTTTGTCAGGTTTTGTGATAGTTTTTATTTTAATACTTATTTTAATGCAGAAAAATAACATTTTTAAAAGGGTATACTTTAGTTCTATTAGGATCTCAGAGTATTGTGACCAACTTGAGGTTCTTTAGAGATGACATGTGCTGACTGGTGGTAAGCCAAAGGATCCACTTATCTGTTCCCTCTTCCTTTCTGAGGACTCCCAAATGAGGAGGGGGAGGAGATGGTAAGGAGATCACGGCCTCTTCCCTTGGCCATGTCCTCCACTCTGGGTGCCTCAGATAGGCAAAGCTGGTCAAGAGAGAAAAGAGGATGTACTCAGTCATGGTTTCTTGGGCTTGCGAGCCCTGTTTGGTGGTTCGGTCAGACCCTCCTGAAGTGGCAGCTGCTGTCCAATGAGGAAGGCCCAGCAGAATCTTTTCTCTGATTACTCAGCTTTCCTCACAGTCCCTGTGGCACTGTGTCTTCTCTGAGGACTGAGCCTCCAAGCTCAGGTACAGCTGAGCTGAGCCTCCGGATGGGCAGGGGGTTGGAGGTCATTTGGTGCACAACTTTTATTTTGTAGGTGGGGACCCAGAGACTCAGAAGGGAAGGGTCTTGCCCAAGATCACCACCTCCCCAAGTCCGTTTGCCACTACCTCCCATCCTGATACATAAAATGTTATTACTCTTTTTCATGCACTTACTGTGGTAATCATTTTTTCCTCAGTGAAGAGATATTGGTCAAAGATAGATATTCAGTAGTTTTGTTACTGATTTCATCTTAACTAAAAAATTTTAACAAAGGAGGGAGGTTTGATAGATTTAGAGTAAATCACATGTCATTTGGCTCATAAGATAAAATTTACTTTTATGAACTGTTTTGCTTCCACAGGTTAAAAATGCATTTGATTATTACAAAAACCAGCCATTAGTCTGCTGTAATAATGGTATCCCACGGTTCCACAGCATTTTGAACATTACAGATGCCTTTCCTTTGTGCCTTAGGCTGTGGAATTATTGTCCTCATTTTGGCTGATATTGGTGAAGGGACTTTCCTAAGGTTCTGGGATTATGAGCTTCCGAGTCTTTGGACCAGAGGAAGCCTTGAGGTTGGGGAGCCCAGGCAGCCCAGCCGATTTTCAGAGAGCTCTGATGCTGAACTCGGTCCTGGTTATGCTCCTGAGGGCAGGAGTAGAAATGGAGTCTAGTCCTTTACGCAGAGACATTATCCAAAGACTCAGAGGCTCATAATTCTTAATTCCAAACTTCGCAGCTTAACTTGGTTCAATATTTTTACATTGGAAAAGCTGGAGGTGACTTTTCCTTTGTAAAAAGATTTCTCTTTACCAGGAGCTCTCCTGTCAAGCCTTCTTCTGCTGTCAGTCTTACTCATCTGGTGGGGGGGGAGGGGGGAGACGAAGTGGGGGCTGCTACATCCTCTGATTAAAGCAGTAAATGTAAATCACTCTTTATTAATCACTAGGAGATTTTGCCAAGGACCCATGGGGAAAGAAGCTGAAACTGGTTGTGTTAATGAGACTTGGGATCATCTGAGTTTTTCTGTCCAGTGCCTGCCATGTCCCCACCTTTACAGTGAAACATTGATTAACATCAGTAAAATTCTGACCTGTTCCAAAATAGGGCATCTTAATCCTCTCTGCCCTAACAGGAGTAGCTCAAACCTGTCAAGGCTCTTTTTATCAGTCAGAATGTTTTTGCCTTTATGTCACTTCTCTGTTCTGATATTTTGTGCTGTGTGATAGTTGGATCCCTGGGGCAGGAAAGTCAGATAAGAATCCAGACCTGTTATCCTTTCAAAGTTAGAGGTTTATTAACTATACAGAGCATTCTGGCATTTTCATATTAGGAACCTTAGGGAAAATAGCTGCATAACGAGATCATAGAACACTTGAGAAAACTTTTCTTGATTTTGAAGAAAAAATAGCTAGCCTTTTATATAGAGCCTTTTGCATTCTGCCCAGCAGTTGACGTGTTCTCTCTCTTGTTCCTTATAACCCCATCTTGTGAGGCAGGTGTTCTCCCTGTTCCTGTTGTGCCATTGGGGAACCTGAGGCAGACTCAGCCTTTGCTGGACAGATTGCCCAGGGTTATGCCCTTTTCTGATGCCAAGACAGGACTTGCCTGGTCTTCTGACCCCAAGGCCCAAGCACTGACACTCCCAGCCCCGCACTGCTCACGTACTGCAAGCTGACAACCAGGGGCTGGGGGTTGTCTCTAGACCATCCTTTCAATGATGGCCTTGATGGGGCTTCTTTCTTGGGTCATTCTCATTGTGTGCATTCTGTTTCTTTTGAGAAAACAGCCTCATTTCAGCATGAGCTGGAGCCCCAGAAGGGGCCATACTTTGAACCCTCACTGTCTAGGAGAGGAAGGCCTAGAAGGACCCAGAGTGGTCACTCCTCCCAGTCTGGGCTTCTTCCCGTGAGCCTCTGCTGCTGCTCTGTCTGTGGCGATTTCTGTAGTTGGTTCCTAGATGGCCCAGATTTGGCCAGGACCTGTCTGGACTGTGCACTTCTCACCTAGGTCTCCATAAGTGGTCAGGTCCTGGCACGTAAGTGCTTCTTGACTGGAAGCCACAAGTAGTCAGTGATACTTACATTGCACTTACTGTGTGAGGCTCTGTACTGAGTGCTTTACAAGTATAACCTCTTGTCAGCCTTTTAGCAATTCTGGGAGCTAGGAGCTATTATTATCCCCATTTTACAGATAAAGAAACTGAGGCAAACAGCTAAATGACTTGTCTAGGGTCACACAGCTAGTCTGTGTTTGAGGCTGAATTTGAATTTGGGTCTTCTTGACTCCAAGCCCAGCACTTTATCCACTGTACCATCTGGTGGTTGATTGATTGGCTGGTTGCCCTCAAAATACCTCGTTCAGTCTGCTCCTATAAGCACGCTCTTATTCTGTCACACCCCAAAAAGGGTTCACTCGTGGCTCTTAGTGACCCATTGCCTCCTGAAGCATCTCTTCCCACTGTGGGAAAGCCTTAATTGTTAGGTTAGGACATGTTTTCTTCCATTGATCTGAAATTTATTGGACCCAAGCCTAATTCTACCATAGGGATACCCTTTTGAATATGTGAAGAGTGCTGTCGTGTCCCCCTTAAATTTTCTCCTCAGCCTTTACACGGGCCAAATTCTTCAATTAATTATCATTTGGTGTGATTTCTTGAGATCTCTTGAGATCTCGATCTCTTAAGAATACTTCTTTCCTGTTTTGTATATCTCAGTCTCTCAGTATGGTTGGATAGGATTTTTATTCCTTTCTGTGAGGAATTTTAATCCTAAATTAGAATCAGATATAAAAATTGCCTGCAAAAGAGTGATGTAAACATTAAATCAAAAATGGTGTGTGCTATTTGCTCTTTATAAAGTATCTTGAAAAAAATTTGAAGGTTAAAAGTTGCAAACTAAAAAAGTTCATAACCCCAAATAAAAAGTATTGATCAGCAGGTATGATTGAATGTCTGGACAAAATTCAGATTTCTCATTCATTGACTTTTGCTTTTTAGTAGGTTTCCAATAGAAGGGAATTGTTGACAAATATGAATATTGGCCTTTTATTATAAGTTTGTGTGAAATGCCTCAAAGAGCATTTCTCGGTTTATTGTGTGAACTGCCCTGCCCAGCATTTCCAAGAAGAGGAATTAAAGTTTCAGATCTCCTCTGGTGAAAGCTCCCTGGTTGCTTCTAAGGGTAGTTGCTGCCCAACTTTGCCTATTTAAGGTACATCCTTCCTGGGCCTTCTCCACTGAGGAACTATGGCTTGTTCTAGTAATGTAAATTCTTTCTTTTTCTGCATGTAAAATCTTTTGTCAGCCAAAAGGTGGCAGCTTTGTTCTTTGCAGACTCCCATCATGGTGTAAAAATAGCTCTGGCACTTTAGTTGTTTTGTGCATATTGGTAGTGAAATGAGCTTTTAAAGTATCAAATTTTTCTTGTCCTATTTTTTTTTTGCTGTCCTACCCTGAGCCCCCCATAATCTCTCAGACCCTTAAAAGGGACAAAGGCTTTAGGATTGTAATACTTAACATTTCTTTCTAAAAGTTTTTGTTTTCTGTTTCTAAGATGATCCCTTCAAAGCTTCTTACTTACTTACTGTCTCATATTTTTCCTCTCGAGTATGGTTTTGAATGCTTTAGAAAATGTTCAGGTTTAGTTTCTTTTTTTAAAAAAGCCTGGTAATTACTGTCAAATGTGAAGCAGAAAAGTTTATTTTCCTGAAACTTGAACTTGTGGAGAAAGATCCTTTCTTGGATACGTAGAACTTGCCAAGTAATGCCCATAGCTACAACACGGGCTTTTTGCTCAGGGATGGAAGGGTCCTTTCATAAGGAAACCTGAGCCCTCGGTCTTTTCAATGGTGGCTTGTTCTTTTTGGACTTGTCCAGCTCAGCAGAGCACCCCGTGTTCTGGCCTTTTTCCGTGTTTGTGCTCGATGTGGAACACCCAGGGCCCAGTCTGGATGAGCAGATGCACGAGGCTGGCAGGGCTTGGAGAACTCGGTCACAAATGTCTCCCTCTTAGCTGGCTGTTGGCCAAGGGGGGCAGATCTTGGAAAGGAGGCCCCGGGGCACCAGGCCTGCTGAGGGGCTCCTGACAGCGGGCAGCTAGTGAGCCATTTGTACCTGCAGTGGGGCTCCTGACGGCGGCCAGCTAGCAAGCTGTTTGTGACCGCCCTTGGCGGAGCACTATGCTAGGGAGGTTGCATGAACTTAGAGTCGGGAAGGTCGGGGTTCAGCCTCAGATCTTCCTTATCTGTGTAATCCTGGACAAAGTCTTTTCACCCTGCCCTTCTCATCAGTGATATGAGGGGAAGGGGGGAAGGAGGCCAGGATTGTTGTGGGAATCGGCCATGAAGGTTTTTGAAAAGTGTATGGTGCCGTGACAACTGTTATTGTGGTTTGTGCCACAGCGCAGTGAACACAGGTGCCTCAGTGAAAGAGATGGGGGACAAAAGGGGGCCCATAGGTGGCTTAAAGGACCTTGGGGCCAGTCCCTGGGCAGGGTGCCTTTCTTTAAGAGAGGTGGAGTCAGAGGCCCTAGGTTCAAATGATGACTTGTACTCAATAGGCTAGCGACCTTGGACACCCCACTGACTCCTCTGTTAGAGACCTGGATAACCTGGTATAGGTGACTACTCTAGGAGAGAGAATCCCCTTAGACCTCCAAAGGATCTTTAATTGACCCTTTTCTGTGGCATCTAAGCAGTGGGCCTGGGAAAGAGTAGGACACACATTGATACAAAGAGAGTAATTTTTGTTAAGAATTAAGAAGTAGGGACTAGCTATTTTGGAGAAGAAACTGGAACTGTGCCCAGAAAGCTAGAAAAGTAGGTCTTTTTTTGATCTAGTAATGATACCCCAAAGAGATCAAAGAAAAAGGAAAAGGACCTATATTTACAAAAATATTTATAGCAGCTCTTTTTGTGGTGGTGAAGAATTGAAAGTTGAGGGGATATCATCCCTTGGGGAACAGCTAGACTAGTTGGCATGTGATTATGAGAGAACACTATTGTGTTATAAGAAATGTCTCTCAGGATGGCTTTGGAAAAATTTAGGAAGCCACAGGAACAAATGCAAAATGAAATGAGCCGAACCAAAGCATCGTACATAGTGACAGTAATATTATGTTATCAGCAGGGAATCAATACAATGATAAAAGACAAGCCAAAGATTAAAAATGCTATCTCCTTCTAGAGAAAGAACTGATGAGTCTGAAAGCAGATGAGAGCATCCTTTTTTTTTTTAATCTGTTTTCTTTTACAGAGCTAATATGGAAATATGTTTAGACCAACATTTTGGAAGCCGAAGTTTGAACTCCTGGTGTAGCAGAAAGGAGCCTTAATTTAATAGTGTAGTACCAAAAGGGCCTCCTTCACAGGGGATACACTCATGATGGAGTATGGTGCCCTATAATAGCAAGACTTCGTTATATCTGGAGAAGGAAGATGAGCTGGAAAAGTAACAAAGAACTTGGTATTTCATACTTACCATTGCCATGAAGGGATTTGCACTAGAATATTATCCATTTAAACCTATAAAGCCAAGGTAGCTAGGTGGCTCGGTGGCTGGAATGCTGGGCCTGAAGTCAGGAATCCCTGAATTCAAATCCAGCCTCAGAGACTTCCTAAATGTGTGACCCTGGGCAAGTCACCTCATCCTGTGTGCCTCAATTCCCCACCTGTAAAGTGAGCTGGAGAAGGAAGTGGTCAACCACCCCAATTCTCTGCCAAGAAAACCCCAAATGCAGTCACAGAGAGTCAGACATGACTGAACAGCAACTACCACCCTATTAAAGGACTCTGTAGGCCATGAGACGTATTAATCTTAGACATTTGCACTAGTAGTTTAGAATGAACAAAAAAAGGGAAGAGTTGATTTGGGGAACAATCCCAGTGGGTTCCCTTAGGGCTTACTCTCTGACCCCAACAAGACATTTAACCTCTTTGTTACATTTACAAATATCTGGCAACTAAACAGCCTTTATTCTTTTTTATTTTTTGTGATAAATGTATGTGAACGTGTTCTTGAAAGTATGACATGCTTATGTGAATTTAAGATATTTTCATTGTGATGTTCTGACTTTCTTACTTTCTAATTAGTGTTTGAATTGTAATAAGAAAAAGAATACACATGAAATGTGAGGCAACTCACCAAACCTTTGGAAATCTTTTCTTTATTTTTGAAGCTCCATTTAAAGGACAAGAAACGGTTTGAAAAAGCGAATCAGGATGTAGTTCCGGGTCTGAGCCTTGTCGAATTTATTGCTTTTGAGCATCCTGAAGAAGTTGATTATATGACGGTAAGGAAGGAGTTTTTTCACACTTTTATTTAGTGATGAAATCTTGTCACCTGTATCAGACAATACTACATAAATTTTGTAACTGTTTGGCATTTAGCTGTTAATTTGTAGGAGCCATTCAGGGTGTGGACGGACAGATCTATTTAGAGAATTTGAAGATTCAGAAAAAATTTTCCTTCCTTTGGCTTCTCTCCCTTCTTCTCCCCTGTACCCCAAATTTTTAGGGAATTAGTAAATTTGGATTCTGTATTTCCCTGGGTTTTTTTTGTTTGTTTGTGAATGTAGAGCATTCACATTTCTTTATATATTAAACAATATTTTACAGATGATGCACTTGATGTATTTTTGTTATATAACTAAAAACTAGTTATGAGGTTTTTTAAAGTATTTCAAAAATAATTTACTTTTAAGTTCTTTCAAAAATTCAAATTTCCATTCCCTTGCATGAAAACCAAAAAAGAAAATATTTTTCCCCCCAACCTAGAAAATTTTACCATTCCCTAGACCTTGGAAGACCCCTTTCCCTTTCTGTTACAACCTGTTTATTTACCTGTCTCTTACTGAGTGGTGATTTCATCCTTTGTGTAAGGATGGGTCCATGCTCATGATGAATCACACTTTGGGAAAATCACTAGTTGGTGTAAGGGATGGGTCCTGACCTCCTGAATGTGGCTCTCATTACTTGAGTAACTAATTGGTCACGGATCTGCAGGTCTGGAAAGCATGCAGGAAAACAGTCCAGTGCAGTGCCCCAAAAACAAAGAAGTCCAAGTGCTGAGAGAAGTTCTTGGTTGTTTCTGATAGCTAGTGATCAGGAAGGCCTGAGTCCAAGGCCTTGGGGGTATTTCAGCTCTCCAAGGTCTCTGATAGACTGGGCCCATCAAGACCAGAGCCAGTGCTGCCTCCTGAAGCCTTCCTCTGCCCCCACCTGGAATGACTCCCACAGGGGCCCTTCATTGGGGGGCCATCTCCCTGCTGCCTCTGGCTGCACAGGCGGCATTCATTCTCCCATCAATCCCCTCATTTATCTCTCTCCCCCTGACACAGTCCAGGCTCCAGGCTCTGTTTATGGGAGAGGTAAAATACATCTTGTTCCTTTGACAGCTTTGTCCCACTTTTTCCCTGACCCTTTGGGTTAGCCCCATCCTCCTTGGCTCCATTTGCCATTGGACCCTGTCTTTCTGCAGAGACTCTCTAGCTTGCCTTTTGGGGCTGGCTCTTTGTTTCATCTCTTCAGTACTCTCCCCACCCCGGCAAGGGCTGGGGTTTCAGAGAAAGGCTTTAAAGGGGCAGCACTCTGCAGCTTCCTGGCTGACCTCTGAGGACAAACAGGCATGTCAAGGGATGTAAGTGGTCCTTAAAAGCTTTTTAAAATTCCTGCCCGTGCCAGAAATGGCAGGGAAAGGAAGGAGGAGTCTCCCTTCAGCTGTGGGCACACTCCTCCCTCTCATGATGATCAGGTTCGGTTCAAGTGACCTGGAGTGTGCACTGAGCCCTGTACAACCTCTGGGCCCTGGGGAAGGGCTGGGAGGGGCCCAAGGAAGGCCCAGGTTTATGGGGAGGTCCTGGGGCAGGCAGAGGGCAGGTTTGCACATGTGATAGAATGAGACTAGGGAGGATGGAGCAGCCATTAGTGGCAGCAGTAAGCCCAAGATTTTCCAGGCTTGAGGTAAAACAGGACTGGGGCCTGGCAGTGAGGAAGGCTGAGGTAACGGAGGAGAGAAGGAGAAGCCACAGGTCCTGTGTGAGATACCGATGTGGCAGAGGTGAGAGAGGGCCGAGGGCAGCAAGGACAGATGAGTCCTGCTGGAACCATGTAGCAAAATGGGAGGCTTTTTCTGTGGTTCCCCGTAATTGTGGCTGCTGCTCAGTTAGGTCTTGATGTACTTGTTAGTTGATTTCTTTATAGATTTGTTATCGTGCCAAAGGCAAACAGAACCATTACTTTTTTTTTTTTTCCTCAGGCTAGATAGTGTGAGGGCTTCTCATGGACCTGTTCTTACTCAGATGGACATGGGAACCAGTGCTCTGTTTTTGATCTGGAAACTCCTTAGGCCGCCTGGTGACTCCCCTGTTCCTGGGGACTTCCCCTAATACCAGCAGAATTAGGTCGACTGGGTCGGCACACCGGAGCACAGAACTCTTGAGCTCCCTGGCCTCAGCTTCTCTGGTAGCAGAGAGGACTGACATGGTCTTGTATGCTTGGGCAGCATGATTATTCCCAAATAGTTTTTATTATTATTATTTACAAAAAAACAATTCAGAGACCAAGGATCTTACAGGTCTCAGGTTGGAAATATTTATGATTCTAAATCATAATGACTTACCTTTTCTTTATTGACTCCACAATAGGAATTTGTCATTCAAGAGGCTTTAGAAGAACATGACAAAAATGGTGATGGGTTTGTTAGTTTGGAAGAATTCTTGGGTGATTATCGCCGAGATCCAAGTAAGTAATGTAAAGGAATCTGGGAAATTTGGGTATGGGGGAGTGGAGGAGGAGAATGGGTTTGAAGAAAGAAGCAGTGGAAGAGATTTCCTTTTAAGAATCACTTAAAAGCCAGATAAAGAGGAAACCATAAGAAGTGTGATTAATTTCTTTGGGGCAATTTTTATCATTTAGTTGTTTTCAGTTGTCTCTAACTTTTCCTGGCCTCATTTGGAGTTTTCTTGACCATTTCCTTTTCTAGCTCATCTGATAGATGAGGAAACTTGAGATGTACAGGGTGAAGTGACTTGCCCAGGGTCACACAGCTATCAGATGTCTGAGCCTGAGTTTGAATTCACGTCTTCCTTTCTCTAGGCCTAGAATTCTAATGTGTCACCTAGCTATAAGTTCTTGATAATAAGTCTGTTAAATTAATAATAGTACAAATAAGACAAGGAGTTGTATAATTGGTTTCAGATTCTACTTTTTATTCTAGTTCCTTACCTAAAGTCAAAATACCTTTCATTTGTTCAGATTGTTAGATTAATAAGTTATTTTGAATACAAATGGAAGAGTGAATAAGAGTTGATATTATTTTGTAAATAAAATTCCTCTTAAAACAGGGAAAAACCTTAAGATATTATAAAAGTAGGCTTTATGTAGAAACAGACTTTTGATAATATTGGAGGTTAGGATAACTTTGTAATAAACCACCATAGAAGAAAACTCAGTTGTGTAGGCCACATGGTTTTATCATGGTTTTTATTTGATCTTCTTTCTGTAGCAAGGTATAGAAGTGGGCTGGCTTTTTAATTGCTCAGTGGACACAGTCGTCATTCGGACTTTTCAGTTGTAGTCCATCTTCATGGTTTAAGTTTTACTAGGATCTTTGTTTCTTTTATCTCAAAAATATGCCTGCCTTCTTGTCGGATTCCTGTGGGATTTTGGTTTGTAATTACTTTTGTTAATTTTTCCTTTTAAGCTGCAAATGAAGATCCAGAATGGATACTAGTTGAGAAAGACAGATTCGTGAATGATTATGACAAAGATGGGGATGGGAGGCTTGATCCTCAAGAGCTTTTATCTTGGGTAGTGCCCAATAACCAGGGAATCGCACAAGAAGAGGTAAGTGATTAGCCTGTCTTCATATTGGTGCTATTTATAAGGGAAGAAATCCTATACAACAAGCCTTAGTGTAACTATGTTCATGGAGAAGTTTAGTTAGCTGTAATGCTCTGATGTGATGGGACTATGAATGTGACTAGTGATACCTATGTAGAAAATTAGAATGTTATTTATTTAACAACATTTTATTTGGCTGATACAGGATGAATAATGTTAAGCTTTCATCTACTGTCCTGGAATTGGGGAAGGGGACTTGCTGAAGGAGGGCAAATGAAGGAAGAAAAAAGTAGGCAGGCCCATGGTCCCCTGGGTCAGATTTTAGGTGTGAGACCCCAGCAGTTGGCAGTTGAGCATAGTACCTTTGACAAATGGGAGATGCACCAAAAAAGTACATACAAATCTAATCATTTAACTTAAAATACTCATTTTAAAATTGAAAATCTTTTGCTTTAAAGGCTCTTCATCTAATTGAAGAAATGGATTTGAATAATGACGCAAAGCTTTCAGAGGCAGAAATCATTGAAAATCAGGATTTGTTTCTTACTAGTGAAGCCACTGACTATGGCCGGCAGCTCCATGATGAACATTTCTACCATGATGAGCTTTAGAAACCAGCATTGCTCGGTCTCCAAGTCTGTTTGCAGTCCTGACAGCTTTGTCATCTATTACCAGCGTAATTTTGGGACTATGATGTCGATCTTATGATTTTCATCGTAAATTTTGCTACACTCAAACATTTTAGATTATGATCTTGGCCTTTTAGCAGAAAAACAAAGTGAAAACCAGACATAAGTTTTAAAAATGATTTAAAAATAAAAAATTAATGTTTTGCCAAATGAAAAAGTTGAACTGTCTCTAAATATTCCCTACTACATTACCTAAGTAGATGGAGCATTTGCATTATATTACCATACTTGAATAAAATGGAGGATTTAAATGATGTCTGAACATTATTATGTAAGTAATAAGTGACTGAGGTACCAGTAACTTTTTTTAGTTTTATGTAGATTTTAATAATTTTGAAATGAAAGAAAAATGGACAATGTTTAGATTTAGTGTTTGTGTTAAAACCTTCAAAGGAACTTACTAAAAGACTTGTACCTCACATATTAATGTGGAGAGGTTCTGCTTAATTTTTAAACTAGTTTCTATAGAGGGTTTATTGTATGAAATAGAACTTTATATTTTTGCATATGTATAGATAGTAATTATATTTAATGTATAACTCTATAGCATTATGGTGTGTGGAATATTAACATTGTCCAGAACTTTTTGCATTTTTGGCTGATTAAAAAGGATATGCCTCGTCTTTCTATATCTTTGTCTTGTTTACTTATTGGGGAGATCTTCCACCTAAACCTTCAAAGTAAGACATTTTACCTGATTTTAAAGTCCTGTTTTACTTCATGGGGGTCTGACAGGGGCTAAACTTTTAGAATCTAGTCAGAGGTGCAGGAATCCCACATCAGACCAGACTGACTTGTAGCTCCTTTCTAATTCTAAATCTCACCCTGTGGTCACAGGGTCAGCCTGGCCTTTCTCTCCATGGAGGTAACTGTCTAAAGGTCACCCACCAGATCTTTTTTTTTAATCTTTTAATAATTAAATCATTAATTAGCCTAGCAGTTGGCAAAGGCATCGAGGGGTCGAACTCTGTTGATAGAGGGGGAGTTGGGGGAGGTGTTCCCATCAGGGGAAAAATCACTAATCTAATCCTTCGAGCAAGAAGACAGTATCATATATTATCTAAGCATCAGTCCCCATCAAGAATGAAAATGGTCTCCTGGAGAACTAAATGAGAAGCCGTTGGTCTGGTCTTTGCTATTCCTTGCTCTGGTTGTGGTCTGGATCTGCTCTTCCAGAAGCCCTTACCCACTGATAAGCCCACTTCTCCCAAGGTGCTTTCCTGGGTTTTTAGGTCTCCTGCTCAGAACCTGTTAGCTGCTGACAGAGGAGCCACCAAAAGTAGTGCAAAAAGCTCCAATTCGATCCAACAGCCCTTTGTTGGGTCCATGCCATATATACATCAAGCTATATAAGACCCTGTGCTAGGGCCTAGAATAGTGCCTACTCTCAGGGAGAGAAGTTTTTGCTACAGGGAGGAGGATGCAACAAAAATGGTCCAGAGAAAATCAAGGCAGAGCATGCTGACAATCTGAGGTAAAGAAGGTTCTGTGGCTAAAGCGGCCCTGGAGGATAGGGGAGTTTGTGTGAGTGAGTGGGAGGAGGTGGTCTCTGGCAGTTTGTGGGGGACATCAGTCTGAAATAAAGCTATGAAGGCATGTTGGAACCTGCTTGGACAAGGGGTTAGTTAGTGTGGGGTCTGTGCCAGCGTGGAGCCACCGGGATAAAGAAAGGGGCCAGAGACAGGCCCAGGCTTGAGGAAGGTCATTTGGGAAGCTGTTTAAAGGAGGGATTGGAAAGAAAATGGACGCAGGGAGGCCACTGGGAGGTTTTCATCACGGCTCGTGGAACGGTTGGAGTTCTGACTGAAGATGGTTCTGTGAGGGGAGGGGGCCCAGATGGGACACACAGGAGGGGGGAATCAAGGCTCAGAAAAGGGAAGAGGGAGGGCTCTGGGGTGATTCCATGGTGACCCTACAGGGCGAGAATATGGTGGTCAAGTGTGGAGGGGTGGGTTCTCTACCATTTTCATTTGGTGTTTTAAAAATATACATACTTATATAATTTCTTGTTTTTATACCATTATTTCCTAATATATTTTCCTCTGTTATATCAAAGACTACAAGAAAAAGGATAATTCAACAAAACTCACACACTGGAAAAGTCTGACATGATATACCATAGTCCCTTACCTCTACAAAGCGTGAGGGCGGGGAATGCCTTCTCTTAACACCTTAGAAACGTAATATGGGTCAGAGCAGATTGGGGGCTGTCCAATCGAAGGCCGCCTCTTTAAAGAGAGAGCAATTGGGGTCCAGTGAAGTCACAAAAGTCGCATCAAAGGGGAATCCCGGGATCTAACCCCAAAGCGCGAGCACTCTCTGAGGTGTCAGTGACTCCCTCCACCATTGCTTTGTCGTCCTTTCTGTGAACATCGTTGTCCTTGGGCATTTGTTTTCTGGCCCTGCTTTCTTCCCATCAGAACAATCACTTTGCCCCTCTCACTAACAGCAGAGAGAACTAATCACGCATTGAATGTGATGGAGATGCTGCCCCAGACTTCCTCCTGACATTGAGAGCAGCCACCCAGTGCTTGAGTGCGTTACTGATGCTGCAAATTCAGTCAGGCCCCCGGGCTGTGGGTCATCTCTGCTTCCTGTCTTTACTGGATTCCATTAGACTCAGTGCTAGCAGTCTGTCTGAAAAGTATTTATGTGTTCTTTGAGAAACCGAACCTGATGATTTTACCCACTCTTCCTGAATTGCAAGGACCTACGGGATAAATTCTTGAGTTAACTTCAGCGCCCAATTGTGGTGATTATTCTAATCTTAGTTTCATCTGTAAAATGGGGATAATAATAGCATCCTCCCTCCCCACCAGAGATGCTGGAGGATTAAATGAGATAATGAATCTAAAGAGCTTTGCTATATGGATGCTATTATTATTTACTCCCTAATTGATCCCTTCCTACATTGCTTAATCTTGCAGGTAGCCTCAGAATCCCGCAATGGGCATTTGCTTCAGTCACATTGAGACCTGTTCAAGACCTTAGCCTTGCTACCGGCCTGGGACGGCTCTGGAGGGGAAAGTGAGGCCGCGGACCTTGCACAGCCGCCCTCCCTTCAGTCCGGTTCTCTTGCATGTTGTGGAATCACTGCCCTGAGGTCCTGGCCCTTTCTGAGAATGAAGGACAAACCACAAGCCACTTCAGCCTTCTACCCAATTTTAAGAGTGGGATTTGAACGCGGGTCTTCTTTACTTTCAGTTCTCTATGCATTGTTGTGATGGCTGGGGCTGAATTTGGCAGAAGGAGCCTGGTCACTGTGAATATATGACCTTGGGTCCTGCTTCAGATGGAAAATTGAGTGGCTCACCCCCACAGGGTCCTACGTGGCTCTAATGATACCAGGCCCCGGGCCAGAAAGTGACTGTTTGGTTTATGATTAAGCCTTCCAGAAGCAAGGAAATTCTATTTGGCCGCCAAGATGCCACATTCCCCTTTATGGAGCTCAAGGGACGGTTCATTTATTTGTGCTCTTGCTTCATTACAATAAGGCATTTTGGACTGGAATCATTCTGCACCAAAGGGAAAGACGTAAATTAGGTTTATATTGAGAAGCTTCCATGTTGGATGCTGCAGTAGCAAAGCCACCTATAATCTGATGGATAGGGCGAGTGGGCTACCCATTTAACAGCGACTGACTAGCTTGACATTTGCAAATTGGCCACCAACTTCCCAAGTATTTTGATCGGCTAAAATCTTTGGCCAAGTTCCTTGGGTTTTGTGAATTTGTTTTTCTCCCCTTTACAAGTGATAATGCAGAATCATTGTATCTGGGATGGTGGCTGGACTGCTAAGGGCATTAAATGCAGCTATTAAAATGTCTCCACTTTATTTGGAAAAAGAATTAATGCCAAAAGTAGGAAAAACAACTCAAGTTAAATATCCACAATTTGAGATTTCTTTTCCTCAAATCCCCCGTCCCAAAGGTATATAGTTCAAGACCTGCAGATAAATAACAAAAAGGAATCATTGAACTTGCATGCAAAATATCTTAAAATAATTAAGGTGATTTGTCATCTGACTTTTTGCAAAACACTAAGAGCCTCCAACAACGTCCTGCTTTGCCCAGCGTAAGGCATCTGTTTTCCTACTCTCTGTCGGCTTCTTTCAGTGGAGTAGAATTCATAGTGTCCCTCCTTATTGCCACAGTATTCAGAGTGCTGAGGGTAAAATTTGAATCCCATTCCAATTATTGCCTCTAAAAGAAGACTTCGATAGCACGTAGCTATTTCTGTCTGCCAGGCAGTCTGTTTTGTGGATCTGACCATAAAAATCTTATGCAAGTATTTTCTTTATTAAAAAAATCGTCTCCAGGACAACACTCGAGTGGACCATCTGTTACCCTCATTCCCATCACTACATGACCAGTCCCTGGTGTCTTTCAGGCTGGTATCCATGGAACACTGAGAGTTTCAGCAGAGCTTGCCAATGGGTTGGTTGTAGATTTAAGGAAGGACATAGAAAAGAACTGGATAGAATGAGGTGAGCTCCCGATCAGGAGGCGCAGTGCTCTATGGACTTGGAGCTCAGAGGACATGAATCTGAACCCTGCTTCAGACACTTCATAGCTGGGTGACCCTGGGCCAGGCCCTTGCCCTCTCTTAGGTCAAAATGGCAATTATAACCACACCTTTCTCCCGGGATTGTGGTGAGGATCCAGTGAAATAATATGTGCAAAGTGTTTTGTTAATCTTAAAATGTACGTCAATGTTATAATGACAATGGGGTTTGCACCAAAAGAATCATTGATTAACTGACATAAGTATTAATAGTTTTGGTGAGTCAATCAGGAAGAAAACCTTAAAATTTGAATTTTTTCTATTTTAACAAAAAAAAAAAAAACAGGAAAAATTTTTTTGTTTGTGTCAGTGTACTTTAGAAAGTTTTACTGTTGAAAGAACTCTGTATTTGGATCTCCAACAATGACCATCCCTGCTTTGGAGCCCTGCTCCCCATAAGAGTCTCACCATCTCTTAATTAAATTGTCTCCACTTTGCCTGGATTATTTTATAGCTTCCTTGTTGGTCTTTCTGCCTCAAGTCATTTCTTTGTGCCCCTCAGTTTCTTCAAACATAAAATGGGGATAATACACTACCTACCTCAGAGGATTATTGGGAGAAAAGCATTGGATATACTGTAAAGCACTGTCCAGGGTGTCCCAAAGTCTTAAGGCAGTTTAAACTGTCCTCTAAGACTTTCAGGATACCTTGTAGATGTAAATAAATAGAGATTCTATGGAAGAGATCAACATATATGTTCTAATTCTACTTTCACTGGGATGCTTTTATTTCCTTTTCATACTTGTTTCTTTTTTATTTCCTTTTCATACTTTTTTCTTTTTATTTCCTTTTATACTATTTCCTTTTCATACTTTTTTCTTTTTTCTTTCCTTTTATACTATTTCCTTTTATACTCATTGGCTGCTTTTTGCTTCAGCATTTCAATTCTCCCACGATTTCATCCACATAAGTACCGCTCCCCTCCCCACATCAGGGCAAGTCACAACTGAGCCAAACCTTGTTTGCTGAAATCGTTCTTGTCCGTTCCCTTCTATCAATCATTTATGAAGGTCCCACCTAACATTTCGGAAGCCTTCCTCTAGGAGCTTTTTTGATTTTTTTTTTTTATATTTCAAGGGTATCAATGTATTATTCTGGCTATCCATCTGTTTATTATCCCTCATTCTCATGATCCGGTCCATCCGCGTCCTTTCCCAACCCTACATTTCTTCAGAGGAATTCTGCCATTTCTTGAGGGTGGGTCATCAATGGGTACTTGCTGCAACCTGCTAATACCCTCCATGTGTCTCCCCACTGCCCTTTCCCTTTACCCACAATTTTGATTTGTGGGTGCTTGAGGAGCTCCAAGACTCAGAGCTACAAAGTATGTTTCAATGATAGTATTATATGAAAATAAAATTTGGCCCAGGGAGCAGCTTCTGCCAGCTCCCTAACGCAGCCCTCCCCTCACTCTTCTCCTGTTCAGTCCTGTGACCTATCCAGTGCTCATCTGCAATGCTTTTTAATCAAACGAAATGTTTGTGAAGTGCCCATCCCAGTGCCAGACACATAGTAGGTGCTTACCGAATGCGTGTTTCCTTTCTTTTTGAACTACAATGATATTTCATTACATCGAGTCACTTTGTGGATACAGGAACTCTCAGGGGAGGAAAATCCCCTCTACATCTGATGGTCCTGGGCAGCCATTCTGAACCATTTGAACACCATGGCCTGCTGGGACAGTCTAGTGAAAACTCCGGACCTTTTTCTCAGAATGTTCTTGGTGCATAAAAGTTAAATGTCCACAGTTACAAAAGGAAGCCGGGTATGTAGGAGCATAGTTGTCAAAGTATCATTTTAAAAATAGGCTTTTCAAATGCCAAATGAAGACCCCCTAGAAGAGAGCTGCCCGGGGTCCTGTGTGGGTCACACAGCCAGCATTTACCAGTATGTACTTGACTTGCTGGGTCTTCCTGACTTTACTTTTCCATTGGAATACTATCACATTTTTATTTCCCAGGCTTTCAATTATTTTATTTCTTAAGTTACTCTTAAGGGGGAAAAGTGGATTGTATGCTTCTGCCATTGTAATGAGGGCCAAGCCAGCTAAGTAGCCATATTCTATTTGGAGAATTGGCCATAATTGCACATGTTTAACCTATATCAGATTGTTTGCTGTCTTGGCGGGGAGAGGGAGAAAATTTTGGGAAAAAAAGGGTTTGCACTTGAGACCTGTGGAAGGGCTGATTTTCCCCTTCCATCTTTTGTTCCTCACAGGGGTGAGTGGAAGGTCAGGTTGACTGAGAAAAGATTCCTGGGAGGGGGGCAGGATTTTCCATGATCCCTCAGGGCTGACACGGCAGCTCCATGTGGCCCTGACCTAGTTTTCAAGGGCTGGTGCCTGAAGAAGAAAAGGGGGCAGAGGAGGAGCCACCCTTGAGTTGGCATTTTGGTAGGTTTGCTTAGTCATGGTCCAGATGGGACGCCAATGGGCTGCTTAGCTCTTCGAGGACGTGCCAGGCCACCTGCTCCCAGATTATAAGAAGCTTACATCAGGATGCCCCATGTTCTGAAAACTCTAGTTCTCTGGTTTATTAAAAAAAATTTCCCCCTTAGTCGTGAAGCAAAATTCTTTTTTCCCAAAATCTCAATCCTCACTGAATATTTTTCATTTAGAGTACTGCTATTTCTTTCTTCATTTATAGCAATGACTTCTCCACTAGAGTCCCTGCTTCAAGCCTCTCCCTCCAATCCATCCTTCACACAAAGGAACACAATGGTTTTTACTAAAGCCCAGGTCATGGAGCCCTATTACCTGCAGGGTCAAACATGAAATCCACTGGTACTTAAAGCTTCAATTTAGTTTTCAAGCCTTGTTGCTCCACTTCAGATACATTATCATCCAGACAAACTGGCTTCCTTATTCTCTCTTCTTCTTTTTTTTTTTTTTTTTTAATTGAGGCTGGGGTTCAGTGACTTGCCCAGGGTCACCCAGCTAGGAAGTGTTAAGTGTCTGAGACCTGATTTGAACTCGGGTCCTCCTGAATTCAGGGCTGGTGCTCTATCCACTGCGCCCCCTAGCTGCCCCGGCTTCCTTATTCTTAATCATCCATGACTCCATCTCCCACCTCTGGGCTTTTGCATTAGCTTTCCCCCATCCCTGGACCCAGCTTTCCCACATCTATGCTGAGCAAGTCACTTAACTGTTTCCAGCCTCGGTTTCCTCATTTGTAGACGGGAGATAATTTTTGCATCTCCTATCACAAAAGGAGGGGTTTCCTGGTACCTTTGGCTGCTAATGCCTTCTTCAGCCAGGCTGTCTTTCATATATAATTTGTATATTCCTAGTTATTTACCTATAGATTGTAAACTCCTTGAGAACAAGGACTTTCATGCTTCTTTGTATCACTGACACTTATTACAATGCCTGGCTTATAATTGGTATTGATAAATGTTTATTGACGACTGGCTGACCCCCCTCCATAAGTGTTCCGTCTCTGTGAGTGTAAGTTGTTAAGTAAAAGAAGAGATTTTCCTTGTGTACTCATCCCGATTCCTTATAATGTCATCCTCTTACTCAGAGGCTTCCCAGCTAGGAAGGCCCTGCAGGCCCTGCCCGCAGCTGCTGAGCTAGACACGAGAGAGGCACCTTTATGCACTTGTGTGACACCGGGCAAAGTCCTCAACCTCTCTGTGTCTCAGTTTATTTAGGAATAAGGTCTTAAAACACTGGACAGACGTTGTCCCTTATAAGGACGCCCTTTGTGAGGTGGATAGTCTGGGGTTCCTATTTAACAGAGAGAGTCACAATTTCAGAAGTCAGGTGACTTGTCCATGGTCACGCAGAGAGTAGGTATTATGGGTAGGATTTGAATACAGATCTTAAACAGCGGAGTTGGAACAATCAGGGAAGCCCTCAGGGAAGAGAGGAGCCCTGAGGAACGGAAAGGATTTTGATGGCAAAGATACAGATGGGAGAGGATTTCTTGAGGTCTGTTTATAAATGTCAATGTGATGCTTATAAAGTGCTTTGCAAACTTTCAAGCACTAACTGAATGCTCCCTATGATGAGGGTGATGGTGACAATCATGATTGTGATGATGATGGTGATGATCATCATGATGGTTATGTGATGATGGTAGTGATGATGATGATGATGATAAAATGGAGAATGAAGGGGAGGCTAGTTGATGCAGCGGATAGAGCACCAGCCCTGAGATCAAATCCAACCTCAGACACTTAACACGTCCTGGCTGGGATCCTGGGCAGGTCACTTAACCGCAATTGCCTCAGCAAAAACAAAAGAAATAGAGAATGAAGAGGTGACTTGGGGACCGCTGTCCTTGCCTGTTTGGTCTCCTCTCTACCTCTTTGCCTTGCTCCAGCTAGTGCTATGAATTTAAATTTTTTAATTACCCTGTTCTTGGGAAGAGTACAGAACAGTCCCAGGAAATGTTTTCCACTCCTAAGTTCCAAGAGTAGATCCAATTTAGAATATTACTTGAGCAGAGTGAGAGAAACTGACTTCAAGATTACCTGAAAACCAATTGACTAGTGATGAGTTCATTCAATGATTGAATTTAAAATGCCAGGCCTTCTGTCTGGTGTGGCGTTACACTTCAAAATGCAGCTGGTTGTGAAAAATTCCAGGTGCTCAGCTTGTTTCTCCTCTCATTTCATATAAGTGGGATGATGGGATTCAAACCCAAGAGGGATTTTAGGTCCCATCTAACTTGGTTGTCCATTTCACAGATGAGCCACCGAGGCTTAGGATAGTGAAGGAGCACTAGGACTTCTTCCAAATCCAGGCTTCTTTCCCCGGTTTTTCTTCCTTTTTGGACAGTCCTCTGATGGCAGCAGTGTCTGCCAAGAATTATTTCTACCCCTGACGATGGGCACATGCCCTTAGAGACTTATATAGGAGCCCTACAGGGTTTTGTGACTTGTCCAGGATCAGTCACATAATAACTTGGACACAGGCCTTCCTCACTCGGACAGCTCTGTTCTCTATACCACGTTACTTCTTTTTCCACTAAGTCAGACTGTAATATCGCAGGGACTCTTATTTTTGAGATACATCATTACACATCTAAATGGGAGGGAAAAACCTCGCTTTGTTCTCCCAAATAATAATAGTAACTCATAATTATAGAGTGCTTTAAGTAATGATGCTGTTGACATTTTAATTTTAGTTCTTATCTACCAGCAATTTTCAAATGACCTTTAATTTTAGTTAACATGATTGTTTATCAGTGAAGCAACATGGCGTTATGGAAAAACTATTGGATTTGACACTGGGAGACCCGAGTCCAAGTAGCTGCTCTGTCACTAACTCATTATACAACCTCAGGCCTTTTCTCACTGAACCTCAGTTTCTTTTTCTGTAATAAGTGAACAAATAATATTTGCACTATCAAGATGATGGCTATTAAAGTCCCCCACAAAAAACTTTGTAAATGTGAGTTGTCTATTCAAAAGAAAAATCAGACTATTTTACAAATTGGAATAAATTCAGGTTCTTTTTATTGGATAGGATTTTTCTTTAGTCAGAACATGATTTTAAAACTGGAATGAGCATGAAAACTTGAAAGAACCAAAACATAGACATGATAAAATATGAACCGGTTCATGAATGGTTGAAATAAGGAAGAATATCAAATCTAGATATCCTTATGAAGAGACATGCTCTGAGGATATTAAGTAAGATTATTTTGTATAAAATCAATCAACGAGAATTTATTAAGCACCAACAATGATCCTGGAACTGTAATAATCAATGGGAATATAAAGACTCAGTGAAATGATCCCTCCACAGTGAAAGAAATCCTAGGGATGCTTCAGAACTGTGGACATAATATGAGAGCAGATGGAGTGTAAAGCTGAGGGAGTGTTGGCAGTGGTGTATTGGAGGTTTTGGATTCACTTCCTTTGGGTTCTTCCTTCTTCTGAAAGTCATCCATAGAAGAAAAAGACAGAAAAACACAAAGTGTTATGGGTTTTTTTCTCCATGTCTGGGATCTCGGGGAAATATCGCCTTCAGTGCTCTCTCCCTTTCAGAGTGCTAAAGTTCAATCTCATTTCTTAGAGAAGGTCTTACAAATTCATCAATGAATTATCCTGAAATCATAGCTGAGGGGTATGATGCTCAGTAGAAGCTAATGAACAGGAGAATAAATAAACAGTCCTCAAAAACAATCCAAATGGAGTAGAGATCAGATTGTTGGAAATCTTATAATAAGATCAGCTCAAGTGTATCATTCCCCAAATATTCATAAGTTAGCCTTTCATGAGAAAAACAATCAGAAAATGGATTGAATTTCTTAATATTTGGATGTTGACCTTTTTCATCATCAAAGATAGGGTAAAAATCACAGCACTTAATTTTTAATGTATGATTGAATGAAGAAAAATACAAAAAAATAGATGAATTGAAGAAAGAATAAACCAAGGACATTAAGCAATAACAGTTTTGAAATCATGATTGCATCATGTCAAAGGAATCACTAATAGAAAAAGCTGAAAAAGGAATGAGAAAAAAGCAAAGATTAACTAACACGCAAGTTGGCATTTTCATCTTTGTTAACTCTTACGAGATCCCAGATACAGAATATCGGTAATATTTCTATGAGAAGACAAACAATATAGCTTTGGAAAATGACTTTTTTAAGCCAAAGTCCAGGATGATACAGTGTCCTAATTGATGGAGAGGGACAAAGCATATAATACTTCATATTTGTTCTGCACATTTAGAGATTAGTAAGTGCAGCCCCTCATTTTATAGATTTAGAAACTGAAACTGAGAAAATAGGCGTTAAATGGCAGGGTTGGGATCGGCACCAGGATCAATATTCTTTCCCCTTGGACAGATATTCACACAGGGCATTATGGTTTTCAAAAGACTTTACAGCCATGATTTAATTTGATTTTCAACAATTTTGTGAGATAGAGATGACAGCGATTATTTTCCCTGCTTTTTTAGGAAAACTCAGAGAGTTAAATGACTTGCCCATAGTCACACAGCCCCTAAGTGTTAGATTCTGAGCCAACTGACTTTGGATCTAAGATCTGGGATCTTTCTGCCGAGCCAAGGAGCCTGTCATCCAAGGGCCAACCCGCTAAATTAGCAGAGATTCATTATTATAGGTTGGCCATAGGATGCTGACATCTGTACCCCTAATACCTCATGAAGACCATTGTTAAGGGCTGGAGAAGGTGGCTCTGACCCTAGGGAAATCCCAGCCGCCTCGGATGCTGGCCCGAGAGTCCAGACATTCCCCAGACCTTCCACTTCTCAAAGGTAATTTCCTAAGATGTGAAGAACAAGCCCTTAATTACATTGTGTGCTGAATGAACCGAGTGGGCAAACCAGAGACATGCCGTTTATAGACGGCTGTCACCTCCGACTGCTCCATCCTTATCATCCCTTCGCACCTTGTTGTCAGCCTTTGATGCTCAGCGGTCCTTTTCCTCCACAGCCCCTGACTTAGCCTATAAACATTCCAGCCACTTCTTATCCTTCCTGTGGATTTCCCAGAAATAGGCCGGTGCTTTGAAAGCAGCTCTACCTGCACAATTAGGGAGGAGCCCTGAGTTTTAAAATGTTCAGAGTAAGCAGAGACTTGAATAGAAGTCCTTTAATTACACTTCCTCTCCCCGCTTTCCACCTCCTTCCCCTCTGAATGTTTTTAAAGAGGTTTGCAGATCAATTTAACAGGATTTGCTGAATACCCTAGATGAGGGGTCCCTAATGGGTCCATAGAGCCCATGGATATGTTTCAGGGGGTCTGTGAACTTACATAGAAAAAAAAAATTACATTTTTATTTTCACCAACCTCAAAGTGAAATTCAGCATTTCCTTCAATTATTTAAAAACATGCTTCTGAGAAGGAGTCCCTAAGCTTTACCAGACTGGGGCTAAAAAAGGTTAAAAACTCTGCTCTCACTCCACTGTGGTGGTGTAGAGAATAGAGAATAGAGAATACAGCCCATCTTCTGGAGCTTATCATCTATTTTCAGACATAAGACTAATGCTATATAAACTGCATAGAAAATAATAATGATGATAGTATCTGACAGCCATATAAATAATAATAATTTATGTAAATTATAGTTTTATATAGTAATAGTTTTATTATCATGTTATATATAAAAATATAGTCTCTGATATTTATATAAATAATAACAGCTGATATTTGTATAAAAAATAATAACTGCCATAGCACTTTATGTTCTTAATTCTTTTGTTTCTATCTTGATTTTACATTCTCAATATGTCATTTGTATAATAAAAAGAAAAGAAATAAAAAAAGCAGTTGAGGAAAACTAACAAATTGATTGAGTATAATAATGTTTTTATCCATATTCTCTCACCTCTGTGAAAAAGGAATGGATGGGGATTTTCTCATTTCTTCTTCAGGATCAAGCTCAGTTGAGGTTAAGTATCCAGTCTTTATTTGTCTTTGTTGCTATTCTTCCACTTACATGGTTTTAATCATCACGTGGACTGTTTTCTTAGTTGTGCTAGCTTTCATTTGCCTCACTTTGTGTAAGTCTTCCCATACTTCCCATCATTTCTTATGGCTCTATAATATTCCATCACATTTGTGCAAGATAGCACATGTTGTTTAGTTCTTTTCCAACTGATGGTCTTCCACTTTGTTTCCTCCAAAAATGACTGCTTCCTTATGTACATTTTACAGACATCATTGAATTATTTCTTCCCATATACCCCTTGTCATAGGCAACACAGATATTATCAACAGATGAAGAAACCAGGACTCAGGATTTCAAGATGATTTGTCTAAGATCGTACACTGTCAAAAGACAGGACAAGAACTCAGGATTTCTGATAGCAAATTCAGTGTTCTTTTCACTCTAGGGTAGACACATCAACCATGGGCTCACTCTGCAAGTCTGTAGGCAGCAAAAAAAAATCAGGAATCAATAGCACTCAGAAGCTATTTATTTCAACCTGTTACTTTTACAGAGAGAGAAACTGAGGACCAAGTGGCCAAGTGCCTTGGTCGAGATACCATGAGCAGCCCCCAGGTCCTCAGGCTGTGGGGCCTGAGTTTCTTATGTGGTTTCTTGATATCTTCCTATAGACTAAGCTGGAGGTTTGTCTGCAGCAGATTTTGGTTTGTGGTGAGAGAGGAAGGGGGGAGGTGAGCTTTCTAACATGGTCCACACATCGTGCAGCTATAGCTGGGAGGAGGATGCCTTACTGTGGAGCAGTGTGTCCAGCCAGGAGCTCATCTCCTGGTGGGGGAGGGGACTGTCTGCCTCTTAGCTGTGGGGTGATACAAAGAATACGATGCCTGACAAAACCAAACTCTAGAATTGGAGTCTGGCCTCCGCCACGTGGTAACTAGTTGACCCTGGACCAGACACTTTCCAAATCAGAGGGGAGGTCTCCCCCAGCTCTCTCTTTCTGTTTTCCTCCCAATAAAATCACTATACTATGACACTCCCCCCAACAGGGCCCTCTGGATTTGAGGTGAGATGGAGGGTGGTAACAGGAATCAGGATTTAACTTGGATTACATGTTGGACCAGCCCGTCTCTCTAAGTCTGACAATGGTTCTCTCCACAAACCCACAGAGGCCCTTTCACAACATCTTCAAGGTCAAAACTGTTTTCATAAAAGTCCTGTTTTGAGTTCTGACAAGGTAAATAATTACATACAAACCACATAAACAAAGGCTTGTGTGTGTGAGGGGGAAGGTCATCAATAATTTTTAGAGTGTAATAAAGGTCCTAGGACTAATAACATTGAGAAACATTCATCAAGGGCTAAGTATGCTGAGGACCAGGGACGTGTCCAGAGGGGCTCAGCTGGCAGTTTCTCATGGAGAAAT